>NC_091023.1:25065443-25752616 GCF_041296385.1 Aphelocoma coerulescens | reverse complement strand
AAGGGTCAAGCCAAGGCATGTAAGAAAACCAACTTTAGTTTCCACACATTTGGCATCCAACAGGCAGTAAAAAAAAAAAAAAAAAAAAAGCTTTATATTTTATTTCTTGTAAAAATCTTTGAACACATGCAGACTAAAACCAGTGTAAGAAAGTCTCCACCATGTTTAAACAAATAACTATACTTAAATATAAGCGTCTGCAATTGACTGGTATAAAAATAAGGTACGTTTTGCTTTTTTACAGAAATCCTTTCTCCAGTTCTCAGCTCAATAAACAATACACAACTCTAATACATACAGTGAACCTGATCGTTTGCCACCTCTGGGATACTGCTAAGGTATTATGTGCAAAAGTTGGTAACAGTTTCTTTCCCAAAAGAAAAGTCTTCTACACCTTTCAGAAACCGAGATTTGGGTTGAAGCTGCCCCAGCCCCGTGCAGTCCCCGTGCCGTGCCGCAGTCCGCGGGCTCAGCGCCGGTGCCGGCCGTGCCCCGAGCGGCCGCTGCCGTGGTGCTTCCCGCCCTTGTGGGAGCGCTCGAAGGAGCGCGAGCGCTCGCGCCGCTCCCGGTGGTGGCCGCGCTCGTGCCGGTGCTTCTTGGCCGCCTCCGAGTGCTCCCGGGATTTGCTCTGCGAGCGGGAGCGGGACTTTTTCCGCTTGTGGCCGTGTCTGCTGGCGCCCTTGAGCTCCTCGCGGCCGTGCTTGGCCTTGGCGTGGGGCGAGCCGTGGTTGTGGTGCCGCCGCGGGCTCCCGCTGTGGCTGCGCGAGCGGCTGCGCGAGCGGGAGCTGTACGTGCCCGACAGGCTCCGCCGGTTGTTGTAGCTGCGCGAGAGGAAAGGGTTACAGCGTGTGCCCAGCACCAGCAAAGTCCAACAGAACTCTGTGCTTAGAGCTTCCAAGTTACTGGAAGAAATCTGACTTTGCCCCACAGGGATGAGTGAGCGAGGACAGAGAATGTCTCGGGACACACAACCTGCCCCATGGAAGGCTGGGGTCGCTGACGTGGCATTTAAGGTCCTTCCAACCCCAACCACTCTGTGAGTCTTTTAGCTGAGCTCATTTGAAAACAAACAGCTCAAAATAAAACCAGAATGCAGCACCTTTTGTCCACCTTGTCAAGGGTCTTCCCTCAACAGCAGATCACTAACTGGGTATTGCCTTTTTCCTTCAGCTATGCTTTGGGTAACACTGAGATCCAAGCTGACAGCCTCCAATTTATATGTGAGCCTGAAGATTCTTTGAATATCCCCATCTAAAGGCAGGAGCTCTCACTGCATCCCCCTCTCCCTGTCCCAGGAGAGGGGCAGAGTCCTGAAGAGCCAGGCACTGCACCAGGGAGCACTGACACAAGGAAGCTGCCACACCTGGAGCACTTCTCCCCTTCCAAGGGCACTGTGCTCCCAAAGACTGCTCTCACTTGTAATGGGATCCTTCTGAAGACTATCCAATGAGGGAAGACTAACCCCAGCCCACCTCAGACTCCTCAGGTACAGTGCAGTTAGGACAGGCTTAAGCTTCCATTTTACAGCCTGAACTCTTAAGAGCTGCTCCACACCCACAACCAAGAGCCTGAAGTCAAGCCAAGCCTCCCCCCTTTTGCTGGGCAGCTCTTGGGACTGCCCCTGGCTCTGGGAAGCGCAAAGCCCTGCTGAAATATCCTGTATTTACAGGACTAAGTGTGACAAAACCCACGAGCCCCCCAGTGCAGCCCCCCAGCCCCACTCACTGCCTGCGGGGGGTGTGGGAGCGGGAGCGGGACTTTGTCCGGGAGCGGGACCGGCTGGCGCTCCTGCTGCTCCGGCTCCTCTTGCTCTCCTTCCGCAGCCTGCAGGGACAAACCAGCGCTGCTCAGGCACTGCCACGCCAGCCAGAGCTCCCGAGGAGCTCCCCGGGCTTCAGCTGAAAGCACTGCTACTGAAGCCTTCTCTTACCAGGAGGGGAGTTTTACCTACCCATTGTAAGGGCTCTTTGAGGTTTGCTGCCTCTCTTCTGGCTCTTTTTTAATGGTTTTGGTATTCACAGATACTGGAGATTTCTCCTCAGCTTTTACTTCTCTTGGGGAAGCTAAGAATTAAATTTCAATTCAAAGTTAGCTCTTTATTCATCCTTTGTCATAAACACACTGTACATCCCTGAGACACCTTCACCAGGACTTGCACTAAGTGTAGATATGAACTCCACAGCTATTATTTCATCCCATCTCCCCATTTATATTCACTCCTGGAATATTCATGGGGAAACCCTCTGCCCATGAAGGAGGAACAGCACTGTGACCTTCAGAGCACACAGCCAGGCTCATGTGGGGCCAAAAGGTACAAAACAAAAGCTACCCTCGTGGCCCACAATACAGAATTGTTACCCTGACACTTATTTCCAATGCTACAGAGAAAGGATTAAGCCTGCCCAGCAAAACTACAGATTTCATCTTTACATTATGGCACAAACACAAATGAGGAACAAATAAAATTATCTAGTCAAGATGTCAGTCTGTCTCTAGGCAGTTGGCACAGCCCAGAGATGGATTCCCCTTTCATGGAAGGGCTGTTAAGCCCACCACAGCTCCTGCTTTCAGACTCTCCCAACCCTGGCTCCCTCCTCACAGAAATGAAACACTTTCCTTGTTCAGTGAGAAATTCACACTTCCCAGCCCAAAGACCTCTGAAAACTCAGGACTCTTCAGGAGAAACCATGAGAGTTCAGACAGACTGGCAGTTCAAAATACATGTTCCAATTCATTCCCTCTGATGCCAAGGCAGTGCTGGGCCTGTCCCTCCCCCATTTCCTGCCCACCAGCTGTCTGCCCTCACCGCACCAAACAGTTGCCAAGTACATTAAAAACAACCAGGGGAAGGAATTTTCACAGATACCTGCTGCAAAAAGGGCCATGAAGGCTATTGCAGCACCCTCAAATCAAATCCAGAAAGGCTCTCTTCACATCACAGAACACACAGCAATTCCTGCTTCATTACCTCATTCTCTTACAGGTGCGTATTATTACTGTATCACTCTCTTATCTGGGGAAATATGGCATAAAGCATCCCTTTTCCCTCTAATCTGGTTTCAAGGTTTTGAGACTAGTTTTAGAATCTATGTTAAAAAAAAAAAATTGCCTGCTGCTTCATTCCGTGAGAAAGCCTGAACTGTCTAACAAAGCAAACCTCCTTTGTTTTTACACAAATACTTATCACACAGTATCATGCAAGTTTCTGTTCAGAAAACAAGCTTACATGGTTTGGATGCAGGAGAAAAGCCACCCAGCGTTGAGAGTGCTGGAGTTCCATCTGGATTTAAACCTTTTGCCTTCAGTTTTGCTTCCTGTAGTGCCATTTTCCTCTTTTCTACTTCTTTATCCAGAAATTCGTAATTGGGCTGTGGAAGTAACAACCAGGTAAGAAGCTGAACTAATGTAATTCACATTTTCATCTCCTTTCTGAAATATACCGAGTTGGCTTTTAATTATCTGTCCAGTTATGTAACTTCCAGAATTTGTTCTCTCCTTAGAGGAACTGTCCCCATTAGTACATCTGTATTAGGCATTCCCAAACTTTTCTGGACAACCATAACTCAGCTCAAGCTGCACTGAGCCTCAAGCAAGAAAATCCAAGATGTCAAACTCACCTTCTTTCTGGTATAAAGCTTCAGAGTTGTTAGGCAGATCTCCTGAATCTCCTCTTCCGTGGTGCCAAAGAGCAGGAACCAGTGGGGACGGGTAGGCAGCGGGATCTGAAAATCAAACAAGGGGAAGCGTAATGGAGATTTCAGGCCAGGTTTTGCTGAAGTATTTCCATGAATTCTCTTTAAGCCAGAGCAGCAGCAGTGCTCAGGGCAGCCAGTGCTCACCTGCAGGGCTCTAGCAGCGAGGTAAATGCACGCACATGCGATGGTCTCTGGCTGGAAGCGAACGAACACGTTCGTCCGGAGGCTGTCGTTCATGTAATTCCTACAAAACAAAGCAGCAGAGGTCGGATCTCCGGTTTGCTTTTCTTTTAGAGGATAACAACACTGGAGACTCAATTGACTTTATTATTTTTTCTGTTGTTACATTAAACATGTGATTTCTTTTGGATGACTGTGTTGGATGTTTACATGTGTCACTTTGTACCAGTTTGCACCACTGCCACTGGTTTAAACCATAATGTACAGCACTAAATTCAAGAAGTGTGGAATGGTTACTCCCGAGGTTAAATTATCCTGGGAAGTGTCCACTGAGTTACAATTTAACAACTACTTTGCATCTGTCCAGCTGATTGTCTTAAACACCAAAGGGTTTGTATTTAAAAATCAATGTAGAACTCAAGTGCCACCAGGAGAGCAAGGTGTATTTTCAACCTACCATGTTCCAGAAGCTATGTGCAACCTACAGAGTTCATAAAACTCCGACTGCATTTTAATTTTGTGTGCCTTGAGTCACATCAACTTCATCCAGGGAGATGCATCCCATTTGCTCACTGAGTATTGGAAAAGACCCGCGAGTTAGAACTGGACTCCCACTCCCCTGAGCTCCTGTTCTTGCACAGGGCTGGCACTGCCAGCAACACATGCCCAGAGATACAGAGAACAGCAGAGCTCCATGGATTTCTAAATTCCCAAGCTATGGGAGAGAGGAACAGCAGTCAGTCAGTGAGGACTCTACACCCCCATGCCCAGCCTGGCTGCTAACTGAACATGCTGCATGCACTGTCCTCCTCTGTTTAACTCAAGTTTAAATGTTAAATCAACTAAAGAAATGCTGGCAGAACCATCCCCCACGTGTCCTTTAACATACAGCAGGTAGGCAACAAAGACATCGAGAAACAGTTGTAACAGTTACTTCTAGAACCAAATATACAAATCCTGGCGCCAGGACAGAACTAGGAGGTGCTGCCCGATGGCAGTGAACTCGCTGAGGCTTGCACTGGCTTGGCTGGAGAGAAGGGCAGCCAAAGCAGCCATCCCCAGGTCATGGGCTGAGGTGCAGAGGGCAGAGCTCTATGACTTACCAGCAGGGACTACCCTTCAATCAAAGAGTAGAAAAAAGAACAAAGTTAAATTGAGTTCTCCATTGCTACGCTGGAATCAAGCCATGAAAATAGTAAGCAGAAACAAGCACCACAAGATTTTCCAAATGTGTTTGGGTGGTAACTTACATCTCATTGCTTTGCATAGGGATCAGCAGGCTTGTTATTTCTGCTACTATTTTCCTGGCTAGGAAAAGAATGGAAAATAGCAAACTTACCAGGCTGTCTGTACCAGGGTTTGATTACGTTCACATTCTAGGACTTGTAAATACATAACAATGATCTGAGGAATAAGGGGGGGGGGGAAGAGAAAAAATACTCAGTTTCAACACATAAAGCAGGAGTAGGGAAGTAAATATATACATATGTTAAAAAAAAAAAAAATCAAACACAACGCCCGAGCAATGGGGGCTCCTTCTCTCCAAGCACACACTCTGAGCTCTCATGCTACCCACAGACAACTCTTTATTTCACTACTTTTCCGTGCTTTTCACACCAGCCACCTTCACCCTTTCTAAGGGAAATGACTTCTACTAAAGTCAACATGGCTGTTTGCCCAAGTACTCTGGCAAAAACATAATTAACTACAGAGGAATAAAGAGAAGAATCCAGGTCATTCTGACACCTGTGTTTCTTGTTCCACAGCTCCCAGTGATGCCACCAAGGTAGAGTAAGAATTACAATTACGTTATTGTTGAGAACTCACCTTATGAGGATGCTTGACATGAACACAAAATCCCAACTCCTTCAGTACCCTCCTTTCTGCTTTGATTACTTGATTTTTGGTGTTTATGTAGTTCTGATCAAGTATCAGGGGGCTTGGAGTCCTATAGTTTGCAAGAAATAAAATCAAAACTGTTTTGCATATCCAAAAATAACGGCAACTCTGTTTTCCCTTCCAACCAACTAATGGCAACAGAAACCGGTTTTCAACTCCTGCAAGCAAGTTTAAGCATTAATCTTGTGCTGTCCAAGTTTAGATAAACTAGTTTAGTTGCTGCTTTTGGCTAGCTACAGATTAGATGGCTGAGATTAAAAAAAAAAAAAAACCCTTCTGCTCCTGTGTATGCAAACTGCACTGCTCCAGCTGCTGGAAGGAGTTGGCTTGATGGGGGGCACTCCCAAGAACATCTCCTCTCCATGGCAGAGGTGGCAGGAGTCCTTTGCCAGGCAAGATTTCAAAGCAGAAGTAAACCAGAACAGGGTTCTTACTGGTATTAAAGCAGCAACCCGTGCTTTAGAAATGGCAGTTTCCTATGCAGCTGGAAGAGCAGCTGAATCACCCTTCAGAGAAGCCAGCCCTGCCCTGTGTGAAAAGCTGAGTGAAGCACAGAATCACCCTGGGAAACGGGGACAGATCTGCCTGGGACTCTGGGCCTGCACCCTCTCCAGCCATACCAGGGATGTTCCTGCTGTTTGCATTTGCAAATCAACAGCTCATTTAGAGAGAGATTTCAAACTCCAGCACAGTCAAGCCCTAATTCCTTCCGAATCCAACCCCTGAACTGTCCAGAGCATGTTTAACCACAGTAACCTTCTGTACACTTCATGCCAGGTGTCACACGCCATTGCATGTTCTTTGCTTTGTCCGTGCTTAGACTCGACCTTTCAACATTCCACATGGGATATTTTAATCCACTTCCTCCTGAAGACAGATCAGCTTTTCCCTGTAATATGCCTCACACATTCCATGTGCTTTCCAAAGCAGAATAATGTTTTTGCAGCTCATTATGCTCTAATAAACCACGGTCTGTACATGATACACCCCAAGCACTGGTGACAAATTTATTTTACATTATCTTCAAAAGAAAAAAAAGTAATGCAAAGTGGATTCAAAATACAGTTTTTGTTGTATCAGATAAAATATTTCACTGCCAACCTGCAAATTCCACGAGTGGATCTTACTTCTCTTCCCTGATAGGTCACAGAGCAGAAAAAACACTCAAAAAAACAAGGTTCCCACCCCAGGAAGTAAAGGTCAATTTAATGACAAGGCTGGATGAGCTCCCCAACTTCAACAATCCAGTTTATGGCATGACCTCTGCAGTCACCTGGACAGACACGGATTGCCATGGGCAAAGAACACAACAAACCTCCCTAATAAAAGCACCTTGTTGTACAACCATGCACGTGAAGCATGAGCTGTCCCTGCTCTTCCCAAGGGGCTGAGATGCCCAGCTCTGGAATGAGCGACTGCAGCTTCCTGGTACAATTCAAGTACTGACTCATTATACAAAATACCAGGTTTTCCATGTTCCAGCAGAGTAACTTCCCTAGTTAAGTGTGTTACTCTCACTCATCAGGAAAAGTTAACAAAGTTTTTCATTTCAGCTCCTCTAAATAAAACCAGACTTGGGGGATTTTTTTGTTTTGTTTTGTTTATGGTTGGCTGTTTTTCTTTTCTCCCCATAAATTAACTGGAAAAGAAAAGCCTTTCAAGCCTCTTTAAGGTAACTACTTCAGTGAGGAGCTGGTTTTGTCTGAACACTCCAGTACTACAGAGATGGGCTGAATACAGTGCTCTGGAGTGGGACAATGGAACAACCAAGCTGAGTTCTTCCCATCGGTGAAACTGATTCACTTCCAACTCATTCCTGTCAATTTTACTGGTGTTGATAATGTTTCCTTCAGTATTTCTCTCCTCAGTTTCATCTTGAGATCACTGGCATTAACAGGATCTGCAGAGCAGCACCCAGAGTGAGTTCAGGCATCCAGGCTGTTTGTTAGCAGAAAACTTCATCACAGGTGGGAGATCTTGGGTTAAACACTTAGGACAGCCATGACTTCCAGTCTATTAAAAAAATCTCCAGTGGGACTGCACAGGACCATCCAACACCCCACCTTCCACATGACCCTGCATCCCCTGAGAGCTCTGAAGTTAAGGTGGCTCCAAGTGCAGCAGGACAGACATGAGCCTTTACTGTAGTTTAAGTTTTCACTGTCCTCACACAGGGCCATGGGATCAGCACCAACAGTTCACACCTGGCACATGTTTCACAGCACAGGGACAGGAAACCCAACATACCAAGTGTGCTTTGCTTTACTCTGCTGTCCCACATTCCTTTGGTCACAAGTCCTAGAGACCTACAGCCCTAAGGAAGCCATGAAAACCATCAGTTTATCCAGACAGGATTTCCAAACAAATGCAACCTTTTATCCACTTACGGAAAAACAAAAATCCCCAGAAGGCTTAAGTGGTTTACTGCACCTTATTACTGGCAAAAGTCAAGTTCTCCACTGCATTGATTCACCAATTTAATACTTTTGCCATAAAATCTGCAAGGCTGGTAAATAATTATTTACAAGTCAGAAACTTCAGAGATTCCCCTTTGAAAAACTTCTTTGCTTTCTACTAAGAAAAAAGAGGAACTTTGCCAATGCATTTGCTGCACTTAATTCTCAGGCCAAGAATTATCTTAGGGTCAAGTAAGAAACCAGAGAAAAAGAATTTGTAAACTTATATATGAAATATAAGCTTCAAACCCTGTATAGCCAAGGAGTCTTGCAAATTCTTACTTGGAATCTGTTCCTACAGACCAGCACTAGAGCTCCAGGCAAGACTTTATCTTTAAGAACAGAGCACACAGTGGCCCCTCTGGGAAGTCAATCCAACACTTAAGATGCAAAACTTGATTGGGATTTAGATTATGTAACAACCCAAAAGATTAACACACACTGTAATGTGTTTGTAACAGTAAATAAATTAAAAATACCTTTTTTTAAAATCATTCTGACAAATGAGACCTAAGTTCTCCACAGCTGCAGCTTCATTTGGTGTAATAATAAACTTTGATGGCTTTGACGTGACTAATACTTGGAGGAACAGTGCCCTGCATGGAGTTTTGTTCCTAATGAGCAAAGCACTTGTGACAAGTACAGCAGAGCACCAGCACCTCATTTCAAAGAGCAGATATCTGTTATGCTGGTCAGCAAAAGATCACCAGTTCTCTGTTTGTCTCCAGGATCACAAACACAAGCAGCACAGGTTTGCAGGACAGTCTGAAGGCACTAAGAATGTGTGTCATTAATGCAGCCCCGCTGCAGGGCCCCTGAGCGAGGAACAGCTGACTGAGCACCTCAAAGCACCATGTGAGATTACAGCACCACACGAGTCACATTTCCAGTCTCAGGACTTTCTGCAGCTTTCAGGCACAGTTAAAAGAAATATAATCAACTTCAAACTACATTCTACAAGTTAAACAACAGTTGCACTTTGCTCAGAACACAGAGGTTTTGGCACACAGTTATTTAAAAAGCAGTTTTTCCATAGTACGAGCTTTTCTCCATGCACACAAACATTTTTACATGCAGTTCTACATCACATAGGCTCGTCAAAGATCCCAAAGAAAATATGCTTGTCCAAAACACTTATTTAGCTTTTTCTTACTTCTCAGCATTAGAAATACCACCTCAGTTGACTACATGTCTCATAAAAAGAAAATTCCAATGCAATTCCCAGTTCTGCAAACAGGTACATAGAAGGGACTGCTTACATCATAATTGGTAAAAATGTACAAATTCAAGACTTCCGCACCCTTGTTTTACTGTGAATTCAAACTGCAATTATACAGAGCCAGAAAGTGGAACTAAGAACCCAAAACTGGTTAAGAAAGAAAGCAAAGCCTACCCAAACTACCCCAAATGTGTGCAGGTTAAGAGCTTCAGTTAACAGAAATGCTAGACTGAAAAAGAAAGTACAGCAGCCTGTTTCAGTTCTGGGTTGTGTGTGAGAGACTAACTATAGCCTAAGTGTTAGCTTCAGTAAAAAATAAAAAAGATTAAGCTAGTATTCTAAAAACCTGGACAGCAAAGAAAAAAGCTTATAACAAGATACAGGAGTTCTTCCAAATGGTTCACCAGCGGCCAACCTGTTAGTCCCCCGATTCCAGTGACCTATGCTCAGAGCACTGGCTTCTCCTTGGGGATTTTCGATACTTCACTCACTGTTGCCATGACGACAGCTTCATCTTTATGTACCACTCCACATCACCCAGGCTTTGGTAAATGTAGCTGGTCGCTGTATAGTCGGTTGCAAGGGAAAAAAGAGTTGAAGTTAATAACGTGTACAGGTGATGGAATTGTCAGCTTGTAAAAAGTACAGAAAAACGTTTACATCCTGCTTGCTAAAAAAAAAAAAAGGGGAGGGGGTGTGCAAGTCTGAATGTCAGACTGCAGCATTTTTAAGGTTCATTTCATGCAGATTCACTCAGAATCGCAGAGCAACAATACCCATTTCTCCCGAAAATAATGGGTAGCAGTGCACGATTTCTCTGGACATGATGCACTTTAGGCACCACGTAACATGCACAAGTTGGGATTTGGAACAGGCTAGCTGGAAAGATTTAAATTCACAGGTTAAGTTCAGTTTCTCTGATCCTTCACACAGCACAAAGAAACAACTAATTTGTATTCTTGATGCAAAGAAAAGCAAGGCATATGATTAATTAACCTTCACTGCCTGGATGGAGGCCAGAACGTTACTAACCACTGAGCCTGCTCCAGTAATTCCAATAACCAGAATCCCTTAATAACTGCGGAAGACAACCCCACTGAATTCACACCCGGCCTAACTTCACACAGCTCTCTTGGGGCCATCAGGGCAACAGCTTTAAAAGCCAGACAGAACAAAGCTAAATTCCAAAGGTTAACACCAACTCTTTCTTCTTGGATCTAAAGCTAACTAGGACAACACCATCAGAAGGCAGTAAAAGCCGAAGTTCTGGCTTCAACAGAAGCATAACCAGGATAAAGACACCAACAAACAGCTGGCTTCCCTTCGGGATTTCTACTCTGTTTCTTAGAAAAGCATCAACAACGCTGAAGTTTAAATTCCTGCCGTAACCTGGTGACACAGGGCAGAGAAATAAAGTGTGAATTTAACAGCGTAGCTGAAAACAAAACCCTTTTGTAGCTACAGAGTACCTAGAACTTTAAGCCATCAGCCACCAGAGGCAAAGTTGAAGCCTCCAACCCCAGACTGCAATACTGCTGCCCAACAAAATTAAGGAGATTTTGTGTTTAACAGCAACTTAGAGAACTCCTTCCCTTCAACCACTCCTTGCTCCTTTCAATGCATCGTTAATTTGCTTTACACGTGAAAAATGTTGCTTTGCACACAAAAAGCAGCGTTAGGCACTCATAACTTGGACAGCTCTACACCACCTGCACAGGCACACGGCACCAGAACAACGCAGCTCACACTTTCTGCACCTAAAGATGCCTTCAGCCTCCCAGACTCAATGGCACATTCCTCACCATTAAACTTACAAACACTGCAGGCCAAATCATACCTTTCTTCAGGTACTCTCTAAAAGGGCTTTTTCTTGAAAGTAACACTGCCACCACTGAAAATTCAGCTTCTTCTTAACAGGTACTTTCTTAGCACCACAACCACACTTGGGCACCCACAGACTAATGACAGAAAAGCATCACAACTGCTGAGTACGCTTAAAAATCTGGAGAATACACAGCAACTTGCTAACTGGCCACTCACGCCTAAGACTATCTCACAACAACTGCAAGACATCAAAAAACCCAACAAACAGACCTGAAACCACAACCATGGACGTAAAACTAGAACCAATACCTGTCAACCATAACCTGTAGCTAAATCAACAACGAAAACGGGTCTACCATGTGAACAAAAGCAGAAGCAGCTGGGATTGCACTGTACTGCCTACACAGCAGCCAACGGGCACTCCCTTCCCAATTTTAGGTCGTTGAACTTAGCCTGGAAAAATACTGTGAATTGAGAACTGCAGCATACATTAGTGGTAACAGGTGCTTATGCTCATAACGAAGCTGATCTTACCTTTTTGCTCTTAACTGCCGCAAGTGATGGAACACGTTGATCACGTCCCTTATCCGACGAGGCGCCTCTTCGATTTTGGACGCGAGATTGATGCAGGCCATAGCAACAATCTGAAAGGAAGCCCCGTTTCCGTTAAGCAAATAGCTTTTAACCCAGATAAAATTAGCATTACATAACCAAGAAGCAAATCTGCCAGCCTGGAAGCGAGCGGCCTGTGTAGCGCGTGGCCGCCCCATCCGCCCTCCCCCGGTACCCCCGGGCCGCGCTCACCTCGAAGCTGTGCTTGACGAAGGACTTGGAATAGAAGAAACGATGGAACAGCACCTGCCCCGTCGCCATGGCCACCTGTGAGGGCAGAGGAGGGAGAAGGAGCCGAGTCAGTGCCCGGGCCCAGCCGCCGCCATTTTGTGTGAGGCACCGCCGCCCCCCCGCGCCGCCTCACGCCCTTCCCGCCGCCACAATGGCGGCGCCCGCCCTTCCCTTCCCTTCCTCCCCTGCCCCTCTGCAAGCCCCGGCAAGGGCTCACCTGCGGCAGCCGCAGCAGGATCCCGGCCGCCTGGATGAGCTCGCAGCCCAGGATGCGCAGGTCGGTCTCGCACTGCAGGTCCAGCCCGTCCTGCATGGAGGGTGTGGGCGAGAGGCGCTCCTCGGGGATCAGCGAGTGGTCGATGGTCAGCGACACCTCGGAGTAGAGCCGGTCGCCGATGAGGATGCCCGGGGCGGCGGGGGGCGGCGGGACCGGGGCGGCAGGCGCGGCGGGGCCCGGGTGCGCGGCGGCCATGGCGGCGGAGCGGGCGCTGGGTCTGGGTCCGCTCCCAGGAGCGGCCGCGCGCCGACTGCGCGGCCCCGCGCGTGACGCACCCGCCAGCGCCGCGCGCGCGGGGGACGGCGGGAAAAAAGAGTCCGCGGGACACGCCCCGGGACCGGGACCAGGGAACCGGGAACGGGACCAGGAATCGGCAGCGGGACAGGGATCGGGACCGGGTTTAAACCGGTGCAGAGTAACTGGGTGTGCGCCCCAGCAGCGAGGGAGCGGGAACGGTGCTGGATAAACTGCGGTGTAATCGCGGCTGAAAAGGATCGTTCAGGGTCAGTCCACTCCAGCCGTGCCATGGGCGGAGACGCGGTACAGAATCAGTACATAAAACACAGAAATACCGCATAGGTGGTCAAGCAGGCCTCGTGTCCTGCATCAAAGCCCTTAGAGCTTTTGGTGCTCGAAATACGTCACATAGACAAAACCAAAAAAACCAAACCTGAATAAAAAGAAGGTGATCGTGCGCAAAAGGTGGGCTGCGCCGTTCCAGACAAGAAATGTCCAGCGGAAAGTTACCTCCGACTTCATTTATTAAGGAAAAGCAAAATAAAAATGAACCAGCTCCTGCAGTTTTAAACGTTGTAGCTAATAAATTCACAATAAATTAAACATTCCCACATGGAGCAGCCGCTTTCGCCCTCACGGCGAGGCGCGCGGAAGAGCACAGCGGCCGCACCCGCCGCTGCCTCCGGACACCGCGCGCCCGAACGCCGCCCGGGCGGCGCCGGCGGTGGCTCAGCGCTCGTGACCAGGCCCGCCTGTGCTGTCGCGACATCCCCCCCTGTCGCGACATCCCCCGCTGTCGCGACCACACGGGACGCGCCGAGCGGGAAAGCCCCGGCGGTTGCGTCACTTCTGGGAAGGGCCGCAGCACAGCGCGCGCCGCGCGCCGTAGATCCCTCCGCGGCCGTAACCGCACGCGCGCGCTAACTGGGAAATCCCGCCCCCCGCGCCGGCCGCGGCGTCTGATTGGCTCGTTGGGTTTGAGTGGCACCGGCTCCTCAGAGGCCGTGCCCGCCATGTTGTGTGGGGAGCGGGCGGCGGCCCCGCCCCGCCCCTGGCCTCGGGGGTCTCTCGGGAACAGGGACAGACTCCCAGGAGGTTGGAAAAAACCTCCAGGATCGAGTCCGAGCAGAGTCTGATCCCCACCTTGTCCCCAGCCCAGAGCACTGAGTGCCACGTCCAGGCCCTCCTTGGACACCTCCAGGAATGGGGACTCCACACCTCCCTGGGCAGCCCCTGCCAAGGCCTGAGCACCCTTTCCATGGGGAAATTCCTGCTGCTGTCCACCCTGAGCCTCCCCTGGCTCATCCTGAGGCCGTTCCCTCTCCTCCTGTCCCTGTTCCCTGGGAGCAGAGCCCGACCCCCCCGGCTGCCCCCTCCTGTCAGGGACTTGTGCAGAGCCACAAGGTCCCCCCTGAGCCTCCTTTGCTCCAGGCTCAGCCCCTTCCCAGCTCCCTCGGGATCCACGGGATCAGCCGTGAGGAGGGGGCCGAGGTGCTCGAGGTCTGCTCATCCTCAGGGTGTGGAGCAGCGCCTTATTTTGTGTCATGGTTATACTCATTAATAAACTTCCCCAGTTTTACAAGCACGTCCTTTAGAAAGCTCTCCACAGTGTGATTTTTATCCTTCTTTTCCAAGTATAGTTTGGGGCTTGAAAGTCTAGCTATCACCAAAGTAGTTAACGGAAATAAAGCATTTAGTTGGGAGCAGTTATATGTGCAGGTTCACGACTCAGCAGCGATTCTGGCTGTTTGGAAAGGACACTATTTATTATTCAGTTATTTGGAATAGTTCACTCAATTTTCCTGGCCCTTTGACAAGCTCCCCTCCTATAGCCGTGTGCTGTACAATCCCTGGGATTTTAAAAACAATTTTACAGGGAATAAAAAAAATCTCACCACCAACCTGGAAGAGCACCGGCCTTTTAGAAACCTGGAACAGTCTTTGGAGTTGTCCTAACAGAGCCAAAAAAAGTCCTGTGAACCCATAACACTGGTGCTAAACACCTCTGCAATGGCAAAAAGCAATTTACAGCCCACGGAATGCACTGAAGGTTAAAGAAATAGTAATGAAAAGGAGAGCTGGGAAAAGTTGAGTCAGTTCTCTGACCCTCAGATTATTCTGAAGTGAAAATCCCGGGTTCACGTGGTATTTGCAGAAGGCGAGCAGCACTTTCCATTTCCCTCCCACCGTGTGCCAAAGGGGCTGGGGAGGAGGAAAAACGAGTCATGGAAGCAGCAGGTGTCAGCGCAGTGGAATTTGCCCTTTTTTTTATTTTTCCATGCACACACCCATCATTTATTGGTTTTAATGTGCTCCGGTTTTCCAGGTTACACTTTGATATTTCAAAAAGCCCAAAAAGAGATTTGTGTTTGCTCTTCTTCCGCAGCTCAACCCTCCTGACTGTTCTTACCAATCCTTGATGTTTTTATGTGGATATTTTTGAACTCGATAAAGATGAGCAGTGCCCTGTCCCCTCGGCAGCAGGAGCAGTGCTTTGTTGCCAGGACACTGCTGGAAAACAGCATCAATCAATAATTGCTGCTTGAGTCATGATGAGGCATTAACGAGCCTGGTTCTCCTGGAACCCTTTGGCCTGGAACTCTGCAGGCCCTGGAAGCTCCTCTTCAAATCAGTTGTACACAGATGTAAACTGATTTTGTTCTTCCAGGTGTCTGATTGCAGTGAGAGACACCAAAGCTGAGCGATAAAAAAAAGGGAAAAAACAAAACACCTCATGGAAAGCGAGTTTTGGACATCCCAAACCCTCCTTCTGGTGGTCAGTGACATCACTTCAGTGCCTAAATCCCTCAGGATTTACAGGCTTGGCAGCAAATGTTTCCCGGAACAAAATACAAAGGGTTTCTTAGCAAATTACTACAAATTACAGTGTGCAATTACCTTAACAAAAAACAAAGGATTATTTTGGGAAAATAAGAATCCGTGATGACAGGAAAATCTGATTTCCTTGAAGAATGATGGCTGTAAGAAAACAACGTGACAGGAATTTAGGCAGGAAACTATTTTGACATGAGCTGATATCTAAAAGTTTCTGCTGTCATATCAAATAGCCGACTCACACAATGCAGAATATGCTTTGATCAACTTATTGATCAATTTACTCATTAAATTCTAAAATCTCCAAAGTAAAACATTAGTTGAAAGTTGTTTGGGTTTTTTTTTTAAATCAAATAATTTAGGAGATTGACTTTAATTCTTCATGCTGAATGTGATAAATTAACTGAGAATCTGGAATTCTTTTCCATCTCAGTGATAAAAATGTGCATTATCAGCTCGAACGGACTTCTCATGGCAAGTACAGCCCCAGGATGTGTCGAGTACTGGGTTTGCATTGAGATAAAAGTTTGGTGCCAAAAAAACATGGCAGTGGGATTTATTCCAGCTGGATAAACAGTGTGTTGCTCTGCCAAATTATAACTTGAAGAGAAATTCGTTAGATACCTTTATGAAAGATTTACAGAGACTCCAATTTTGGGCTCTGAATTAACAGCTCAGAGGAACAAGGAGGATTATTTGAAATCGTTCCCAGAGGGCGAGTTCTTTAAGCTCTTACTCACTGGTTTTGAAAGAGAAAAGAGGAACTGAGCAGGGGAGTCACACCCTGCAGTTTGCACCGTGAGTAACTGGGTGTGAAACCAGGGGAGCTGGGATCCTCTTGGCCGTAGATGTTTCTCTGTTTCAGGTTAACTGAGCCTTTACCTTCCACTCCCCGAATCCCTCCCTCCGTGGTTTCAGTGGAATTCCTCTCACTCATTTCTTATTTACTGCAGCGGAGGCACAGCTGGTGACTGGCTTAAAGTCTTTATCAAGAAACGATTTAAACATTGTTCATGTATGAAAGCAGGTTTTTTTTTTTTCAATTATTCTGTCATCTAGAATGTAAAATACACTGCATTAACTGGAAAATCTCTGCTCTTCAAATCTCATACTCAAGGCACAACATTTGTTGCTTTCTGTTTCCTCAGTAAATCTGCATTTCTGTGAGTGTTACACAGCTTTTTCAGAAGATTTAGTGCCTAAATTAAGCCTGTTTCTCTCAGTTCATGAGTCTATGGACTCAAGGCTTCAAGTTTCTCATCACAACATACACAAATTGCTTGAACTTCCATCAAAGCAGTGCAAGGCATTGGGAAAACAAGGAAATAAGGAATACTCACCATGTATTAAAGTCAGTTTTTCCTACAGACTGATGTTCACTAGCTCCCCTATCTGCAACAGTAGTATGAATATAAATAAACATACAAATACAGCAGTTTGATGCATTTGCAAACTGAACATCAGGCTTGAAGTCACTGAAGTTCAAACCTGTTTTACAGCACATTTAGAACTCAACCCTGCTTTTCTCCTTGAGACACACTGGTATGCCAGGAAAAGCATTTGGAATTTGATTTATTGGACCTTATCAAGTCCTACTGAGGTGTAGATCAGTGACAGTAATGACCTTGAAGGCTGGATCCCTGGGCTTCACTCCCTGGAGAGGTTGGGTGTGAGCAGCTTTAGCTCTTCCACAGGGTGTGTTTGTGCATGGCCTGGCCACGAGCAGCTGGAATTCTGTGTGGGCCGATCCAGAAGGTGGAAGGAGAGCTTTGCACTGGAGTAGGTAATATCCCCCAAGTATGAGGGTGATGTGGTGACATCTCTGCTGCCAGGTGCCTCCGGGGGCAGGTGGTTTCTGCTGTGCCCCGGGTTTGCCTCAGCGCTGCCAGTGACACCCGAAACTGTGAAGGTGTGACAGAAACAAACAGGCTGGACAGAAACAAGCAGGCTGCTTCTCGTCCCCGCAGTGGCACAGCTCCATCCCTCGGCACAGCCAGTCCTGCGGGGTCACAAACGCTTCTGGCCACCTTTGGGAACGGGGAGAAACGCACAAGCAGCCCGGGTGACATCCCCGCCAGTGCGTACTTGAAATCCCACCTGGCCCAGTGAAGCTGCCATGGGTCTGGAGGTGTTCCCAGCTGGGGGTAAGCAAACTAGGAAAACAGCACCTGGGAGAGGATGACATCGAGCACGGACCAGGTTTCCAAACCCACTCTGCTTCAGCAAGAGGCTCTTGCACCCTGGATCGTCCTGATGGGGAAAGGCCTGAGCTGGGAACGTGCCCGGGTTTGTCCTTGTGTGCAGTCCCCTCCTGTGTCCTTGTGTGCAGGTGTGGGTGTCCCCAGCCTGCCCCAGCTGAGCGGGCTGGCGGTGCAGGAGGGAGCGAGGAGGAGCAGGTCCGGGTGTTAAGCTGGAGCAGGTCACAGCAGAGCCACTGGCACCGGGGGGACAGACGAGAACAGGCTGTGTCCTGCAAGGCTCACGTCAGGGACAGATATAGCTCTGGCTCTGGCAGGAGGACATTTGTCACTACAGTGAGAGGTCTAAACTATTTTTAGAGCTTTCCTCATGAGTCTGCAGCTTTGAAGGACAGAAAAAGAAAGATGAGGCTGGCTTGGCTGGCCAGGCTCACCTGGCTGTTGTGGGGTGGGAGCTGAGGAGTGTGTGCCAGCAGGGACAAGCCACCTCCAGGAGCTGAGGACATGGACAAGCCACCGAGGGCAGTTCTGTCATGACTGTGGCACTCAGCCTGCACTCAGCCTCCTGAGGGAGAGACTGCAGCGTTCCAGTCCCAGAGCCACCTTGCTGTGCAGCAGGAGCCACAGGTGCCTGTCCCGGCCAGGCTGCTGGGACACAGCGCGGCTCTGCAGCCTTTGTGAGCCCAGCGAGGCCCCGTGTGAGCACACCGAGGCCACATCCTGCTGCGGGGACAGGGCTGTCACCGAAACCCTCTTATCTGATCGCCTGCAGAGCAGCTGTGCTGGGAAGGAACCGTCGAGCTGCAAGCAGCCCACCGGTGCCAGCAGGTGCTTCCCCTGCACCGACACAGCCGGTACAGAGATGCTTCACCTCATGTAAATACCCAGCAAATGGTTCACCACTTCACCATTTGCATATTTGCATTTACTGAGCTGTGATCAGCACAGGGTGAGGGTAAGGCAAGGTCAGGGGGAGCAGCACTGTCTGTGTGCGTGGTCAGAGGAACCAGGGAGGCTCTAGGGCTGCTCAGATCTGCTCTGGAAGGGCTCTGAGGGGCTGACACCCTCTCCTGCTCTGCTGCTGGGTTTTTGTGGCCACAACTCACTGTTCTGGTAGTGAGGAAGAGCTCTTTGTGTGTATAAATGAAAAAAGCTGTTTTAATATTAAACAAGTGGTTACTTCTATCATCCAAGTGTTAAAATACCAGTTGGCAAAGCAAGGAGGGCACAGAGCAGAGTGAGGGTAGAGCTGGGGGTGATGTCAGCTGGCCCCTTTTCTCCCTGCAGGAATAAATTCCTGTCATGGTCTGTGAGCTCTTCAAGCATTTTTTTCACAGCTTTGCAAGTTTGTTCTGCTTTTAAAGCATTTTCAAGTGTCTCCTTAACCTCAAGAGGTCTTTTATGCTATTTTTTCCTCCTCAGAGAATGATTCACAGCAGAAAGATCAGGGCCATCAGGTCCTTGCCTCTTCATCTACTGCTCTGGCAGGGACTTTATTTCTCCTGCAGTATTTGAGCGAAATCTCCACTGAACTCTGAGTCAGTGGTGAATTTCCCATTGATTGCAATAAAATGTGAAATTCTGTCCTTACGGGCGGAGCGGGGCAGTGCAGGAAGGCAGCACAACCTCTTTGAGGTGTGTCTCACACTGACAGAAGGAAAAGGGTGAACTCTGTAAGGATATGGGCAGAAATTCTTCCCTGTGAGGGTGGGCAGGCCCTGGCACAGGGTGCCCAGAGCAGCTGTGGCTGCCCCTGGATCCCTGGCAGTGTCCAAGGCCAGGCTGGACATTGGGGCTTGGAGCAGCCTGGGACGGTGGAAAGTGTCCCTTTAAAGGTCCCTTCCAACCCAAACCATTCCATCTAAAAGCTCATATTGTACCTCAACATTCCAGAATGTGAAACAGCTTTTACTGTTATATCTTACTAATGATCTTTTGACAGACTTCACTGTGGTCTGGGGTTAACTAAAAGCCAAGATGTAATTCCATTAGCGATTTGCCTGTGGTGAATTTTACCGGCTTTGTTTATATAGGACAGCTGTATTTGTGGGCTTTTCAAGGGGTTGTTTGCCATCTAGTGGGTTGCTGGGATTTTGCAGAACAGCCTCAGGATGGTTATTTTTGTGTCACCCCCTCAGTCACGGGACGGGCAAAAGGAACATGGACAGCAAGAGCCTCCCCAGCAAAGGGAGGGGAAATCAAAGTGAGAATGTGTGGGCAAGATTCTCCTTACTGATATAACAGCAGCAATACCGAACACCCCCGGACATTGCCAGACAGCCCATGAGCCATTTGTAAATAAAAGAAATTGGTTATTTGAAGTAATTAGTTATAGGTGTCAGCAGTAAGCTCTCTGTCCCCAGAACACCAAGAGAAAATTGGCTTTTAAACATATCGAAGGTGTACATTGCCAGGGTGCACTGGTGTATAAATTTAGTCTGGGATATCCATGTCTCAGAATATTGTCAGTTCCTGTTAGTTAAGGGAATTACACAAGGGAATAAAATGAATTTTTAAAAATCACGTTAATAGGTCATTTATGAGGATGTGGGAAGACATTTTGTTCAAGGATTGACAGAGATAGGGATTTCTGCCTTTATGAGCAACGTTCCCCACAGTGTACAGTATCATGTACTAGAGTAAGGCTTTTTAATATCTATGTCTCCTTTTAGTCAACAGTATTGAGTAATTCTGTCACTCATTTTTGGAACAAATCAGAATCTGAACTCTCAGATTCCTAAAGATGCTTTAAGTCTTCTCTAGTTTCTGGAAAGACTGACAATATCATTTTCTAGTATTTCCCTAAATTATTAAAGAATGGGTTTTGGCAAGTATATATAATAACTCTCAGCAATCTCTGCAAAGCCTTTTCCAAAGTTCAGCTGAGAGAAATCCTCTATAATAAATTCCTGAGCAGTCTCTTTTACAGGGCCCTGCACCCAGCAGGAGGCAGCACTTTACTGCAAAACAACCCAAAACTTCACAACATTTGTGAGTGACCTCAGGTAAAACTCAATTTTGAGGTGAATTAAACTGGAAAAAATCAAAATAACACCCACGGTGCGGTGCCTGTCTCCAGCAGCTTTGGCAGAGGCTGTACAGAAGTTAGGAGTGGATCCTGCAGTTCTGATCCTCCCCCAAGCAGGGGAGGGAGGCCGAGGGGCTCAGCCCCTCCAGGGAGAGGGTGGGAAGCTCAGGGGTCTTTAGGAGAGAAATTCCGCATTCCTCCTGCACTAGTTGCAAATAGGACTGTACTAATAAAGGATTATGTCCGGTTCAAAAGGAGTTAGTTCTGATTTAGTGGCCCTTTTGTGCCTGCAGGTATTGCCAGGAGGGCTGGAAGAAAGACCTTCTGACCCTGTTGTGCAGCAGAACAAGTCTCGTGGTGATTCTACACTCAAACCGTGCCAGACACCTGCTCTGGTGTCACAGTGGAGCCCTAGAAGGGATCAGCATCATTCAGTTGTTCCCTTAAAGCCCATTTGCATACATCATTATCAAGAGAAAAATCACCATTTACTATAATTGTCATCTTTACTGCACTGGAGTTTAATAGAACACCTGAGTGACTCAGGCAGCTGAAAGCATCCGAATCTCAGCCATGCATGGAGCAGTTCTGGCTCTCCCATGCCCCCGCCACACCAAAGCACCCAATTCAGGATTTCAGACGGATGGATTTCACAGGCTGGGCTCCCCCAAATTATTGCCCCTTCCCTCACTGGAGCAGAGCAAGGCTGTCCCTAAAGCTCTTTGCTCCTTTGGGATAGCACCAAACTCTAGGTGCTGGACACTCACCTGCTTCCCTTGGGCAGCCAGAGCAGCACCTGCAGGGAGGTGGGATCAGCTAGGACCACCTCCTGAACCCCAAAACATCTGGATATGAGCGTTCATCCTGCTCTTGGGATTCCTCTTGAGGAGTCCAAGACCAAGCAGGCCACACCACAGCTTTCTCCAGGTCACCACCCAGCTTCCAGCACATCCAGGAGCTTCATGGATCAGAGCCAAGCACCTTGGTCTTTTAGGTGGACTTTTCCTGCCAAACATTTTTGGCCTGTGAGCCAAAAATCTCACCACCCAGCAGTCCTGAGCCACAATCCCCTCCTTCCATCAGCAAATCCTGCTCCTCCTCTCCAAGCCCATTTTATCACTTTGGTACCTGCACACTACTGCGTAAACCCCTGCAGCTGACTCTCTGTCAGCACAGGAGCCCAGGCACTCCCCTCTCTATGCCCACCTCTCCAGGGGTTCAGAAAGCCTTGTTTGCCCCACGATTAATGGGAATACTCCAGACAGTTCTGGCAAAGTCCAGTTGACCACTCTGCAGGGCTGTTTTTCCCAAGCCACATTTTGGGATGCAGCGATGGCTGAGGGGCAGAGTGCTGTGTAACCTCACACGTGAGCCCAAATAAAAGAGAGATGTCTCCATCACAGGGCTGTCAGGTGTTAGTGGACACCGTGCTTCCATCATTTTCCTGCTGCTGACATTGTCCTGGTCCCTGCTGTCTGGGCAGTAGGACACAGAGGGATTCATGGAACCAGAGCCATCCCTGGCAGTGTCCAGGACCAGGCTGGATGGGGCTTGGAGCAGCCTGGGATAGTGGAAGATGTCCCTGCCCATGGCAGGGGGTGGGACAAGGTGGTCTTTAAGGTCCCTCCAATCCAAACCAGTCTGAGATTCTGTGATTCTCTGAGCTGAGGCAGCCATGGACAGCTGGAAAAACAGACTCTGCTGCTGCCTAAACACCACCTGCACTGGAGCAAAGGATCTTCACACTTGCATCCTTCAAAGCAAAAACAACACCCCTGGCCACGAATGTTTTCCCTTGGGCTGGAGGCCCCGAAGCACAGCCAGGCTGGGCTCTCTGGGTATGGCTCTGTTCTGTGACACGTGGCCCTCTCCTGTTGTTTACTCCCAAAGAAAGCCTCGTTCCACCAAAGGCAGGCCTGGAGCCTCTGGCGGGAGCGTTACGTGGTGACGCAAAGTTATCCTTTACAAAAAATCCCTACGAACAAAGGACCCTCTTACAGACACATCTTTTCCATGAGGAGCTGCCAGTGAAAAACAGGGATTTTTGCTCCCAACCTGGAGGCACTGGCGTTCCCTCTGTGATCCTGGATTTTCAATGACCTTTACCCACGCTCTGGGTGGCAAAACCACATCCGAGGCAGTGGTGGAGCAGTGCCCGGGGGTGGCTGTGGTGCCACCAACCCCAACGAGCCACCTTCTCTGACACTGCCAGCAAAGGCATGGCCTGGTTGGGAAGGACCCATTCATCCCCTCTAGGACAGACAGCCACCATGTGTCCACGTTGATTTTCCTACTGAGGAGGAGCCAGAAGGGAAGGGCAGGGCAGAGATCAGGAGGCAAAGCTTGGCTCTTAAACAATAGCTATTGTGTAAACATATTTTTATTTCTGTCCTAAAAAAACCAAGTGCTTTTGGTGTGTCCTAAAAGTTACAGTCACTTAAATGCCAGGATTATCATAGAATCATAAAAGGGTTTGGGTTGGAAGGGACCCAAAGACCATCTCGTTCCATGGGCAGGGCCACCTTCCACTACACCAGGTTTGTCCAAGCTCCATGCAGACTGGCCTCGAACACTTCCAGGGATGGGGAGTGAATATCCACAGAAGATGGACACAACATTTGTATTACAATTTCCACATTTGTAGAAGGAAATCAATCTAAATCTTGGGATGTCCTGAGACTGTGCGAGCTGTCAGGGCTGCCTGGGCCCAGGGGGATCCCCTGGAGGGGCCAGGACTGGGATCACTGGGGTGGGACAGAGACCCTGGGCTGGGGCATTGGGGGTCCCAGGTGGGGGACCCAGGTGGGGCCAGCCAGCCACATCCATGTCCTGGCAAAACCAACCCCAGCACAAACTGTTTTGAGAGCTCCAGGTCATTTCAGTGAAGCAGTCAAATGAATCAAGTCTGATTTTCCTTCTTTCTGCGCCTAATTAGACAGCGGGGAGATTTATGGAATAATTGAGCCAACTCAATGTAGCTGTAATTTGACATCTAATTAATCAATGTCCTGCTCTTTCACAGGTGCAATATAAACCCTTCCTAACTGCTGCAGGCATGTCTCTACTGTTGCTGTGGAAAAACCCCCAGTCAAACCCCATTTCTTGTTTCCTCCTGCCACTGGAACATGAAAAGCCGCAGGAATTCTGTCGTTGCTCCCGAGCACCAGGAGCGACGTTGCCGGGTGGTCACATCCCACAGCTCCCACGGGATGGCCTCGGTGCAGGCTGCTGGAGGCACAGCTGATTCCTGATGCTGCTAAAAGTTCGGGAAGCAGCTTTTCTCCCCAGAGTACTCCTGGCTGCTAACCGGGTGCCGGAGGTCTGTCTGTGGGGAGGGAGGGCATTGTGTTCTGCAGCTGGCCAAGCCTGGGGAGTGCAGGAAGCTGCAAAGGTACCACCAGGACATGCAGGGATCCAAGGAAAATTCTGGCCCTATTAGAGTTAATAGGAGTTTTGCATTTGACCTCAACAGGGTCAAGGATTTTACCCAAGGAATATTAGTCATCAGCATCGGGATGAATTAGAGGACTTGTCAACAAGAAGCAGGCAAGGTTAGTCCCATGGGTAGCTGAGCTTGGAATTGGAATGGCTGGAAAAATAATGTCCAGCTTATTCCATTTCTCCCGTGCTTCTGGCGAGACCTGTGTGCGATGCCTCAGCGTTTCTCGCCTGCTCTGTTCCATTGCTGTCAGACACGCTGGGGAATGCTTTGTTGGGGGGGCGGGGGGAATTGTGGGGTAAAATTTCCTTGGAAGGCTTCCCGGAGCTGGGCTCAGCTCTCACAAGCCAGCCCTGGGAAGGCAGTGTTGGTGCACAGCCTATGGTTCCCATTTCCAGGCAATCCCGTCCAGCAGAGCCCATGGAAGTGCAGGGGGCTCGGGGGGCGCACACCCGGCCAGCACCACGGCGCGGCCTTGGAAATTCCTGCTGGGATTTGAGAATGTGACCCACCTGGGCCTTAGTCAGCACAGCAAAAATGGCAGAGAAATTGGAATTTGTGTTTCCAAGCACAGGCTGTTAGCACCGGGGAGGGAACAACGATTTAAGCAGGAGGTTTGTGGGTGAAGGCTCCTGTTTGTCCCTGGCTCTGGAAGGTGTGATCCCACCATCGCATTCAGGCGTGGATGTGCCTGTCTGGGCAGGAAACCTGACCAGCACAGCCTAGGTGTGATCAGAAGGAGCTGTTCGCAAACACTTCACAAGAAGGAACACAGGAACTTTTCAGGGAATAACAGAACAAAATAGAGTATTTGAAACAAAAATTATTTGCTTGTGAGCAACAAAGAAGTTTAGCCCAAGTAGTTAAATTTGTTACAGCAATCAGTGATTACCTATCATTTGCCTGGCTAAATATCACTAAATTTCATATTTATCTTACATACTTTTACCAGGGAACTGCCTTGTTCTCCATGTTCCTCTGAGCTGCAGAAACCAGTGTTGTTCCTCGTGGTGTAACTGGGCCTGGGAGCAGCTGCAAGCGCCGCTCTCCCTTCAGGAATCCCAGACTGGTTCGGGTTGGAAGGACCTTAAATCTCATCCCATTCCACCCCTGCCATGGCAGGGACACCTCCCACTGTCCCAGGCTGCTCCCAGCCCCAATGTCCAGCCTGGCCTTGGGCACTGCCAGGGATCCAGGGGCAGCCACAGCTGCTCTGGGCATCACCGACACGCAGAGTTCTGAAGGAAGGAAGGGAGTCAGATTTTCCCCCTTTCCCCCCAGCAGCCTGTGGCCTGACAGTCTATTCCTCATTTTTCTTCTCCTAGCAGTCCTCCCAGAAGGAAATCACCACAGCCACCCCTGGAGAGCACAGGGAGGCTCCGGGGCCGTGCTTTGCAGCTTGTTTTGGAGTGGTGATCGCAGCTGCTGAGACATTCCTGGCAATCCTCTTGGCCCGCTGTACATCACAGAACAATTCCTGCTGGCAGGGACCTCGGGAAGGGCATCCAGCCCGACTCCCACGGGCAGCAGGGATCCAGCGCAGTAGATTCCCCAAGGACTGCACGCAGCTGGAAGCCAGCTCATCCCACCACTGCTCCCACCCTGCCAGGGAATACTGCTCCCGTGCTGCCTGGCCCAGGGCTGGGCCCGAGTTGCGTCCCCTGCGCAGGAGTGCGAGGTGATGAGCCCCAGGTGTGAGCCAGCCCTTCCCTGGCAGAGCCCTGGCATCGTTCCCAGCACCGCAGCGTCGGGCGGGCGAGGCAGCGCTGCCCCAGCCCAGTTGTTCCTGGGTGTTCTTGAGGCCACACACTCGCCCAGACTGGCATCCCTGAAGGGCAACCAGGATGTGGCACCAGAGGCACGGGGCACATCAGCTCCTTCAGGAAAACATGGATTATTGTCCTTGCAGAAACACGTTCGTGGAAGTGGGAGCCAATATTTTGAAGGATTTGTTTCCTGGAGAAGTGGTGGTGATCTGTGAAACTCAGGTTTGGAAATTGCTCACATTGGGGAGTGCTCAGGTCTGGATTTTGGTTTGGTTTTCCAGCGTTGGGCTCAGGTTAAATCCTAAAGCTGGGTCTGTGCCCCCCGTAGGTGGAAGGTACTGGGGGTGCTGGTTTGGACTGGGAGCTCTCCTCCGTGGCAGAGTCCTGGAGCTGTAGGCTCTGAGGGGGTGTTTGCATCCTGTCCTTTTTCCAGGATGTGCCCAAGGACCCTCAGTGAGCTCTCAGTGTTGTCATTGCAAAGGACCAGGATGGGTCCTGCAAGGATGAGCAACAGAGAAAATACTGCACAACCAGAGCTACCAACATGTTCCTGGTGGATATTTGAATCCAAAATGTTTTGGATATTTAAATCCAAAGTGTCTCGATATGTGTTGTTTGAAAAAGAACCAATAAAAGCTATTTATACATTTGCTTGAGAAGTCCCCTGCTCTCATTCTGCACTCGATTGATGATCTCTGTGTTTCTGCTTTTAGGAGGGTGACTGGAAGAAGCTGCCAGCTGAATTTCTCTTTCATTTTCCTCCAAGTTTTAATTGAAGTCAGGAGAAGTGTGGCTGAGCTCCCTATTTTAGGGAATTCTTTCCTGGCACAGCACCCGGGGTGTCTCTAACTCCAGAGCAATGCAATCCATATTGCTCCCATCACACTGAGGTTGAAAGGAAGGATGTGAGTGCCCGGTGACCGCCGAGTGCTGGTGCCCAGCCTGGGGCCAGCAGGGGACGCAGAGCTGTGTTTGTCCCCCACACGAGGTGCATCGATGACATCCTTCAGAGGTGGCAGACTGAGGCTTCGCTCCAAGGGTAGGAAACACGGAGTATTTTGTCTGTAAAAGTTGTTTTTGATGACCAACTCACCGTTAGCACTGAACTCATCCCGGGGTGGGTGAACTCAGGGTGAATTACAGGATGTAATTTGGGCACTCAAGGCCATAAATCCCCAAGCTCTCACCTATAAATTAACTTCATTCTCCACAGACTCAGTGGTTTGTCCTGTGGGCAAGGTGAGGATTTGTTGGTCCAGGTATTGAAAATGAAATGGATGAAATCTCCTTTCCTCATCTGCCAGGCCTCCTGTGGAAATTCCCATCGCGTGACTGTCCTCACCCTTGCCCTGCTGCCTGTTCTGTGGTGGGTTTCTGTATCTTCTGTGACTAAATTTAGCTTTAACAAGGTTCTTCTGATCACTTTGCCACATTCCAGGATCTGACATCTGTCTCCACATTTTAGCTGATACAAGGATTTTCAGAAATTTGAACATTTCACATCTTTCCCAAGAGCATTGGAAAGTCTGGAGCCAGTTTTGAGCCTTTTGGTTTTACTACCCACCCCACACTCCCTGTGCTGAGCCCACGTGTGGCCTCAGCATCTTCCTGCAAGTCCCCTGGAGCAACACTGTCCCCTGGGGCCACCACAATGGGAAATGATTAAAAATTATGGGAAAAAACCAAGCAGGGGAACACAGAGATCCCCAGGAGTGCAGGCAGCCAGAAAGGGAGACACAGAGGAAGCAAACAGCCTTTAAAGTTCAGCCTGATTTCCCTTTCCCTGTCCACGGCAATTCCTTGCGCTGGCACAGCTCCAAGGTCCAGGGTGTTTCTCCCCAGAAGGTTTGAGGGTGTTTGGATGGATCAGGTTGAGAACCCCCTCTGTGGAGCTGCCAGCTCCTGTGATGCCCGGGCAGCCCTGGGCCCTGACCTGGCAGCAGAGCTCGGGCACTCCCATGCTGCCAGGAACTCATTTTTCCTCATTCTAATTTGGGTAAATGCTCATTCCCAAACATTGGCATCTTACCTGTCAGGATAACAAATTACAGAGCTCTGGCAGCCGCAGAGACAAACACCAGGAACACTCAGTGCTTGTGAGGGATCCCACTCCAAGGACAAACATTTGCATTTCATGGGACAAGATTCCCAGCTTTGAGCCATAAACCTGTGGAGCAACCTCACCAAGGGAGCAGGAACCAAACCACCCTGGTAGATCCCTCAGATCCCACTCCCTCCACACCTTTTCCAGCCTCAGGCCCATCCTCCCATCACACACTCCACAGGCAAACTGGGGTAAGGCCAGGAGCATCCCTGTTCCAAACCTGCATCCACTCAGTGGAAGGTAAAGAAAAAAGCATTTTTTCCTCATTTTTCCACATTTCCCGCAACCATGTTTTGCCAAGGATACATTTTGCTAGGTTGGAAAATTTCGATTTTATTTCTACTCAGCTTTGAGTGATCTCTGAGCTCATTTCTTCGCTTGCAGACTTCTCCTTCCTTTTCCCCCCCCTCTTTTCCTTTCAGTCTCTTCTACAGCGCTTCCTCCACTTTGGAATCATTTGAAAGTAACAAAGAAAATCAAACAAACTGGGAATTTTCCAGATTTGCAGAAATTTTGAAAAGTTATGGAATAGAGAAGAGAATTTAAAAAGAAAAGGAAAATTTAAAAATTACATTCAGTTACAAAGTAGAGCAAAAGCAGGAAAAAGAGGGGAAATCAAACCAGTTAAATATTTAAAATTATTTTCCAGCTGTACAAAAATCTTTCAAATTGCCCAATTTAAACCTGAAAGCAGCAGCATGGACACATAGAAACAATAAAATGATAAAGTCCACTGGGATTAAATAAGGAAAATTAACTTTTTACATCAAAGTGTTTGAGGAAAGCAGAAAGTCCTCATTCCTGGAATTCTCTTGGCAGTGTCAGAGACCTGGTGCACCTCAGGCCGAGGGGTTGGCTTTCTAACCACGTTCCCTGGCTCTCAGGCCACCAGACTGAAGAAAAACCCCTGGATTTCTGCCGGAAATGTGGCAGCTGCTCCTGCACCGGGCAGTGTCCCCGTGCCAGGGCGCGCTCCCTGTGGCACTGGGTGCCCGGAGGCATCCTTGCCCTGCCGGCCCTCTGGCTCTGCAGGCTGCTCTCCCTGCTCCCTGTGGCTGTCCCACAGCTCCTGGGGCCACAGGGTCTGGGGGTGGCCTTGTGGCCATCTCGTGGTGCCACGCAGGTGTGGTTTGGTGGCCCCAAGGCTGCAGGCAGGTGGTGGGTACAGGTGGTGGGTACAGGCAGGTGGAGGTTACAGGCAGTAGGTGGTGGGTACAGGTAGGTGGTGGGTACAGGTGGTGGGTACAGGTAGGTGGGTACAGACAGGTGGAGGTTACAGGTAGGTGGTGGGTACAGGTAGGTGGGTACAGGCAGGTGGAGGTTACAGGCAGTAGGTGGTGGGTACAGGTAGGTGGTGGGTACAGGTAGGTGGGTACAGGTAGGTGGGTACAGACAGGTGGAGGTTACAGGTAGGTGGTGGGTACAGGTAGGTGGGTACAGACAGGTGGAGGTTACAGGTAGGTGGTGGGTACAGGTAGGTGGGTACAGACAGGTGGAGGTTACAGGTAGGTGGTGGGTACAGGTAGGTGGGTACAGGCAGGTGGAGGTTACAGGCAGTAGGTGGTGGGTACAGGTAGGTGGTGGGTACAGGTGGTGGGTACAGGTAGGTGGGTACAGACAGGTGGAGGTTACAGGTAGGTGGTGGCCTCGTGGCTCTGGCGCTCGCGGGCCTGTGCCACGGCCACGTTGAGGCACTGCAGCCACTCCTCGGCGTTCTTCTCGTCCTTGGCTTTGAACACGTAGCTCCTGCTGTCCGTGAAGATCTCGAAGGCCCGGGGCAAGCTCCGGTCCCGCCGCTTCTTTGCCACCACTTTGACGCTCTGCACTTTGCTCAGCTCGATGGGGCACTCGTCGGGGTCGTCCTTCTGGAACACAGGGGACAGAGCAGAGTTCACCGGGGGCAGGAGTCACCCACCAGCCACACAAACAGCTGAGGGCTCTTGGGAGTGTCCCAGGCCAGCTTGGGCAGGGCTTGGAGCGACGTGGGATAGTGGAAGGTGTCCTGCCATGTCCAGGGGATGGAATGAGATGGGCTTTAAGCCCCCTGAAAGTTGGGGACGCAGCAGTGACAGCTCCTGTGCAGCACGTTGGCTGTGGCTGTCACGTCCCTTGCTGTCCCCTGCCATGCACTTTGCGAGTGGAAGAATTTCCACGGGCAAAACTGAGGGGTACAAGCCTCTGGGAGTGGTGTTGGGAAGCAGGGAAAGGGAGCAGTGCAGCTGGTGGGCTGTGACTCACGGATTTGCCCTTCCGGAACAGCAGCTGGTTGCCAGCCAGGGTGAAGTAGCGCGTTTTCCACCTCTTGATAAACTTCCAGCGGACCTGCTTCTCCTTCAGCTTGCCCTCGATCAGGGGCTGCCCGTCCTGGTTCACAACTGGGGAGGGGAACACACGGCCAGGGTTAGTCCTGCCCTCCCTTTGCCCCAGCCAGAGGCTTGAGCCATGCTGCAGGAAGGTTGTTCTGCCTTCCTCATTTTCCCAATCTCCAGCACTCAGCTCTCACGTCACAAAGACAGCTCAGCCCTCAGCCATGTCCTGCTGGGGAGGCCAAGCAGATGGAGCTGACAGCTCCCTCTTCCATCTCTTTTCCCTCAGCCATCCCAAACTTCTCCCCACCACTACACCTCCCAGTTGTTCCTCAGCCCTGTGATAACCATTTCTGGCCTTGGGCACTGCCAGGGATCCAGGGGCAGCCACAGCTGCTCTGGGCACCCTGTGCCAGGGCCTGCCCATCCTCACAGGGAACAATTCCCTCCCAGTGTCCCATCTAACCCTGCCCTCTGGCAGTTTAAGCCCTGACATCTCCTAGGGATCTCTTTTTCCTTTCTCTTCTATCTTCACACCGACAGCCAGGACGCAAAGGACCAGACAGACTGGAGGGCAGTGCGAGGCATAGGCAATCTGAGAACGGATGTTTTTGGATGGGATGTTTGCCCTGGAGCCCATCCCAGCATCTGTCAGAGGGGCAGTCATCCCTGGCTGGCCGCTCTCCCGTCCCTCAGCCTCCCCATCCATCCAGCCCCGCTCGTGGTTCAAAGCCTTTGCTGCTCTGCAGCTCCTGGGCCCAAAGGCCGATGAGGATGGAGGTGAGCGGGGTGCCCAAGTGCCACCCAAGGGAGTGCCAAAGGCTTTATGGCTTTTTGGGCACCCACCTCCTGTGTGGAAGAGGGCAAACCAAGGCCAGCACAAAGCATCAGCTGTAGATGAAGGATGTGTCCTTCCCCCAGCGTTGTTTTCCTTGGCAGCGGGGCTGGTGGGGGGTGCAGCGTGGACTCGTGCAATTTCCTCAGGAAAGACCGTAAATATTCCTGTCTCTGCAGATAGGGAGTGTTTGGAAGGAGATGGATGAATGAAAAGGGGGTTGGCAAAGCCTCAGCACGGGGGGGAGAACTGCAGCTGGGATTTCCACGACAGGAGCGGGCTGTGCTCTGCTCCACGCAGCCACTTCAGCCCTGACCCCACAACTGTTCTGCACATTTTTGTGCCAGCACTGATGTGCTGGGTCACAGCACCCAACCTGGCATGGGACAGAGTAAAGCAGAGGGTTGCTTTCTTCCTGTATGGATGTTGTCACTGCAAAAGGGGACAAATTCACCAGGAAGCTGGCTTGGGGCTGTACCCTCTCCCCACACGCTCCTTAGTGGGACAGAGCCACGTTTTAGTGTCCCCCTTACTAAAAACTTCACAATTTTGTTAAATATTGTTCTCTGCCTGGCTCCTGGTCCCACAGGAACATCCTCAATCCCACTCCAGAGCAGTAGGAACATGCTTTAACCAAACTAAGAGGGGTAAAGCACAAAAGGCTCAGGGGCCAGATGGTACCGAGATAGTTTGTGGTCAGGGGCACAACATGAGAAAGGAAGTGAATGTGCAATTTTGGCCTAAAGTGAGTTTTTATGGCCAAAATCTTTCAAACCCAGGATTTGCTAAGAAATGTTGATCTCTCTTTAAGGAGCCAGTGGCTACGAGAGGACTTCTCCTGGGTATCCACTAAGAAGCCTGTGGGGAGTTCTGATGGCAGCTTCCAGAGTGGCTGTAATGAATCCGATGCCAGCATGTCTGAGGGGCTGATTAGGAGAGAGATATTCATGCAAGATAAGAATGGAGCTCTTTTCCAATATTTTTCTAAGTCCTTCTGCTTGTTTTCCTTGCGGTTGACTTCACAGAATCCCAGAATAACTCAGCTGGAAGAGAGCTCGAGGGGTGTCTCCTCCAAGCTCCTGCTCCAAGCAAGGTCACCCACGGGATCAGACTGGGTTGCTCATGGATTTATCCATGGGGGACTTGAAAAATCTCCACATCATCTCTGGACAAGCTGTTCCAGTGCTGGATATCCTCATGGTGGGAAAGCTCTCCCTTGTAGGGAACGGGAACCTCTCCTGCTCCAGTTTGTGTCTCACCCACAGCGCTGACAAGGGCCTGGCTCTGTCTCCTGGGTGATCTCCTTAATCATCAAAAGTTATTTACTGGAATATTGAATCCTGGAATGCTTTGGGTTGGAGGGACCTCAAAGCCCACCCAGTGCCACCCCTGCCATGGGCAGGGACACCTCCCACTGTCCCAGGCTGCTCCCAGCCCCATCCAACCTGGCCTGGGACACTGCCAGGGATCCAGGGGCAGCCACAGCTGCTCTGGGAATTCCATCCCAGCCCCTGCCCACCCTCACGGGGAACAATTCCTGTCCAATATCCCATCTAAATCTCTCCTCTTTCAGTTTGAAAAGGTCACGAAATACCCAAAGGTCTTGAAATATCCATTTTTTCTTAAATCATCTCAATATAGCTTAACTCCTGCTTAACCCTGAGTAGTTCCCGTTGATGCGTCTGTTGGAATTTTCTATTTTCCATCTTGCTTTCTTTGCAGAACTACAACACATCCAGCTCTAAGTAGGTTGGGTACTGAATAAAAAGTTGAAAACCCTCCAAACTCTTCCAAGATGAACTTGAGGCAGATAAAACCCAAAGCTTTAAATCTTGCATTTGATGAAACATAAAATCCTCCACAAGAATTCATGAATGATCTCAGTGATAATAAACTCCTATGAACGTGAAAGAATGGAATGTGTGGCAGATAAATGCAATTAACCTCGGGGAATATGGATTCACTCTCTTCCATTAATCACCACATTGGGTTTTGCTGAAAACCTGGAAAGAAAACATCGCTGGATGCCACCTTTTATGATCTTCCAGTGAGTATTAGAGCTGGGCTCCTTCATTTCCCCGGATAATCGGCACTGCTGGAGGGAGATAAATGTATTCCCAAGTTAATGTGCTGTAGGCTTTTCCATGGAGTTGCAGTTTTCCAGAGGAGTTCACAAGCACCCTCAGTTTTTCCCAAATCCTGACTCCTTGCCCCTGGCTCCTGTGCATCTCCCGGGGATCCCTGCCTTGCCTCTGTGAGCTTCCAGAGGGGGAATGAGCTGCAATCCTCCTGTGCAGCCCCCAGGGATCCCTGCCTTGCCTCTGTGAGCTTCCAGAGGGGGAATGAGCTGTGATTCCTCCTGTGCATCTCCCGGGGATCCCTGCCTTGCTTCTGTGAGCTTCCAGAGGGGGAATGAGCTGTGATTCCTCCTGTGCATCTCCCGGGGATCCCTGCCTTGCCTCTGTGAGCTTCCAGAGGGGGAATGAGCTGCAATTCCCCCTGTGCAGCCCCCAGGGATCCCTGCCTTGCCTCTGTGAGCTTCCAGAGGGGGAATGAGCTGTGATTCCCCCTGTGCAGCCCCCAGGGATCCCTGCCTTGCCTCTGTGAGCTTCCAGAGGGGGAATGAGCTGCAATTCCCCCTGTGCAGCCCCCAGGGATCCCTGCCTTGCCTCTGTGAGCTTCCAGAGGGGGAATGAGCTGTGATTCCCCCTGTGCAGCCCCCAGGGATCCCTGCCTTGCCTCTGTGAGCTTCCAGAGGGGGAATGAGCTGCAATTCCCCCTGTGCAGCCCCCAGGGATCCCTGCCTTGCCTCTGTGAGCTTCCAGAGGGGGAATGAGCTGTGATTCCCCCTGTGCAGCCCCCAGGGATCCCTGCCTTGCCTCTGTGAGCTTCCAGAGGGGGAATGAGCTGTGATTCCCTCGCCAGCTCTCCGGTGGTTTTGCGGAATGTTTTGTGCAAGAGCTGGTGAAGCCCAGCTCTCAGTGCAGGGGGTTGTGTCGGAATGGGGCTCCCAACAGCCAGATTAGATTGTCCCAACAGGAGGAGTCCTCGCATTTTCCAGCATTCCAGATGCCTCGTGGCTGTGCTGGAATGGCCACGATTGGAACACACGACGGAGTGAGCTGGTGTTGCTCCCTCGGAGACCAGGGCACCTACGTGTGTGTGGGCAGCTGAGCAGGATTTGTGGGAATGCTCCTCCTCAGTGGCAGGAAAAGCCAATTCAGGGTGATTTAACAGCACTGCTGGAAAAGTGTGGTTGTACAAGACATGCTCTGGAACCAGAAGAATGCCTGAGAAAGAGCCAAACTTTCTCTAATTGTCACCGTGGGTGCATCAACCACTTTGCTTCAGCCTAACTGGTTCTTTCCACACAGGATCAGCTTCCAGCTCCAAAAACCCTCCCAGCTACAGCCAAACAGGAATCATTCATCACAGAATCATGGAATGGTCTGTGCTGAGAGGGACCTTAAATATCTCATCCCACCCCCTGCCATGGGCAGGGACACCTTCCACTGTCCCAGGCTGCTCCAAGCCCCGATGTCCAACCTGGCCTTGGGCACTGCCAGGGATCCAGGGGCAGCCACAGCTCCTCTGGGAATTCCATCCCAAGGCCAGGTCAGGGCTTTAAGGCCGTGTTTGCCCAAGTCTGGAGAATAAATGGCAAATTGCAACACGACATCCAAAAAATGCAACAAAACCCCACATGAACCAAACCCAGCAGACAATAATAGAAAAAGAATTTGCCTCTGAATTCCTTCTTCAACAGGAATTTGGTTGCTAAACAGCATTGCTGAGAGGAAGAAATTGCTTTCTTGTCTCTCAAAAGTATTTCACATTTCAAAGGGTCTTTCCCACTCCGGAATGAAAATAAAAGATGTTTCACAGCCTTTAAATTCCCTGCCAATCCAAGGAGACCCCCAAATCCTTTCTTGTGTCAGATCTTACAAACCCAGAGAAACCCTTCAGGGTCTCCCACTCTGCCGTGAGCCTTCCCAGCTGCCACAGCTCTGCATCACCAATACAAAGGTGGAGTTGTCATTCTCTGCAAATTTTTATTCCACTGAGCTCCCTCTTCCACGTTCCTTTCCTCAGCTTCCACGTGATCCATTCGAGGACTTTATTTGCTTGATTTTCTAAAGGCCTTTGGAGCTCAGAAGCAAATCATGATACTCACAATGAGCCTTACAAGAATCCTTTTAAACTGAGACAAAGAGAGCAATTGCTCATGAAAAGGACAGTCACAGCCAGGAGAGCAATAGGGAGGCAAGGCTGGACTGGTTCAATGTCTTTGGAAATTCAGACCAAAGTGATTTCATTAAGCTTTGACATTTTAAGCAAGAGACTCGTTTTCCTCATAGCTCGACAGCACTGATATGATGGACAAACCACGCTGAGACCACTGTGGAGGTGAAGCTCTAACTCAGAGCAAGATTCCTTTTCTGGCCCTGGAGTCCCATGGCAGCTGGGGAGGCAGGAGATGCCCAAACCCTCATGGAATGAGCAGGGGCAGCCTGGCCTGCAGCAGCAGCTGGGCCACTCCTGCAAGACTTTGGGATAGATGCAGTCCAGAGAGACACTAACTGTTAAAATAAACAGCTGAAACAGCCAATTATTCAAAAACCTGGCCAAAATAGCCAAAATTCTTGGCCAGGATTGGTCAGACTTTTACAGAATGGCAGAAAGCATCTAAGAACAAGACATTCCCCTGCCTGCCAGGGCACTGATCTGAAACACAGGGGTGCCAGAAAGCTTCAAAAGCAGGGCACCAGGATATTTCACCTGGGAAAAAAGTTATTTTTTCCTATTTCCCTCTCACCCTGTTTTCCAATACAGCTGAAGCATTATGCCTTAAAAACACTTAATCACCATGTCCCTAAGGAGATGGGCACTGTGATTAAATTATATTAAAGCAAATAATTCTGAGAGTGAAGATGGCAGCAACCAGGTGTTGTTTCTATGCCAACATCCCCTGACTTGTGGCACCTGGGCGGGCTCCTGAGGACCTGGGATGTGGTCCAGGAGATGCAACTCCTTTATCTGGACACTGCAGGGTGGGTGCAGAGCCCTCCCACTCGCCAGGGGTCAGGGATGGTGCACATTTGGGGTTGTGTCCCTCTAAGCACACACCAAGTCAGGTTTGGGCCTGACTCTCACTGAAGATGAGTTTAATGGAGAATTCCAATTAAAACAGACACTGGAAAGTTTGGTTTCTCCTTTCCCCACCATAACGAGACACCCAGCATGACCTGTGAGCTTCACCCCATCCATTCCAGCCCACCCGTGACAGAGGCAGGAGCCCTGTACCTGTTGCCTTCTCGGGGTTGTTGCACATGAAGCACTGCCAGGCTCCTGCCTCCTCGCTGTACCCGAATAAGTCAAAGAACCTCACCTCCTCCAGGTGCATCTGAATGTTCTCCAGGTCCTGGGACAGGAGGAGAGAAACCAAACTCGTGAGGTGAAGCACTGCTCAGCCACCTGCTCGGAGCCCCAAATCCAGAGGGATACAGAGGCTCCTTCCCACATCTCCTGCAGAGGGACAACTGCCAGGGCAATCAATGTGCTGGGCAGGACGGGTCTGTCTCTCCACCAGCAGCAGCAGCTGAGCCATAAATAATGGATTAGGGAGGCAGGGGATGGTCTGGGATTTGTTTCTCCTCTTCCACGCCGCTGTCAGCAGCCAGGCCTGTTTTCCAGCAGCTGAACCACCTTGGAGCATGAGTGTGATGAGGAGAGACCAAGGGAGCTGGGAAAGGGGCTCAGCCTGGAGCAAAGGAGGCTCAGGGGGGACCTTGTGGCTCTGCACAAGTCCCTGACAGGAGGGGGCAGCTGGGGGGGGTTGGGCTCTTCTTCCAAGCAATAAATGACAGGACAAGGTGAAATGGCTCCAAGTTCTGCCAGGGGAGGTTCAGGTTGGGTATCGGGAAAATTTATTCATGGCAAGGCCTGCCCAGGGCAGTGGTGGAGTCACAGGAGGGATGTGTGGATGTGGCACTTGGGGACATGGTCAGTGGTGGCCTTGGCAGTGCTGGGGAATGGTTGGACTCGATGGTCTGGGAGGGCTTTTCCAACCAAGTGACTCCATGGTTCCATCACCCCAACCCTCCCCCAGGGATGTTTCAGTGCCCCAGAAGGGTCTCTGCTGACTCCCTGCTGCCCCACGGGATCCCCACCAGAGCAGAGTGACGAGCCAGGGCAGTGGCACTGTGTACCCCCAGACAAACGCCTGGCTTGCTCAAAGGAACACCCCTGAGTACGGGAAAGGCAGAGGATTCTCACTGTGAGGTCATTCACGCCACTGCAAAGCTCAGGGTGTTTTAAAGGCCGTGATTTGATGTAACACCAGACTGTGATCTCACACCTAAACAAACCTCGGTGTTCAGTAACAGCAGCCAAGTCCCTCACTCGGGGAGGGACACTGCCAGCCCCCAGAACCCCTCCCGTGTACTGCTGTGGGGTCTCACAGAGCTGAACACTGCCCTGCAGTCCAAGGAAAACACGGATTTACGCAGTCAGGGGGGAGACACCGTCCCCTGCCAGGGCTCTTAGTCCATCACACTGCACAAGGCTGTGGAGGGATGCAGATTCCAGCCTTTCCAGAGCAGCTGTACTGAAGGAGAGGCAGCACAGCACGGTCAGTGGCTTGTCCTGCCCCCAGCTCCTGCTACGGCACCCTGAGGGACATAAGATGGGAAAAACAATGGCACTGCAGTCCCTGGCCTGGGCAGGACATTACAGGACACAGGGATGAGGCTGCACACAAAGCCTGGGAGCTTCCCCATCCCGTGAAAAAATCTGCTGATGGTTGCAAGGAGCCAACTCCAGCCTGAAAGAGAGCAAATGCCACTGAAATATCAGTGCAGAAATGTGCCTGTTCCACTCTGCACTCGAGCATGCTTGAAATAATCTGCAAGGGACCACTTATTTCAGGAGGGGAAGCCTGGGGGAAAGCCTAATTGGAGAGGAGAGATTTATCTCACCCCCTTGCTCCATCACCTTGAAAACCTCGAGTCCATTGTGCCAGCGTGGCCCTTCCTTGTGCCACGTGAACCAAGGCAGCCACAGGGAAAGGGGGGAACAGAGCAGCCCACGGCTCCAAAGTGTTCATTCTGCTCTTGCAAGGCTGAGCAACAAAGGGGCTCTGAGGGCATCACGGGGGGCTCCTAAAGCAGTCACCATCTCAGCACTGCCACAGGGGAGCCAGCACAGCCCAGCCCAGCCCAGGCACAGACGGGACTTTGATAAGGAGCTGTGGAGAACCCGGTGGAAACCTGGGAGGATGCACATCTGGAAGTGCTTTGCTCCTGGCACGTCTTGAGCCGTGTTGAATAAATGTTTTCTGTGGCATGAAGGGGCTGCCCAGTGAAACACAGCGTGCTCTGTGGGAGCCAGCTCCTCCTGCAGCTCCTGGCTGGCTCAGGGATCACCACAGTGCTGCATGTCTGAGGATACTGCTCAGAAATCAGTCTGGAGTAGAGCACTGATGTCAAACATTATTCTCCAGGTTTGAAAAATGCTTTAGAATCTGTATTGGAAAAAAGTTTATCACCTTCCACTGTCCCAGGCTGCTCCCAGCCCCAGTGTCCAGCCTGGCCTTGGGCACTGCCAGGGATCCAGGGGCAGCCACAGCTGCTCTGGGCACCCTGTGCCAGGGCCTGCCCACCCTCACAGGGAGCAATTCCTTCTCAATATCCCATCCCACCCTGATAAAGCATTTCAGACTCTGCTAGAAAATGCATAAAACTGAGTATCAAATACAGCAGACAATGTTGATGCTGCATTTGCATCAACATGTTTCAAACCATTTAAAATTAAAAGTGCTGTGCTTAATGAAGCAACCACACCCTCAGAGTTTTGCTTCCTGGAATAACATTAACAGATACAATAATTTTGTCCAATAATTCACAATATTTGAAGTCCTGTTAGCAATGGGAAGAACTTCTGAGACGACAAATTCCCATTATGGCAGAAGCTGAGGAAAGCAAGGACCAGGTCATGCAGGAAATGTTCCAGGCAGATTTTTTTGAAATGCAAAAGCTTCCTTATGGCAGTCCTAGTCCTCACTCCCAGAAAACTGAATGGAAATTGCACTAGAAACAAACTTGGGTTCTTAGTAGTAAACAAAACCAGAACAAACTCTGGTTCTGTATTCATGAACAAAACCAAAACAGAAAGTAAATCCCGCAGCAAACAGCCAGGACTGGACCCTGCAGTCTCTGAGCAGGTTGGGTGTGTTCCAGCTGTCCCACTGTCCTCAGCCTCCCAGGGCTGTTGGGCAGCCGCAGCTCCTGGAGCTCCCCGGCTCCAATCCCTGCTGGATTCCCCAGCCCAGCAGAGATCAGGATCTCCCTTCCAGCTCTGCTATTTTGGGAACTCTGGGATACTGTCATGGAGCGATGGAAGTTCCCAGAACAGGCCAGACTCCCGTATCTGAGCACTGCCAGGCTTATGTACCCGCTGCAGACAAATCCTGTTGGAGGGTGCTGGGCTGTCCTGCAGGCTGTGTGTGCCTGGTGCCCCTCATCCCATCTGTCTGTGGAGGAATCCTCTGCCCTAAGCTCCTTATTCCCCCCAAACTCTTCATGCTGCACCAGCTCTGACTTTGGATGAGTGGAGCTTGGCAGCAGCTCAAGTTAAGCCCGTGCTGAGCAGCAAAGCTGCTCTAATGCCTCTGGATGAGCCAGGCCTGGTGTTCAACAGCAGCTCAAATCCTTAGCACAGCTCCTCTGTGTGTCAGTAAAACTGGCCCCAAAGCTGCTCTCAGATGTGGGGGTCCCCTGCCCCTGTGAGCCCCAGGAAGGGTTCCCACTTCATCACCACATTATCCTGGGAGTTCAGAAGGTGTTCCTAACAAAACTCTGGTTTTAAATCAGCCATAAACTTGGTAATTTAATCTTATTCCACCAGACATCTCCATGCCCACAATATTCCAAGTAAGAGGGTTTTAAAATCATGTCTGACAACTCATTTCATCCAACGGAGCTGGATGGAGATGCTCAGGAATAAAGAGATGCTTGTTTCCCAATCCTACAGCGGCCTTTTCCAAGGAAGCTGATTAATAGCCTGGAAACAGCATTCACTGAAATCCTGGGGACAGTAAAGAGCTTTGGGCTGTAATCCCTTCAGCTCATGGGGGTGACTAATGGCACATGTGCAGACAGACAGTTCCATAAAATCCAGGGCTGTGTCTCACTAGGTGAACTTCCAAGGGCTGCCCAACACCCCACAGCAGCAGCTAAGCTGAGTCTAGAGCTTGAGACTGTGAGCAGGAAAAAACCCACGTGCAGCATCCCTGGTTTTTCATTGCAAAGGTTCCAAAATGCAGGGCAAAGTCCTTCTCCTATTTTCATTTGTGAGGAAAAGGAGCCCTTACCTTTTGGTGCGGGAACGTGGACTGGATCATGGCAGTCTCAAAGCTGTGAGTCCCCTTGAGCTGTGTCTTCTCCCACAGGGCCTTGAGGACTTGCACTGAGTCGCTTTGTATGGACAAAGGTTCTGCAAACAGGCTCTGAAGGAAACGTTGAAAATTATTTCAGGCATTTTTTTCACTTGGCCATTACCAGAGAGCATCTTGTTCTCCCAGGGGGACAGCCATGAGAACAGCCAGGGGTTAGGCCAGCTCTCCGTGAGGAGCTCCGATGGATCAATAGGCTCACAACTGGATACAGCACACAATATCTCATTTCCCTTGGGGTTTTTGAAGTTTATTGCACATCCCACGTCTCTGAGGTCTGTGGCTCACCGAGGATTGCCCTCTGATGACCATACACAACCTGGGGTTGTAGTGAAATGTTAATTTATCACCACGAGAGCAGCACTGGCCCCTGTGAACCAGCCTGGGTGAGGTGCATCCCCCTGGGAAAACCTGGCATTCCCAGCCAGAGGGGGGAGATGCTTCACCCCCCTGTGGGTTTGTGTGAGTTTGTTGGGAGCTCCTTCAGCTCTCGGTCCTTGTGCAGCAAGAGCAGAGTTTGTGACTGTGCTGGACAGAGAGTGGGATGAAATACAGGAGGGAGAACTCCCCAGGACACTCTCACCACAGAGTACAGGAGGTTTCAGCACCTGGACACTGGCAGGACAAGATGACACCTAGTTGGGGTGGGTGCTGTCACCCCCAGAGCTCCCTGAGCCAAAGGACAATGAGGATCCAACCTTCCACCTCCGTGAATGATCCTGGTATTTCAACAGCACCAAGTTCTTTGTTGCATCAACTGCTCACAAGTCAGTGGTACAGGAACACTGTGGCTGAGAGAACATTTCTGCCTCCCCTGTATCTCCTATGTGATCTTTCAATTAAAGAATGCATTTGCATGCAGGAGCCAAGCTAAGAGTGCGCAAACAAATCTGATTTTCCATACTACAACTATTTGATTTCACAATATGGGCAATGTCCTTTGAACGTGGGATTCCTGGATGGACTTTCTGTCTCCTCTTTCTGAGCAAACCCATCAAGCCTAATCCTGCTGTCCTGCACTAATCATTTCCCAGTTTCCATCCAAGGGTTTTGAAACATAGTAGGACTCTCCATTAATATTTTTTTAATTACCTGGCCAGTGTTCTTGATAAGTATTTATTTCTAGGAACACACACAGGGAAGAGTGATTCAGGCTCTTACATCCACAGCATCCCTCCCTGTGTTGCATTCTGGATAAATCCTGGGTGTTTCCAAGGCTGCCTTAGGATGGGATGAACTGCAGTGAAAGGCCCACATGTGTTAAGAAACTGAACACGGTGTTTTAACTCAAACCCACCTGTTTCATCCTGAAATGTGACTGTGGGGTTCTCTCTTAGTTTCACACTATTTGTAACCTGTTAGGAAATGCCACACATGCAGATTTACAAATCCTGCTCAGTCCAAACTTCTGCAGGAAAAACCCCAGTGGGTTCTGCCCCTCCACCCTCCTCCTGCAGCCTCGGGGTTGGTGCTGTTCCCCTAAAATCCACTGCCAACTCCTGGCTGCTTCCAAGGCACCTGGCACTTCCTGGAAGTTTTGCCTGAATGAGGACAACATGGTTTGGTCCCACTTTTTTATCCCAAGACTTTGTAATCTCCTGAGCCAGTTTGAATTTGGGGCATTTACCAGAAATATAAAAACTTATAAAGCAGAAAATAACTTCAGCCCCATCGAGCGACTTCCTGAGGGGCTGCAAGGGTCACAAATCACTGAGAATTAGAGGTGTATTTAATGAGTTTAACCATGAAACATTCTTTTCCAAGAGCCACATGCACAGCCCAGAGGTGGCCCTGGTTTGTGTCCCCCTCACCTGCTGGAACAGGAACATGATGTGGATCCAGAGCAGAGGCTGCTGGCTCACCAGGGTGAAGCTGGATTTGCTGTACAGGCAGTAGTGGCCCTTCAGGGGACAGCTGAAGAACAGCTTTGCCACACAACTCTGAACAGTGTCTGCAAGGAAATACATGGAATGTTCAAATCAGCTACAAACCAGAGAGAAAACTCAGTGCCCAGGACTGGGGTGCCAGAGCCCCGGGGGCAACCATTCCCACTCTGGGGGTCTGGGACACTCCTGCAGGTCAGCAGGGCACTGATGTGTCTGCACCCTTATAGGAGGAGAGAAATTCAGTGGTCAGTGCTTCAGATCTTCCCCAGTAACCCTTTACTGCCAAATGCACGAGGGGCAGCACAGTCCAGCCAGGCTGCTCATTGTCTTTGTGCTTTCTCGTGTGTTTGGGATATCAAACCATCAGATCCATCAAAACTGTGCGTCCCTTATCCTTATTTAAAGGGTTTGTTGGAAAACCCCTGCCCTGTCAGGCCCCAGCCACGAGGGGCTGACACCTGTGGGATCCCTGCTGAGGTGATGGTTTTAACTGGAAATGAAGCCTTGAGATGCACAATTCTGCTTTTGCTGAATATTATAGATCATGGAATGGTTTGGGTTGGAAGGGGCCTTAAAGCCCATCCAGTGCCACCCCTGCCATGGGCAGGGACACCTCCCACTGTCCCAGGCTGCTCCCAGCCCCAGTGTCCAGCCTGGCCTTGGGCACTGCCAGGGATCCAGGGGCAGCCACAGCTGCTCTGGGCACCCTGTGCCAGGGCCTGCCCACCCTCACAGGGAGGAATTCCTTCCCAATATCCCATCTATCCCTGCCCTCTCTCAATGTGAAGCCATTTCCTCAGCAAACTCAAACAGCTTTGTCAAAGGATGATAAAATGGTTTCCCCTTGCCAGCTTCTGGAGGGTTTGCTCCCAGCCTCACAGCCTCAGAGCCATCTGGCCTCTCTGTAGCATTTCTGGCAGATTCCAACAGCCCACTTTTAGGTTTCCTGCATTTTCAGTGACAATCTGACCGCTGACACTTTGTTCTGGCAGTGCCTCCTTTTGTACCTCAGGTAAACTCCTTCCTCACATGTTGCACTTCCAGGTGAAATCCTGCATTTATTACATTTCCCTCCTATGCGGTCACGTCTTGATAAGATGAAAAATGTCAAAAGCAAGCATTTCTAGCTGGTCTGCTGTTGGATACACAGGCTGCCTCTGCTCTCAGCCTCTCCTCCTCAGGAGATCCAGAAACCGTCTCCACTTAGTCACGTTTTCTCAAAAGCCACAGCTCATTTTTCCAGTTTGGAGATTTTCTTGGAGCATTTTATTCCTTCCCCCTTCTCCCCACGGTGACTCACCAGGACAGCACGAGACTGAGTCACATCCCTGCACAGCTGGCCCGTGTCGACCTCCCCACTGCGCTCTCCCACCACGGCCATGGGCAACACGCTCACCCCAGCAGGAAAAAACGGGGCATAAATCCACTGCTCTTGGATCCATGGCATAAAATCCTCTTCTCTTGGATTCATGGCATAAAATCCACACCCTTGGACTACTGGCTATGGGGAAAACTTGAGCTGAACTACCCAAACCTACTGGTTCTTACCCAAACCTGCCAGTGCTCATGTTCAATATAACAGAGGAGTTTGGGAAGCCAAAGGGGTTCATTAGAGCCACCCTAAGTCCTGGGGCACGTGAAAGCACACAACGATGTTTCCAAGGAGGCTGTTGACAGATGCTGTTCCACACTGCAGACCCCTCACAGATGCCAAAAGTCCTCCACTCGATGCACTCAACCAGAAATCGAGGCTTGGCCTTGGGCCATGTGTGTGAAAAGCTGATGTTTCACGATGGGAAATGGCTCTTGGCTAAAAGTGACCCTAAACCCTGGTGAAGAGGAGCAGGCAGTCCATCCTTCCTCTTCCCTGGAACACAGCCAGTATTCTTCCAGTTCCAAACATATGGATTGACAAGAAACCTGGGAGCAGAAGGGGCAGAGCTCCAGCCCCGGGGGAGCAGCTGAGAAAAGGCACCCAGGTAGGATCATGTTTGATGGGCTGTGAAGGACATTCCTGAATGCTGCAGGCTGAAAAATGAAAAAAGGATCTATGGAGAGACAGGAACTCCTGAGGAAGTGCTGAGCAAGGTTTTGTGGGTGCCACTGAGGAGCACAGGGAGGCTGAGGGCACGTGCCAAAATCAACACAGCTCTAGACCAGAGTCCTTGCTGGCTGAGCAGAACGGTCCTGGAAAACTGCAGCATTCTTTTGTCACTACCCCCTGCAGAAAGCTCCTTCCCAGACAATCTCCCAGCCTCTGGAATGAGCTGAGCCATTACTCAGGGCCTTTGTGCTGTGTTTGATGTGCTGAATTTGGCACTGGCTGATAAGAAGCCTGCGTTTGCTACGTGCATTTTTCAGCAGCTTGCAATGAATTACCAGGTTCCATTTATAACAGGGAATATCAGTTATTCCAATGTCAGTGAATCATGGAATCATGGAGTGGCTTGGCTTGGAAGGGACCTTAAAGATCACCTCCTTTCACCCCTGCCATGGGCAGGGACACCTTCCACTGCCCCAGGCTGCTCCCAGCCCCAATGTCCAGCCTGGCCTTGGGCACTGCCAGGGATCCAGGGGCAGCCACAGCTGCTCTGGGCACCCTGTGCCAGGGCCTGCCCACCCTGCCAGGGAACAATTCCTTCCCAATATCCCATCCATCCCTGTCCTCTGGCAGTTTAAGACCCCTTTTCCCCTGTCCTTTCATTATCTGCCGAGTTCTCCTCCTTCCTCAGCCTGGCTTGGCTTGGCAGGAGAGGCCAAGCACCACAAGGAAAGGATTTTAAAGCATGAGAACATGTGAACAGCACCACAAACCCACCCCACACAGTCACCAAAAGCCCCAGAGGACTGATTGAGACCCCAAGGAAACGTTCCTCCAGGGAAGGAACATTTCTCAGCCCATCCCTTGGCAAGTCTCTGCCTTCCAGCAAAGGATAAACAACAACTTGTTTCTCCTGCAGGAAACAAGGGAATATATGCTGCAATTTTAAAGTTCACAACCGAGTGGCTGTGCCTGGGGAGAAGGAACAAAATATAACCAGAAGAATGTCAGTAGAGCTGTTAATTGTTACTTATTCCAGCTCAACATGCTGGGCTAAACCAGGAGGGTACAGAGTCACTGGCTCTGGGAACAATTCATGCATTATTTGATTTACATCAGTAATCCTTTACTATTAAATGAAATCTGTTAATAGGAGTAAAAGTATGCTCATAAATTTCCCAAATAGAATCAAACCCACACATAAACATGGAACCAATAGGAAATGGATGCAACTTTTTAAATTTTGGGTTTAAGCTTTTTCAGCTTCCTCAGTTTCCTTTGCCTGACCCCTTCAGTTTGGGTTACAAAAAGTATGCAAACAATAAATACATTTATGGGAGGAGAGGGCAACTTTTAATGCAAGCAGCTTCAAGAAATGCTGCTTTATATTGTTTTTAACACTACTGACTTTGTGTGCAGGGCAAAACTCAGTCCAAAGTTTTCACCTCCAGTGAGTTACACCAACACTAACGGAGAAGACAGGGCTGTAACGGGGGGTGGACAGCAACAACGAGGCACTCAGCACAGACTGAACATCCAAGGGGCAAGTCCAGAGGCTCAGAAGTCATAAAATCATCACAGAATCACTGACTGGGTTGGACGGTCCCTAAAGCTCATCCTGTTCTACCCCGCTTCCTTCCTCTAGACCAGGTTGCTCCAAGCCCCATCCAAGTCCAAGTCCTCTTGTTGATGCCACCACCCATCAGGAGTGTCCCAGCTGCCAGGTAAAGCCCACCTGGAGAGCAGCCAGTTCCCAGGGGTGCTCCCAGGGCAGTGTGAAGCTCCCAGGATGTGTCACAGGTGTGTGAGGGCAGCCACGGAAGAGCTGGTCACGTTCCCAACACCCTCCCTGTGGCACTGGGATCTCTCCACGGTCTGACAACGTGGATCAGGAGCACGATGCCCATCCTGAGTGGTGGCACTCCCGTTGCCACTGCCTCCCTCACCTCTGGGATGCGTTTGGAATGCCAGTCCTGGTGGAAGAAATGCCAGCTCACGTTTGCTGTGTCCCAGCAGAGCAGCGCTGCTCCCCGGAAACGCTGCCCTGAGCCTCCCCAGCTCTGTGATCCCGCTGAAGGACCCAGGGCCCATCTGTTCCCAATCAGGCTCTGGCCGATGGAATGCTGGAATTTATCAGGCCGGAGCAGGGGTGAGCGCTGCAGGGGAGCAATGAGCTTTTCCATCCACGCCGGCATCTGGTCCCCATTACCCCTCAGTACCACATAAAACATAATAACAACCACATGGAGGGCCAGCGCGCTGCAACCTGCTCCCCCTGCTGCTCCTCGTCCTGCAGCCCTCTGCCAGCAATCCCACGGAATGTTTGCTGGATGGATCTCCTCCTGCATGGCACCGAGGAGCCAGGAGTGACTGCTGCAAAGTGGTTCTGGTATTTTTCACTGGATGTCATTGGATGTGGCCTCAGTGAGCGAGGGGGGAATGATTCCATGGTCTGCCGGGGCTCTGTCCTTCCAAAAGGAGCCTGGAGGTGGCAAATCCTTCAGCATCCTTGGCACACAGATATTATTAAATGCTTTCTTCCCAGCAGCTCACTCGACATTCAAAGCTCTGAGCTCTGAGCATTAATGATGGCTTTTTTATCCAAATCACCTAAAAATCAAGCAGAATTAGAGCGGAAAACAAGGAGCTGCCCTTGTTATAACCAAACCCAGCAGCTGCACAGGCTCGTGTCTGGCAATCATGTGCACCCAGGCACTCCCAAAGGCAGGATACACATGGCCATGGCTCTGATCCTCCATTCTGGCAGCTCTGGGATACAAGGAGAGCGAGTCAGAAATCCTCCAGCGTGCAGGGCTCACGAGGTGGGAGCAGCAAGGCTGCAGCAGGTGGGGCTGCAGTGGCTGCAGAGCTCCGTGCAGGAATCGGGGGCTGTGCCAGGAGAAAGTGAGTGGATTCAATCCCAGCTGGATGTTGTGGCTGTCCCAAAACCAGCACTGGGACATCATAACACCAATTACCACAGAATCATCCCAGAACCTGGGAATGGTTTGGGTTGGAAGGGCCTGGGCTGCTGCCATCAGCAAGATCCTGGTACCTCAGGATTCTAACCCACCTGGAAAAATATGGGCTGAGGAAAACTCTGCTGAGCTCCATGAAAGCTGAAGAGCCTGGCAAATACGGTGGTTTGGTTTTTGCCTTTTTTTGAGGAAAAGATCCCCAAGATTAAGAGGCTTCAAGTGATGAACATGATGTTAAAAAATGCATCAAATTGCTTCAGGTATGTCAGAGATGTGGGTCAGGGCACAGGGCTTCACACTAACAAGGAACTGAACCAGTAAATGGATTTTTGTGGGTTTGGGTTCCTCCTTTCCGCCCCAGCTCAAATCCCCTCTGTGACTGCAGAGTTATTCCAAAAAAACTCCCTCATGCACACGAGTCTGGTGTTGCAGCTTGTCTGCTCTGTGAAACACCCCCGGCTCAGCCCTTTTCTTTAGGATAAAACCTTCTGGCCAACAGCCCAGTCCTAGCACTGCTCCTGCTGTAGGATCATCACCCAATTCACAGCTCTCCCCTGCCCAAGGCACAGCCAGCCAAAAATAGTAAACATTAAACAACAGAGCTGACAGGGCAATTTTTCAAGGTCTGTATGAGGCATCTTCAAACTGTCACAGACAGTTCATGGATCCACCCTGACACTTCCTAACCTGCAGCCCTCCCCAGCTGTAAAATCTGACACTCCAGTTAATACTGCATCCATTTGGATGTGGAATATAAATTGAATGAGCTTATAAGTCAACAAGGAGCCTGCAAATCACACCCTGTAAAGCAAAAATACTCTGCGAGGGGTAAGACCTACACAGCAAACATCTGACTCAAGAGCAAGAAAACCGATTTGCAAATCACAGACAATTTAACAGAGCAGAGGTGCCTATTTTGTGTATTTTGAACTCGCCTCTTACAACTTCATTGCGTGTTCTCCAGCACCCGGATCGGGGCAGGCACTCAGTTAATCCTCCCAGTCATTCCTGATACTGCAAATCTCTTTTCCAGGCTGCAGAGCCCGTTTATCTCCACATGGAGGTCTCTGATTTCCCTCACCCTCCTGCAGCCACTCTCCTTTACCCTTCCAGTTGAGGCTCTAATTCATGCAGACAATCCCAGAACGGTTTGGGGTGGAAGGGACCTTACAGACCCTCCAGCTCCTGGGCAGGAACACCTTCCCCTGTGTCATCAGTGCCAGATCTGAGGGGTCCTACAGGAGAATTGGGATATTCCCAAGGCTCTGTCCTCACCAGCACGTCACCTTTTGGAGGAGCCCCCAGTCTGGGGTGAGGCAATGAGGGATTCACCCCATTCCCAGACAGGCTGCCCCAGGTCAGACACCACCACCAGCAGAAATGCAAGCAGGGGGTGGAATTCTGGCTAAAAGAGCAGAATTTGGCCCATCATCCCATGGAAATTCTTCTAACTGCCATTAACACCCTGCTGACCCCCAGAGCTGCCACCTGAAATCCTGGGAAAGGCCTGAGCAAGGAAAGGAAAGGTTGGGAAATGTGGAGTGCCCTGGTTTGCTCAGCACAGGGCTGTGCTCTTGCAACACATTCTGCCACTATTTCCTTCAAATACTCTGTGTCGTGAGGGGTTGCTCTGAAGCTCCTATCTTTTCATATCTCCCACATCTTACATATTACATTTCCAGTTCAGACTCCCACACAGCCAACACAGAACCAGCCAACTATGTTCATTAATATTTTCTAATTTTGTTTTTTTCTTCTGAGCACGTTGGTGAAATGTAAAACACGCCTTTGAGTGGGCCCTGTTAGAGTTTGGAGATCTCTGAAGTGCAATAACTGCAGGTTTTTGGAGAGGTTTCTGCAATATCTGAAATATTAACAGAGCTGTCCCCTGTGGAATGAGCTGGGCTGCATTTCTTCAACAGATTTTGAACGAGTCCCATAAATCTCTGCTCTGCACATGTGTCCCTGCTCAAGGAATTTCCCTAGGAATGCTAGTTGAGGGTTTTCAGGAAATTACAATAGTTTGAATGAATTTAGAAGTAGTCATATGCCTGGGATGTATCATAATAGGTATTGCAGAAAGGAAACTGAGCAATACATTTAAAAATATTCAATATATGGGATTTCATTAACACGGGGTCAGAGCACTCAGCACTTCAAAAGCCACGTTGTTCACTCTCATGTTTTCACTGGAATTTTATGGAACACAAGTTTTATCCTTAATTCTACCAAATAACTATTTCAGCTACTAAACTTGGAATTTAAGGTATTTAGGAGATTCTTCAGAAGCATAAGCCTTTAAAATACAGAGAAGGAATTATATCCCTTTTTTGAGTGGAAACTGCTTTTCTACTTCTTGACCACTGAGAAAGGAAAGAAATAAATCTTTTATCAACTTCAGTTGATACCTGTTGGAGCTAAAGTGACGTTAGAAGGTGATGTTTGAAGTGACTGAAAATTTAATAAATTAAATTAAGTATATTGAGGCAGCTGCTCTTTGGGATCAACATTACCCAGGAAAGGTTTGGGCTGTGAACAGCTCATGGCTGCCAGTGAGGGGTTGGATGCACCCAAATTCACCTCAAAGGGAATAAGCAGGGGACTCCCAACCCAACCCAACCCAACCCAACCCAACCCAACCCAGCCCAAAGTATTCACTTCAAAGAGCAGCAGATCACAGACCACCTGGGATGAAAGCAGAAAACATTAAAGCACCCCAGGGATTGGTGAGATGGGATCCAACCCATCCCACCAGGGATCTGACCCTGCTGTGCCCTCAGGGAGTTTTGTGGTACGAATGATGTGTGGCCCGGAGGGTCCTGACCTGCACTGTCACGATCCAGCTAATTTAATAACATGATAATGAGGAAGGAGACCCAGATCTGCCCCAAACCAACCAGCAGGAGCCTCAGGGATCAGCACAGCGCCCACGGCACATGGACTGTCCAGCACACATCGATCCCTGATGTCCAGCTCCATAACTCCAGCCTGGAGCTGGGAACGTCCCCCTGCCCTGCCCTGCCCTGCCCAGAGGCTCTGCCACCCCTCAGGGTTCATTCTCTATGGCACCCAAAAGGAAATCTTCACATGAGCCCTCAAGGCAGTCTGGGAGAGGTGAGGGATGCACAGTGACCCTGAAGGAAATGAATCCTGGAAGGTTTCCTAAGATTCCATTTGGGAAAGACATTGTTTTCTGAAGCTGATGTTCCTCCCTGCCCGTGGGGGCTGTGCTGGGGGCCTTTGCTCCCCTTTGCCCGAGCCCTGAGGGTGATGCCATGAAGATTTTTTGCCTTTTCGTTTATACCCGTTATACCTTTTTACAACTTCTGTATTCCTAGTGCTTTTTGCCTACATTCTTGGACTTGTTTGTCAAGCTGAGAGACTCAACATTTTAGAAGCTTTGTAGCCAGGGATCAGTGTGCCCCAGACCCCAAGGTCCTCTCCAGAACACATTCTGTAAACCAAGATAGAACCATCCAGGGGAAGGTTCCTTGGGGAGGGGGGCTCACTTGAGCCTCTCATTAGGGAATCTCTGATAGATATGCTAATTAGTAAAACCTATAATGGTATACCCAATGTTGGGGGGAGACACACACACACTCGGCGGGGTGCATCTCGATGCACATGACCTGGACGTGTGCACCTAAGGATCCTTAAAATAAACACCAAGGTAAAATCCCTTTTCCCCTTCTAAGCGTGTGTGACTCTTGATTTTAAGACCAGGAAAAGGCATCAAGGGCAGTCTGGGTGGGCTGCTGAAGCCCTTGGAAAGGCTCATCCCGCTTACCTTCGATCACACACTGCTCAGGGATGGGGATTCTCCTCCCCATCTCCATCACATATTCTTTCACTTTCCCCAGGTTTTCCTTCAAGTGCAGGTACAGCTTGTCCTGGTATTCCACAGGGCCCGTGGCTGCCTCTGCCCTTCCTTCCACGGCCTTTCCTGGGGTCGATTCTGGCAGATCAGCTGCTGGCAGGTAATCAGCACTTTGGTGTGGAACCAGGGAGTTCCCCACATGTGCTGCTTCGGGGGGGACCCCAAAAGGCCCTTTGTCATGGTCCTGGCTGAGGTAGATCTCGGAGAAGGAGATGCCAGCAGGGATCTCCCCGTTCTCCTCGTCCGGCCCCCCCTCTGAGCTCACCCCCTTCATCCGGAGCGCGTGCAGGGCCAGGCTCTTGGACCTGCAGGGGGAGGAAGGAAGGGAGAAAGGGTTTGGAATAGACGCAGGGCACAAAAATCCCCCCAAAATGTGCTCTGTGCAGCTGCCTCAGAGAGCTGAGTGTGGGGCTCACCGAGCCAGGGGCAAGAACCTTCTGGGAAATCTGCATTTCAAAAGCCAAGCTCAAGCCACAGCTTTAATAAGCAAGTGAAATGAAATAATATCCAAATGATATCCACATATCCCAACATCTGCCACGGGGGGAGCGAGGCAGCCCCTCTGCAAGGATCTTATAACCCCAGGAGTGGCGTGGCTGCTTTATCAATCACATCATAAAAATGCCAACCAGCACTGCACTGAACCAGGCCCCAGCCTCCAGCTCCTCCTGCCCTGGATCCGCGTGCTGGGGATGGAGGGGAGCCTCTGTGGGACCAAAGAGGGCAGAAGTGCCTGGAAGGGAAAATCCTGGAGCAGGAAGAGCAGAGCTCTGTGTGGAGCTGTGGGGCAGGGACAGCCTGAGGACCCCGTGGGTCACGTTGCTGTCATTGATAAATACTGCTAATGATAAAACCCCAAAAAAAGCTTGTGGTACCTTCCTTTCTGTGATATCTCAATGCAGTTATTTTCCTGCCCCTTGTGCTGCCTTAGGGCACAGAGAGATTAAATGGGTTCCCCAGAGCAGCTGTGGCTGCCCCTGGATCCCTGGCAGTGCCCAAAGCCAGGTTGGACATTAGGGCTTGGAGCAGCCTGGAACAGTGGGAGGTGTCCCTGCCATGGCAGGGGTGGCACTGGATGGGTTTTGAGGTCCCTTTCAACCCAAACCATTCCAGAATTCTGGGATTTAGAAAGATTTTACGTGGCCTTTAAGTTAATGGATGCAAAAACTGGTTAAAATTAGGCTGATGCTGCCTGTGGGTATCACATGAGCAGACCAAACCCTCCATGTTTGGATAAAGCTTTATGACAAAATTGATCTCCCTGAGCCCCTCACACATTTTCCAGAGCCATACCTGTTAAACCTCATATCCTTCCTTTCTTCTTTAGAGACCTGGCCCAGGCTGTATCTCCTCACTGAGCCAGGGGTGCTGTTGTCCACATTTATTTTCTCTTCAAAAGCCTGGATTTTAACTTGGAGCTTTTCATCTTCTTCATTGTCATTCATAACAGATTTTAAATCATCCAGTGGTACAGGACATTCTGCCTCAGGGTCGTTTTCCATCCTGAGGAAGCAGAAAGAAGAGGCTTAACCCTGGCACATTGTGTTCATGGTGCCGATGCTGTGTTTCTGCCTGGGACTTGTCCTTTGGGTCTGGTAAAATAATTATGTTTAAACAGAGATTCCCTGAGATTATTTCCAGGAACATGTTCTAGATCAACGTCTCTGATGGATCAGAAACACTGAACACCTCTGACAGTCCTGGATTAGAAACTGCCAAGCACAAGCAAATCACAACTCTTTCTGTGATAGGCAAAATTTTTTCATCTGAACTCAAACCACTCTCTCAAAATTACTAAACACTGACTTATTGCATTATTCTCACAAGGCAAAAGTCAAGCTATTTGCAGACTTTATAGAATTCTGTGGTTTTAGAGCTTTGACCAAAGTACATGCAGTTCTTACTGAATTATTGCACTCTGAGAAAGAAAAAAATCTTTTAAAACTCGGGAAAAGTTCTGAGCAATGTGACTCCAGCAAAGAGAAAATGAAGAGTTAAAATGAACCTGTAGGACTGCAGGACAAGCAGTTTTGTTTTGGATTTGTTATGTTAGTCTTAAAATCACAGAATGGTGGAACCTTGGAATGGTTTGGGTTGGAAAAGACCTTAAAGCCCCTCCAGTGCCACCCCTGCCATGGGCAGGGACAACTTCCCCTATCCCAGGCTGCTCCAAGCCCCAATGTCCAGCCTGGCCTGGGGCACTGCCAGGGATGGGCAGCCACAATACGTAACTTTTAAATGTAAAATCCAAAGGTAACTTGCACATAAATTGAAGGGAAGCTGTTGATCTTACAGGACAAAAAGAAATCTGCTGGAAAAGACACTGCTGGTAAAAATGTGCTGGATTCCCTCAAACAGATTTGAAAATGGCTTTTTCTGGGTTCCTTCATCTCTCAGAGCCTGCAGAGAGACTCAGCTCCTCTCAATATGTGTTCATTTGCCCAAAGCCTGAATTTTGAGTATCTTTACCCTGCCTTGAAGATGCTGCAGCAGCAGCAGGACTGGATTTCCCAGGAGGTGCATCATTGCTCCTTCCCCTCTCCCTCTCCTGCTGGGATGATGTGCAGGCTCCCATCTCACTCCTGCAACTCGGGAGTAACTGGCACAAAAAGTCATGGAGGCAGCACAAAGCAACCAGGAATCTCGTGGAGAATCAAGGGGGATTGGACAGTATTTACTTTTTAAACTCTGCCCACAGCTCTAAAACAAGTTTGTTTTGCTTCTGACCATTTCTTTGTTTGATTTTTTTTTCCCCCGATGAACAAACATCTGAATAGCTAAATCTGTAAAACGTGGATACATAAAACCACAAGTGAGGGGTTTAACACAGCCCTTCCAAAGCAGCAGAGTCTCACAAGTCACGCTCGCAGTGGGGAAGCCCATTAAAAACTCCCCAAACTGCAGATTACCAGTTGTTAAAAGCCAGGTTTTTAAAAAACAACCAGAAACACGGCATCACAAAATGCACTTTTCCACTTGTTTTGATAAAGGCAGTTCAGGATTTTTCTCAGGGGAGCTGGCAAGTTTTGTCCTGCTTTGTTTTTAATTTAAGCAAGATCTCATAATATATTAACACTGAGGAGCACTTGAAAAATATTCTGTAATAAAGAGCCTTGATGTGACCTTTCCTAACAAATCTTTCTGGGGATGTAGGACGAGATTTAATTTATTGGAAAGCAGTCCCTCCACCACAGCTCCCAACACTGCTCCCATTGTGGGAGCTCAGCTCTAAGGAAAACTTCTGTTACCTGTGTAAATACGGGCAAAGCCTTGGGACACAGAGAGGGGATTGATGGACTGATGGGCTGTGGGAGTGACAGACCCCAACCAGGGAGCCTTGGTGAATGTTTGGAATTAAAAATTGTGTTTCAAACAGCACCTCTTTGTCCAGCATTCTCCTGTTGAGCTCCCATGGCTTTGTGAAGGGAATACAAGGGAATACTTCTCCTAAAGAACCATAAAATCATTATGCTTAGAAAAGAAATGCAGATTAATCCTATTTTCCATATGTAGAGCAGAAAAAAGTCACTCCTAGGGTGTGAAGGGTGGGCTCCTCAAGCCACCATCTCATTTTTGCCCTGCTGGTGCCAGGATTTCCAAGTGGGAAGCAGACGAACTCCAAATGCCCATCCCTGGGCACCACGAGCTCTCCTGTGCACCAGCCTTGTGTTCACATCAGTTCCTTGGGAAGCCAAAAGCACAAACCCCACACAAAACCCTCAGTGAGGGCTCCATCCCACCCCACTGGGGTGCCTGGCAGCCCTTCCTGCTGGGCCCCCCTTCCAGCTCCACTCAGACCAACCACTGTCTGCAGTCCTGGCAAGAGGCACTGGGCCATTGCTGAGGTTGTGGAGCAGGATCAGCTCACACCAAAGCTGGCTGCAAGAGGAGAAGGATGCAGGAGCTCATGGAGAAACCATAACAACAAAGATAGTGCCAGGCTGTGATGGCTTCGTGCTTTTAAATCCTCTGGACAAGTGCACCTCAATGTCCCAGTGTAAAGGACATTTCTCCAGAGCAGCAGCACCATCAGCACATCACCAGCGGGGTGCTCACAGTGGGAAAAAGAACATCCCAAGGGGAGGCTGATGAAAGTACACCTGGGATTGTGGCCTGGGCTTCACCTCCGTGCATATGGAGGCCCCAAGGGTGGATCAGGTGCTTGTGGTTTGTTAAGGGAGAGAAAATCACCTCCTCAAACAGGATGGACAAGAAAGTTCAAAGAGGGCAAGTGGTGAAGAAAAAATAATGGAATTGTCAGCAGAATCCCAGACTGGTTTGGGTTGGAGAGACCTTAAAGCCCATCCCATTCCAACCCCTGCCATGGGCAGGGACACCTTCCACTACCCCAGGGTGCTCCAAGCCCATCCAGCCTGGCCTTGGACACTGCCAGGGATCCAGGGGCAGCCACAGCCTCTCTGTGCCAGGGCCTCCCCACCCTCTGAGTAAAGAACTTCCTTGTATTTAACTTAAATCCCTCCTTCCTCAGTGTAAAAGACAATTCCAAGCAGCCACAGCACTGAGAGGAGCAGCACTGGTGCAGCCTGTTGTGCTCGGTTCTTGCCCAGAACGAGGACTTTGAAGCTTTCTTTCCCTTTAATTGACTACACTGTACCTCTAGGCTGGACAAGTCCATTAAAACCCCATATATGTTCTTTAAAGGCCCCTCTGGGACAGAGTAACTTGCAATTTTGGGACAGTAAGGAGCAGCAGAGCATGGCCTGGTTTTAATTATGCTCCCCAGTCCCTGCATGTAAAATTCCCTGTGTCAAACAACGCCGGGCCAGCCATGGCTCTGAAGAAATCAGCTTCTCCTTATGTAAACACACGAGTTTTGGAAGGAATGGTTATAATCCAGGCACACAGATTAAAATCCTGTTTTCCTTTCACAGCACAAACACTCTGGATTGCTGCTCTTTAGAAACCACTGCAGCTCAGTGACTGCAGCAGCTCCAGAGCTGGGAGGGCACTTCCATGTTCACATCTGGACTGGTCCCACTTCCCAAGCACGAGTCAGAATCAACTCAGCTTAAATCAGCAGAGAACTCTGATTCAGCCTTGTCTGATTTAGCTGATACTCTGCTTGACACAGGCCTGAAATGTAACACCAAATAGCTAAAAACTGAAAAATCAGTATTTTGCTGTGATCTCTGACAGCCATGTTGAGATAACAAAGGAACACATGGCTGGGGAGGGAATGAAATTTAAAATAAATAAATAAATAAATAAAATCAAGGAGCAGAGAGAGAAAATAATCTGTGACCACACTCACACAGACAATGAAGCTTCTGCTCTTCAGTCAGTCCTTAACAAAGGAATTTTAGAGAACGGGAAAAGCAGGAAGATTTTGATGAAAACCTTTTCTTGTTTTTAACTGGGTATTTTTAGCAGCTCTAGAGATAAACGTTAAGCACAGAATACAATAAAGAATAGGAATATGACAGTATTTTAACAAATAAAGTAACTTTTCAGCCATAAATGCAGGGACCACGATGGGTTGTGAATGCCAAGGGCTGGTTTCTGCCAAGGTTCTGTCACCAGGTGAAGCTTGGACATTTCTCACAGCCTTGTAGTCAGATGAGGGGCTCTATCTGGGTTCCTCTCCTTTTTCAGTTTTACCTCTCTCCAGGACACCAATTAATTGTCTCTCCACTGACCTCAATGTTTTGGCTCCACCGCTCCCAGGCTGGCTCTAGCGCTGTCCTTCACCTTTAGGAGTTTTCTGACATCTGTGCTCCATTTTTTCAAAGAATCACTATTCCTCTGTGCCCCCCTGACCTACTGCAGTACACACAACTCTAATTAGAAGTCTCTCACTAATTAGAAGTGGCTGCCACCATGTATTTAAATAACACTTCTATCCTCACCGTGACGAACACCACTATGCTTTAACTTTAGGATGCACAGCCAGAAGCAGCTGAGTGAGCAGAACATCTCGCTGTGGATGCTTCAGAAATCTTTTTCAGACTTTTCTTAGGCAAATTTTCACCAGGGAGCTCCGCCAGCCATTGTTCTCACCACCCTCAGTGGGCACTTTCTAGAATAAACTCAATGATAATTGTGAGGCCTGACTTCACTGATTTATTTTTAACTGAGGCTTTTTAGCTTGCTTAAGTCTACTTATCTGGGTCATGGCTTTCTTCATGGCAATGGGAATATATTGAACGGGAATGTCACTGCCTCACAGGGCCCTGGAGAGGGCTGAGGCTCTGTCAGACCCACAGTACCTGGCTCCTGCCGCGCCGCCGGTGTCCAGCTGCCGCACGAGCAGCTTGGCGATGGCAGAGAAGCTGTTGCTCATGCGATAAATGTCCCTGCTCTGGGAGCCCAGAATGCTCGAGAAGGTGTCGGTGAGGCTCTTGATCTCCAGCAGCAGGATGTGGTGAAAGGAGTGCTCCATGTTGGCCAGCTGGTTCACCAGATACAGCAGGGACGTTCTGGCTCGCTCCTGGGCAGCGGGAGGAGATAAGAACAGCGCTGAACACAGGGATTCATTGTTTGCTGCTGTGAGGGGTTTGTGTGCTGGGACTGAGTCACTGTCCCTGGGGAAGAGTGGCTGCCCCATGATGACAAAGAGGCAGCTGCCTCCGTTTATTTGTGGTTACACTGAAGTGACTTTTGTTCCTCTTGGTGTTACCTAACCCAGCCTAACTCAGGACATCTTGTCTCCTCCTCAGGCCTCGAGCCAGATCCCTTAAGGCTCTTTAAGGGCCCTACATTGTTCTGGGTTGCTAGATCAGCCTGGCTCAGTGATCAGGGCCCCAGCAGCACTGAGATCCCCTTTCACCTGTGATGCGCCTGGCTCAGCTACTTCATAAAACCAGAGAATGGTTTGGAAGGGACCTTAGAGATCACTCAGTCCCACCCCTGCCATGGGCAGGGACACCTTCTGTAGGCCAGGTTGCTCCAAGCCCCATCAACACCTCCAGGAATGCAGAACATCCAGCCTGGAGCTGAACATCTCCAGATTAGGGTTCCTCTGTTACAGTTGTCCTAATTAGATTGGATTCCACAGTCCTACAAATACCCAAGTGGGAAAAGCAGTGGAAAACCCAGCCACTAACTCAGGAACTCCCATCAGATCCTTCACTGGGGTAACTGGGCATGGCCCCACTCAGGGAAGCCCACTTGGTGCTTAGCAGATGGATACAGAAACTGGGAGATGTTTGGATTTCAGCGCCTGTGCTGAAACACAAACAAAGGCAAAAATAAACAGTTTTCTTCTTCCCAAGGGCCAGCAGGGAGCTCATGTGCCATGCACGTGCTCTAGGCTCTGCAGGGCCCCAGCCCTATTTCCTCCTCTCTTCTGGGACCTCATAACCAGAGAGCAAAAACTGCTGGAAGTTTGATTCCAAATCCAGCTGGGCCATAAAAATACCCGGGAGACTTTGGCAGGACACGGCCCAAGCATCACAGGCAAGGCTTTTTGTGAAGAGCAAGTCAATGTAACTGAAGGAAAAGCAGCTCTGCTGCATTGTGCCATGGCAGAGATAAATGGGAACAGTGGATCAGACCAGTTGCTTCCCTTCAGCCATACGGGGAAAACTCCAGCTACACCCTGGGCTGGGCTGATGTGACGAAGGAGCTTTTTCCTCAATGGCTTGAACGAGGTTGACTTTTTGGTGCACAGTCACTCATTTATTTGAAAGCTGATCCTTCCTCCAAGAGATAAACACAGGCTCAATTAACATTTAAAACACATTTTTGTTTTCTAAACAAACTGTGCAGCAGACTAAATGGAGGAGCAGTTTTGACCATTTTCCTGTCACTTTGATCCAGCTGGAGAGTCTCCAGCCATGCTGAAATGCTGCTACTCGCCTGGAGTGAGGTAAAAGAACAATAAACTCGCCTGAGTAATATAATATGTAACTGTTATACAAAACAAAATTACAGCAAAATAGCTCAACATGAAAGCAGCCGTTATCCCTGCCACAATTCCTACCCAAAATGTTTCACAAAGCCTATTTGGATGCACATAGCCCCTTGTTATTTCAGCAGTGCCTGTTGGATGGATTCGTGTATTTTCTCATAAGCAGCCCTTGCATTTTATGGCATTACATCTGCCAGAAGGTGAAGAACTAAAGCACAAGCAATGAGGTGTGGCAAAGTGCTGTGCTTTTTCCTTAAAAACGGGTTCAGGAGACTACTAAAAGATCCCAAGGCTTTCAGGAATAACTCCAACTCCCACGTGGTTCAAAACATAGGGAAAAAAAATTAAGTGTCCAATTGCCCTGAGCCCCAAGATGGTTTTTTCTTTGCACAAATGTACAGTTAAGGGACAAGTTCTGATTTCAGCTTGCCCCCCGAGAGTGTTGCTGACACAAACAGAAGTGGTGTGTGTAAACATGGGGCAACCTTTCAAATCCAGAGCTCTCCTCTCTCCTGGCGTCCCTGGAAGCACAAGAGGCTGCTTCTAGGAGCCAGCAAGGATTTGCTGCTCAGAGCTGCAGTCCCGACCGTCAAGGGCCAAGCCTCAATCCTTGCCACCTCTTTTCCCCAGGCAAGCCTTCCAGTGAAATAAAACATCAACAAATAAAATTCCAGCACTGCCATTGATGTTTCCTTCCCTGCTTGTTTTGCTTGGCCAGGCTGGGGATGCTGATTCCCATCTGAGAAGTGGCAGCATATCCATGGCACGGCTCCGTGACAGGAAAGGGAAGAGGGGGAGAAGTGATGAGGGAGGGCTTTGGGAAGGCCTTGACACGGGGGGCTGTGAGATGAGACCATCAGAGGCACATGTGGGTTGATGGTTGGACTTGATGGTCTTGGAGGTCTTTTCCAGCCTGGGAGATTTTATGATTCCATGAGCTCACCTATGCTCAGGAATCAGCCATGGAGGCATTTCTTTCTCCTTTCAGGTGAGAGGATTCTTTTTCCAAGGCCAGGTTGGAAGGGGCTTGGAGCAACCTGGGATAGTGGAAGGTGTCCCTGCCCATGGCAGGGGAATGGGATGAGCTTTAAGGCCCCTTCCAACCCAAACCACTCTGTCACTTTAAGATTTTCCATAATTCAGAATTATTCACACTTTCTAGAGAGCAAAACAAGAGAGGAGCCGTTGATCTCCTGTTGGAACATTCACCTCTGCCGCCCTTTGCGTGTTGTTTTTATCCCTCTTTGTGAATCTGGAGCGCAGGCTCCCCGGATGCCAGCGACAAACACAGCAAACAAATGACAAATGTGTCCTCCCCGTGGGCTGGGATGCTGCTGAGTCAGCAGCTTCCCAAAAAATCAAGACTCATGACACGGGACATGGTGCCAGCCACTCAACACTTACTCCCGGGAGACTGGAGATTAATTATTCAGTGCAGGCTGTGTGCGCTCCGCTCAGTAGATTGGTGTTGCCCCATAAACCAACAGGTTAAAAATATAAGGAGAAAATATTCTTGGAATCCTGTCTTTGTAAACTTTGTGTAGCCTATAAGTTCCAGCACTACATGAAATCCAACAGGGCCACTTGGTTCCTTGCTTACTCTTGGTATTGGTATAAAACAATCACAGCAACAAAAGGCAAAATAAATAAATTCAGGCCCTTTGAAGTAGCAGAACTCAGCGGAAATGGAGCCTCAGAGACACCCAGATGGGGAGAGCTCGTTCAACACCCCAAAACAGAACCTGAATTAAATCCTTCGGTTCTGAGCCCAGCTGTGCTCAGCTGAGGACTGGCTGGTTAGCAACTGTAAAGCTTCTAGAAAATGCTGACTCTCAAGTACTAAATGCAGAATTAAATGTGGTCACCTGCAGATCTTATAAAAGTAAAACTTGCTGGGGGATGGAAGTAAACAAGGAGAGAACAACAAACTTCATTTGGCTCCCAGGGCCTCAATGGGATTCTGGCTCCTCTTCCCACACAACAGAAATAAGAATTACAAAGCCAAACCAAATCTGGTTTTGATTCTTCTGAGATAAATTTAATTTTACATTAATATAAAGCTCCAGATCAGTAGAAACAGCAAGGATGGCGCCTTCCTGTGCTGCCCTCCCAGCACTCAGACACCCAAGGCCCAGCCAATACACACCCAAATTAAATGCCAGAGGGGGAAGGACTGGAATAAGATGGTCTTTAAGGTCCCTCCCAACCCAAACCATTCCATGATTCTGTGGTAGGGCAGCCTGGTTACTCGTGAAGAAAGAAATACATGGATGTATTACTTTATACAGGATTAAAAGCAACCCCAACCAACCCAACCCCAAACCCAACCAAGCCTTTTTGTATCCCACTTTACCTCATCAAGATGTCCAACAGCTCCAAAGATCTTTGCCATCTGCCCAATCAAAGTGGGAAAACTCTCCCCAATTTCCCTCAGCGTGGGAAGGAAAGGGGCCAAGGCTGCAGGTTCGTAGCTGGATATTTCCAGAAGGATGTTTAGAACCACCTCACTGTGGTTGGGGTCTCTCAGGTGTCCAAATAAAAATGGCAAACACTCCTTCAGCACCTGTTAAAAATCAGAAACAAAGTGAAACTCTGTTTTGAATTGTGAACATATATAACCAGAGGAGACACAGCCACTAGAGTGATAAAAATAAACCACTAGACTTTGAGTTAATAGGAGTGTTTTCCACCCTTGGTGACCCTTGCATGGAGCTGTTGCTGAGGTCAATCCAAGTTCAACGGAACATATGGAATAAGGGTAAGCTCTGCTTTAAGATATGGCAGTTATGCATAAATAAGTAAGGAAATGCCCAATTAAAAAAAAAAAAGAAGACAAAAAAAACCCTTAACCAAATATTTTCCTTGCTCTAGGCCAGTCTATATTTTATTGATGAAAACAATGTAAGACTCAGCCTTCCTCAATGACACAGTAAATTAAAGTACTTGTAGAAATTTTTGAGTTCCACCAGAAACTAAACAATGTGACACGGTCAGGAGCTGGAACGGAGGGAGAAACAAGGGGCAAGCCCCTCGTTGCATAACAAACATGCTGTAAGTAAGTTGTCATTTCTTGTAAGAACCCAGTTTCAGGAGGCTGAGGGTGTAGTCCTTGGAGCCATCTGCCAAACTGGATGCTGGGTGTACAAGTCCCCACCGAGGGATTAATGCAAGGTGAACACAGGCACACAAAGGCACCTTGGATTCAGGGAAAATGCTGCATCTGTGGAAAAGACACTCAGACACAGACATGGGGCATAAAACAACCTGTTCTTCTGTTCTTTATTTCTGAGGATTGCCAGTTCTCATCAATTCTTAAATCATTTTAACTGTCCTTGACATGGATTTTAATACAGTTCATGTACTCCGACAGAAACACAGTTATGGGAATTCATGCTCCGCTGACAGAGGAAGAGCCAAAAACATTGGAGACAAATGGTTTAACCCAAACCTTTTGGTCCAGCAGAGTCATTGTTCTGTTCTCCTTACGAGTAGGTGGAAAACTTGGAATGGGGTTAAAGCATTTACAGGGAATTAGCGTAGGAAGGCGCTGCCCTGCATGTTGTGGGATTCCTCCCTCACCAAGCCTGTGAAACACAAACCCCTCGAAAGGAGGGGCAGCGTTGAGCAGGGAGATATTCCCAGTGTGGTTTACCCCCAGTTCTCTCTTCCTGGCCACGGTGTGCAGGAGCCTGAGGAGGTGGAGCTGCTCGGGCGGGTCCAGCTGGGCCATGGGTGCCACCAGCTCCCGCAGGCAGGCGTGGATCGGCTGCGGCTGCTTCTCGTAGAGCGCGGGCAGCACGCGGAGCAGCATCGAGTTCCCTGGGGACACAGCGGGGACAGGGACCAGCTGTCAGTCAATGCCCAGCACTGCAGAGAGCCCCACAACACCAGCACAGCCCTGGAGACACCGGTTAGAACAGTCACAGAACGGTTTGGGTTGGAGAGACCTTAAAGCTCATCTCGTTCCACCCCAGCCCTGGGCACCTTCCCTACACCAGGTTGCTCCAGAACCTGGCTTTGAAGGATCAGCAGTACAAAACCAGGGAGGCATAAAGCTGCAGGGAATTATATATTTGGCCAAGAAGCCAAATAAATTACCAAAATAGAACAAATCATTGCAGGCGTAACAACATTGTGTAAAAAACCCCCACTAATTCCTATTAATTATCATTTTATTTCTGAATATCATGAGAACACTGCTTAATAAACTTTCAGATTTAGATGATGCTCTGTTGAGTCCTAGGCCAAACTAAGTGTGATTTCAATTAACAGAGAAACAAAAGAAGAGAGAAAGGAGAGAAATGACAAAGAAACTACAAAGAAAAACGACAAAACCAGCAAAAGACAAAAACTATAATTCTTCTTAGCTGAGATGCAGATTTTCAAATTAAATAAGCATCATATGAAAGGAATAGTTGGTTAATAGAGAACTAAACACACATTTGAACAGAAATAGTTAAGGATGCCATTTCCAGGAATAGAAAGGAGCCAGAGAGAGCCAACTGCAGACAGACAGAGATATGCTAAACCCTCTCTCACACGTTTTCTTAAGATGTCTGTGCATAATGCAATTTGAAGCCCAGGCTCATACCAAAATATATAACTTCACATTGCAGTACATGCCTGCCTCCATGGATTTAAGTTTCACTTGAGCAACATATGGAAAACATCTGCCTATTTCAACCTAGCATGGCTCCTTTCTGTAAACCCTTGGAAGTCCTCACGGTCTCTTTGGATTTGGTTTCCAAGAGGAATCAGCTCTCTGGCCTGCTGCTTTTTCTCCCATTTAAATCTGAGCTGGATAACTTTGGAAGATAAGCAGATCTGTTCACGGATGGTAGCAAAAGGATATTTGGGTTCAGGCTGGAGCACGTGGGGCTCTTGCAGGATACAGAAATACACCTCAGGACACGGTTGGGTCTCACAGGCTCCCCCCTGAGCCAAGAAACAAGCACATAACTCACTGCAGGTTCAGACAGCTCTGAGCCCAACAGCTCGTAATGACCCCAGAGGGGTCCTGATCCTTCGCAGGAGTGTCTCTCCACTCCAGCCAGCCACACTTCTGCACCTTATCCTGCCTGGAGAATCCCTGGCTGCTTCCCGAAGGCCGCTCTGAGCCCCCTGTGCACTCCCGGCAGTGCCAAAGGCGAGGTCAGAGCCCACTCCCACCCCACAGCAAATTTATCTTGTTCTGTTCTACACAATCACAAAGGCCAGGGGCAGCAGAAAGAGATTTGCTGATGAATCACCCTGAAAAGATGAGCAAGCTGCTCCATTCTGGCCATTTTCTAACCACGTTCCCTGGGCTCTTCCTGAGGTTCCCAGTGGATGTGGATAAAAAGTGTCACCACTAACACTCCGTGGGATTGATGCCAAGCACCAATCCCCCCAAAGGGAGAACTTGGACATCAGGAAAAGGTTCTTCACCAGAGGGTGCTGGGCATGGCCCTGAGGCTGCCAGAGCCCCGGGGCATTTGGACACCGCTCCCAGGGAGGCACAGGGTGGGATTGTTGGGGTGTCTGTGCAGGGCCAGGGGTGGGACTGGATGATCCCTGGGGGTCCCTTCCAGCTCGGGATTCTCAATGATAAGAAGGTGACAGGATGGATTCACTGGAACTTTTCTAGACTCATGTCATAGTTCAAAATTGAAACATTTTGTACTGAATACACCAAAAATTATTTTCTCTGCGGATGACGTTGTGCTTCCAGCACTAAGTCCTTTCTTTGCACTTGCCCTTGCTTAGTTTCCACTGGAAGTTTTCTGCCCACATGGAGCAGAGCCCTTACGCTCCAGTCAAATTTCAGCAACAATTGCAAAAGATGAAATCCCCGTATTCCTGGACAGGCAAAATTCCTCTCAGCTATAGAAGTGTGATGGGAAGGAACCCAAGAGGGAGTAACAAAAATAACAGCTTTAAGCAAGGAAAGACACCAGCCTGAGCCATGCTATTGCCTAAGCTGGGATGTCAGGGATAGGAAGGGATCTGGGAAGGAAGACTGATTATTTAGTCTGGCAAACGAGCATTTGGAGCGTGGGGTGTATCAGAGGAGTGATGCAATCACACGATGGCCTGCAGCCACCAAACCTCTCGGAACAAAAAATACTTTGTGCAAGTGCAGCTTTGGGCAGTTTCCTGCAGCAAACACCGCTGGGCTGATATTCCCTAACCAAGATAAATGAAAAGCAAAGGCAATCAGAGCAATCCCCTCCCTCTGCATCGAGATTGAAAGTGACCTCACTGACATGGAATTGCTTTTAAGTGAAGAACCTGTGTGCACACGTGTAAATAATCCCCGATAGCCCACCTTGGGTCTGTTCTTCAGAGACCTCAAGAAAGGTCATCAGGCACAACCCAGCTGGCCATTTTCTGGTCTTTTCATGTTTGAGTTAGCAAGGGATCCTCAGAGCTGTTTGTTTGTCACACCTTTACGGTCTCCACGGGGATTTATGCACACACACAGCTCCCCAACCTCCTGATTCCCAGAGCTCAGACAGCCGGAGGCAATATTGGGAATTACGAATAATTCACTTTTTCCCAATCTTGCTTCATCTACCTCAATCTAAACTAAGAGCCTGAAAATATGTTTGTTGTGTGAGAATGGAAAAACATCCCACTCAACTCCCTAAATACCTTCCTTCCCTCTTCCTCCCCTGCCACCCTGACCCCCAATACTTTCCAGATTAGATTTCCGCACATTTCCCAAGCAGACCTCACACTGGGAAAGACACAATTCTGGCACAAAGTGTGCTGCAGCTGGGGACACCCCAAGGCTGCACGGCAGGCAAGGAGGGACCCCAAGGGTGTGGCTGGGTGGTGCCAGCCCTGCACCCTTCGTGGAAAAGGCTGCGCCGAGCTCCAGCTCTGCCATCCAGCAGCACAGAGAGCTTGGGAAGAACAAGGGCCCTGGAGCACATTGCAGTGCCCCATGGGCAGATGGATTTTCACTCCAAAGGGAGTTTCCAAAGACAAAAGCCCAAACACTAATTTTTCCCCCAGGATGACTCAGGTCAGGCACATATCTACCTGAAAATCATGGAATCATTTTGGTTGGATAGGACCTCCAGGATCAGAGTCCAAGCTGTGCCCAATCCCCACCTTGTCCCCACCACCCCCACAAAGAGGAATTCCTCCCCAATATCCAAGGCACAGGTAGTGCAGGTTTGTATAAGCAAAACCAGAGACACAGGGAAAGGGAAACACAGATTCCAAGTTAGATGTAATCACAGGAGGGGTTTTTTGCTGTTCTCTGGATATTTCATAGCCAAGACGTAACTTGTATGAAATCACCCCTAATCTCATCCATGCAAAGCATCTCTGACATGATTAATGGCCCATTGAACCAATAAGATTACAGAACTTAAACCAGATTAATACTAATAATACTTAGACTAAATCAATGTCTCATCCAAAAGCACCTTGCTTTGCTTTTTCAAAGGTAACAGACACAGCTCCGATTGTGCAGCTGCAGATTTACATTTCCCAAAACGGGATACAGCACTAACAAATTATCCACGGAGTGATGGTGGTGTAAGTGCTAATTAGGGCTGGAAAAGCAGAACCCTAGCAAGCTGTTAAGAACTCCTTAAGAGTTCTCCCTTATTGCTTAAAGCAATAAACTGTTGGTATATAACAGAATTTATTATATAACAGTGCCTAACTCTCCAAAAAAGCTGCACTATTTAGCTAAACCAGACACGTGTATCCAAAAGCAACTCCAGGTATGTTTATTTTTCTACCAATCCCCTCCAAGAGCCCTGGCACACACCGACCACAAACTGAACTTGCAGGGAACGCCTTCTTTTCCACAAATAACACAAAACAACGCAACCGACTGGGCCAGCGCAGTGCGAGCGCTTCCAGCCCCTCGCGTCGCTGCGCGTTCCAACCCGCCCCGGGGCAAGAGCAGCTTCCCCCCGTTTTTCCCCCCGACCAGTCAGAACATCCCCGGGCAAGCCCGGAGGGCTGGGATCGAGCTCGCTGCCCGCCCCCTGCCCCTCCCGGCCGGGAGCAGCAGCGGGGAGCGCTCCGGTTACAGCGCTGGCAGCGCGGCCGCTCATTCATTCGGCCCGAGGCGCTCGCAGCCTTTATTAGGGGCTCGCAGCCTTTATCAGGGGCTCGCAGCCTTTATCAGGGGCTCGCAGCCTTTATCGGGGGCTCGCAGCCTTTATCGGGGGCTCGCTGCGCCGCGTTCGCACAGCCCCGGCTCTGCCGCAGCCCGAGCAGCTCCACGCAGCCCCGCGATTGTCAGGAAGCAGCCACGAGAATGCTGCCCCAAGAACTCCTCTCTCTGCTCACGCTGTTCTGTGTTTTCAGGGCTTCTGGCTCTGTGCTGGATGAAGACAATGACTACGAGCTCATGTACGTGAACCTGGATAACGAAATCGAAGGTCCTGCCCCTGGAACTGAGGAAGGTCAGTAAATTCAAACTGAATTTGGGTTAAGTGCAGAACTGCCTTCGTTGCTGCCTCGCTCTTGTACGAGTTATTACTGCAAACATACTGCCCGGTTTTTAGAGGGAGAAGCTCGTGCTTGCAGCAGCAGATTCTTTTGGGCAATAATGGTAAAGCCCTTGGATGGGGTGCCTTGGGCTGTGATTTAGACTCTTTATCTCTCGGTTTTTCTGGAAAAGGCTGTTGCTGTCACAGAGGTTTAGGATCTCTGTAGCCACACCACTGCACTGTTCTGTCCTGATACAGAGGGAAAGGCACTGGCCCCACCATGGTAAGGGGCTGGAACCAGATTGTCTTTAAGGTCCCTTCCAACCCAAACCAGTCTGTGAGTCCGTGGTTCTGTGACAGGCTGGAGAGCACAAGCCTTGCACAGAGACAGATTTTGCTAAACGCTCCCGTTTAAAACTCAGTACAAAGGAATAGTGACATCCGTATGTTCCCTTCCAGCTGCTTCGTGCGACTGCCAGCGGGAGCACAGCAAGTGGGACAAGCTGTTCATCATGCTGGAGAACTCGCAGATGAAGGAGAACATGATGCTGCAGGCTCTGGAGGAGCTCCCCAGGGCGGACCTGCAGACCCTGAAGGCAGAGCTCAGCCAGCTCACCACCACCCTGGCGGGCACCTTCGCCACTGTCACCTCCCATGTGGTGGCCCAGGTGGAGCAGGTACTGGTGAGGAGCAGGGACCAGGCTGAGGAGGCCAGGAGGCTGCAGGAGTCGGAGCAAGGGAAGGTGCTGGAGCACGTCCTGCAGCTGAGCCACAACGTGTCCGTGAGGCTGGGCTGGCTGGAGAGCGCCTGGCGCAGGAGGGCCGAGGAGCAGGCGCAGGAAACAGCTCTGCAGCAGGATAAATTCGATGCCAGCAGAGGGGACAGTCTCATCCTGAACTCGGTGTGGAAGGAGCTGCAGCAGACCCGGGCTGAGCTGAGGGCATCGCAGCAATGGGCGGCTCAGCACCTGCTGCCAGCGGGTAAGTCCAGTGTGCTCCCCCCGAGAGCTCTGGGGAGGGCCCTTCCAAACAGGGATCCACAAACTCCTCCGAAGCAACCTCAGGAGCAGCAGGGCACCTTTGAACAGGCTATGCATAAAGGGGGGGACCCCAGAACTTTTGGGAAAAGAGGCACTGAGCTTTTCAAACGTGGGATGAAAGAAAGGTTTCATCAAAGTCCTTGTGCAGGGCAGAGCCAGCCAGGATCCCACCTCCTCCGGGCTCTCCCAGATCAAAGCCATTGTCAGAGAGCAGCAAATGTATTTTAGACATCCAGATTATGTTCTCTGAGCCTTTGCCTTCCCAGCTGGTGACTCCTGTGCATTCACACCAGCCACAGGGCTCTCCTGTTCTCCTGTTGCCACTCCTTCCTCTTCCTAAACATCTCCTCACCAACTCTAGTGCCCAAGAGCTGGACATGCTGCTGCTGCCAGCCAAGCACACATCCAGGGCAGGGAGGGCACATTCCCTGCATGCAGGGTCAGGGCAGAATCTTCCTTCTGGCACAGAGAAACCAGTAACCCGTGCTGCTGTTGCTTGGGGGATTTTCCCCCTTCCAAAACATTTGCACTGCTCAGTGACGTGGCCATAGAAAGGTGGGCTCAGACCTCAAATCCCAACTCAGCTTTTCTGTGCAGTGCAACGAGACACCCCAAAAAGCAGCAGCTTGGGTGTGGCAGAGCAGCCCCTCATTTGTTTAAAGTGTGGGTGCCAAATTAGCATGTGCAAGATAAACTGCATCGGTATCACCCTGCCCACCAGTGAGCTGTCACTGCCTGGCTTCCCAGTGCCGATTAACGGCTCTGTTTTACACAAATATAAGTTACTGCAACCTAAACTCCCCCAAAAATCTACCCCCGCAGGATGGGTGCCTAGGAAGGAGGGGGTGCAGCATCTCCAGAGTGAACTCTTAGAGCAGGGAGCAAAGAGGAGCAGCCTGTAATTGCTAAAGCCAAGGCAACAACACAGCCACAGCATCGTTTACATCAAAGCTTTTATAGCCTGCCCGAATCCATCCTTTGATGCCGGGCACCGACTCAGCTTTAGAAGTCAATTGTTTTCACTGCTTTATCACCACACCTCAGAAATCTTTGTGCGCTGGGAGTGGATCTTTGAGCATATTCCTCTTCTCCCCAAACACAAACCTCGCAGAGAGCATGATCTCATTCCTTATCTCCCTGTAACCCAGCCAGCCTAGTGCTACTCTGCTCTAGGTGAGAGCAACAAACTCGATCTGCTTTGAGGATCATCAGTGGAAATTCAGTTTATTTCCACTGGTTCCTACATGATTTTACATACAAACACCATACTTCTTAATTTAAAGGCTACATTTTAAGTACTTCCAGAGTATCTCTCCAGATTTTTTTTTCAAGGGAATTTTTAGCAACTGACTTTAATTTCTCACATCTTGACTTACTGCCAGCCATACTCTTGAGGGGTTTTCTAATCACACTTTTTTGTTCTTCACTGAGGCTGGTTTTAATTTTGATTCAGCTTTGATAATAAAGCCTGAAAGCCTGCTAATTAAAAGCTTTTTCACAATAGTGCTCCTAAGTAGCATTTTAAGGAGACTCCCCAGCAGCTGCTCACTGACCCTGCCCCTCCTCAAAAGGGTCAATAGGAGATGTAAAATCTGCTCAAAGCTGGAGGGAAGCAGCCCATGAAATACCACAGCAGCTCAGTCCTGGAGGGCACAAAGAATCCTTCGTTCCCTGGAGCAGAAATTTCCACACACGTTTTAGACATTTCAGATCCTCCAGCTTCTTTAAACAGGAAATGAAGCAGCTTAATTGGAGAAGGGGCTGCTTGTTCCCTCCTGTCACCTTGGATATTAACTTAGGTACAACCAGGGAACAGCACAGAAACCACCAGAAACGTCTTGGCTTTAGTGACCACCAGTTGCTTTCCCAAGTTGCATTAATTTCTGTTATGGTTTTAACTGATCTGATTTCTATTATCAACACTTTGATGAATCAGGCATGAGAGAAGAACTATTTTAAAAGTATCAGTTGTCTCATAATTTCCCCTGTTTAACCAGTGCCCATGAATGTTCCTGATAAAGAAATCCTAAAGGCAGGGCCAGGAAAGGGAGCCATTATATTAATTAAATAAGCAAGCCCATCTCAGCATGTTCCTGCCAACATTTTCTGCTTTTCAGAAGCTCCTGTGCCCTGATGCCCATGATGTTATCCATGGCACAGCCTCCCACCCTATCCTGGGAATGCCACGGTATCCAAACCTGCTGTTTGAGGGGATCCCTGACCCCTTTCCCTCAGCACAGCATTGGTATTTTCACTACTTCGCACTTAGAACAGAGGATAAATCAAGACCTCAGTGGCACCGAGGGAGGGTTACCAATTACCTGGCATAATTACCAATTTCAAGGGCTAAAAGAGTCCCTCTCCCAGGAGGTGGTGCTGCATTCAGGGCCTCAGGAAGCTGGCCTTCCCAAGGGAAGCAGCAGGGCAGGCAGGCTGCATTAACCCTGGAGATGCCTTGGATGTCACAGGACTGCACAGTGCCCCACCCATGCAGGCAGGGAAGAGCAGAGAGACTCCTGCAGCCGGAGTATCCCTTGCCATAGTGTCCAGCAAATTCCTCCATCAGTTCTGGCAGCTCCTTCAAAGCATCCTGGGGTGGGTTCCTGCATCCCATTGGATCAGCTGAGCTCTCAGCTCCCTTTGGGAAGCCTGGAAGCAAGCACTGGATCAGGCATTGGGACAGACTTCCCAGAGAAGTGATGGAGTCCCCATCCCTGGAAGTGTTCAAAAATGGGTGATGTGGCACCTGAGGGCCTGGTTTAGGGGTGAACATGGTGGTGCTGGGCTGGAGTTGGACTCCACAGAATCATGGAACGTTTGGGGTGAAGGGATCTTAAAGATCATCTTATTCCAACCCCATCTGCCATGGGCAGGGACACCTTTCCCTATCCCAGGTGCTCCAAGCCCTGTCCAACCTGGCCTTGGATGCTGCCAGGGATCCTGAGGCAGCCACAACTTGGTGATCGTAGAGGTCTTTTCCAACCTCAATGATTCCATGCTATGCTGTGCACGTACAAATAAAGCAGTTCTTATTTACCTGACAACATTCTAAACCTTTCCAGGCTGTGAAACCGCGATTCTGTTCCCCATGCGCTCCAGAAAGATCTTTGGGAGCGTCCACCCGACCGCTGGAATGAGCCTGCTCTCCTTCACTGCCTGCATCTGGCTCAAGGTGACCGAGGCCTTGGACAAAACCATTGTCTTCTCCTACGGAACCAAGTTCAACCCCTACGAAATCCAGCTGTACCTGAGCCGGGACTCGGCCGTGCTCGCTGTGGGGGGTGCCCAGCACAAGCTGGCTGCCAGAAATGTGGTTATTCCCGGGAAGTGGCTCCACCTCTGTGGCACCTGGAGCTCGGAGAACGGATCTGCAGCCCTGTGGGCGCAGGGGGAGCTCGCAGCCAGCGCCCTGGACCTGGCTGGTGCTCACACCATTCCCGACGGAGGCATCCTGCAGCTCGGGCAGGAGAAGAACGGCTGCTGCGTGGGAGGGGGGTTTGATGAAGCTCTGGCCTTCTCGGGGAAGCTGACTGGCTTTAACCTGTGGGACCGAGTGCTCAGCCCCGCCGAGGTGACAGCCCAGAGCGCGGGGGACACCTGTGGCACCCGGGGCAACATCGTCGGCTGGGGGGTCACGGAGGTGCTGCCCTATGGAGGAGCCCAGTACGTGTCCTAAAGCCTGGTTTCTGCCCAGGGCGTGGATTTCACAGAGCTGAACATCAATATTACAGTGACCAGAGCTGCAGGAGCCCCTGTCTCTGGAATTCCCAAGGAAGATCAGCGCTGCAGGTTCACAGACCGAGGTACTGCGGAGATGGGATTCGATCTCTGCCTGCTGTCCTGGAAAAACACTGAAAACACACCCACAGATCAAGGCATGGCATTGGAAAAGCTGTTCCTAGGGTCAGGCAGCTCTGTCTCTCCAGTGCAGGGTTTTCTGATGCATAAAGTGAGGGTCACCATGGACATTCAGGAGCCAAACCGTGCTCCTGACATCCCTGCTGAGCTTTGGAGAACAGACAGAGCAGCTGTGGCTGCCCCTGGAGCCCTGGAAGCATCCAAGGCCAGGTTGGATGGGGCTTGGAGCAACCTGGGTTAGTGGAAGGTGTCCCTGCCATGGCAGGGGTGGGATGGGATCAGCTTTAAGGTCCATTCCAACCCAAACCATTCCAGGCTCTTCCAATCCTTGTGTTCTATAGTGTTAAAATGTGAATTTTACAGAGGAACCACCCAAGTCAAGGTATGTGTTGTCTATTAGTCGTTGTTAGTAATTTGTAGACTCTAAGAAAGCTAGGCTCCTTGTTTACAGCATTATTTATGCCACGGATTGATATAAAAATAATATTCCCCATCATAATCTGATGCTACATTGGGAGAAAACACAGCTGTATTATATTGTACATTGACTTTGTGATAATTTTATTGAAATTATTTTTGTAAAGTTGTTTTGTAAATAAAGATACTTTACTAGACTAAAACTCTCTACTGGTCTCGTAAACCAAAATTCTGAACCAAGTCCCAAATGGGACTTTTTCCATGTTTTGAACCATGAAGTTTTAGCTGCTGATAGAGAAAACATAAATAGCAACATCTCACAGGAGCAGAGAGACCCCATGCACAATGCCAGCCCTCTGGGGCCAGGTTTTAAGGTACATTTGGGCTTGTTTGCTGCCCTCAGGGGGCTTGCACAAGACAGAATTGCTGCTCATTGCCAGTGATTCTCTTCTCTCTCACACACAGTTATCCCAAATCCAGTAAAAGCCTAGGGCTGGATACAGAGCACAATAGCAGCTGCAGAGAGCCGAGGAGCTGGTGATGATTTTCATGCAGAAAACAGAGCACAAGCAGAGAATGATGAATAGCTGCTCACTGGATATGTAACCACTTACAACAAGAACCATTACTTGCTACCTGTTGAAACCTCTGAACAAGTTATCATGAGGGATGTCTTACTCAAAGCAGTTCCTACTCCCCCTGGAAGCAGCCCATCCTTCTCTATTCCCATGTTTCCACATCTCTCTCATTCTCTACAGATGTCCTAAGAACACACTTTGACAAATTTCTTGACATGTTGCTGCTATGCTTCCTCCTGACCATGACAAATCCTTGCTGCCCAGATACAAAAGTAGTAAAAAAAAGTAAATTCCCCTTTCCTGTGCCATTCAAGGGGTTTGTGCTTCATACCTAAAGTTATACGACCTGCTCCAAAGTTTTGGCAGCACTGCTTATTTAAGGGAAAAAGAATTGCCCTGATTGCTGGAATTTCTCCTGTAACCCTGCAATAAAAATGTATCTAAGTTATAAACGCTTGGCAGTAAACTTGACAAAAATCCCTCGCTAAGTAGTATCTGCAAATAACCTTAGCTAGAGAACAATGAAATATTACCTCTGTTCATCTCTGGCAGCCAAAACCCAGGTCTTCTGAGCTACAAAAACACTTGGGGTCCCAACATTGTGCAAGGGCAAAACCACTCTCAAATCCTCCCTCTGTTCAGTGCCCTCCATTAAGTGAAAACAAATGTCCACAAAATGCAGCAGGAAAAGGAAAATCCTCAGAAAGATCCCCAGAAATCCTTCCTGGCTGCTTCTCTTACTGCAGCTCATACCTGAAATGCTTTGTCTTGGAAGGAGCCTTCCATCCTCACTGACTCAGCGGGAAAATTTCCCTCTTCCCAAGTGCTTTCCTCTTCCCTTATCACCTCCCAGGACCAGCAAAGCTTTCCCACAGCCCAGCACCACAACTCCCCTCCACCAGCACACTTCTCTCCTTCCTCCCTTCCTCCACTACACCTTCCTTAGTCAACAGTCTGGAAAAACACCGAGGAAACAGTATTTGGGGGGAATTTGGGCTCCAGTTATGGACGAGCCCCTGCAATCCTGCTCCTGCACTGCCAACACTAATGAAGGAGCGAGGCTGAGCCACAGCCCAGCACCACAGGATGCCTGAACGCCTCTGGAAGGTGGAGCAGCCACGGGACTCTTGGATCACAGGGCAGAGTTGCTGCTGTCCCCTGGGAATGGGAATAAACCCGGGCGAGCCCTGGTGCTGAGGGACGGTGCCAGCGCAGGGCCGGCAGCACAGGCGTGCTCCGAGCCCACGCCCGCTGGAGCAGAGCGCTCAAACTCCTTCTAAAGAGCTCTTTTTTAGCTAATAAGATAAGAACCCGGTTATGCAGCCAAAGAGTTGCCCCAAGTAATGAAAAGCTCCAGTTCCTCTCCAACATTTGCAGGCAAGGGGTCAAAGTTTGCTGTGCCTGGTGCCACGAGGCTGGGCCCCGTCTGCGCAGCCCCACAACGGGGCTTTGTCTGCAAAACCAGCCTCGGAAATTCATCCTCAGCAGCTCTGCCTCCTGCCCCCGTGCCCCTGCAGCAAACGCACTCTCAGGGCAGCCCTCAGCCGGCTGCAAACCCCGCTTTTCACCCCTGCAGCACGAATTGTGCGCAGTGCCATTAAGCCGCTACACAAACGGGATCATTTTGCCCGTTCAAAGCGGCCTCTTCCAGGCTGGAATTCCCAAACCTGCTATCCACAGCAACATCTGCTGGTGCAAGGACAGAAGTACACGGCTCGGCCGTGCGGAAACCTTCAGTTGTGAGTGGGAATGGCTTTTCCCAGAACTGTGAATATATTCACTGTTTCTTTCTGTTCCTACCCCGGAGTTACAAGCGGCAATGCACGGCGTTAACACATTAATAGTAAGTCTTGAAAGAATAGATTAATAATTTATAAATTAATAAATACAGCATGCACACATTTAATTTGAGGGCTTAACATCTTCATAACGACGTTCTTTTAATAATTAGTTATTGCTACTTACTGCTATTGCCCCTACTTAAAGGAGAACAGTGATTTTACCACTGCAGTAGCACTGTATTGCAACAAACACTGTGAACTTTATTACTCCAATTCAATTGGACTTCCTTTTATAGAGGAACGAATACTTTTGGCTTTTTAAGCCACAAAAAATAAAATGTAAAGAGCTTAGCAACATTGTTCTATATAAAGCTAATAACATAGGCAAAATTAAAGAACCACTACAAAGCTTTTATATCTTCCATCTGACTATTTCACCACAGAATGGGATTAATTTCATTCCCATTTCTCTTTTGGAGCCTTGCCAGTGACACTAAGAGGAAGGATAAGAGCTCCAAGGCTGGTGCCTCATATCAGGGCTGGTATTTTGGAGTCCATTAGCAGGGAATATTAACGAGGACAGATGTATTTCCTGCCCTGTGGGTCAGCCAATCCATACCAAAACTTCCAGAGGTGCAGTAAATTCACATATTCCTTGATACAGTCTGTTATTAGCGTGTGATTAATACATTTGATCACATTTATAGATATTTCCATAGGTCTGCTTTATACATCTCATACATTTTTATGCATGATTTGTTTAATGGTTGGATTGATCCTGGAGCCTTTCCCACCCTTCGTGATTGATTGATTCTGTAAGATAATGGTTCTGTGCATGCCCAACACAGCCTCACTGATCTAATGGTCACACACTTGGACTAAACCCAGGCTCTGGGGTGGGCCTACCTTGAAGGACACTCCTGACAATGGTTTCTGTGTGCTCGGCCAGCAGCTCTGCCTTGGCAATGGCAGCCAAGGACAGGTAACTGGACATGTTCCTGCACAGCTCCTTATTGCCCCTCTGCAGGAATTTCACTGCCACTGGCACAGCCAAGGCCATCACTGGAGGCCGGTTGTAATTCTGCAAAAACACAGGGAAAAAAATGATTTATATAAAAGTCTTGTGCTGGGCAGAGTAGGGGAACAAAAGTCAAAGCAACAAGGGGAAAAGAGCAAAAAACCTGTCAAGAAAGGCCATGTTTTGGTACCACCAGTGAAGGCAGGCATCAAAGAAAGAGCACATACAGAAATTTAAAACTACTGCAGCAGGAAATGTTAATAATGGCCCTATTTTTGTCTTCTGCTAGAAGAAGCAGAAGTGCACTAATAAAATATGTGGTGCATAAATATAAATAAGATATATCAAGAAATGAAGTGCACTAATTAAATGTTAACATTTCTAGCAAGAAATTTTGTGTTTGGTGCTCCCTGGGAAGACAGAGGCTGTATCCATCAGCCCAAAGCACAGGAAACACCTTGGAGCAGCCACTCCCAGTAACTGCACTGGAAACTTGCTCACAATGTAATAGCTTTAGTATTGATCAATAATTATTCTGTAATCATTGGGATTTCCTTTTGTTATTTAAACTCACAGAATCCCAGAATGGTTTGGGTTGGAAAGGTCCTTAAAGCCCATCCAGTGCCACCCCTGCCATGGCAGGAACACCTCCCACTGTCCCAGGCTGCTCCAAGCCCCAATGTCCAACCTGGCCTTGGGCACTGCCAGGGATCCAGGGGCAGCCACAGCTGCTCTGGGAAACTCCAGCCAATTTCTCTGAACACTGAGGTTTTTCAGGACTGAAAACTCCTCTCCCTAAAACATCTCCAAGCATCAGGAATCCCAGGGTCCCTGAGTGTATACTTGGGTTTTGAATCAGGTCAGAATAGGTTTTCTGCTATTGTTTATACAACAAATTATGTGTACAAACCACACACATCCAGTGCCTGCTAAGTTCCCACACCAGCAGGACACGTTTGTGTGGAACTGGGGACCTACATTCCCTTTGGAGCCTCCTTAACCAGTGCTCTGCTCTCCAGTCAGTTCTGAGCAGCTCTTTGAAACTGGAGCACATCCCTGTTTCTGAAAATAATCCTGCAATGTGATTATGTTTAATTAGCAGCTGAAATCCCAGGCAACCCCTGGAACCCAGACGTTTCAGACAGCAACAGAACAGTGCAAAGGAAGGCAGAGTAGACTTTCTGGACTTTCATTCTGGAGCAGCTCTGAACAGAATAAATTTAGACTGAGAAAACCCCAAATCTGTTATTCCACAGAGTTTAAGTGGCTCTGAGGGTTTTTCCTTGGAGCAGAGACTTGCCAAGCAGTGGACACTCCCTTCCAGAGACCCCTGAGGAAGAAGGGGCTGCAGCCACCCCTTGGTGTCAAGACAGATAATTCTGGCAGCTGCCATATGACCGAGAGCTGCATCTTTAATGAGAAAAGCCCTTCAAATAAATGGAGCTTTCTGCAGCAGCATGTTTAAATCAACATAATGCCTCGTTATGTTTGGCTGAGACACCACTGAGAAGGAGCCAAATGCTGCTCCAAGTTATTGCTCTGCTACTCCACACAAAGAATAGGAAGATAAGGCTTGGCTCTCTGACTAGCATTTAAAAGATCTAAGAGAATTCCAAAGAACAGTTCTTTTCCCCCCCTCTTCCAATAAAGATAAAATCCTTAGTTAAGAAAAGGTCTGAATTCAGAGGGAAGGAAAAAGGTTTCATTTGATCCATGATAAACATCAGGGCAGGAAGGCACACTTAGAAAATGTGGAGGTGACAATGAAGAGCAGATTTCAATAAAGTGATACAGTGATGTTTGCAAACCTTGGGGACCTCCCTGCTGCTGCTATCAACAGAGACCTGCCTGAGATCCAGCCCAGCTGGCAGATATTCCTTATTGTTCCAACTGTCCCCCACATCTGCTGTAAAACCTCATTTTATACCTTTTTTTTTTGATGCAAAGGAACTTGCCAATAACAGCTCTGTTTCAGGGAGCAGTACTTTTGTAGCTCAGCTGGGGCTGCCCCTGGATCCCTGGCAGTGTCCCAGGCCAGGCTGGACTTTGGGGCTTGGAGCAGCCTGGGACAGTGGGAGGTGTCCCTGCCATGGCAGGGGTGGCACTGGATGGGCTTTAAGGTCCCTTCCCACCCAAACCAGTCCATGATTCTATGAGCTACCTCAGTGGCTTCAGGACAGAAGGAATCAGTAACAGGGCAATTCCAAGCTCTCAATTTTAAACACAACCACTCACAAGCACCCAAAAAAAAAGAGTTACAAAAGCATTTAAAAAATAGAACTGAATTGGCAATGAGTGCACAGCACCCGCTGGCTTCCAGCCCAGTTCTACCTGCAAGATGCAGCTCATGATGTCAGATGCAATTTTGGCATGTGGGGCATCCTCGTCTTTCCCAGAGGGCTTCAGGTTGTGCTCCAGACACGACTCCCAGAGGGCCACCAGGGCTTTCCCGTGCTTTTCGATGGATGCGGTTTCCCGGATGGCCGCGGTGATCCGGGTGATGCAGATCTCCACCACAGCCTGGTCGTTGTCATTGGTCTGGTAGTCCTGGGGCACAGGAGGGGACATTTGCCAATGAATTGGTTTGCCAGGACCCCACAAAATTCAGTTTTCATAGCAGTCCAATGTCCATTTTCCCACATCCACCTTCACAACAAATGCTCAGCGTGATTAAGCTCTGGAATTTGTCATCCCACAGAACTTAATTCTCATTACTGTGAAGGTATGGACCCCTGAAATCTCATTTAATCTTTATAATAATTCTTTATTAAGTAGTTATTTAAAGCATATTAAAGATGAACTTGAAATATCTTTGAATGAAAACCAGCTGGTGGGAACTGGATTTTGTCACCGCATTTTTAAATCTTACACGTTGCCCTTCAAGTCTTATCAGAAATTTAAATTATGCCCCCACCTTTATGTATACATTATATTTAATCTCATGAAAAATTATTAAGGACAATATTTCACTCACTGCAGCTGAACTAATGATTCTGATCTGTTCAAGAGCTTCGGAGAGGCTTCCTTCAATCTCAGCATCCTCCAGGGAGAAGAGATCCCCTGCCCTGGAAAGGTCCTTCTGTGCCAAAACCAGCCCAAAGAGATGATGCATGGCCCTGCTCAGCCACCCTCTGCAGGCACCATGGGCACAGAGCGCTCAGGTGGGGACAAAATGGGAACAATCCTGGCCAGGAGTGATCAGTTTAATAGGAAGGATAAATCTGGGCTGTATTTCAAGGCTTTGGCCCCAGTCTAAAAGAAAACAGTAACAAATAGAAAGAAGAAAAATTAGCAAATACATTGATTGACATATTCCAGTTCAGCAGAGATTTTTAAATGGGTGTGAAAGCATCAGACAGGACCCCCTGATCCAGGGACAGCCTTAAGCACATTCATGAACTGTGTGAATTTTTACCTTCCAACACTAAATAGCTTAAAATTAGATTAAAAAATACATAATAACTGAACCCAAGGTTTTCTTCCTTTCAGTGCATGTTACCTGGGCAGGCTGGTGACTGGACCAGCTGATGAGGGTTCCAAACTCCTTTCCCTGGTCAGGAGTTGAGCTCGAGCAGGAGGGTGAAGCCTCTTCCTTTGTTTTCTGGGTTGTTGTGTCTTGATTCCAGAAAAACGTTATTGGCAAGATTGAGAAGAAAACGAGTTTTGTTTTGAAGAAAATGTCACTTTTGTTGCCAAAATGATCCCTGGGGCCTTTTCAACACATGTAAAGCAAAGCCTTGGCTGAAGTGAAGCCCTGCACTTCTCCTTGGCTGGGGAATGGAGCAGAGGCTGAGCCAGGCAGGGCCAGGGTCACACATTGGGAAGTGTCCCACACTTGAGTCCTAAAACTCTGCTTAGAGTTAGGTCCCACGTGGATTCACTCTGGGTGTCAGCTCCTCTGGATTCTGCTCTTGATTTGACACACAAAGCCACAAATTACATCACTTCTAATTACTATTTGAGATAAGGAGAATCCTTAATCCCCATTGCTGTATTTCGTGCTGTTTTGCAGGGGGAAAAAAAGTCAAACAGCCACAGAATGACAGAACGTTAAGGAGTTGGGAGGGACCTTAAAGCCCATCCAATCCCAACCCCCTGCCATGGGCAGGACCACCTCCCACTAGCCCAGGTTGCCCAAGGCTTTATCCAGCCTGGCTTTGAACACTGCCAGGGCTGGGGCACCCAGAAGGGGCAAAACCAATGCAAAACACTGAGAACCTCCTGGAAGCAAGTCCCTGAAAGAATCTCTACTTGAATGGACAGTACATTGCACTTGATAATGCCACAAGACAGGGCTGTTTGAATTTCCCCAGCTCTATCAACACCATTATTCCACAGGATTCCCAATTTCATCAGGCAGAAAGGAGCTAAGGTTGCAAACCCCAAGGCACGCGAGGCACAAATCCCCCACCACTGAAGCACCGGGGCGGTGTGAGCTCTGATGCCCACAGCCTACTCACACTCAGCCATTGCCAAGTTCAAAACTAAAAGTTCCAAAAGCCCCAGATTTTTTACCTGCTCGGGATTGCCCCAGGCCATCCTCAGGGATGGGCACAGGTGCTCCGGGGACAAAGCCTGCCCCTTTTCTCCTCTCCCCCCGGGCAGCATCCAGGGCCACAGGCAGCAGAAAGCCGGGAAGCGGGAGGCAGGCAGGGATCCTGGAGCTGTTAATTGCGGTGCCACGGGGAAGGCATCCCAGGAATGCAGACTAAAGCAGCCTAAAAGTTACCCACGGCTCCGTCAGGTGACTGAAGGAACCCAAATGCAGGGAGGCCTTATCTCTGAATGAGCTGCTCTGTTTCCAGGGAAAAATACAAAGCCTGCTCCACTTGAGGGCAGTTGTTTTTAATAGAGGAAACAGAACTCTCTGTGTTAGTGGAAAGTTATCCTTCCCTGGGAAGGAGGGGAAAAAGCCCTCAGTAAGCTCCCACTGTTTGAAAGAAAGAGAACAAGTGAACAGCATTGCTGGAGAGGAGATTTCCTGGCCAAAGGAATAAATGCTGTCGTTCTGTAGCCTTTACATGAGCACAAAAGAGGGTCTGAGGTTTGCTTCGGCTTTTAACATGACCCTCAGGAGCAGCACAACAAAATGTGCCCAACAATGTAGGAAAGTGCTCCAGGAAGGAAGGTCCATTGAGCCCTCCCTTGGATCAGCTGCTCTGAAACACAGCAGCCCATTCTGCAGGAGCTGGGCTTCATCATCCTCCTGCATCCCTTCCAGCTCAGGATATTCCCTGATCCTTGGCCTGTTGCAAATGATCCTCCCCTGGGTGTGCTCGTGCAGAGGAGTTTCTCAGAGAGGTCCTGAGCTCTACCTGAACAGACAATTTTATGTGAGTTTTATAGATAACACTCAGGATAATGCAGAAAACCATTTAGTTATTTATTGTGAGCTCTTTGAAATGGAATCATAGCAAATCCTCTTAATGCTTACATTGTGTAACAGTGCTGGAAATGCTTTCCTTGCATCAGCATTAAAGAGAATTGTTCCTTAAGCATTTCCTTGCTCCCTACAAGATTTGCTGTTGATAGGCAGCAAGCACTGGGCAAGAGGGAAAACAAATCACATCTTATAAGATGTCATTTTAAAGTTGTTTTGCCTTTTTTTTTTTTTTAAATGGTCAGGTTGGGCAATAGAATTGCTTTGGAGTGTAGTTCCTGAGGTGTCTCATCACCTTGAGCCTACAGCACCTCGACTCCACACCACCCATCAGAGTTCTCACTCACTATATTTGTGTCCCATGTACTGAAGGAATGGAAAAGGTAAAGGGTTTTGCCAAAGTTTGTCCATCCTGCCTGGACCTCCCCCCCAGCACTGCATCTGAGGGACTCACAGCAGGAATCCAACACCTTTCCAAGGCCAAAACATGGGGAACAAAGCAGGAACTCCAGCGCTTGTAACAAGCTTCAAGTCATCGTTATGCAGGAAAAACCCCTCGGCTTATAACACAAACCACTTCCACTGGTTCTGGTGCAGTCCCACATTAATTCCAAGGTTTGATCTGATTTTCAACACCTCATTTCCCTTTTCATGCCAAGCTGAAAGAGCCACCCTTTCCCTGGGACCTTGAAGCTGTTCCCCTCCAAGGTGAGTCTCTCCACTTGCTGCAGGCACAGCATTCTTACCAAAGCTCCTTATCAGAAGCAATCAGAATAAAAGCCAGCCTGACAGGTTTCAGAGCTTGAAGCTACTGAATTGGTCTGTTTGCAAAATAATTCCCCCAATAATAGAAGATTAACAATAAAAATTCCATGTAAAAGGGCAGTTGGACCTACAGGCATCCAAAAAGCCAATTGAACTTGAGCTGAAAGGCTGAGCCTTACAGTTCATCAGGAGCTCAGCTTCTGCAGAATGACATTAGAAGGACAAGAAAAAAAAAAATCTTTTAAACCAAAGAGGAAGGGAAAAGATAGATAGATATATATATATATATTTACAGTGAAGGAAATTCTGCAAGAAAATAATTTCCTTAACTTCCAAAAGACTTGAAATGTAAATCCAGCTGCTTGATTTTCTGGGTGTTACCCCACTGAAAACAGAAACACAGCATTCAAAGAATCGTGCAATAACATCTTTTACCTACCTCTGTGCTACACAACACACAGCAGGAAAGCCTTCACTCTGTTTAAGAACTTTTAGGGAACTCAGGCCACTGCAGTTCATGTTAAATGAACCTTTACAGGATTTTCTGGTTTCTCCCTTGCTGGAGCTGCAGCAAGGACAGGGACACTCCCAACCCAGCCCAGCCTACCAAGGGAATCCCATTAATTACCAGAGCCCCCCCCTCCTCTGTGACACCCAGTTTGCCATGGGCACCACACCTGGTTCTCCTCAGATGCTGCAGCACAGCTCCCACATGGAATTTCTCATTCCCCACAGAAGGGCTGAGCCACCACAGGTGCCAAAGCTCTTTGATAAACACAAGGCCACGCTCATTTTCTGAACTTGTCAAAAATCCAAGAGGTATGGAACGAGCATCTGGTTCAAAGATGTGACTTAGAGTGTCCAGTAAATTACAGGGGAGAGGAAAGTGATCTGGGAATTTCTGGGAATTCCCTTGAACTGGAGAGGCTTGTGTTAGAGAACTGGGAGGTGTTGCTTTACCATGGTCATCTGGGGCACGACACAGCCCAGAGCTTTGAGTAACCTTAAAAAGGAAGCAAAACTCCATTTCCTTACCTCCCAGCCGTGCTGCCATGCCTAACACATGGATTACACAGAGTGCTTTGGATGCCTTGGATGAAAGGCACTGGAGGAAAACAAGGAAAATAGTGTTAGTGACTCTGCCTTTCCAGACTGTAAAATGCCCCTCAGGACACCTCCAGGAATGATTGGCTTTCACCAAACAGGGTTTGATCATCATTTGGGCTCTTAAAGGGGGAGGAGGGCAGCTCTGCTGCAGCTCTGGGGCCGATGTTATTCACACACGCATGCGGTGGACAGAGCAGGTTTGGACTTCCATGCTCTGGGGATAGATGTTTGCAACAACTGCATATTTGCATTTATGTTCCTTTTCCATGAATAGCAGGAGGATTAGAATCACCTTCAAAGAAAACTTGGAATTTCAGGTAGAATTCCCTTCTGTCGAAATTCCTCTTCCCCATCTTACAAGAAGAACTTTTGTGGAATTTCAGTCTCAAAGAGCTACAGAAGTTTGCAATATTGCCAAGACTACTGGATACTTCCTTCCCCCCTGCACCCACCCAGGGTAAAAAAAAAAAAACAACCCTGGATACATTTTCCAAGAACATCTACATATGCAATTCATGGACAGAATATTACAAGAGATTTCAGAGAATCTTCCCCCCCCCCCCATGTTGCACTAATAATTTATTTTATTTTTATGCTTGGAAAGCATTTGCTCCCTAAACAGAGCATTCTTTCAAAACTTGGAAATAAAGTCCTCACATTTTTCAGTGAAAGAAAAGGATTAAAGATTATATTGAGAGAGCATCATTTTCACACAGGGTGAATAGACTACAGCAGTTCCCATGGGATCAGCTGCATATATTTAAAATCTTCCCACAAGACAACCATTGTTTCCTACAAGCCTCTCTCTTTTTCTGTCAGGACAGGTTTCCACACTTCACATCCCTTGAAATCCCATGGATGCTGAGCTGGACCAGATGATGAAACGATAAATTATGAAGTCTGTTAGTTAGGCTGGGGTTAAAACTGGTTTTTACTAATGAAACACCTTGCTGCAGTGCTGGGAGCTGACCTGCTCTCAGCATCCAGCTCTTGTACCCCAGGAACCTGTGTCCCTGTGGAGGCCACTGCAGGACCATCAGGAATTACAGAGCCTTTTAAGAGACCTCTCCTACCAGAATTCCAGGGCTGTGCCACTGCCCACAGCCTGCAGGCAGTCCAGGGTCCTGCCAGATGTGGGAATGTTCTCCCCTGTGATGAGCTGGTTTAATCAGCAGGTTTGATGGGTCAGAAGCAGCTTGAGGTCAACCAGATCTCACAGAACTCCAAGGCAACTTTGGCTGCACAACCCATGCAGAGCCCACTGCTGCAGAGGGGTAGGAATGTACTTAGGAACTTGCCAGCTTCTACTGCTGCAAACAGACAGCCTGATCAATTTTTTATATAAATAAATTACTTGATAATCTGGGTGCTGTCAAGACAGTTCTCTCTGATTTTCAGTCTATAAGAAACCATATTTGGCTGCTCTTTCAGCACACACTGATGCTTTGTATAACACTTCATAAGACTTAGCATTTTTAACATCAGTAAGGCAGATTTGTAAGAATTCCATGTTTAAATGTCCCCATAATATTAAAACAGTAGGCTAAACTAAACACAGCGCTAAGATGGAATAAATTGCTTCATAACAAACACCAATTCCATCACTGTCACAATGATGCCATCAAAAGCTGCTCATTTACAAGGGGTGCTTAACGAGCTTTTAGATCTGTGACTTATTTTCACAACTGCAGTGATGTTACAGAAAAAGAATTTGGTTTAAATTTTTACAAGGGGAATAATGTGAATTTCTATCTAAAGAGAGTGAAGGAGGAAATGGGGCAGAGCATGAGGGACCACAGGGTTGGAATACAGGAACCCTGTCATGAAAAATGCCACTCTGGAAGGGAAAATTGGACTGGAGCAGTAAATAAATGCAAAAATCACTGAACCTCAAAGTCTCCTGAAACAGCAGTCACCAGACAAGAACTGAATGTCCTGAAGTTCCTCCCAGGTACCTGGCAATCCACCCCAGTGTCTCTCCAGCTTGTGATTTAATAGGACCAGCAGCTCCCCAGTCTGCCAGAGTTCCCCTAAAGCAAGGCTTTAATTCTGCAGCCTGGGCACAAACTGCCCCTGAGCACAGCGAGGGGAAGGAAACAGCTGAGCCCCAGGAGGATGCAGGAGTGCTGCAGGTGCATGTCCCACACACAAACACTGCTTTTTCCTTCCCTGGCACCTCCAGCCAGCTCACACCACTTCTCATGGGCATCACTGTAATACATTTCTACATCTAATAAGTACAGCTCCTGCAGTCAGAGAAAACCAGGAACAGCCACGCTGTTAACGACTACATTCCCTCCAAAACCTCCTCCATTATTTAACACTCAGCTCTGCTCCTCAACTCCTCTCCTCACAGTAATTTATTCATTATTCAAACTGGTACATGAACACATATTTAAGTTATTCCTACCTCTCAGAAGCGAGACCTCAGAAAAACATGAATAATTGATGGCAAATTGGCGCTCTTTAGAGGAATTCGGATCGGCTCCATCCCAGCTGCCGGTGCCCCTTCCATCCCCCTGGCTCTGGTATGTGAGTGAGGCTGCTGGCGGGTGCTCAGCCCTGTCAACCCAACCGTACAGTCTGTTCAGTTACCCTGGAGTTGTCATGTGGAATCAAGCAAACAAATATCTTCTCTCCCTTTGCCCCGACTCCGGCGCTGGAAAGCACATCAGGAATAATTCCTCATCCAGCTTAACTTGGGCAGCAGCTCGAGTGAAAATGCTCCCAGCTCGATACGGAATTTGAATTAGTTAAAAGGATTTATCAACAGCCAGTGGTTACATTCAGTTAATTAATAACCTGCTTAAGAGTAACAAGGAAATCGCAGAAGTTAATATTACTTATGGGGCCTCTTCTCGGAGGCTGGAGCCTGTCAGTGCCTCTGGAGGAGCTTTAGCCAACAGGAAAGTCAAGGGAGAGCAGGACACTGAGGAAATGCAGCCTTTCAGCTGACACTTGTGGCATCTCACCAACCCCAGAGCTTCAGCCAGCCCTTCCAAAGGGAGCTGCCCAGGGGGGGACCCGTGCCCAGGACGTACCTGAGCAGCTCCAGAGCCTGGCAGCTGCAACAGAAATGATTCCCAGAGCATTCCAGAGGCATTCCACACGCACCTGATCCTTCCACATTAAGCATGTCCATACTCTTCCCCTTAACCTCCCTCTGATAATGCATTCCAGATTCCCACCAAGTCAAGCTTAACTAAAACCTACCCTACAGGCCGACCCCATGGATCCAAGCCAGGCTGTGTCCTCCTCTCCTGGGAGAGCACAGGAGCAAAGCCCCACTGGGAGTGTCCCAGCAAGGACGTTTTTCTAATAACAGCCAAAGAAATATCAAAGGAACCAACTGGGAACAGCCAAGTGTAAGGTCAAGCACCCTTGGGCAGCTGCTGGGAGAAAGGAAAGCCTGTTTGCCCAAAGATAATGAGTAGAAACATTTGTACGACTCTTGTTAGGGCTTTTGCAACACCGAAGGAGTTTATAAATTATAGTTTTTAAAAAAAACCTGCTCCCCAGAATACACATTCAGTCATACAGGTCCTTGATTTTGATGGCAATTCCTCCTAATGGCTTTTTTGCTCCTGTTCATTGCACCACAGCCTGGGCAATCAAATACAAAATTAATGGGGGGTGAACACAATTCTTTTAACAATGTTAAAGTTGTTGTTGTTGTTCTTTAAGGGAAATGCAATTGTATGTTCCCTGCATCTTCCTTGTAGCTCAGGAAGGACATGAAGAAGACAGCTGGCTTCTCTCCCACTCCTCTGAGACTGTAAAAAAGCTTGTGAGATGATGGCAGAACAGAAATATTCTTACTCTGAAAATAATTTTTATAAAAAGATTTTAATACAATAAATTTCACAGGGCAGGGTGGTCCGACTAGGAGAGCACAGACAGGGGGTTGGATTTTATTTCTGCATCTGATAACTACTTTATTCATGGTACAGCAGGAATTCAGAGGTTCCTTTGCTCACTATGAACCTAATTTTGACTTCTAATAGCAACGAAAATCACCCAGAGATTGCAGATTCCCCATCCCTGGAAGAGTTCAAGGCCAGGTTGGATTTGGCTGGGAGCAGCCTGGGATAGTGGAAGGTGCTCATGGCAGGGGGTGGAACAAGATGAGCTTTACAGTCTTTGCTGTAACAATAGGACAAACCAAGATATTGTGGCAATAAAGCAAAAAGGTTCATACACATCTTTCACCAGCTGAAAAAAAAAATTACTTTATGAAAATAGGTTTTTCCCCATCCTGGAAAAAAATAAATTGGTTTTAACTTTTATTGTAACAGCTACAGTGAATGACGCCCTTTTTCAGCAAAGCCCTGAAAATATTTATTTTGTTAGACTTTTAAAAACAAACATCTTGTTAGGGAAGAGACAGCCTATTGTTCTCCCTCCAACTAATTGGGGAAAAGCAACAGAATATTCCATATTCATTACATTTCACCAAAATGAGTCATGTTATCTTCCACCCAGACAAAATATTTTAATTTTAATAATGACAATGCTGACAGCTACAATACTGTCTCGCAGAAGTTTGCTTGTAAATAATTAACAATTGTTGTATAATGACAGAGGGGGGTTGATAGCTCTATTAAGTTCACAGTCAGGCTGGAGTCTCTTTAATTTCGGGTTTTTGTAAGAACCCACTCCCCTCCCAACATAAAAGGCTAATGGCAAAAATCATGTTTATGTCCCTGCAGCCTGTCCTGACACCAAAATCCTGTTGTATGCCAGGAATCAGCCATGGAAAACCAGGGAGAATTGTGCAGGACTCACACATCACACCTCCAAAGGGTTTCAGTTTGGCTAATAATTGTCTGGGTTTAAGGCTGAAATCCAGGATAGGATAAATAATGATTTTCAAATCCTGCTCTGCACTGGGGTGGCCTCAGCAGGGGACAGATCCAGGACAGGGCACCACCTATTAATGGCCTTTAAATATGTGCACTCCAAGGCTGGCCAAGCAGGACACCCTTGAATGTTCCCTTAATCCACTCATTTTTAAAGTCAGGCAACATTCCCCTGATTCTGATGGAACCAGCCAGGGCACAAACATCTTTAGGACAGTGTAAAGGTTTCCCTTGTAAGCAAGGTCTTTATCCCACACCCTAAACATCACTAATGCACAGCTCATTCACATCTTTTACAGACATATCAGGAATTTCATCCAAGAATTTTGTAGAACTGGATGCAATATTTCCTCTATCATAACAGGAGATAAACAGTTTGTGTTTGATTTTTCTTCTCTTCAGAAAACACATCTTGGGTCTTTCCATTCCAGAGAGGATGAAGTATTTAACTCTAAAAAATACCAGAGCTTCTCAAAAGCCCACTGAAATTAATGGAGAGATTCTCGTTGTCCCTACAAGGATCTGAAGTCCTTTATCCTCCCAGGAAGTATTTTGTGCTTTTACCTTATGCTGCCCCAGACAGAAAAGGGGATAATGCCACAGACTTTTATGAAGAAGGGAACAAGAAGCATTTCTGGGCCATGTGTTTGACTGGCAGTAGCCCAATATTCAGTGTATTTGCACTGTTTTATACACTAAGTGCATTATTCAGGATTGTAACCACAGCCAAATAAGAAGTGTTACATGCCAACTTCATATTTCAATCAAATTTTGTATTTATTGCTAAAGCTGTTTTAGAGTCATAGAACATGGAACAAGTAAGGTTGAAGTGCGACCTTAAAGCCCATCCAGCCCCACCCCTGCCATGGGCAGGGACACCTCCCACTGTCCCAGGCTGCTCCAAGCCCCATCCAGCCTGGCCTTGGACACTGCCAGGGATGGGAAATCCACAGCCTCTCTGGGCAACAATGCTGATTTTTTTTCCATACCAAGTCTTGCTTATTTCTCCAGTTACTGTGTACCAGGCACAGTCACAGCGCCTGCCAAAATTAAAAGAGGTTTTCCCTGAATAAAACTCTGGGGTTATGACCCAGGTCTGGGAGGAGCCAGACCCTGCCCAGCCCTGGCACTGCTGTTTAGGGAGGTTCGCAGGTGGGTATTGCCTCGTACAACGCTCAGAGCTCATTAACAGCTGCCCTTCCCCAAAGACTCATCTGCATCACAAACCCAACACCTGCTGCGCCATCGCGGTGATAAAGTTTATCACAAATAGGGAAACTTTGCATACTCGTTTCTTTATAACCACTGCAGGTTCAGAGATGTCTCCAAAATACTCACAAGCAACAAAAAAAGTTACCTCCGCCTCTCTTTGGACAAACCCAAACGCACCCAGCCTCATTTTTACATCCCCACACACATTCACATCTCAGGTAACATTTTCATCAGCCACCTGCATCATTTTCCCACTGAACCGCGTATTTTATTACTTCAGCCATCTCCTTCCACTGGCTTTGCTTTCCACGGACAGAGGGCTTCCTTAATTGAGCTGCATAGTTTATGAACTGTGCTAATTGAGCTGCATAACTCCGCTGCCGCCGGGGTTTCAGACCCTGAACCCGACCCAATATCGAGTGCTGGGTCGGTGCCACTGGAGCTGCAGCCCTGCAAGTTGAGGAGCCCTTTAGCAGCTCTCACATTCCTGTAGGGTTTGCCTGCTTGGTAATACCCCAAGGGGACAAAAGCCGCATTCGGCTCGCACAAGTTCTTTTTTAAGGAGAGCCACGACAAGTGAATGAAGCTGCTGATAGCCCAAGGAACCCTCGTGTTCTGTCCCCGAGAGCAGCCGTGAGGAAAACTTACCCAGGAGAGCAAAGGCAGCTACTCCCACACAGAGGAAAACCCGCCTGACTACAAGGACTGCTCCAACCACGCTGCCAGGTCCTGGGTAAGAGCCAGAAGCCTTTAAAAGGGTCCTGGAAGCAGGAAGGAGGAGCGGTATTGATAAGTAACCGTGAGGACGTGCTGTTCTCAGCTGCCCCCACTTAAGAGCTCAGCAATCAGGGCAGAGACACCGCGTCTGGAGCCAGGGCTGGTTCCGCACGGCATCCAGCTGCTTCTCACCCTAATTAAGTCTATAGGCTAACAGGGATTATTAATATTAATCACCCAGCCTCTGAAGCTGCTAATGAAACCAGATAATCCATAGCAGTGAAAATTAACACAGGGATTTGTGCTGAGTTACACAGGAGAGAAGCGGTGCCTGCTCTGCAAGGTGCTCACGCCTTGCTTGTGCCCAGGTTCTCCTCCTGGCTGCAGAGAGATGCCTCACTAAAAACCCTAAAACATCTGCCCAGATCCTTAATAAGCTTTCCATCGTTAATGCTGCACCTCAGAGGGCTTTGAAAGGGGAACACGCTGCCACCAGCACCTCATTTCACAATGGCAGCAGGGCTAAGCAGCAGCAGGTACTTGGGAGCTTAAGGAAAGCAGGCAGGGAAAATAGAAGAGAGGTAGCACCTCACGGGAAAAGTTATTTAAATTAATTAATATTAGCACTGATGTGGAAGTGGCTTGGCAGGCAAACTAGATTTATAGAAGGAAGTCTTTCTATAAATAAATGATCATGAAACTGTAGGAATGCTGGATTGGAACATCCTCGAGGTTACCAAACCTGTTGAGGCAAGAGCTGTCAGGTCTAGGCTCACCTGATGTTTGCCCTGATGTTGCTTCCCTAAGCAAAGCTTTTCAACACTCCACAATTAGGAAATTACTCATTAGCCAGAGACTTTTCTGTACTCCATTAGGAACAGAGGACACCAGATCACTGGTTTGTCCTGGTGTTTGGATTAATGACTGATTGCTCTCTAAAATGTCTCCCTTTGAAGGAAACATCTCTTTCTTTTCATCCCTTTCTCACTCTCCTCCTGCTGTCCCGTCCTTTTCCTGAGCCATTCTCACAAAGTTTTCATTTCCTCAGTTTCTCTGTGGTTTTGGGGGGGTTTATTAGTTTGGGTTTGTTTGTGGGGTGGTTGTTTTGGGGTTTTTTGGGTGGTATCACTGTATCTGTTTTGTTTTTCCTACAACATCCTCCCTGACCTGAGAACCTCTTGCTCCAGAAACCAATTCCCTGAATTTTCAACACATTTCGCAGAGAAACCATTTTTCTCTCATAACTTCAAAATTTAGCCAATAGTTCCTGCAAAATAAAACAAGATCTGATCCTTTGTGTCCAAAATGTGGTTCCTGGCTTTTCCCCAGCAGGTCTGAATTTATCAAATCGTGAGGTGTACACATTGCATTAAAACCAAGTAATAGAAAATTCAGTGTTCACCTTTCAAGTCCAACTCGGTAGGAAACCGATTCAATTTTGCTGTCAATTACGTTAGGGAGAAATAGGAGAAAATAGAAAAAAAATCAGATTAATGCATTCTGAGATAAATGGTATTTCAGATAAGTTTAATCTTACTTTTGAGAGGTGCAAACTTATCACGTGTATCTACATGGAGGAGTCTGGAAGGCTCAACACCAAAACTGTTCCACCCTCATCTAACTGCATTAGGGTTTCCTTTTTGTCAGCAGGGCTCACGGGACAGGACGAGGATTTCAGCTGGGGCCTGAAATTCCATATCCAGTTTAACTGACTTTAAGCATAAAGGCAATTTTCTCCTAATCAGGAGTTGGATTGGCCCTTTAGTCTCCCTTGTCAGGCTGTAAATAGATGTTCCCCTCTCTCCTCGGGAGGACAAGGATTAAAGGAAGACAACATGGAAAAAAGATGGAAACCCACAGGATCTGGGGGTGGAGACCACGACCTTCAGAGATGTTTTTAGGAGGCACCAGATCTCAGTTCAGCAGATTCTTCATAGGAGTAACAGTTCATCTTTTTAATTATTCAATGTCCCATCTCTTAGAGTGGGATTGAGATTGGAAGGTGCCTGCAGTGACCATCAAGCCCAAGCCCAGCAGGGTGGTCAGGGCCACCTCCAGCTGGATTTTGAGCCATTTTCATGGCTCTCCCCTGGATTCAGTGCGTCCCTGTCCTTCTTGTACTGAGCTGTTTGTCTTTTAGAAGTGAAGTGCATTTATCTCCTCTCATCAACAGAAAACACCTTCCTGAATGTCTTCAAATCCCTCTGATGAATATCACTAGCATTATTTCACCTGTAAAATGATAACATCTACTTCAATTTTCCACTCTAACAATGCCTTCACCCAGCCTACATTTTACTCCCAGAAAAGGGTTAATGTCACGCATATACACACACCAAGGGGTTTTATCTTTTAATAGCAAGGCAACAAAGAAATTCACTTAATGACAAGTTCTTGGACTGATGCATTATTCATTTTGTTATGTGACAGCAGAACAAAACTGTAGCCATAAATATATAATGTTATACACCACTTTTAATGCCGTTTACATTTATGGAGTAATTGGCTGTCTTCCATATTATCCTCTCTTCAGTCACTTCTTTTTTAAGGGAGTGTCATGAAATGCAGCTCGTGACATCCAAGATGTGTTTATTCAGGAACAGGGACAGCAACAAGCCTGGATAAACCTAGGAATCTCAACCTCTGTTTCTGAAAACTTTTTTTAGTCTCTGGAAGGATTTTGGAGGTATCTTTACAGTGTTTTTCTACATATAAATTACTTTTTTTGCTTATTCCCCCCTATGATTAACATGAGTTTCTGAATATTCAGGAACAAAAGGCGAGAAGGTGAGAAAGAGGAGCTGTGAGCAAGGCTACAGCACAGATCCAAAGGAAACAGGGATTCAGGCTGGTAGGACAGTGTGCTTGCATGAAGGGCCCATCCAGGAGCTCCCCTCCTACAGCCACAGAATCCTGGAGTGCTTGGGATGGAGGGGACACCTTCCACTCCAGCCTGGTCTTCCCACATAACAAAACCTATTCCTTCCACAAGCCTGCCTCTAACACTGTTACACATCCTCCTGCTTTTGCCCATCCCCAACAGATGAGTGTCATGGACATAACAGGGAATTTCACCGAGCCAGACAAATGCAGCTCCACTGCCAAAACCAACACTGAATCATTGCCTGAGCAGCAATTAAACTGGAACAATGCAGATACCCAGAGCCTGCCTTTAATCATTCTCCCAGCCCTGTGTTAATTAGCTAGGCTGCAGCAACCACTGACATGATGAGCCTGTATGAGAATAAAAAGTAAAACTGTATTAAAAATTCAGTAAATTATACAGCACTCTTCCCTATCAAAATATTCTAAAATATTCATGTCCGGCTTTCCAGGACCTAAAGAGGGCTTGCAAAGAGGCTGGAGGGGCACTTTTCACAAGGGCCTGGAGTGATAGGACAAGGGGGAATGGCCCTGAGCAGAAGGTGGGCAGGGTTAGATGGGATATTAGAGAAAAATCCTTCCCTGGGAGGGTGGGCAGGCCCTGGCACAGGGTGCCCAGAGCAGCTGTGGCTGCCCCTGGATCCCTGGCAGTGCCCAAGGCCAGGTTGGACATTGGGGCTGGGAGCAGCCTGGGATAGGGGAAGGTGTCCCTGCCCATGGCAGGGGGTGGGATGGGATGAGCTTCAAGGTCCTTCCAACCCAAACCATTCAATGGTTCTAAAATGGCAAAAATCCCTACAAAGATCCCAGGATTGTTAATTAGAATTCTTTGTGTTGTGGTCTTTCTCGATCAGATTAAAATGCGTTTAGGCGAGCAGGAGGGTGCTGGTCCCGCAGGGGGAAGGTCTCCTGATGCTCTTGCACTTCCAGCAGGTCAGGGGGTGTTCCTGCCCCTCTGCCCAGCCCTGGGAGGCACCTCTAGACCCTGGGAGCAGTTGACCCGCTGCGGGCCTTTCCAGCCTTCCCCAGGCTGGGATCCAGGGATGAAACCCCAGACTCGCGGGGTGTTTGGGCTGAAGGGCCCCGGAGCCGCCGCGCTCCCGGCGGGTCCCGGCCCTCAGGCGGGCTGAGGCCGCAGCGCCGCCCGCCCGCCCGCAGGGGGCGCCCCGGGCCCGCGCTCTGAGGCGATGGCGGCGGGCGGGCAGGGAAGGGGAGGGGAGGGCAGGGAAAGGGAGGGGCGGCGGGGATCGTGCTGCTCGGGGCATCCCGGCTGTCCCGGGCATCCCGGCTGTCCCGCTTTTCTCAGTCATCCCGGTCATCCCGGTGCTCCCCTGTCTCCCTCCCCGCCCGCAGGGTTTCCCTCGAGGCGAGCCCGCCGGATCCCGGAGCAGCAACCGCAGCCCTCCAGGTCGGTGCCGGCCCCGCTCGGGCCCGTGTCCCTCGCTCCCGGTGCCCGGGGCCTCTCCCGACGCCGTTCCCGGTTGTTATTGCCGTGTCCTGCCTCCCCCGATCCCGTGGCTCCCCCGAGGACCGCCGGCGCTCCCCGGCTCCGCAGGGAAAAGGGGAACAGCAGCCCCGGCACCCCCGTTCCCGCAGGGATGCGGCTCCCCGGGGGTGGGATGCTGGGCTCTCCTGAAAGGCGCTTCCTTCAGTTTTGTTGTTTGGTTTATTATTGTTAATATTAGACCATAAAATCATAGATCACAGACTCAAAGAACCCGGACTGGTTTGGGTTCGAAGGGCGCTTAAAGCTCATCCCGTTCCAGCACCGCCATGGGCACGGACACCTTCCACTATCCCAGGTGAAGGTAAACTGGGATTGTTCTCTGGGAACTTGCCTTGGTTTCCAGGTGAAATCTGGCCAAGCAGAATTCACAACCAGTAGTGTCTAAAATGCTTTCAGAGAACAGTTTAAGCCAAAATCCAGTGACCAGGTTAATACTGGGACATGCTTGCAGAAGCCCTGGTTGCTCCATAGCCCAGCTCCACCTTTTCCTTCCCTAGCAGGAATTAAATGATGAACACTACAAATGAATCCCTTTTGGGGTTTGAGCTGTTTGTAACCGCAGTTTAAAGAACTTGCACATCAGCCAAACACACATCTGACATCCTCATACATCACTTGCAGTTCTGGTTATTTGACATCCGGAGCACAGGGATGTTCACAGCAGCTGGAGAGGCAGAGGAGCTGTGGCAAATCTCCCAAATTCCAGGGAAAACTTGCTTTTTCTTGTCTGCACTGAGAGACTGTTCCTAAGCAAGTGAATTTCACTTCTAAACCATTGTCTGTTTCTGTTTACTTAGTCCAGAATAAGATATTAAATGAGAAAAAGTGTCCAAACAAGAGGCTCAGGTTACTGATTCCTTATTCCTAAATGTCTTGGACCACAACAGTTTTATTTGTAGCTGGAGAAACACTAAACCTTTGCAGAAAGGGATGATGCCAAGGATCCAAGTTCACACCTTCCCTGGAACTTTTCCAAATGGAAGTAACCAGTATTTGGGCAGCAAACTAAGAAAGAATATGAGGTTACAGGCAAAGAATTGTTATAGGAACATAACCCATTTTTAATATAATTTTATTATTTGGGGGTTGGAACTGGATGATCTTTAAGGCCCCTTCCAACCCAAACCATTCCATGCTTTTCTCATCACTGACAACTTCAATACTACAGGAAGCAAAGAAATGTTCTGGCAGTCTCCCTATCCTCTTTTCATGTGGAATTCCTGGGTTTGCTCTTCCTGGGACAGGATATTTTGCCAGGGATTTAAGAAAAGTAGCAATTTTTGTAATACCAAAATTATAGTCTTAGGGACTGGCAACACAAATATTCTGCTGCATAAATATTGAATAATAACAACCCAAAAAAATCAAATTTAAATACCATGTCCCATTTTAGTGAGTCTGCTCAGCTGCACAGTGCCAGAATGGGATAAAAAATACTTGAAATACTACTGGTAACATTTTTTTTAACTTTAAAAGTTATTTTCAAAGATGGCTACAAAGTCTAATAACTTCCCTGGTATAAGCAGAATAAACTGAACATATCCTCCAGGCTCAGGTGATTTCTCAGTGCATAAATGTATGCTGTATTTTTATTGTTTAATTGGTTTAGGTCCAATGATGACAGTTCTCTGGAGAGGCAGCCAGTTCCTGCAGGAAACTTGTTCCAGCATTTAAAGCCACAAAAACCTGAAGTCTCTTGGAAAGAAAAAGGAGTTTCTGGCCAATGAGCAAAGTAAGTCCTCATTTTACAGGGAATGATGCTCTGTGAAAACGAACTTGGAATCTTCTTCAAGAATTGAATAGCTTGATGCATCATGATGGCATCATTTGAGGAATTTTGGGGGCAGGATCACCCTGCATTTGCCTTCTGCACGTTTTTTATGCTTCCCATGTTTCCTGTGGCATGTTAAATAACACAAACTGTGTCACACTGTGTCGAGACACTGATTAGGCTGGGTGGATTTTAGTAGACTCTGAAGCTCACCTGGAATCTGAGTCACAAATTACTTGTTGTTCATAGCATTATCTTCAAATTAATTGCATGGAACCAACAAATAGATAAATATTTTATATATGCATGTTTTTTAAGAGTGAGTAGCATGTTCAGAATCTGGGTGAGCACTTCTAAGAAAAGTACTGTCACTTTATTAGCATCACAATGAACATGAAAAATCAGAATTTGGGTCTTAAATTCCAATAAGTTCCTTGGTTTAGCTTATCCGGTAGCAGATTTCTGGTCCCTCAGTGTCACTGACAGCCTCATCCAACACAGCTCAGACTAAAATGCTGCAGTGATAAATTTGGAGTGTTACATATTGGATCCACAAAGTATTTTTCTTTCTTGGAAGTCCAACTTGTGTCTGTAATCAGTGAATAGGAACGAGCATTGTGTGGGTAATGCCTCATTCACAGTGGCTGTATTTATCCCCTGGAATTTGGCAGGTTTCTCTAGGAGATTGGGGCTGACTGGGAGCTGCTGCATCTGTCTGGATGCACAGGGCTTTGCACAGAGGATGTTCAGCATCCGTAACCGGATTTGGGGATTTGCACGGGCTGGGAATGGAGGCAGGAATCAACTTCTGGGATTGGATCTCCATGCGGGAGTGGTGGCTCCTCAGCTGCAGGCACACGCTCTCAGTACCTGCCCAGCAGAGAACAGGGCATGGTGCAGGAATGGAGCGCCCTGGATTTGGCACCTCCTGGAAGAATGTGCCAGGGATGTGTGGGAGTGCTGGAGCGTTGTCACAGGGCTCATTTCCATTGTCTGCTTGCTGCTCGCTGCACTCCCCTAAGTTGAAAGTCTTAATCAGTTCTCAGACTCAAACATGAGTAATCTTGCCTGAAGCCTTTTGCAAAAGCTGCCTTTTTCTTTTTTTTTTTTTTTTTAATTTTAGCTTGGATATGTTCCTCTATCTGCATAATACAGATAGAATAATATGCCAGAGAAAGAAGCATGTTGTTCATGTTTGCAAAAATATTTGGTGGTTGACAAATGAGCTTGATGTACTGTGCTGTTGTACTGACTTGACACTAATCTCTGCCACTTAGAGCAAATGAGAATAAATCACCTTTCCTCTCTTATCTTCTCCACCCTGAGTTGTGTGTGCACTTGCAGCACAAGCTGGCTCAAGGTTTATATAAATCCCATGCTCTCCCACCAGTCCTGTCCTGCCAATTCAGTTTGGGTTGGGAAAAGGTCAGGAGCAGCACTGGAGTTGGCACTTGCACAGTGCTGAATCACTTTGTCACTCAGTTCAGGTTTCAGACATGCAGGTAGGAGATGACAAAGGAAAAGTGGGAATGATCTCAGCAGCTAAAAATGCTTGGAAAAAAATGGGATTGACTCCAAAGTCTGTCCCTATAAGTGGGATATAATTTACTGACCTGGTAAAAGGGCTGTGGAAATCAAGTGAAATAAAACCATGCTTGCTCAGCTGTTGAGCTGCAGAAATGTGAGCTGAAATATTAATTGGAGAGGGGCTTTACATTAAAACTGTCATGTTTGTGAGCATGGAATTCAGCAAGATATGTCCAGTGGGCTCAGGTTTGGGACTGCTCCCTAGTCCTCACTGTCAGTCACAGCTCTCCAATTAAGGGGCTTACGTGGAGTTGTGAGCCCTTCTGTGTTAAACAACAGAGGGTTTTCTTACCTCAGTAACTGAAAGGCTGGTATTTACAGCAGGTGAGTGTCAAATGCTTGTGATGTAGTTCTGGTCACAACAAAATGGTGTTTCAGTGCAGGTCACTAAAGGGAGCACAGGAGGCAGTGGAGAGCTTGTGGTTTGTGCCTTTTTCACTTGGGGTGGGACCGGCTGAGCTGCGGTGATGCCAAGTTCTTCCAAAGGTGAGGGGGGTATTGCTGTGGGAGGTCCCTGTGGCTGCAGCTTTCATCTTTCTTTATTTTGAAAAAAACTTCTGAGTTATTAAACCTTGTTCTGCTTACACTGTTTTATGATTCCTTCTGGAATTTGTTCCAGTCAAATTCACATGTCCTGCCAGAGTGGGAGAGTGGACCAAGCACTGTCCGGAGGGTTCCTGCTGTGCTGGGTGGCTGGAGACCTGACCAGTTTCCTAGGCTGCTTTTTAGCAAACCAGCTGCCAGTCCAGGTGATCTGTTAATATTCCTGCTTTTTCACTTATCCTTTTAGAACTGTCCCTTTAGACTCTGGGATAAACCAACATTGCACAGCCAAATACACACTGGGAGAGAAAAGAGGTTTGTATTCAGTTCACTGATCTGCCATCTAAACCAAGTCATAATTGCACCAATATTTACTCTGATGTTTATTTCTGGCAGTGATTTGGTGTTTGTCATTCACATTGTAATTATGAAGCAACATTTCCATGCAGTTGAGGTATTTCAAACTATTTGCCTACTGAACAAGCAAATGTCTCTTCTCTTTCAGATTGTCACTGCTGCTTTTTATGTGAACAAGGATCTAATTATGATTTCACAATTTGTTTACTGTAAGCTCAAGAATCAGAAGGTGACAAAAGGTAAGTTTTTACAGCAATTAAAATGTTCTCCATGATGTATTACAGACTTTACTGAGAGATTTTCCTACAGCATTTAAATATTTTTTTTTTCCAGAGGGATCAAAAAATAGAGTGTACAAATTCTGGAGTTCTGGGACCTGTTGGCTCCTGTTTTCCCTATTGCCTCCCGTTTTCCCTTCCTTCTTGCTTCTGACCCACACACATCTGTGAATATTTTCTATGGAGTACTTTCAGTTGATACAGACATAAAAAATGCAATAGGTTTGTGGAATCTGGTTCCATATTTTAACCAATTCCATGGTTTTTGTGGAAATATGTGGGAGTTGAAACCCAGCCTTATTTCTTTGTGGAGTTCAGTTGGTTTCCTCCCTGTTGATTGAAACTGGGCTTTATTTGCTTATAGCATAAAATATGTTGACATCTTCATGTGTCCTGTTTCAATATCTGCATTTAAAAACACATATTCCAGGGAATGAAATTATTGGAGTTGTGCTTGAGAAAATCCTGGCAGTGGTTGGAATGTTCAGCCTGCCCATGGACTACTGTTTTGTCTGAAATGGAAGACAGCTCTCTTCATATTGTATCAAATCAAAACCATTAACTCATCAATTTAAAAAGAAATGTGAAAGAAAATCCATGGTACAGCAGAGGTAACAAAAAGCTGAAGTAAACCAGATGCCTCCTCACAGACTAAATAGGGATAAAGCAGATTCAATATGGAACTGATAATAAACTTGGAGATAGGGGAGTGCTGAGGGATTTCCTTCCTGCTGCCTCCTCTGGGAACAGACCCAGGCTTTGGTGCATTGAGCTGCCACTGCCTGGTCCAACATGACAGAGTCATCAATATCTTAGTGAGATTTTACTCATTCACATTTCAAATATCTTTGCTTTTGCAGGTTTTAATCAAGATGTGTGGAAAAAAGTTGCATTCTATTCTACTCAGCAGTTTTGTTTATTAGCTGTTATTTAATCATAAGTTATAAAGTATAATATATCATTATAATGTAAGAGAGAAGGTGTGAATGAACATTTCCTCTCAGTAGCAATGTCCACCAAGGGGTTCCCCAGCAGTTCCTCCACTGCTACAATCAGTACTACAACAGTGAGCAGGGGTGGGCACAGAGCCCAGAAAAAAGAGGTGAAACTTCCACTGCTGCCAAGAAAAAGAGACATGAAATTCTACCTTTACATTTGCATATTTGTACTGCAAACAGAAAGTGACCTCAAATCAACAGCAGATGTTATTTTTCAGCTAATTTGTTTGTGTGTCATTCCAGGCAGTCCCAGCCTGAGGAATTTGGGCACAGCCTGGATTTTGAGGTGTGGAGCTCTGAAGGTCACTGCACTCTGTCAGCTGCTCCTCAGGAACCAGGAACGTAGTCCAGCAATCCTGAGGAATAATGTAAGTTCTTACCTGTTTGCATTAAAAAAAAAAAAATCCCACCCAGAAGTGTCTTGAAAAGTTTGTGTACTTTAAAGAAACCTGGAGGATTTTTTAACAAAGGTGTAGAAATCATGTATGTGAATGTTTTTCCCACACATCCCAAAATAAAGAAGTTACAAAATTGTTTCTTTCACCAGCATCCTGGGCTTGTTGAGTCCTTTGGATCCCGAGGATGTGCTGCTCTGAACTAACAGAACATAAATGTTGTGTCTGTGCCTGTGGGAAATGCTGTAAACATCCACGTGGAGACCACCAAAAATCAATAAAAGTGGAAAATCACCATTGTACCTGCTGCTGTCAGTCCAGCAGGGAAGTTCACAGCCTATTCCAGCAGCTTCATGGCCTTCCTACTAATGCCAGGGAAATAATTGTAATCCAGCAACATGGCCCAGCAGGGAAGCAGCTTATTTTCAAAACACAGCCAGAGTGAGAAAACCAGCAACTCTTAAACTGTGAAAAATGAGTATTTTGCTTTCTCCAGACAGGATGATTCATTTTTTTTCATGGCTGGAGCTGCAGTTTTTAGTTTTGGTTTGAGTTATTGTGCCCAGGCTTTTTGAGCAGGAGGACTGGATTGATATCAGTGTCATATCCCAAAGCCTGGCACCAGTTTTGATCTGCATTGTTGTGAGATGAAGATTAAACCCTTCCTAGCCCTCTTTGGTCATCTGAAGAGCAGAACTGCACTGCTTGAAAGGAGTTCTGTCCACAAACTCAGCCTGTGGACTCTCAGTTTAATCCTCTGAAATGCCTCAGAGCATTCTTGCCAAAATCCATGTGCTTTTCTTTTCCAGGACTCTCCTGATATGATTGAAATGTCAGGCTTCATTTGTGGCATGTGTGTCCTGTGTGTTTTACCTGGGCAGCAGATTCCCTCAGTTCCATAAAAATGTGAGTGGGTTTTTGGCACTTGTTTATTTAACTTTCTGTTCCTTTCAGTGTTGGATTCTCCCTCACACTGAGCCCTCCTCAACTCAAACCCCCACTTCGCTTTTGCGACTGAAAAAAATGGAGTTTTTTTCCCATTCAGAGAATGCCAGTGAGAATTTTGGAAAATGCTGGTCTTTGATTGCTGGAAAAAAGATTGATTGTCAGGGGAAGAGGAAGGAATTATTTACAGCTGCATTTATCAGCAGAAATCTGCTTTGTATGATTGTTGTCATGAGCAAGTGGCATCTGCCCTTTTCTTTCTCCAAACTATTCCATCATGGGAATAAAAGTTAGAATTCGTTTTAAATCTTAGCCCCTTTTCACCAAGATACCATTACTTTTCCCCACAGCCTCTTCACTATCAGTATATTTTAAAAAACCCAACAAGCACATCAAAAGAGTAGAAGGCTTTACTTTGTCAGTTATATGCAGACATTTTAATTCATTATGGAAGTGACTAATTAATTGCTAAGCCTGTTCATATTCCCTCTCTACCTGGAACGTCACAGTATTTTCAAAAGGATCTACTAAATACACTGCTACAGCAACAGATTCCTTAAAAATTAGTTACCATTTGGAAGCAGATTATCCCTGCTGTTTGCACTCCCACAAAAATGGCATTAACCAGGGACCTAAGGACTGTAACAGTTCCTGAATTTTCAGTGCTTTGTGCTGAAACTCAGAAATTCAGAGCCCCAGGAAGACAGGGACAAAAATGACTGAAAGTCTTTGAATGTGTTATATCACAAAATGCCGAAATTCTCTCTAACTGCATACTGTGGGGTACATTTTAACATTTCTTTGTATTTATAAAACTGTTATTTTTTAGATTTGTGTATAAAATTTGTATTTAGTTCTAGAGAAGACACACAGAAGGTACCTTTTTCCTGCTCTTTGCCTTGGCCATGATGGGAAACTGCACCTGTGGACTGAGCCTTGTTCTAAAGATGCCAAAACCCGAATCCTCCCAGGCTCTCTGCTTTGTTCACCACCTTTCATGGCTTGTTGGGAGCTTTGGGGTTTTGTTCCTTGACATTTTTGTATCATTCTCCCGTTACAGGAGATTCTCAGGACAGGCTTGTTAATTAATAGATCAGAAATAAAGTGGATTTTTTTTTAAATCACATTTTTTCTAACCTGATAATAAAATCTTCTTGCTGAACGACAATTTGTACCTTTTCTATAATGATAATTCTTACAAGAATAGCAAGTCTATAGAAAATATAAACATTAAATCTGCTTTGAACGGGTTAATTTATAACTTGGAGACAATAAAAATTGGGAGGGGTTGCACATCATGCTGGGGTGTTTATATATTTAATATATTCATGCCCAGTGTAGTAGTTATTGTTAGTCATGCTCTTTCTAGGTGGAGCATTGGCATTTTGTGCTCAAGAAATTAAAGGCAAAATGTTTGGAGAAACTTCTCTACCTTGGCTTTAAACCTGGTAAACAGGGATGGGTTGGGACTGTGCACTACAGTCACCTGTCTTGTTACCAGAGCTTGGATTTGCACTTAAAGGAGAATAAAAAGGAGATTTTATGATTTTTTTTTCTGAAGAAAGAATTGAATGTTTGTGTGTGAAAACATCTTGGAGCTTAACTCCATGAACTGGAGCCATAAACCAGGATGGAACGAGGAGGGATTTCAGGCATTTTATGTTAATCCATTCCAGATTAAAAGCAAGTTCTTCACCAGCTTTACCTGGAGCTCTTCCAGAAGTTATGATTCCCAGGCATCAGTGTTGTCTTTCTGATTAAAGGAATTTCAGAAGGCCCTGCAATCAGAGCAGTGACCAGACAGCCCTGGCCTCGGGATGGGCCCTGAAATTCCAGTGTCATTCCAGCCCCTGGTTGTGGATTGGGTAAAACCTTCTGCATCATGGAACACAATCCCCCACTAAGGTGGGGAGGCTGGACTGTGGGTCCTGGCCTGTTCTGAAACAAATTCTGGTTTTATCTTTTATCGGACAATGCATTCTGTGAGCAGGTTGTGGGATCCAGGGCTTACTCCATGAACTAAGTCCTGACTTTCTTCTGCTCCAGCCCCCAGCTGGAAACATAAACCAGGCAGTATTTATTTACCCAAAACCCCCTTGAACTTGATTTTGATGACCCTCACAGTACGTTCTGTACAGATTTGCAGATGCTTTTCTGTGATAGACTCTGAAAATCGACTTTTCATTGCCCCCAAAGCTCCCCCTCTCCATTCCCTGCCCCGGGATTGCAGTGCCAGCCTGCACATGGCATTAATTCCTGGGTTCTGGCTTGATTGGGGTCTGAATCCAATCTTGTTAATAGTCCTCCAGTTCAAATTGTATTGGAAACAGATGCTTCCAAATCAGGTTGAGGAGCTTACAGGAATCTGGTCAAGTACATAGTGTTGGTTGGGAATGGATGAAGTATTCATAATCAAGAGAAAACAAAAGCAGACCTCCTGCTTGGAGAGCCCTGAAGGTAAGGAAGGCACTGCTTTTAAAAACAGCTTCACTGCTGCCTCTTGCCAAACACAAAAATAAAAATCTGACAAATTTACCCATCACTTTAGTCCAGAAACCAAAAGATGGGCTCACCTGGGTCTTGGGAAACAGGAATTAACCCCAAAAGTCCTAATTTCTAAAAGGGAGGTGTTTCATCATTGCTATTTGTGTAACAGTCTGTTTTGAGGAGAAATTGCCTAATTCTGGTCGACTTTATTCCTGATTGTGTCCTGAGTTTCATTAGGTGGAAAATAAACCCTCATTTCTCAAGGTCCAAGGCAGGATTAAGAGTTCACTCACTCTGTGTCTGCTGCACTATTCCTGTGCTTCCATCTGACACGGCTGGCACGGACTAATTCTGGAAACAAATGGGCTCTGCTCGTGGCTGGAGCAGCAGCTCCAGTGCAGGATTCCCCTGGAGCCGTTTCAGCCTGGTTTAACAGGATCACAGCACGCCCATCCCAGTGCTTTGGTGGCTGCAGTTAAAGGTGTGTGCTTGCACAAGAAGCCAGTTATTCCCATGGTTACGGCAGTCTCCTGTTATCTGTAAAGCATGAGTTGTCCTCCTGTTCCTTTGGAGAGGAGTTTCATCACTGCACGTTTGAATTATAAATTGGACATCATTTCCTTTTCCAGTCAGTGTTTCCTCCCACTTTGCCGTGGGAGGTGGTTGGGCTTCCTCGAGATACTCTGGGTCTTGTCAGAGATGCCAAATCCAGGTGAGGATTTTATTCGAGCTTTATGTTCTGTGCATGACTGTTTAATGTTTCCCTTGTACACAGGGCTGCAGTCCTACATGTTTCAAAGTCCTAAATCAGTGCTGCCCTTGCTCCTGGAGCAGCACCATCCTGAAGTTTCTAACAGCCTGAATCCTGTGAAAATTTTTCTGGAAAGCTTCATCCTTTCCTCTTATTTCCTACCCTGTGTCCTTCCTCCCCCGCTCCCTCCAAACCCAAACAACTCTGCTTTGTGTTTAGTTCAGACAAAACCCTTCACTGAGATTTTTTTTCCTTTTTTTTTTTTTTTGCTTTGACATCACCCTATTGTCAGAGAATTGTGTTCAGCTCTTCCACGTTTTCCTTTTCATTGAACGTGGCCAGGCAGTTACAGGATAGCCAGAGTTTATTCAGCAAGAGCCAAGCTGCTGTACACAGACTTCTCCTGCACCTTTGGAATCCATTCTATCCCTCCACAAAACACTGGGCTCTGCAATTTAATTACTGGGCTAAAAATAGAAGCCTGGCCTGACAGTTGAGCCAGCAGAGCTTCCCAGCCAGACAGTCAACTTCTCTGCTCTCCTGTAAATGCTTGGGGTTGCCTCCAGTTTTTAAACTCAGCTTTTAAATTCATCTCAGATTTTTAAATTGTCAGTACATTGTTTAATTTCATGGAACAAATTTGCTGCAGTGGCTCGGTGGCTACAGGAAGTTTACCCTGGAACTCACTTTGGTTGTCTCCTCCACTCTGGGCTGACTCTTGAGGTCTCAGAGTTCCTGTATTCAGTATTTTGGCAGTTTAGCTTTTTTTTTTCTTTTTTTTTTTTCTTTTTAAGAAGCAGCTGATATATTTTCTGCAATATATAAGCTGCATATAAGCTGTGTTGATAATTTATTCACCTTCAGAGCTCTGGTGCTGTTACCAGCCTGATGGCTCAGGGCGATGCTGCCCAGTGCTACAGCCCAGGAGCTTGGGGAAGGCTTTTCCAGCCTTATCAATTCCATGATTCTGTCATTTTATGATCCATGGTGGGACTTCAGCAAATTTTCCCAGTTCACAGGGAAGCCTCTATTAGAAAACCAAGTGGTTTGTACCAAGTTCAGAACTCAAGTACAAGAAGTCCTCGATTATCCAGCAAAACTTCTGGAGAACTGTGATTATTTTGTATTTAAGGGCTGTCTGTGCTCCAAGTCAATAATTTACTGAGAGCTGACACCATCAGGAGAAAGGACAAGGACACACTTGTTAATTCTTTTTAGAGAGAATTGTGTTTCAATGGTCTGGTTTACAATGGGAATAAATAATTATGTCTAATTGCACAACTTGTGTTGAAAACAGCCCTAAATGTTGAACCATTTGTTGTCTGAGTGTCAGTGCCTGCAAATTTGATTGCCTGGAAGTTTTGCAGGAGATGATAATTGTGTTTTGTGCTCAGGCCCTGCTGAGCTATTGCTAAGAAGAGTTTTTTGATAATTTTTACTAACTTTTTCTCCTGACCAGCCTCCCCACTCAGCCCAGCCCACAGCATTTACAGCACTGGTGCTGGAGTAGTGCAGGGCAATGTGTTTGCTCCCGCAGCTGTTCCTAGATTAACCTGGTTCTTATCCTTGTATTTCTCACTTAGGACCCTTGCAAGCACAAGGATGAGGTAGAAAGGACATTTTCATGAATATTTGAGCCACATATCCAAGAGGATCTGAAGTTTGGAGCTGGAATTTTTCTCCATTTTCTCTTTTCCAGAGTTACAAGTAAAACATGATGGAACTTTTTGCCCTGAAGGAGTACAGAAAATGAGCCTTGAGTAGGATTTGGAAAAGGTGCTGGGCTAATGTAGAAAATCCCCCAGTGAGGATTAAACAAATGGATCCCAGTGCAGGAATTAGGCACAGCAGGTTCTGAGCTTTCCTCTGCGGAATGCAGCTTTGGGAGCCGCAGCCAGGACTGAAGGGGTGCTGCTGTCGTTCTGTGGGGCTGATTTGGGGTTTAATGGAAAGCTGGAATTGCAAGTGCCACCCCTGTGTCCCCATCAGTGCCTTCCTTACCTGGGAATGCCAGGTGACCCTGCACCAGCAGCACAGGGGAAACCCAAGGAGTTTGGGAGCACTGGAAGGGAAGCCACTGCTGGAGAACGAGGATCCTGCCCAGCGTCCAGCGGGATCTGGCTCCTCTTTGCACAGAATCCCAGGGTCAAGGAGGCTGGAAAAGCCCTCCAGGATCATCAAATCCAAGCTGTGCCCGATGCCCACCTTGTCCCCAGCCCAGAGCACTGAGTGCCGCGTCCAGGCCTTCCTTGGACCCCTCCAGGGCTGGGCACTCCAAACCTCCCTGGGAGCCCCTTCCAGCGCCTCACAGCCCCTTCCAGGAAAGAATTTTCATCGGATTTTGCTCTTGGACAATTTTGGCAAACCATTAAGTCTGCAGTTGCTTGAGAACCAAACTTATAACTTTTCTTTTCTAATTTATTTTGCCATTAACGTGTCACAAATGACCTGCCAATAATATTTAATATATACTGTGTTGTTTCCAACAGAGAGAAATGTTGTATTTCATTGAATGTGTGTCTCATTCATGAAGCTCATGAATAAACAGACTTTTTAAATAGGTCAGTATGAGTCTTTTCTACATTTGTGGGCTGATCATGAAGTTCCTTTGATTTCAGGTAACTTAAAGGAACACAATGTAAATTTTATTTTTAAATAATAAAAACTAATCAAAAATAAATCTGTTTTTAAATAACAAATGAATGGATTCAATGGATTGTATTTAAATTCCTGCCAAAAGCACACACTAAAAATGAAATGTTTTCCCTCTGTTTTTGAGGATCCACCTTGGAGAACTCCATTACTTTATTAGTTTCATTTCCCTGATTTCTGGAGTGAGTACAAGGAGTTGAAAATTAACCTTTTCAGTCCATAAATTAAAATGCAATTTGTTGTCCTCCCAGATTTATCTGCTGTACACATGAGATTAGCAATCTCCTGCCTGGCTGTGATTGAAACCATGACTTGTTCCTTCTTAATGCCCTTAGATTTTGTTCTTCCATCATTTCTTCAAAGATTATTTCCCCTTTTATTGCTGCTCTGTGTAATCCTATTTTGGGATGTCTTTTATCCCCGTTTCATACTGCTGGTTAGAACAGCCAAATGTGGGGTGTATAAAGTTGCTGTGATTTAATTTGAGGCTTTTGATTGAAAATAATTTGAATTTTTAAATGTGAAGCAGTGGCAGTTATTTACTGATAGGTCGTATATAAGTAATATTTAGTGTACAGTTTAAATCAAGGCTTAGATTTGAGAAAATGATGTTTCCATGCTCAGATATTCCAGGTTAAAGGCTGAAAGGCAGATCCTGATCACCTCTTCCTTAATCCCAAGAAAACACAGCATAGAGCTTCCACCCCAGTGACTTTATTGGAGAGCAAAGTGCCTTAAATCTTCTTGATTTATTTTACTAATTCTTCCCTGGTGCTGCTTGTAATCCGAGATTAACAGCATTGTTTGCTAATTTTATTGTTTTAACTATCATGGAAATCTCATTAACTAAAGGAAACATCTAAAATGTCTCCAGGGCTTTATTTTTAAACAAAATAATCCCATCACTGAGCTACCACAGCTCTCTGTTGTCCTCAGAAGCCTCCTCCAGGACTGGAGTTGCTCCTGGTTGTTACATACCAGCTTTGATCCCTTGTTCACTAAGAAAACTGTGTCTAAAAGAAGAAAACTGTGCTTCATTTGCACCTTCTGCCTGTCTCTTGGAATGTGAGGTTTTCCTGAGTTCATCCTTGTGTTCCCAGTCCTCAGCCTTGTGTTGTTGGGAGGGGAAGTTGGTTCAGCACGAGTGTGGAGCAGCACGGCCACAACTGGTCACTGCGGTGTCTCCTTCCCTCTGGCTCCTACTAACGAGCTCTTCAGCATCCTCTGGAAGCAACAAAAGCTGCTCCCACCATTTTTTGGTACAAGCCCTGTGAGAGGGGCAAAACCCCTTAATGGATAATGTGGAAAGGACATGGAATGTGCTTGGGCCAGTGGCTGCAGTGAGCCAATGCCACGACCCTGAGCAGGTCGCTGCGGCTCCTCGGGCACATCCCAGGCCCCAGCAGTACAACCCTTCCCTGTTTTCCTGGGGCAGAGGCTGGGAGGGGACACCCTGCACAGGGAGAGCTCTGTGGCTGAGGGAGGGCAGGGCTGGGCGTCCCTGGGAGGAGAGATTGAATTTGGCACCCAGCAGGAGGAGGCAGCGAAGGATCCAGCCTCACTCAGGCTGCACCACCTCCTGCTCCAGAGCCAAGGTCTGGGTGACATCCAGAGGTTTTATTCCCAAAGCCACGGGTGGACACAGCCCTGCTCCCTGCAGTGGCTGGGCAGGCAGGAGAATGGTGATCCCTGGGCTCAGGGAGCCTTGGGACAGCATCCATGCTGCTGGAGAAGCCCAGGTCCCTGCTCCGTGCTTGGCTGACCTGGAATTGCTGCTGGGCTGTGTCCCCTGGCCCTGGGAGGTGACAGGGACGCACCCAGAGATTCCCTGGCAGCACAGCACTTGCTCCAAAGGCTCTGGACCTGTCACCTGGAAGCTGCTCCAGCCTCTCCAAATCCCAGTCCGTGAGTGTTTCCCAGCCTTCCTGCTGACAGTGTGGGGTTAAGGGGCCCCATCACAGCAGGAGAGTTAAATCCAACCCTGCTGGGGGTGTTAAGGGAATCTTAATGGCAGGAGGGAGGACTCATGAATATTAACAGCTTGTAGTGCCTCGGTGTCCATCGTGTGGCTGCTTGTGAGAGGCTGCTGGAAATATATGGGATGGAGACAGGGCATTGATTCATTCCCGGATGAGGGGGGTCGCCCTAATGTGCTCCAAACAGCTTTTAAATAATGACTGCGGAGGAATTAAGACCAGTTTAATCCGACTAAATAATACTCCTAATGATAAACCATTAAAATCAAGTTGACTTTTAGATTCTAGCAATTGTATCAGACAAAGTGATTACACTCACCATCAGTATTGATAATCATTAAAATAGATTAAACCATCGACTGAGAAATGAGACGTGACTCTGGCAGAAGAGCTGCTTTGACTTTACAGCAGGGCCCCTCCTGCTCCCTGGAACTTTCTGCTGCTCCCTGGGGATTCAGGGGCCAGGCACTGTTCTCCACAAACCTCAGAATGAGCAACTCTTGAAACAGCACAATTTATCTTAACATGCCTTTGGAGGGTGGCTGCAGACAGCAGGAAGGAAAAGGATTGCGTGGTTTTGCCTTGATCCACCTGCTCCTGCCTGGAGCCCAACCTTGTTCTGCTAGAGGACATCTTCCAGGGAGGGAACACATCCAGAGGGAACAGCCCTCTCTGGGAACTGAGCTTTGATTTCTTCAGCAGCAGCCTGAGGTTTCTCCTCTTAAAGGAAGTTCTTGTGGCCCAAAGCGACTCTGAGGAAGCTGAACATCCAGAGCTGCCCACGAGCACAGCCTGAGCTGAAAGTGGCTGGACAGGAGATAGCCCTAAAGCCACCAGCCCACAGGGTCAGAACCAGATGGTCTTTGAGGTCCCTTCCAACCCAAACTCTTCTGTGATCCTGTGACACTGGGAAGGACCAGAAGCAGCCAAGGAAGGGGATGTGATGCTGGGGGAGAGGAGAAACCACTGCCTCAGAACTGATCTTTTCTTGCCACAGGCAGCACTTCTGCCCCATGGATTGGCCAGAACCCCAGAGCTCGATGGTAAAAATCCCCTCCACATCAATGAGAGAAGGTCTTCTGTGAGTGGATGATGCAGAAGAGCTCTTGGGCACGTTAGAAAGGGAATTTCTCAGTGTTCCAAAAGGCTCCTTGGAAACAGAGCCTCCCTCTCCAGTGCTCCCTGTGAGCCACCTCACTCCCTGTGAGGGCTGCTTGGGGTGCTCCTGACCTATGAGCCACCTCATCCCCTGTGAGGGCTCCTTGGGGTGCTCCAGAGCAGCCTGGCTGCTGCTCTGCCGTGGGAATATTGATATCGAGCACTCACTTGTCTGTGCCTTCAATTGCAAAGGGCTTTTTAAAATTGATTACTGGTCTGGCTCAGGTTATTGGATGACCCTGTAAATACAGAGCGAGGATGGGCGTTTTATGATGTCTGACTTCCCTACAATATTTTTTTATTAAGTAAACGGTAATGGAAATATTGGGTTTTCATTCCTTGCTTGCTCCTTTTCCAACTATTGCCAGTAAATCAAAGTTGCAAAGAGCTGCTCTGCGCTGGCAGAGCTGACAGGGCCTGGTGGGCACTCATTTTGGAGATTATATCCCCTTATTTCTAGGCACTCAGCAGACTTCAGAGCTGATGTATTGATGCTCCCAGCTTTCAGGTCAAGGAAATAGTGCAGGAAAGCATTTTCAGCAGAGAAATGCCCATATTTTAAAGTAAGGACTGCTGGTGGTAGCGACGCCAATTTGCTGAGGTACAAAAATGCCACGCTTAGAAAGCAAGGAAGTATTTCTTCCCTTCTTCTTCCAACATCCACATCTGTCCAGGTGTCTCCATATCCATCAGGTACGTTGGGTAGCACAGAAACTCCCTGGGAGCCCCTGGCCACAGGGCCAAGCTTGGGCCATCTCTCTCATCACACATCTAAGCACCCACAGCCAGGCAACTGGATCTCTTTGGGGGCAGCTTGATCTCTTCTGGGGTGGTTTGATTCCATCTTGGGCAGTTTGATCCTTTCTGGGGTGGGGGCTCATTCAAGTTGGCCCTGGATATAGAAATGCCTGGAGCCATCAACGTCCGAGCAGATCCACAATCATTAGTTTGGGGATGAGTGCTGCAGTCCAGCCTGGACTCTCAGGGCTCTCCCTGGGTTGTGAGGAAGCAAAAATTCACATGAAAGGAAAGTTTAAATTCTAGACATCGATTTTCTCCCCTCCCCGCATTTCTGTGTTTGTTTTTTAGTGGAACCTGGGACCCCAGGCAGAGCCCAGCCCTGTGCGCTCCCACCCCTGCCCGGTGCCGGGCTGAGCCACGCTCCCGGGAAACCTCATGGAATCCTGGGATGGTTTGGGTTGGAAGGGACCCTAAAAATCATCCCATCCCACCCCCTGCCATGGGCAGGGACACCTTCCCCTGTCCCAGGCTGCTCCCAGCCCCAATGTCCAGCCTGGCCTTGGGCACTGCCAGGGATCCAGGGGCAGCCACAGCTACTCTGTCAGGGCCTTCTCACCCTCACGGGGAAGGATTTTCCCCTCATATCTGATCCAAATCCCCCTTCTTTTAAGTGATTCGTTTATAACCCGAGGGCAGCTGGGCCGGCTCAGCCCGGTTTCTTTAGGACCGGGGCCCTCTCCCGCACTCCAGCCGGGATTCCCGGGGATGCTGGCAGCCCCCGGGATGCCGGGACCGGCCGGGCCATCGCCGCCGCTCTGCCGGGGGAGCTGCGAGCCCTCATCCCTCCTCCCTCATCCCACATCCCACATCCCTCATCCCTCATCCCACATCCCATCCCGGCCGGAGCCGCTCCCACCAGATGGAGCAGTTGCTGTTCCAGCGCTGCCGGGCCGCGAATCCCAAACCCTGCGGAGCTCCGGCTCCAGCCGGGACCCGCTGATGCTCTCGCTGCTGCCGGGTGTGAATCTGCCCCAGAGCTCACGGAGCCACGAGAAACAACCTTCAGCCCTTGCTGCTTTAGTCCTTTGCTTCGCTCCTCTCAACAGCCTCGGCTTCCCGAGCACGTCCAAGCTCTGCCCGCGTTTTTCCCGACTTTGCCAGGTTTTAGCTGGGCACGGGGCCGCTGCTGTTTTAGCGGACTCTTTTCACGTGGTTTGGCCAAAACGGCAAACCGATGATTAAAGACCAGGCAACACCTAACACTAAAATGTGCTCCAGGTGTGGATTTGGGGCGTCTTTCCCGGGGGGAGCGGAGGATGCCCCCACAGCCACCCCCATCCCCATCCCCATCCCTTGGCACAGCTCTGGCAGCCGCTGGCTGCACCTTGTGGCTCTGCACAAGTCCCTGACAGGAGGGGGCAGTCGGGGGGATCGGGCTCTGCTCCCAGGGAACAGGGACAGGAGAGGGAACGGCCTCAGGCTGGGCCAGGGGAGGCTCAGGGTGGGTATTGGGGAAATCTGTTCCCAGAAAGAGCTCTCCAGCCTGGCCCAGCTGCCCAGGGCAGAGGTGGAGCCCCCATCCCTGCAGGGCTTGAACAGGAACGTGGCTCAGCGGTGGCCTTGGCAGTGCTTCGGGATGGTTGGACTCAGTGACCTTAGCGGGCTGTTCCAAAGGGAACCATTCCATCAGTCTGTTCCTTGTCTTTCCTACTGCTTTAAAAAGAAATTGTTCCCATCCCCCCTGCCCTGGCTGTCCCTTGCCATGGAGGGCGATGCCCTCTCCCTGTGTGCCCGTACCTCTGTGACAACCAGCAGAGCTAAAACTCGAGAGTTTTCCATCTGCTCTGCTGGAGGTGAACCTTGGGGTCCAGGTACCCCCAGGATTTGGGAGGCTCAGCCAGAGCTCCAGATGTTGCAGTCTGGAGCTGGCTCTGAGCTGGTGAGACACAAAGGTGGGATTTATTATTGCATCACTCGTCTCTACGTCGAAAATAAGATTGTGTTACATAACCAGAGCTCATTTGTTATTTATTGCGTTCTCTCCCTGCACAGATGTGGATGTTTCTCCCTCTCTCCTGGTGGATAATCCCTGTGGTTTTCCTGCTGGGGCTGTGGGAGGTGCTGTGGGATGGGTGGGGAGCTGGGGGCTGGAGGGACAGGATGGGTTGAAGTTCCTTTCCCAAAGGAAACCAACATCTTTTGCCTGTTTGTGCCTAAAAAACTGCAGGAACTTCTGCAAAGGGTGAGTTCAGGAGCCACGGCTTGTCCTGGGAGGTGAAATGCTTGGATATTGAGCTGATAGTGCCACAAAAAATGCCCCAAAAAGATGCTGTTGACACCAAACCCCACCACTGCTTGTGCAGGGAACTCTCCCGTGCCTGCCTGCTGCCTTTTCCTGGCAGTGGAAGTGCAGGCAGGGCAGGCAGCGTCACCCCCAGGCTCCTGCTGTGCTGCCTGGGCATGAAAATCCTGATCTGGCTGCTGCCAAAGTACAATTCCTGCTGCTCAGTGCAACAGAAACCTGCAGCAGGAGCGCTTTCCCTGCTGCCCTCCCTGCCCAGCAGCTTTCCAAGCTCAGGGGGTGTTTGGGAAACGCTCTCAGGCACAGGGTGGGATTGTTGGGGTGTCTGTGCGGGGCCAGGAGTTGGACTGGATGATCCTTGTGGGTCCCTCCCAGCTCAGGATATTCTGTGATTCCACCCCACAGAGCATCCCACAGTGAGCCAAGGCTGTGCTCTGCTGGCAGCCACAGCCTGGAGAGTGCAGCCCACCCACACCCCGGGTAAAATCTGCATCTTCCTGAAAGGAAGTGACATTTAGGGTTTAGAAACAGTGTGAGGTGAAAGGGCTTGGGAAGGGTCTGCATTGCACCCAGTGCAGATTGTGGGTGCTGGCTCTGCTTGCTGCTCACACAGAGCACTCGGAATAGATCCTGATATCTAATCCAGATGGATCAGCCCATGGGGCATGTCCTTCCTCCCAGTCTCCCCCATGCCCACACGTATCAGTTCCCTCTCCCAAACCACAACAGACAAATGATTTGAGTTGTGTTTTGGATCCCCACAGCAAATTTAACACGACCCCGGCGGTGCTGGCGCTGCAGGAACTTGCCCCAAGCACAAAGCTGAAGACAGGTTTGATTTTAAACCCTCTTTATCCAATATTCCATTTCATACTTAGAAGCAGGTGTATGATGGGGATGCAATAAATGTTGATCTTCTCACTCCAGCTCTCTGCTAATGTGATTTTTAGTGCTGCATCACATGGAAAATCTGAATTCTTGTATCTTAATGTAAAAGTGCTGTCACAAACCCCAGCAGGTTTTCAGTGTGATGAGACCCTGGGAGAAAAGGATTGAGGGCAGTTGTTTTGGTGTGTCTGGGGTCCTGGAGAGGGGACAAGGGAGTGTTTTGGCCATTAATAAACCATTTATAGACATGGGAAATGGCCAGGGAGACTTAGGAAATCTTCATGTAAAAGGAATTGGCGAGGCTCTAAACAGGAAAGGAGAAAAAGATGTGGGAAGGGGATTGATGGGAAGTGGATTGAAGGTGCTGAGACAGCAGGAGTTGTCCTTGAGGCTGTCCTGAGGTTGTCCTTGAGGCTGTCCTGGCTGGAGCTGAGCTGGGGGAAGCCCAGTGGGGGTGTCCCCTGGTGGATCCCCCACCCCTTCCTCATCCTGTGGTCAGGGCACCTGGGATCCCCCCCAGTGACCAACAGCACCCCAGGAGAGAGCTGCTGGTGCCAGCTTTGGGCCGTGCCCGTGCCCAGGAAGGGCAGGAACTCCAGGGCGAGCCCACCTCGAATCGACAGCAGCATTTGCTTAAAGCAATCAATGGCTGTCCTCGACCTCCCTGCGCACTTGGGGCCATCGCTGCATCGCCAGGCATGAGAGGAGCTGAGATCCATGGCAGAGGAAACCATTCCAGTCAAACCCAGCAGCACAAGGAGGATCTTTTATTGGATCTTTTGTGGCACCCAGCGAGAGCTGTGTGTAGCTGCTCCAGCTGCTCAGGGCTGCAGGAAGGACTTTTCCATGGCTGGTTCACCCAGGAGCGTGGTGGGGGCTGATCCAGGGCACAGCATCTCTCCCAAGAATAATTATTTCAGAGTGAGGAACTCTGCTAGTTGTGATTAAGGTACTTCACACTATGGATGCTGGAAACAGTTCCTGCAGGAAGTGCACAGAGATGGAAGTGTGGGAAGAGAAGTGGAGAGTGAGGGAGAAGGTACAGAGAAGGTTTGCAGTCGTGTCCTGGGGTCTGTGGTGGTGTCACCTCGTTGGGCAGGGCAGGGGCTGTGCGCCAGCAGAACAGTCAGTGACAAAGCAGAGGCTGGACCTCAGCACCCGCCAGGGACTGGGGTTGGGATTGGGATTGGGAAAACCCTCTGGGATCACTGAGTCCAACCCAGCACTGCCAAGGCCACCACTGAGCCGTGGTCCCAGTGGCCACATCCACATGGATGTGAACACTCCACACCCAGTGCAGGCAGGATCCAGGGAAAGCCTCCAACAGGAGCGATGAACACGGAGCTGTGATATCTGACTGGGCCTTGGCCTCATTAACGCGCTCCTAATTAGCGGCAAGTTTAAAAGTCTCCTGGAGCACAGGGGTGAACAACATCTGGGAGCAACACAGGGCTCTCAGTGGTGCTTTTATGTCCAAAAGCAGCCCAGCTGTGGGTCAGTGAGGAGCTGCAGAGGTGAGCGCTGGCAGCGCTCCTGGCCTGAGCCTGCAGCAGTGTCCGTGAGGCAGGGCTGGATCCTGCAGGGATGGGGGTGCTGAGGGGAGGCAGCAGCACTGCAGGCAGGCTGGGCCGGCTGCTCCCTGCACGGTCTCTTTACACCTTCCTGTGGTACTTTGCTTAAGAACAAAAAAAGAACCTGGAACAATCCAGGTATTGGGAAGTAAAGCAGCTCTGCTGGTACCAGCTCTGCTGGTTCCTCCTGGAATCGTGTGTGGTTCCTCCATGGGTCTGTCCCGTGCAATGTGTGGGGCTGTCCAGGACTTCTTTTCTTTAAGTTCTTTGTTAGCTTTACTAAATCCACTGCTCTGATACAGAAAGACTTGTCCTGCCAGCCCAGCGCTGCTGGTCTACACTCGCTGGTGTCCCTAAGGTGACCTGGTGGCAGCAAGGGGCACAGGGGCCGTTTCCTCTCCATGCAAAACTCCCCTCCAGGAATGCTGCCCCGCTCTGGCTGCTGCACAGCACGAGGGTTTCTCACTGACAGTCCCAAAGGTGAAGTTGTTGGCGAATGTTTGATCATTCCTCTGCGGCTGAAATTAATTAAACGACACCGGATCTGTTGTATGGAATAAATGGGGATCATTTTACGTGGTGCAGTGTACACAGCAATTATAATGGGTGATCTTCCAGGGCAAATATGGGAAAACAAGGTCCTCTGCTGGGGTGGGGAGGGCGCTCTCCTGCTTTTCCGTACATCCCTGAGTTAAGTGGGAATGCAGCATAATCCAGGGTGACTTAATGCCCAACATGACAGACGGATAATCCAGAGCGATGTAAAATGTTGTAAGCACGAGCTGCACGTGAACACCCTTCATCCAAAACATGTGTGGATCTCGGGCATTCCCTACACCAGCATTCCCTGTACCAGCATTCCCTACACCAGCCTTGCCTGCACCAGCATTCCCTGCACAGCGTTCCCTACACAGCATTCCCGGCACAGCATTCCCTGCACAGCGTTCCCTACACAGCATTCCCGGTACAGCATTCCCTGCAGCTTCATTCCCTACACAGTATTCCCTGCACAGCATTCCCTGCACAGCATTCCCTGCATAGCATTCCCTACACAGCATTCCCTGCAGCTTCATTCCCTGCACAGCATTCCTGCACCAGCATTCCCTGCCCCTCATTCCCTGCCTAGCATTCCCTACCTCTCATTCCCTACCCCTCATTCCCTGCACAGCATTCCTGCAGTTGCATTCCCTGTCCCTCATTCCCCATCCCTCATTCCCTGCCCCTCATTCCCTGTCCCTCATCCCCTGCCCCTCATCCCCTGTCCTTCATTCCCTGTCCCTCATCCCCTGTCCCTCATTCCCTGTCCCTCATCCCCTGTCCCTCATTCCCTGTCCCTCATTCCCTGTCCCTCATTCCCTGTCCCTCATCCCTTGCCCAGCACTCCCTGTCCCTCATTCCCTGTCCCTCATTCCCTGCCCCTCATCCCCTGTCCCTCATTCCCTGTCCCTCATCCCTTGCCCAGCACTCCCTGTCCCTCATCCCCAGTCCCTCATTCCCTGCCCCTCATCCCCTGTCCCTCATTCCCTGCCCCTCATCCCCTGTCCCTCATTCCCTGTCCCTCATTCCCTGTCCCTCATCCCTTGCCCAGCACTCCCTGTCCCTCATTCCCAGTCCCTCATTCCCTATCCCTCATCCCCAGTCCCTCATTCCCTGTCCCTCATCCCCTGTCCCTCATTCCCAGTCCCTCATTCCCTGTCCCTCATTCCCTGTCCCTCATTCCCTGTCCCTCATTCCCTGGAGCAGCAGCAGAGCAGGGCTGGTGGCAGCGCAGCCGATGAGCAGAGGAGCCCCCACAGGCTGCTCGTGTCTCCCATCCGTGCCAAACCAGGGTGCACTCGGTCTCTGTCCATCCCCACAGCCCAGTTCAGCTCCTCACAAAGCCAATCTGCTCTGCCAAGGTTCCTCCATGGCTGGCGAGCTCTGCTGCCTCCCGGCTGACACCAGAAAATCATGGAATGGTTGGAAGGGAACTTAAATCCTGTCTCGTTCTGACCCCTTGCCGTGGGCAGGGACACCCACCAGGCCTGCAGGTATTCCAGGGGAAAAGCCTTTCCATTACTGACAGCCTGCTCAGGAGCACTTCAAATACACATTTCCTGAAAATTCCCATTTTTTAACTGAAAATGGGGATGTGGAGCCACCAGCCAGACGAGAGTGGTCAGAGCCAAGTTTTGTCTTCAGAGCTGTTATTAAATCATCAGAAGGTGTTGCTCAGAGAGGAGCATCAGCCCAAGTTCCTCATAAAGCCTTTTAGATAATAAGGCCACTGTCAGTAAGACACATAGAAGAGGAGGAGATTCGGAAATTCCTTTGGAAAAGATCCAGCTGCTCTCAGAATTCTCCTCCAGGGTGTTTGGAGCACTGGGGAGTAGCTGCAGGGGTACAGGGGGGTGCTGTGCCCAGGAGCCCAGGCCTGCCCAGGAAGGAAGAAATCCTTTAAATCCTTTAAAAAACAACAAAAAAGAGAATTTTGAGGGGTTTTAAGACATCAAATTTCCAGTTTCTAGGGGAATGGTTGCTTCTCTCCATGCTGGTGGTGCTCCCTTGGTCCCCACATCTCCAGGAATTTGGGTCGCTGGATTCTGCTTGGGGTGAAGGGCTGGGGAGCAATGCATTTAGGAGAGGCATTTTTTGGATAATTGTATTGAAAATTTCGGGGTTTGCAAAATTTCTCAGCTCCTGATCCCCCACACTGCTGGAGTTTGCTTTCCAAAAGAGAAAATGGGGTTTGCATTTCCCAGCCACACAAAACTCGGGCTCCTGATACTCGATACAAACCCTGTCCCAGCCGAGCTCTTCGCTGCTGCCCTGAAGGAAAATGGGAATCAGAAGGAAGTGTGGGAAAAGGGAAATCAAACAGAGTACAAAGAAATGAAGAGCCTGATTTTGGGGAGGGATGATGAGCACTCCTGCACACAATCCCCCCCTCCTGTGCTGCCTGTGTTCACAGACTCTTGTTTTGACTCATCCTGTAGCTCCAGCTGTGGCAGCAGCTTCCGAGAGAGCAGCTCAAATACAAATTTGATGTTCAAGTGGAGGAATCAACAGAATTATTCAAGTGGTGCAGAAACAGCCTCAGAAAAGAGTGTGTGCAGCATCTCAGCTATTAATGTATTATTCCCTAACAGCATTCCTCGTTCTTTGAAAGAGCAGAAAGGCCTGATTTGGAATGCTCCAGTTTATATAAGAATATTAAATATGCAAAAGCTTTTCCAAATAATAGTTTTATTAGTCCCTGGTGGGATCACGCTGATCCGCTGGGATCCAATCCTGCTCCACGCAGCATCCGGGACCCCTCTCCCCGCAGGTCCTGGGGTGACATCACAGCTGGAAGGGCCACTTGGTGCTTCATTTGCATAAGAAGTTCATTAACAAGTAATTAAATGGCAGGAGTGAGAGCCCCCACGCCCCTGAGCGGCCGAGGATGGGCAGGATCTGGTGGAGGAGCCAAAGAGCTTCTCCTGGTAAGCCTGACCCTGTTTGATGTGTGCTTTTGCCAAACCATCTCTGTGATGCACCTGAACCACGGTTTGTAGGTTCTTATCAGTCCTGTTATCACTGAGCAGGGTTTGGGTGCTGCGCCTGGGCCACACGGGCTGGGAGTGACGGCACAAACCCGGGTGGGACGGGAGAGGAGCTCTGGGCACGGCCCTTCCCGCGGGATGGGGTCTGGCACCGGCTGCCCTGGGGGAGATTTCTGCTTTGGTGTAACTCCAAACACCCAGAGGTGAATAATCCCCAGGAGCTCGGGGTGGTGTGGGGCACCCAGCTTTAATGGGGAGTGGCTTGCCATCCAAGCTGGCTGCAGGAATGCCACCCCATCCTTGAACCACTTGCACGAGGGCAGGGAGAACGTCCTGGGCAGCCGAGTGTCACCACCCCTGTGTGGGATCAGCGCTGCCATTCCCAGGAACAAACCCCACTTTTGGAGCCCCGGTGCTCCCAGGCCCTGGCTCGGGGGGCAGCTGCTGCTGCTGGGCACTGCTCTGTCGGCACGGGCTGCTGGGGGAGTTCCCTCTTTCCTCTTTTAGCTTTAATCACACCGTGGTGCCTTGTGCTCCTTCCCCAGTCCAGGAGCACTGGCTGGGGGCTGCCACGTCCCCCGTGTCCCCTGGCTGGTGTCCCACCACCCTCTCAGGTCTGGGGCTGCCTCTGGAGACGGGCTCGGAGCTGCTATTTGGAGCTACTCAGTATTCAGTGGCACCACTTACCTAATGCACACGGATTTAATTCGTTTCTGATTGATCCCATAATTACAAAATTTGTTTAAAGCTGTTATATTATCTCCTTATTTGACACAATATGGCACAATTTTGTTATAGTATTGAAAACCAAATAAGACAACTGCAGCTGGTAGCATTTCAAAGAGCTATTCCCTTTAAGATGAAATCAATCCTGTTTCAAGTTTATTCCCTTGCTTTACGATTGAGGCTCTAGGGGTGTATTTTGCTGAAAAATGTCTTTTTGATTTTTCAGAAATTCTTTAGATTAATATGCAGCTGTCATTGCAAGGCAAATCCAGCCCGGCTTTCATGTGCTCCTCTCTCCGCGGGCTGTGGCGAGTGCCCAGCCCTGCCGGGAGCCACCGCGGCGCTGGTGGCAGCCCGGGCACGGCCACCCCGGGCACGGCCACCCCGGCCCGCCGGCCCCTAGCCCGGCGCTGCCCCGCCCCGCACTCACCGCCCCTTTTAAACCCGGCTTAAAGCACAGGCCCGTGACAATACAGAGAGTTTGGGGCCTTTGTGCGGCCCCTGGAGTGTCTTTTGAAAAGTTGTTTAACTTGCAGATCATGTCGACAAAACTTTCCAAGAGGATGCTTTGGAGTAAATAGACGCTGAAGGCCGTAAGTGAAGTTTAAATATTTATATCAATATTTAACTTCTTCTTTCAGCAGCATCAATCAGAGAATCACGGAAGGGTTTGGGTTGGGAGGGACCTTAAAGCTCATCCGATGTTCCACGGACAGGGACGACACCTCCCACTGTCCCAGGCTGCTCCCAGCCCCAATGTCCAGCCTGGCCTTGGGCACTGCCAGGGATCCAGGGGCAGCCACAGCTGCTCTGGGCACCCTGTGCCAGGGCCTGCCCACCCACCCAGGGAGGAATTCCTTCCCAATATCCCATCCAAACCTGCCCTCTCTCCATGTGAAGCCATTCCCATTTCTCATGGATTTGCTCTACAGAGACCCCACCTCAGTCATGGGTCATCCCAGGTATCCAGGAAGGAGTTTTCCCACTTTCTTCCTGTGTTCCATCACTGCAGAGCCCCCCCGGGCTGCTGAGGATGGGGATCATCTCAGCTCAGCATGTCCCTGCCTAGGATTTGCCTGGGTGGGCAGAGGAGACCCTGGGGGCTGCTGGAGCTCCTGCTTTGCAGAAAACACAGCTTTTGATACCTTGTCAGAAAAAAAGGAAGAAGTTCTCTTTTTTTTTGTTGTAGTTTTTCGGGTGGGTTTTTTTTAGTTTGTTTGTTTTTTGTGGGATTTTTGGGTGGTTTTTTGGGGGGTTGTGTTTTTTGCTTTTGTTTTTGTTTGTTATTAAGTAGGAAGAAAGACGGAAAAGGGTTATTTGAGTGCTCCTGTGGACTCCCGAGCCTCCCCACCACCGCTCCTTCCCCTGCTGGAGCATGCAGGCAGGTGAGAGCCGGGATGGAGCGCTCCGGGAAGGGAAGCGGGGCCGGTTTGGGGCGTTCCTGAAGGCTTTAAAGAGCTCTTCTCTGAGCAGGGACAGCGAACGGTCTCTTTTCTTGCAACTCGCTTCAGAGAGAGCCCCGTTCTCCCCTGACATCTTCAAACACGGCGCTGGCAGAGCGATTGAAACGCCGGGGTGTGGGAGGCGCGGTCCTGCAGGGACGGGCCGGGAGCCGAGATGAAACGCAGGAGATGCGCTCCTCTCCTCAAAGCCCGGGCCTCCCCTTCCTCTGCCGCCGCCATCGGTCCTTTCAAAACAGGATTCCTCTGCTGCCGCGGCTTCCCGAACCCGGCCTTCGCCTGTGCAGGGGCTGGGGGAGCTGGGGGGGCTCCCCAGGCTCCCTCCCACCCGGCTGGGCATCAGCCACGCTGCGTGCTGGGGTGCTGGCAGTGCTGGGGGTTACTGGGGTGCTGGGGGTGCTGGGGGTATTGGGATGCTGAGGGTGCTGGAGGTGCTGGGAGTACTGGGATTCTGGAGGTGCTGAGGATGCTGAGGTGCTGAGGATGCCTAGGGGGTTCTGGGGGTGCTGAGGGCACTGGGAGCACTGGGGTTATGGGCGTGCTGGGGGTGCTGGAGGTGCTGGGGGTATTGGGATGTTGGAGGTGCTGGGAGTACTGGGATTCTGGAGGTGCTGAGGATGCCTAGGGGGTTCTGGGGGTGCTGGGGGTGCTGGGGTGCAGCAGCTCGGGGTGCACCGAGGCCTCAGCCCTTCCACCCTCGTCCCTGCCCGTCACCTGCAGCCGGAGTCACCTCCAAGCTGTCCCACCGGGAGCGTTCCCAGGCGTGTCCAGCCGAGGGCTTTCCAGAGGCTGGAGCTGAGCCCCCCTGGCTGGAGCTGAGCCTGGAGCTGGACAGGGCCCTTCGGAGCCCGCAGCCGCCCTGGTTCCCTCTCCTCACAGCAGGGGTGCAAAGGAGCGGCTTTGGAGCGTGTTGGATAAACACAGTGTTTGTTCTTCCTAATGGATTTCAGCAAGAGATGGTAAATATGAACTCCCAGGTGGGGCAGATGCATAATTCATCAGCAGGCTGCCTCTGCCTCGCTCCTGCTGAACGTGTGTCAGCTCTGGCTGCGGGAGGGTTAATTCTCCTCGCAGTGGCTGCAACGGGGCTGGGGTTGGGGTTTGTGCTGGGAGCAATGCTGATAACCCAGGGCTGGTTTTGTTCTTGCTGAGCAGGGCTCACACAGCACCGAGGCCTTTGCTGCAGAGCTGGGGGTGCACAAGGAGCTGCGGGGACCCAGCCCGGAGAGCCGGCCCCGGCTGACCCCAGGGCTGTCATTTGATCCCTCCCCAAATCCCTCCAAAGGAGCTAAGAGTGAACCTGGAAACCTCAGTGAGGGGATGCAGGTGAGCGGTTGAGCTGGGGACAGCTCTCCACCATTTCTGGGGGAGAAGATGGGTTGTAGTAATTAAATATCCCTCTTTCCCGTGTCCACACACTCCTCTCTGTGTCAGCCAGCACATCCCTGTGCAGACCTCGCTGCACCCAAATAACTCGGGGCTGCTCCACTCATCTCCCCAGACCCCGGTTATTGGGAGCTGTGGGCTGAGGAAAGGGTTAAGAGGTGAAACCCTCCTGCATCGATCCTTGGCCATGTCATTTAACCCAATTAATTCCAGCGCAGTAAATAGGATTTAAATTTCTGCTGAAGTGATTTGTTAAGTCAGGAGATAAATACAGGCCCTCACCTCCTTCCCGTTAATTAGATGTCAATTCATAAACGCCGGAATTTGATGCCACGGCAAAAAATTGCCCCCAGAAGTGATTAGAGCCTCTCTTAAACTGGTGGAGGAAATCTGTTTCCCAGACTGTTGGCCCTTCCACTCTTTCCTGGGCACAAATTAACCCCTGCACACACCTCGGTGGCTCCGGTGACAGCGCTGGGTGACACCAGCACCCTCTGGAGCTGCTCCATCGCCGACCTCGCCCTGCAGCTGGATTTAAGCCCAAGCCTAAGAAGTCAGGGCTGGTGCACTGACTTAACCACTGCCCAGTTTTTGTCCTCGTTTGAAGTCGTCTTTGCCTTTGCACTCGTGTGGTGACAGCCCCACCACAAGCCATCTCCCGAAATGAAAGCAGTGACATTCAGCAATGCAATTTCAGACCTGGCTAAGTCAGATGTTCAACACCTTAGGGGTATAATCTCCTTTTAATGTGAGCACAACTCCCATTAACATTAATAGGGGGTTGTGTGGCGGCTTCAAAAGGAGAATGTGCACCTAAAAGTGCAAATTAGCACTTACAAACTCTATTGATAAATTATTAAAGCGGATCATTAAAGCATAGCCACACCTCCAGATCATTAGAGCAAGTCCAAAACAGCACGGGGGCATGCGCAGTGCTCCCTCATTAAAACAGCTCCTAAAATGCCATTTAGGCCCCAAAATGAAGGCAGAGTAAATATTGGTTCTCCAGCGCCTGCTTCATGCAGAATTTGGAGGTTTGAGAGCTTGAACTTCTCTTCTTTAAATGCAAATGAGCACCAGGAGATGCTTTTAATGCAGGTCCCCGCTCAGAAATCGGTGTTTAAAAGGTAAATTAAAGCCCAAACCCCCAAAGCTCCGGGGCCACGCTGTCACCAGAGCTCTTTGTTGTTGTTTACGTGGTGATAAAGCTGCACCTCCCTCCCCCAGCGGGGCTCAGGCCCGAATTCCCAGCTCTGCCACCACTCTTTTTCCTCTGACCCTGGTCCAGTGAGGACCATGGGTGACACCAGAGGGTTTGAGGGGACACTGGGATCCTCCTGGTTTTCCTCTTCCCGAGGTCACTGCACCCAGGCTCCCGTGGCCGTGCAGGCAGCAGCTCATCCCAGTCCCAGTGCTGTTTATTCCCCCCAGTGATGGCCCCTGGAGCAGAGCCCTCCAAGCTGGGGATTTATGGGAACACAATCACCCTAAAATCCCTGAACGGGGTGCAACAGGACATGGTGGTCCTGTGAGGTATTTACTCACCCTGTGATGATTTTTAATGCACTAAAATGGTATTTCCTCAACTTCAGTGTTCAGGCTGCCATGGTTTGCAGCATCCCAGTGACCAACACTCTGAATTTATAGGGTATTTCCTTCACCTTTCCAGGAATGCTTTTTTAGTTAAAAAAAAAAAAAGAAGTCTTATAGTGCTATAACCACTGTCCTAAACACAAATCCCCAACTCCAAACCCATTCCCGGAGCCATTAACCAAATTATTTTTGAAAATAAGCTTATTTATATTAATGTAGCAGCAAAAGGAGTAGAAGTCAAGAAAACAGCAGCTCAGTGGTGATGCTGAGTTTGGGATGATGCCAGTTCTTTCTGCTGTTGAGAATTTTGCAACAGGTGAATGCAAAGAGTCCCTGTTTCTGGAGAGAAATAAATGCACAAATTCCGTGGGGCAGGTTAAAATAGAGCAAGAAAAGTGTCCTTCATTCCTGTGAAGAAAAAACTGTAAAATGGCAAAGAAAGTGCCCAGGAGGTCTTCTAAAATATAAAGAAAGGTAAGGGCAGTTTGGTTTTCAGAGTGGTTGAGCTAAAAACCAACCTTGTGAGTTGGACCTGTGAGGAGTGGAGGGGGCAGCTCCAGGTGAGCTCTGGTTCTGCACAGGAGGCCTCAGTGAGATGTGACAGGAGCAGGAGAGGCAGGGTGAGGTGAAGGTCACAGGGACACCTCAACCATGGCCTGTAATGAATTTTTCGAAGTTTTCCAACAAAGAGCAGCAAAGGTCGGGTCCCTTCCCCTGTATTCCACTAATTCTGTATTAAACTCATTGAAATGGCACAAACACAGCGAAAGAGCCAAGGCTGCAGGGTTGGGCTCCTGTACCCAACCTCTCCTCCTGCCCCTGCCTCACTCAGTTTGTGCTTGTGGGAGAGAGCTGCCTGCTGGTTTGGGTGCTGCTGTGATGTGTTTGCTGGGAAAGTTGGAAATACGGATTTTGGGGTTGGTTTTTAGCAGCGTTCAGCTCTGAGCTGGAGGCTCCAGGTGTAGCATCTGCCCAGGGACCTCTCCAGCAGCCCCTGGTGTCACCAGAGCCACCAGTTCCCGCAGCAACACCCCCTGAGGAGCCCAGCCAGCTCAGCCCCATTAAACGAGTTTTAATTATTCCACACATTGCACTGAAAACACTCATTCCTTTTTAAAAATAATTCTCCCCAGAAAACACGTTTTATCTCTCTAATAAGAAATCATTAATTAGGAGATGTTGACCCGACGAGCTGTGATAGTTTGGTGGCTGATGAACACTGCCTTTAATCAGACCTTTTACAAGCTGGTGGATGTTAACTTGTGGCTGTTAATTATTCACACCTTCAAGTATTCCGATGGTCGGAATATTTCATGAATGCCCTTCTTTTTATTTAACAGCGACGATGGATTTTATGAGCCAGGAATTGCACTTATTAATTTACAGTCGTTTTGCACTTCCATTCCAGTCGTTTAGCATTAAGTCTCTGTTTAAAAATAAAAAATGACCCCTGACTCTCTATTGTCTGTCTTAATTAGCATATTGTCTCTTAAAGAGGAAAGCGTGTTTTCTCTTCATTAACAGTAATATTACCTCGGCAGACAATCAGTAGGTCCGTGATCTAGAAGCTGCTGTGGACGCCAAATTACCTCCTCTACCAGGACAAAATCAATTAACACCACTAGGGATGTCATTATTGTCACATTATGTCACCGGATATACTCCAGGGTAAATAAATGATTTGTGGAATTTTTAATGCCGCCGCTGGAAAGCCGCGGCTGAGCCAGCCGGGTGGTGGGAGCGGCTGGCCGGGGGTCCGGGCACTGCCCTTCCCCGGGGAAAGGTCACCGGCAGTGGGCTGGGCCGGCCCGCTGACCCTCGCGTCCTTCCCGGAGCATCGCCCGAAGTCACTCGGCGTCACCCGCACCGGGACAGCGCCGTGGCTGGGCAGGGGAGGGGCCGTGGAGAGGTGGGAGAGGGCTCCGGGTGGACAGAGATCATTTCATAGCCAATTTTATTGCCAGAGCTGCCCGTGTTTGCCGCTCCGACAGGAACCACCCGGCTGCTCCTTGGCGGAGCTTCCCGCAGCACCCGGGAGATGCCGGGTTTAAAAGTGCCCCCAACTTCTGCATCTGCCCTGCGTCGGGGGGTATTTAATTAAGTCTGTTCTGTCTGACACGATCTGATGTCATTGTACAAGGAGATGTTCTTTGTTAGCAGCGCGCTTAGTTTCAGGCTCCTCTGTGTATTTGAAACCATGGTAACAGAAGAGTAAGCTAAAGCCAATGAGATAATGAGATATTCTCATTGTAATTGTGTTTCATGAGGGCACACGCTCCCATGGGTGGGATCCGACTGTCTTACAACTGCTAACAGAATTTAAGGAACAGGAATAAATTAGCGCGGCGGCGTTTTCCACAACAGCCGTGTAAACATTCCCGACGCGGCGTTTGCTGCTCCAGCAAACCTTCCAGCGCGCCCTGCGCGTTTGTGGCGCGGGCAAAAACGCTGCTAATGGGGAGCAGGGTTTTGAAACCCCTCAGAACTTCAAGGAAGTTCGGGTTTGAAAGGCATTAACGAGGTGCGAGGTGCTGGTTTGCATGATAATTGCGGTGCGCGCTGGAGAGGAGGCGATGGAGGCCGGGGAAGGGAGACCGGGCTGGAACTGCCGCGGCCCTGGGTTGTTGGGGAGATTATGGAAAATCCCACGTGGAACACAGCCCAAGTGCCCGCGGGGTTCGTCCTCCTGCTCCCCTGGAAGTGAAATCCAAAAGTTCAACCATGATTTAAATTCTAAAACTTTCTAGAGGCACTGAGGGTGGGAGGAGTTTGTCTTCTCCCGCTGTAGAGGGAGAGAAGCCCAAAGCAAGGGTGAGAGCCCTGGGTGAGGTTTTCATTCTGCTCCCGGGTGGGGGGGACGGGGGGCACACCGTGAGCAGCACTTCACACATGAGATGGACTCTGAGCACCACGAAGGCAAACTAGGAAATGTGATTTGGGGAGCGGAAACAGGATCAGATCTGCTTCATGCACTAATTGTCTTCATCCTATAATTGTCTTCATCCTGCGTAATTCCCAGCAAATGTACAATTATTGCTCTTTTCCTCAGAACATCTCAGCGCGGGGCGGGGCCATTTGGGGTGGTGAGGGTGAGCCCAGGGAATATGGGATGGTCTCCTGAGAAAAGTCACAAAATGCCTGGGAAAATCCATTTTTCCTGGAGCAGAAATAGGGAGGGGGTCCCCGGGAGCAGAGCCTGGAGCTGCTCCACCACCCGGGCAGGCTCAGGCAGGGGAGCAGCCACAACTTGCTCCACATTGTAGGCAGGGATGATTTTTATTAATGTTATTATTACTATTGCTCGAAGAGTGCACTTCTGATGTGGGCACAGCTGACAAGATAAATTATATCTGTTGTCAGCTGCATGGAGAGACCTTTGGGATATTTTAATTAAGACCAGCCCCTTGTGAATCTTCCCCAGAGCGGGGCTGGAGCCATCAGCACTGGCACCACACAGCAACCACCCCATCCAACCTCCTTCCCACCCCATCCAACCTCCTTCCCACCCCATCCAACCTCCTTCCCAACATCCAACCTCCTTCCCACCCCATCCAACCTCCTTCCCACCCCATCCAACCTCCTTCCCAACATCCAACCTCCTTCCTACCCCATCCAACCTCCTTCCCACCCCATCCAACCTCCTTCCCAACATTCAACCTCCTTCCCAACCATCCAACCTCCTTCCCACCCCATCCAACCTCCTTCCCAACATTCAGCCTCCTTCCCACCCATCCAACCTCCTTCCCACCCCATCCAACCTCCTTCCCACCCCATCCAACCTCCTTCCCAACCATCCAACCTCCTTCCCAACCACCCAACCTCCTTCCCACACCACAGAGATTCAGGGTTTGCCTCATGCACCCCAAAATTAGTGCCTGTATTTGTTTAGTGTGAAACAAGACCACAAAATGCTGTGTTTTACATGGGCACCACTCTGGGAGGGGGTCCTGTTAAAGCTGTCAGCAAAGCATCACCACAACGGAGATAATCAGATATAAAAATCACCTTTAGCTGGCTAACTGTGCTGTAAGCTTCTCCCTGGCACGGAGAACAAACAAAAGGTTTGTTTAGACTCTTAAAGGCAGATTATTTCCAGTGCTGCAGGGCCTGGGCACCCTCTGGCCCAGAGCCTGGCGACCTGTGTGGGATAAATGGTGCTTCAGCTGCAAAGTTGCTGCAGAAGGACCCTCCAGGATCCAGGTGTGGGGTTGGATTGGTCAGTCCCACCCTCTGAGCTGTCCACACCCATCACCCTCCACAAGGTCCAGGGCCTCCCACGAGGACAGATGCACTGAGAAGGAAGATTGCTTCAGAAGTGTTCCAAAAGAAATCTGTCCAAATCCTAATGCAGCCCCATCTTCTCCTCACTAACGTGCCCATGCACAGAACAAGTTGCCAAGTGCCTTCTCTCAGAATTTACTGCAGAAAAGCTGTTTGACAGCCTTGTACAGGAAACCAGAGCTGTGTCGTGGGTTTTTTTTTAATTTCAGCAATATACACAAATCAAGTGCATTTATTAAATCAATGTATAATCATTTTTACAAGGAAGTGTAATTTAAAAACAGGCATAAAAGATTTCTAAAGTAACGCTACACATCTCTTTTGGACAAATGTTATTTCAGGGATTTATGATAATTCCTTTTCTGAAAGAAAAACGAAGCTAATTGAAACAAACTTTGTAGTTTCTATTAATGCCATTGGAATACAGTATGTGCTGCCAGTTACAAAGTGACATTGAAAGCTGATGCTGTTCTCAGCAACACCATGATTTCTCAGTTTTATGTACTTTTTAATTTCCTCTGTGGAAAATCTGTTCTTCATAAAAGGGCTGCTAAAGAAAATGTGGAAAAAGTTGATTCATTCCATATTTACATTCTTGCAAGTACCTGGAAATGGACCAATTACCAACGGGAGCCAAAAGAGAAGTCAGGAAAGTCATTTACAAAACTCATCTTCCGACAGGCTCTGCTTCAGGAGTGCCCTGGGAAAGTCCTGCTCCGACTGCAAACCCCTTCCATCCCAGCAGGAGTGGGATCCTCAGCCCTGGTCCTGCTCCCACTCCGAGCTCCAGACCCTCTGGAGCTGGGGGGCAGCTCTGGAAAGGGGCCTGGACTCCTGTCCCAAACTCGAACTCACGCTTGGACTGGGACCCAGCACAAACTCAAACCAAAACATGAACATGAGCTCAAAGCCAAAGCCAAAGCAAACCTGAACCTGAACCTGAACCTGAACCTGAACCTGAACCTGAAAGCAAACCAGTCCTGACCTGAACCCAACCAAAACCCAAATCACAGCCCAAAACCAAGACTAAACCAAACCCAAAGCTGAGCCCAACCCAAACACAAAGCGGAGCCTAACTCAGTCCCACACCTAAACCAGAATCTGAGCCCAACCCAAACTAAAACCCAACCCTAAGCTAACCTCCAACCGAACCCAAACCCAAACCCAAACCCAAACCCAAACCCAAACCCAAACCCAAACCAGTAAAGCTCCTCCACAAACTCAAACCCAAACCAAACCTGAACTTCAACCCAACCCAAATCTAGTCTCAAACCCCAAGAGCCTCTCAGCCCAGCATGTCAGGCTGCTGTGGCTGCAGGAGAAAGCTTTTCCCCTTAAAGCCTCAGAACCTCTACTAATTAAATTCACATGAGTGAAAAAAATTCACATGAGTGAACCCCCCCCCCCCCCCCAAATTCCCCAAAAGGTTAAGAAGAAGGGGGTTGCTTGTCTTAAACCTGAATTTTGGCATCATCAATACCCACCCTGTTGGAGTGGTCTCTGCTTATTGGTCACTCTTGTCAGTTCCATCCCAACACCACCATGAGAGCAGAGGTTCCTCACCCAACCCCAGACGTGGCTGCTGCCACCTCCATCCTGAGCCATTCCCCCCTTTTTCCCTCAGAGTTTCACGTCAGTGGATGTGCCTTGCTAAAAAAGCCTCTCAGCTCAGGAGGGGGCGTTGTTTGGAGCTTCTGTGAGCACTGTTTGTGACTCAGCTTTGCAGGAACACACGTTTTTCTCTAGGCCTGGCTTTAATAAAGCCTTGCCGTGGTGTCTGCGCCCCGAGGTTGCCTGCTTGGGGCTTGTGTGGCTTTCAGCGGCGCTGGGCCCGGACAAGGCTTTATTAAATTCTGCGAGAGGAAGAAAAGTAGAAAGTTGAGTTTCCAGCACTAATATGATTTTTATTCTCTTTCTTTTCCCCCCAGCCTGGTGGCTTTTACACTCATATTGTGAGTTCATTTCAAACAGAGGTTTGATGGCTCCTCATTACCGGGGAAAGCCGGCGCCGCGCTCCCCCGGAGAAAGGGAGAAGCCTCGTCCCACTTCGTGCTCCACAAACCGGAACACAACATCTGTGAGGGTGGATATAATGATATAATGAGGTGGAGAGTTTTGCCTCTCGGACTGAGGTTTTCATGCCCCATCCCTGTAATCTCTGTTTGGGTTTATTTTGGCGAGGAAAGAAACTCGGGCTCAGGCGTCTGCCCCAGCACCCGGCAGCCCCGCTCTGCTTCCCTGCCGCAGGATGCAGAGAGGATTAACCTCCCTCCTTGCAGGTGGGGAGAAAGCACTTGGGGAAAAACTTCCCATTTTCAGGAGAACTGGGAAAGAAAATATTTGTTTCCTTGAAGAGGGAGAGCACATCCTTCCACAGCCCTGCCCCGGCCATGAGCCAGCACTCCAAGGGGTTTGGCTGAGCCCACGCTCCTGGCTCGTGGGGTGTAGCTTGGGGTGCAAACACTGGCTCAGAGCCCCCCGAGGTGCTGCTGAGCCTGGGGATCCTGAATTCTCAAGGAAGGCGGTGCTGGGCGGGCGGGATTGACCCATTGATCCCAATTCCCAGTGGCCCTGCCGCAGCTGCTGCACAATAAACACGGCTCGGAGCAGATATACGAGCACTGATCTGATACTAATAATCCTTCACACTTCCACAGGGCTTCTAGGGATTCTCCAGTGTTTCTAGGACTGCTGCTCATATCCAGAGCCCTGAAACAGCAACTGGCTCTGGTGATCCCCTTGGATCTGTGGGAGCATCAGAGCCATCGGGCTTTTAAAGGAGCAAAAATGCAAACTGCTTGATATGCAACAGGTTTCTCAGGCTCCCTGCCCCAAATCCTGTTTGTAAACCCAGCCTCTCGTGTTCCTCACAGCAAGCAGTGAATGGGGAAGTTGGTTTGTGGCCTCCAATTAAGTTAGGATTGATTTTATTTTTTTTTCCTACAGGCAGACTGAAGAAATATCTCCAGTTAAAATTGCTTTAAGTCCATTTTAAAGTATGCACTTTTACACTGAATTTAGCACACAGGCTGTTAGTCTGGCTATTTTAAATTAACTAGAAAATCAATTGGAAGAAGTAACTTCCATGCACAGCTGCAGGAAACTGTGGGAGCCCCAACATCTGCTGCAATGGGGCACCTGCAACATCTTAAATATTGCGAGAGGTTAAATGAAACACTGAATGTGGAGGTTTTAAACTCAGCTAAAATACACCACCACGGCATTAAGTGTATCTGTATGGATGTGTCTGTGTTAGGCTAATGGTTGGATTTGATGGTCTTAAAGGCCTTTCCCTGTATTAGTGATCCTGTGATTCTGTATTTTACAGAGCATATAGAGGATTTCGTTCATCCTCTTTCTCTTTCTCTTTCTCTTTCTCTTTCTCTTTCTCTTTCTCTTTCTCTTTCTCTTTCTCTTTCTCTTTCTCTTTCTCTTTCTCTTTCTCTTTCTCTTTCTCTTTCTCTTTCTCTTTCTCTTTCTCTTTCTTCCCCTTCCCCTTCCCCTTCCCCTTCCCCTTCCCCTTCCCCTTCCCCTTCCCCTTCCCCTTCCCCTTCCCCTTCCCCTTCCCCTTCTCCTCCTTCTTCTCCTTCTTCTCCTTCTTCTCCTTCTTCTCCTTCTTCTCCTTCTTCTCCTTCTTCTCCTTCTTCTCCTTCCTCTTCTCCTTTGTATCAGTATTTTTAATTTCCAGCCTTCCCATTCCTCCTTCCCATCTCTTCCTGCCCCTTTCCATCCGCCAGACTCTAAGCAAAGAACATTTCTGTGCCTCTTTGGAGCTGCTCCTGCCTGGTCTCATCTGAGTTTCCAGGAGACAGGGCCCGGGTAATGCATGGGCGAAAAAGGCCCTTTGCTATTAGGACTGGCAGATGAAACGCTGGAATATCTTTGCAAAAATTAATGAAAGGAGAAAAGCAAATTCTTAACTGAGCAAGGGGAGCCAGATGTGCAGCTTCTCCAGCAGGAACAGCTCATGCTGGCTCTGTTTTCCCCTTGGATTTTCCATCCCAAGAAGGGTGCAAGTTGTACATGGGATTTACGTGCTGGCTTTTGTTTGCGTGTTGATTTATTTATGCTGAGGCTGTGAACTGAGTGACTGCAAAGTGCCTGCTGAATGCCATTTGGATAAATCACTGCTGGTATTTATTGTATTCCTTGCTGGACTGGTGTTGCACACACTGATATAAAAAAAAATGGACGGGAAATCAATGTGGCTCAGTGTAAAATATCTTGACTATAAAGATTTTTCAGATCTATCAGACATCCAGTGTGTTTGCTGTGTCTGGAGGCTGTTCCCTTGACATGAGGATTGTACTAATTGTCCAAGCATTTGATTTAATTTGCCGTGGGAGCCAGCAAGGAGCACAGAATTCCTACTGCAGGGATTTCACTGTGAGTTTGGGGCAGGAGAATGCTCTGTATTTAGGCAGCCATGGGATAGAATCCATTCCATAAACTTGAGCCTGATCCAAAGCCCCCAAGGCTGCTTCCCCTTCCTTCCCCCACACTCCCCGGTGTCTGTACAGGTGCTGCAGGACTACTGCACACCACAGAAATCAGAACACCACAAACTCTGTCCATAGACACTCCACAGATTTGTTCTTGAGTTAGGGATGTCCTTCAGCCTGGAAAGCTCCATTTCCTCGTGGGATTGCACATCCAGTGTGGTCTCCTGAGCTCTTCTCCACGCCCAGCCCTTGAGGCCTCCTCCTCCTCCACCACAACATCTCTTGAAGAGGATGCTGAGCTGAGCAGGGCTTGCCACAGCTGCACGTGAATGTGCCAGAGGGCAGGGATGGATGGGATATTGGGAGAACCCTCCCTGGGAGGGTGGGCAGGCTCTGGCACAGGGTGCCCAGAGCAGCTGGGGCTGCCCCTGGATCCCTGGCAGTGCCCAAGGCCAGGCTGGACATTGGGGCTTGGAGCAGCCTGGGACAGTGGGAGGTATCCCTGCCATGGCAAGGGGTGGCACTGGATGGGCTTCAAGGTTCTCTCCCACCCAACCATTCTGGGATCAGTCACACGGCGAGGCTGGGGTGCATTTGGAGGTGCTGGGTGTGCAGACACACCCTGGCAGCAGCAGAAGCAGCTTTTAGGGAGCCCTGAAGGGGGGGAAACGCTGCTTCCCTGAGCACATTCCTTGTTCAAACAAAGCTTTGCAGCCCTGGCACCGCGTGTCCCGTTTCACCGGACACCGCGGCCCCGGAGCCCCGGTGCGCCAGGTTAATTGGGAGAGTAATTGGGAGAGTAATTGGGAGAGCGATCGCGCCGCGATGAAAGCGGGAAGCGCTTCCCCCTCGGAGCAGCACCGGGCTGGCCGCCGACGCCTCCCTCTCCTGTTTGGATAGAAATGAGCAGAACAATTCCAATATTTCAAACATCACTCAGGCCCCGCCGCTCTAATCGCTGCCTGCCCAACCTGCCTTCGGTCACTAATGCATTTGAACATCGCTAATGACACCGGGGATGACAAGATAAGGACGGGCTGGGGATGAATGACTGCACAAAGGCAACGTGGCAAAAGTAATTAGAGCCTCACGTGGGCCCAGACGCCGAATTCCGTGTACAGCTGAACCCCCCCAGATAACCCCGTGTGCTGGGAGCTGGGGCTGGGCCACCCCTGGAACTGAGCTGACATTTGCTGCCGTGAACATGAACCAATTTGCAGCAAAGAACCAACTTCCATTTCCCTCCATTAATTAGACAAATTAATTAAAGCGCTCTTTGGAATCTATTCCCCATTCAAGACGAGGATGCTGCAGAGATTTTGTTAAATGGTTCAGAGAGGACTTATTAATCCCGAAATGAATTCTATCAAGCCCTGTAAAGCACCAACTTCAAGTGCATTTGTGGAGAAGAAAGCTTTGCAAATCAGATAGGAAAGCTACAAAAGTGCTGGGTATTATCCTCATCTGGGGAGTGTTTAATTTGACACTCTTATGTCAAGATATTAGAAGAGAATGAGCAAATGGCCTGATAAATATGTACTTAAAGAATGACAATCCTCATAATCAGTTAATTTCTATTTATCTTGTGATACCCTTTTCCACAGAAACTTGTATTAGAAAATAAATAAGATTACAGGGTAATTCTGAGAGCTGTAAAAACATAAAACACTTGTCTGCCCTTAAAGGCACAAGTTGTGTTCTATTGAGCAGCACTTCCACAGTGATTCCATCCGCTCCCAGACATGGGATTGCCTCCTGCAGGGACTGGTACCATCAACTGCCCCACCATGGGCATCTCTCTGCAGTCCAGGGCCACGATCCTGGTGCAGGGAGCTCTGGGCTGCATCCCAGCCCCATTCCCAGCCCAGCTCTGCTGCCAGGCACGGCAGAGAGGGGATGGGGAAGGGTTGGATAGGGGATGGGGTGAGGATGGGGTGGGGATGCCCTGGGACAAGGGTGAGCATCAGCAGCTGCAGGAACAGGCTCAGCCCAGGCAAGGCAGGACCCCACAGTCCATAACTCCCTCTCTCTTGCTGCTCCTTGGGCTAGGCGGGGTTTTAGGCCCAGGAGCAGCCATGGGAGAGGGATGGGAGCTTGGAGAGCTTATTATGCCAGACCTTGGTGGTTTCTTCTGCAAACCACACTGCACTGAGGAACAGAGCCTGGCTGAGGGAAGGCTTGGTTTGGGGGTCTGTGCCTGCTCGGGCAGTGCCTGGGAGGGTTTGAACTCAAAATTCCTCATCAGAGAGGCTAAAGCACAGCCTTAAAGGCTTCAGGATATGACCCATGCTAGAAACAACAGCCAGCCCAGAAGAAATGAGTTTATTATCTGCTCTAAAGGGATTTTATTGACTTGCTGAAAAAAAAAGTCATATTTAATATTGAAGTATAACTTTTAAAAACAGAGATGCTGACTCTATAAAAATGCGCTCTCGAGCTGAGACCTCGACTCCAAAGCGTAATCCAGAGTTTTTTTATAGCTGTGCTATAAATCATCAAAATTAAATGTTTGCATTAGGAGCGGCGGGAGAAGCCTATGCAGAGCGTGGGGATGTGTCACCCAGCACAAAGCTCAGCAGTTGCACACCCTCAGGTGGCTCTGACACAGGGAAGGGCCGTGGGGGGGGGGGGTTTGCCTCTATTTCTACTGGGTTTTGCTGCTCCTCTGAGGGGTTTTCCCCAGTGGGGCAGGCCAGGTGTGTGGGAGCTCCCAGTCCCACGAGTCCCTGCTGGGGTTAAGTGCTACAGGAGTGAGTGAGGTGGGAGAGCAGGAGAAGGATGGGGAGAGGCTGCCCAGGCTGGGGTTCAGCAGGACAGTGAGGGTGACAAAATGAGGGGTTTTCCCCCATTCACATGGAGGGTACCAGGCTGGCACCCCCAGCCCTGGGCTCAGCCTTCCTGAGCTGTTTTCTCACCATAATCATCACAGGAATATCATCTTTAACCAGTAACTGTCCAGATCCCCTCTCCAGCCTGGCCCCGGGGGGTTTGCAGCCCTGGCCTGGCTGGAGGAGGATTTTCAGTGCTGTCCTGCACATGAACCCCTTCCCTGTGCCGCTGCAAACGCTCTCCAGAGTCCGGCCAGCCAACCTGTTAACATCCTCTCCTTCACACTCCCGCAACGAGCCAGCTGCTCTGCCTAGGAAAATACAGCTGCAGAGGTTTATAAATAGTAAATTAAGGCTTGCTCCAGCCACTCCAGCTGGGCAATGTTAGAGGAGTGAGTAATTCATCACCGGGGTGTCATCCCCCCCTTGATGTGCTGCCCACCAGCACCGCGCCGGCGCGAGTCAGGGACTCCTCGCTCCGCTTGGCTCAGCTTCTAATTTAGTGTTTGAACCTTTGCTCAGAATTAATTTTGCCAGTGTAGCCTAACCAGGCAGGGAAGTGTCAGTGACAGGTCTCGCACAGAGGCTTAAGGACATTGTTCCCAGGGAGGAGTGGGTGCTGCAGTGCCCAGGAACCCCCACTCTGTCCCCATTCCCCCTTGGCCACTGCGGGGACATTTCAGGGCCAGTCCATTGCACCTGAACAAGCTCCATCTCTGCTGGGCAGGCGGGGCTGGAGAGACGAGCCTGGACATCTGACACATCCTCCTGCTGTGACTTTGCTTCAGGGAGAGGGGAGAGAGGGCTCGGTCCCTCCATCTGTTGTGTGCATCAGCCGAGGGTCTCCTGGGTGCATATCCATATCAAAACTCAATTAGAAAATGAGCCCTGCATGAGAAGGACTATTGTGTTTCAAGTATTTTTATAATTAAATCTGAGAAGGTGGGACAGGCTATTTATGAAGGGCCCTCACAGAACGTTTCCTGGCGTGTGGAGGGAGGGGGTAGGAGAGTTTATTTTATATATGGTTATATCATTTTCAGTGCACAACAGTGAAAAAGCTCTCTGAGGGGTCAGGATCCCAAATGCATGTCATCATCATCATCATTGTCATCATCAGTACCATCATCATCATCACCACCCTGCACAGCTGCTGGTTAATTCTTTAATACCCCACAGTCACTGGGCAGAGGTTTCATCCCAGGAGCTTGAGGGGTGCCAAAGGGACCTGCACCTCCTCCGTCCCACGGAGCAGCCTCTGATGGAATTGCTGCTGGAATTGCTCAGAATCCCAGACTGGTTTGGTTTGGAAGGAGCCTTAAAGCCCATCCAGTGCCACCCTTGCCATGGCAGGGACACCTCCCACTGTCCCAGGCTGCTCCCAGCCAGCCTGGCCTTGGACACTGCCAGGGATCCAGGGGCAGCCACAGCTGCTCTGGGCACCCTGTGCCAGGGCCTGCCCACCCTCCCAGGGAGGGATTTCTCCCTATCATCTAATCCAAATCTCACTCCCTTCATTTTAAGGCCATTCCCCCTTATTCTATCACTATCTGCCTGTGTAAAAAGTGGCTTTCCTTCTTTCTTATAAGCTCCCTTCAAGTACTGGAAACTGTGGGGCTTTGGCTTTGTGCCGCTGCTCTTGAAGTCCTGCACTCAGAAGAAAAGTTATTCTCTTTCCACATCCCTGCCTGAATTATTTCCCACTTGCAGAGCTGCTACCTACAGGATATAATCATGAACACAGTAAATCATTTTGCCATGTCAGGCTGCAAGTGGTTTTGGAGTTAGATCTGGAGTTCAAATCTGCATCTGACTGTGTATTTTTATCTCAAATGTACTTTTTAATTTGTCCATCTGAAATTCTTCTAAATTTAGGGGGTATCCAGCAAGAGGAGGAAAAGTTTTCCTAAGCAACTGTGGTTATTTTACTGCCAAAGTCTCTGCAAGAAATCTCAGCCCAGTGCTGGAGCTGGGGCTGTGTTAGGACTGGGCATTCCTTTCCTGCAGGCACAGACTCTGCTCTGCTCTGCCCACAGAAACACCCAGAGTGAACACGCAGATTTTTCAGCTACAAATTGCATTTCTGTTGTTTGCACAGATCTATTTAACGATTTTAATAATTTTTATCTGTCTGTTTCTTATGCTGTTAAAAAGCCGGTGCGATGGCTCTTGTTAATCACACAAAGGAGTGGGAGTTTTAATATTCCTCATAGCAGGTGAATTTGGATGTGCAGATGTCACCTCCTTTGGTGGCTCCATGATGGGGACACTGTGACAGCGCAGGGCAGTGGTGAGGGGACAGGAGGGACAAACTCCTCAGGCCTGTCCTTGAGCTCCCCTTGCTGAGGCGTGGCAGGCGGGGGATAAGGAGGACTTGGCCAGGCTGACGCCGGAACAGAACAATTCAGTGCCCAAAACAAGACGTCTCAGCATTTTCTGGGATGGTTCCCTGGAGCCTGGCTTGGAGGCCGGGCTGGCTGTGCCATTATCCAGCTGCCAAGGCTGCCGCGGCGAAGGCTCCGCACCGGAGCGGCGCTGCAGGGACATTCATGCCTCCGAGTTTGCATTGTCTTCAGAAAATAATCCCCGCTCCGTAATTCCCCCGTAGTTCTCCACATGAGGGTCTTTCCTGCCAAGCCAGGGGATGGGAAGGCAGCAGAAGCTCTTCCACAGCCGGCGATACCAAAGTGCATCCTGCCAGACACGGAGCGTGGCTCTGCCGGCACCGAACGCCGCGGGCCAGGGAGGCCACAGGTCATCACTGCTGAAGTGGCACATTAAAAAATAACATTGTGGCAGAAGGGACTGTCTTCAAAGCACAGAGGCCAGAAAGAACAATTTTATTAAACTGCCTTCATGAATTTGTAATAAAGTTCAATTTGCCACCATTTATCATGTGACTTAAATTGAGTTTCTAATGCAAAAGAAAAGGGTTTTGTGCTTTTTTTGAAAATAATGCAAAATCCTTCATGCTGCTCACAAATCATTTGTATTAGCACCAGTATATACAGATTCATTTATTTATTTTTATTAACTTCTCGCTGCTTCCCATTGTTCCATTATCCTGGGGACAATCCTTATCCTTTCATGTATTTTTAAGGGCTAAAGAGTCACATGGACAAATAATGCATTAAAAAGGTGCAGTGGCTTTAGTTGTCTCTGGGTTCAGAGTGCTGGAAGGAGTTAAAAACCGTGAGCTGGAGCAGGCCACCGTGGTGGTGGTGGTGGTGGCATTGACCATGGCATCAATGTTGACATTGGTGTTGATTTGGCATCAACATTGATTTTGGCATTGATGTTGGCATTGGTATTGGTGTTGGCGTGGATGTTGACGTTAATTTTGGCTTTGGTGTTGATGTTGGCTTTGGTGTTGATGTTGGCTTTGGTGTTGATGTTGGCATTGGCACTGATGCTGGTGCTGGTGTTTGTGTTGGCATTGGTGTTGATGTTGTCATTGGCACTGATGTTGGTGTTGGTGTTGGCACACTGAGCAGGACCCAGGAAAAAGAGAGGCACCAGAACAGAGACCGTGTCCCATGAGACCTGGCCTGTCAGAGCAAGACTGGCAGCAAACCTTCATCCCCATCAACACCCACATGGAAATTCAAGTCCTTGAGCCCCAGCTGCCTTTGGGCACCGCACAAACACCGTGCAGGTCTGAAGCAGGAGCTGCTCACAGGGACCCATCACCCTGTGCAGGATAAAGAGCAAACCCAGCCCAGCCTCCCCTGGTCGCCCCTGCTGAGCGCGCTCCTTATCAGCGCCGTTTGTGCGCCCGCCGAAAATAATCATCTGTGAATGGAGCCCTAATTACATTAGAGCTAATCCATTTTCCTCTCTGAAGCTGGTAGTCAACAGTTTATTCTCTCACCTCCGAGATGAAACCGAATGTCAATTTTCGAGATAACATTGACGTGAACTTATGTATCAGGCAAGTAGACAAATACCATTATAATCATTTATAATCCTTTAAAGCTGTGACTGAGAAGTGGCATTTGGACTGGATTTAAACTTGGCGTTGTCCGTGCGGAAGATTAACCGCTCCATAAGACTTTGATTTCGGAATATTGCCCATTAGAGAGTTTTGACATAGGAAATTGAAGTATTATATATAGTTTTAACGTGGTTAACAGAGTCTGACACAAACAATAACATTCCAACTTCAGTTAATTCTTTCGCATCCCATTTACAGCAGGGAAAACTCCGCTGTTGTCCAAAAGCACCCCAGCAGGACTTTGAAGATTATTCCTGCTGGATGGGAATTACACATCCCCAGTTCATTCCTGCTGTTGCCGATCGCTATCGATGCTCTCCAGGAGCTGCTCTGCATCAGCCAACGCTGTTTGTGCAACAAGCCCCAGCCTCTGGGGCCAATGCCAGCCCACAAAATCATAAAATCATGGAATTGTATAGCTTGGAAAAGTCTAAGATTGAGTTCAACCATTCCCCCAGAGCTGCCAAGGCTACCACTAACCCATGTCCCCAAGTGCCACATCCACACAGCTTTTAAATCCCTCCAGGGATGGGGACTCCACCACCACCCCGGGCAGCTGTGCCAGGCTGGACAATCCTTTCCTTGGAAATTTTCCCTGGATGGAGCAAAGAAATGGCCAGAGTGCTGCAATGTTTAGAGTTCATCCTTCTCAAATGCTCTGCAGAGGCTGAAGGCAGAAGCCAGTGCTGACTGCTGACAAAGGAATGGATCTTCTCCAGTGCCAGTGGATTTTCTTGCTGACTTTTGTACTAAAACTGCAAGTTCCAGACTTTGCCCATGCAGAGGTAAAGAGCCAAACCCCAGCAGGGAACGGTGCTGTGGCCTTTGCTGGATGCTCCCAGCCCTGTGGCTGCTCCAGGGAAAATAAACACCAGGATCACACTTTAAACTTCCAGGAGGAAATCAGTGATTAGTGTTTAACGCTTTCTATTGCCACATGTTCCTCGACATCAGAAGCAGCTTAGGAGGGATGTAAAGGAAATTTCAATGGTGGTGCCTGCAAGACAAAGAGGAGGCAAAAGGGAGGGTGGCCAAGGGAGAGGTGGAAATGCTCAGTTGCTCTGTTTTAGATGTTCCCCAAGGCACAGGGATGTGCCAGGCTGCTGTGGGCTTTTGGAGTGGGCTGGGCCCTCTCCAACCTTTGAAAAGCTTTTGGTGCTTTCCATGTGCCATTCACAGTTTCCAGGACTGTGCCCCTATTTGGGGCCTCTCCTTTTACCACAGGAGGGATGTGAGTGACTGCAGGTGGCTCCCAGGGGAGCGGGAGTGCCCAGCCATGGTCGGACAGAGATGTTTGGGGCTCTGGACGAGGCGAGGGGGGAATGAGCCACCCAGGGCTGCCCCCATGTTCCCCCCTGGGTCCCCAGCCTGGAGAACTGGGTGTCTGTTGGAGGCACATTCCAGCCCATGCAAACAGCTTGCTGTCATCTGGGTTCAATTGAGGCATAAATGGGCTCCAGAAGTGTTGGAATATTTGTATAAGACCACAACGCTTCTTATCAAAACATTTCCCACTATTATTTTCCAGTCTTCCCTCCATCCCCAGCTACCTCCTCCTTCCCTTCGGTGCCCAGCCATGCCCCAGCCATTAGCAGAGCTATCATTTTTTCTCTCCATATGGGAAGTAGGGGAGAGCTTTCCTCTAAAGAGGGCAGCCCAGATCCTCCTGGGGCTCCCAACCCATCCTCCATCTGCGGTCACACAAGTGTTTCCTCCCGGGCATTATCCCTGGAAATGAAAGAATGTGAACACGCCAGGCTCATTTGTTTTGTGTGTTTAATTTCGGCGTAGGTTTGTGTAAGTACTTATCGTCTTCTCCTCGGGAGATAATCCAAGACAAATGTGCAGGCAAGAGGCAGCTTTAACAAATGGGGCTGCCTCCCGAAAACTCCTTGGAATAAATTGGGATGGAAGAGCAGCACCGGAGCTGGGGACAAGGGATGCTCCCAGGAAACACAGGAAGTTATGAACACAGCTCAAATCAGCACAGCCCCAGCATCAATATTCATAGAGCCCAGACAAAACATTTCATATTGGAGCTGCTCATAAATCAGAGGGAGAAAAAGGGGAAAGGGAGGAGGTGAGGAGAAAGGGGAAGATAGAAAGGAAGGAATAGCTGGGGGACGAGGGTATGGCGAAGGGGGACTCGGCTCGTTCAGGGTAACATCTGCTCGCTCTGAAGTGGAACCACCTGTTAGTTTATTAAACTGTGCAATTCATTTATGTGGAGGCAGGGAAGGCTATATCTCATCAAAACCTTCCCTTTTAGCCTCGTCCTCCAAAAGTGAGCTGGGTAAAACTGTGCATGCCACCACTGCTTCCACTGGGAATGATGGAGAGTCCCCAACACAGCCCCCACAGCGCCGGGTGCCGACAGAATCCCAGAGTCCCTTAGGTTGGAAAAGCTCTCTAAGATCGAGTCCAGCCATTCCTTCAGCAGTGCCAAGACCACTAACCCATGTCCCCAAGTGCCACAGCCCCAGGGCTGTTAAATCCCTCCAGGGATGGGGATTCCACCACTTCCCTGTTCCAGGCCTTGACAACCCTTTCCACAAAGAGTTTTTCCCTAATATCCAACCTAAACCTCCCCTAGTGCAACTTGAGGTTGTTTCCTGTCCTGTCACTTGTTCCCTCTGAGAAGAGCCCGATCCCCACCTGGCTTCAGCGTCCTTCAGTTGGAGGGTGAGGATGACACAGAGTCTCTACAAGGAACTTCATCACCCTGAGCAGGCAAACGGGCTGCAAACCACTGCTCAAACACATCCCAAAGCTTTGTCTCCAAAATCCTGCAGCAGCTGGGAAAAGTATTGTACAGGAGAGGTTTTGCACCAGCCTCTTGCAGCCCCGTTCTCCAGCACTTACCCGAGTCAAAACACTCGAATTTTTCATCATCAAAAAAAAAAAAAACAATGAAGATTTTCAAGAATTTATTTCAGGCATCTCTTTTGGAACGCGTCCGAACGGCCCCTTCCTGCAAGTCCCCACAGAGGAGGGCTCGGAGCCCCCGGGGGTCCTGGGCTTTCCAAGCCCACAGGATCGGGCTCCAATTAAGTGCAATGCTCTCCAGATTTGGTTCCCATTATTGTCTTCCTTTGGCATGACTGACCGGAGCACTCGAATTGGAAAGGCCCCGCAATCTTCAGTCTCCTAAAATATTTTCAATAACGTTGAGAGCAATTTTCCTTAGAGCATGTAAGGATTTCAGCGAAGGAGCCAACTTTCCCAGAGGAATGATCCAATTACGAGCACTGGATGCTCTTGTCAATCTCTCCCTCAGGGAGGTGGAAAATCAAAATTATGATTTATTTTTTTGAATGTGACAGTGAGCGTAAAGGCAGAAATCTAAACCATGCCCTTATCTCCCCACGCACCCCCAGCTCCCTCTCTGATACTGTCAGCTAAAAATACCCACTCGTTTCAGGCAGAACCTCCTGAAGTTCTGCTCTAATGACAGCACAGGCACGACCCAGCCCTGGGAGCAGCTGAATGATGACTTTTTAATGGTGACCTTTGCATGCAAAAATTGAGTCAAAATTACTCCGCTTCTTGCTAATGCAACGAGGGAAATGTGGTTTGAACCCCATGGTTTGTGCTCGGTGACAAAGCGGGGGAGATGCAACAGCAGGCCCCCAAAAGCTAAAAATAGCTCCCACAGGGGAGGGCAGGGAGGAGATGGTGGGGGCGGGGGGACGAGTGAGGGATCGGCTGTGCCTTTGCTCAGGATGCTGCTGGTGATGTCCCCAGGATGCTGATCATGGGCCGTGCCAACTGGGATGGGATCCCAATGGGCACCCTGATGGGCATCATGATCCGTGCTAACTGGGACAGGACCCCCCATGACACCATGGGCCTCGACAGCTGGGATGGGACCCTGATGAGCACCACGGCTGTTCTAACTGGGACAGGACCCCCATGGGCTCCCCTGCATTCCAACGCCCTGCAGCCCCCTGCTCCTGCCCAGCCACCCCTCCAGGTGCCCCGGAGTGGGTGCGGGGGTTCTGGGGTGTGGGGTGCAGCTGTGCCGTGTGCCAGCCCCGCCGTGCCGGGTGCATTGTGCTGGGGGAAGGAGCTGCCTTTGTCTGCCGGCAGCGGGGGGCCTTTGTCCCCACGGGGCTGCGTGGCTCCTGGGGCTGGAACACCAAGATCAAGGAATGGGCAGTGGGATGTGCAGCCACCCGCTCCCCCTCAGAAGTTGTTGTTGCCATGGGGTCTATTGTTGGCAGCTTTCCCCCAGTGCTTTACATCCTGCACCTTGCTTTTCACCGGGTGAACAATAATGCAAACTCTTTTTGCTCTTGGAGTTGCCTTTTCACAGTGTTCCCCCCTTTTGCAACCTATAATGAGTGATAACTCTAAAGAACAGCACAATTCTTGGAGAGATTTCCCCCCCAGCTCACACCATGCTGCTTGCTGGGTTATTCTGCTTGAGAAGCCCAGGAAAATCTGCATATCTGGGGATGTGTTAATTACCCAACGTGACATCCCTAACTCTGCAAAGATCGTCTCTGGCTAATGAAGCTGTCAGGGCAGGCTCCGCACTGGTGCCACCCTGCCGTGGGCACTGGCCCATGGCCAGCACAGCTCCTGCTGCTCCCAGCCCAAGCCAGCGATCCCATGGCAGCACAGGAACAGGATCCAGCCCTCGTTGCTCCCATTGTCACCTCAACAGGATCATCTTCCAGCACTTCTGGATTGCCTCAGCGAAAAAACCAGCAGGAAATCAAAACTATTCCATCTCATCTATTAATCCTTGAGGTTGAACCTGCAACAGGAGGAACCAGAGCTTTGATCCTTGCAGGGTGCGACCTCCGGCCCCTGCAGGTTCTCTGTGTGCTCCTGCAGGGCTCTGGAGAGGACACATGGAATGAATTTGATATTGTGCCAGGGATAGGAGCAGGATCCCTTCCTGGGTGCCAGAGGGCAGAGGATGGGCAGGTCCCTGCACCAACACACCACTCATTTCCTATGACCTATGGTCAAGTTCTCATCCCTGTTCCAGCAGTGAGGAAACACCCTGAGGAGCTGGTCCCGCTCCTGAGAAACCTCCCCGTGGCAGTGCTCAACCCCATGCTCCCATCCTCGGGAATCTGGCTTTCATGAAACCCATTGTAAAGGATGAGTAACCCCACATCCAGAGCAATTTTTCCAGTGATCTTTCCTGCTGATACAGACTGGGCTCCCTCAGCTCAAAACCAAGTTGTAAAATTCCTTAAATGGAAATTGATATTCATATTTAAATAAATTATTTTATTGGTTTAAGAATTCCTAATGACGAGGAGCAGGAGGGCTGCTGGAGCGTGTGCCAGATCGTCTGCCTTCCTAATGACAAATGTTTGAATTAAAATAATTCTAATTAAATGGATGTCAGAAAAATGTTTCAGTTCAAAACACACTTCACAACCTCACATCACATCCTATCAGGCAGGGGAGCACATGACAAAACACAAAATAAACTGAGACCTTTAGGCAAATGTTCCTCAAAGAGCAGCGGTAATTCCCAGCCGGCTGTGCCATGCTGCTGGCAGCCAGAGGGGTGGCAGGGCCAGGAGTCACCTGCACCAAACCAAAGCCACTTCTGAGGCTTTAATAACTCTGACATCACGTGGATTTTTTGGGTGTCAGCTCTCCTGGCTCTCGCCAAACACTGATGAGTATCTGAAACCCACGTGAGCTGCCAGAGATGGGAATCTTCACTCTCACCCAGCACACACGGAACCAGAGACCAAGGTTTGCTCTCCTCCCACCCAAGGTGGTTTTAAGGGTTGGATTTGGATGATTTTTTCTTTGGAGTGGTGGCCTGGGATCATAGAATCATCAAATGGTTTGGGTTGGGAGGGACCTGAAAGCTCAGCCAATGCCACCCCCTGCCATGGGCAGGGACACCTCCCACTATCCCAGGGTGCTCCAAGTCCAATCCAGCCTGGCCTTGGACACTGCCAGAGATCCAGGGGCAGCCACAGATTTTTGGGACAATGTGTGCCCGGTGATGCAGGACAAACATGGGAGCAAACTGCAGCCAGGTGCTCGGTGTGGTCAGGAATGCTGCAGGAGTGGAAAGGGGGAGTGAGGGACATCAGCAGCAACATCCCTGGGACAGCTCTGAACTCCACTCCCTGACCCCAAAGTGATGTAATAGGACTTGGGGCCATTTATCATTTTCTCCATCTGACCCTTTTAATTTCCCATCCCAGGAGTATTTCCAAGGGATCCCCAGCCGTGCAGGGCTGCAGGTGAACCTGGCAGGATCCCACGAGGTCCCCCATCCTCTATCCCACATCCCACACAAGGCAAGGCTGCTCCGCCAGCATGGCCAAATGCTGTAATTGGATCTTAATTACACAACTCTGCGAGAGGTTATTTTTATTTCTTTGTTTGTTAATGCAATTATTTAGCTGCCCTATTTTAGCCTTGACCTTGCAGGAAGAGGGTATTTTCCAGTCAGCATAATGCTTTATCTTTGAAAGCTCCAATCAATAAGGATAATTAATGATGCCTGCTGCAATGATAGCCTCAGCAATCATTATCCCACATTAATCCCTGCAGTCAGCCTGGGGTCAAGGCCATCTAAATCATTCACCTGGGGGTGGAGAAATTCAAATAATTTACCCATTTAAATCCAAGCAAACAAATCCCACTGTATTTTTCCAAGCCGTTTGGAAGAGGCTGCAGCCTGTTGCAGCCGTGGGTTTGCAGGAGCTGGGATCCTCCTTGCAGGAATCCAGGTCCCCTCATGGGGATGGCAGTGGGGACATGCCCCAGGGACATGCCACACATGCCACCAGTTTCTCCTCACACTGGCAGGAGGATTCAGCGTGGGAATGGTCCCAGCTGCCGCTGCAGCAGACACTGGTCCCAAAACTGGGATCACCCAGTGTGGTTGTGCTGTGGGAGCAGGAAGGGGGTTGTTCTGCTCTTGCAGGGACAAAATGTCTCTGCCACCAACCCCAGGAGTGGGGGTTTGTCAGCCTTTAGTGCTGGTTCATGCTGGAAGCCCTCTGTGCCCCACGGACACCCAAAGAGGGGACAAGGCGTCTCTGGGGAATCTCCGAGAGGAGCAGAGGTTTCTCCCCATGGTATTCCTGTCCCCCACCAGCCCCCCAAAACGCCAGCCCTGAACCCTGAACTCCTCAGGACAGCCACCTGCATGACTCCTGTTCCCCCAACTGCTGCTGCTGCAGGTGTCCCCAACCCTACCGCACATCCCACATCCCATTCCCAACCAGTAAGGAGTCAGGGACTGGGAACTGGGTATGAGCACAAACTGCAAACCCACTGATCTGTTTTACTTCCTTCAGCCTGTACCTGGCACATTTATAACCTCTTACAGACAGGGATGCATGGGGGACAGTATGGGAAGCCCAAGGAAAACCCCTGGCACATTCCCTCTGGAATCTCCAGCCATCCTCAAGGCTGGGTCAGCTCCCGTGGCTGCTGAGCCCAGCTTCTTTTAATGTCCCCTGTCAGAGAGATGCAGCTTTTTGACATCTCCATGCTAGGAGTGAAGATATCCCTCTGTCTGCTCCATGCAAAGATAATTTTTTGGGATACAGCCAGCACTGGGGTCGCATCCTGATACCTCCCAGCGTCCTCAGCTGGGAGAACATTGCATCCCTTTGACCCCAAGGTGAGGAGGAGGACAAGGATCCCACCCAGCCCCAGGTGCCAGCCCCAGCCAGAACACCCATCCGGTGCTGCTGGGCGGAAAGAACCACCAAGGACTTTCTCAGGATATGGAAAAACCCACAAAGCCAAGCTGGTGTTATTATAGAAAGGCTGCAGAGCAATGTCCTTGGCCGAAAATCGGCTTTGTTGATAATCGATACGGTTCTGCTGATCTAAAGCTGCCTCTGGTGGCTCGTGCAGGGCTGGGTTTTACAGATGGACATGTAGCCTGCTGTGATGCCCACTGCAATGTCCACCACCATGTCCACCATGATGACCACAGCAATGCTCACCACGACATCTGCCACAATGTCCACCATGATGTCCAGCATGATGACCGCAGCAGCGCCCCTCACGATGTCCCCCATGATCCCCACTGTGACTCCCACTGCAACACCCACCACAGTTCCCACCATGATGCCCATGCAGTCTCCACTGTGATGCCCACCACGATGCCCACTGGGATGCCCACTGGAATGCCCACCGCCCTGCAGGACCAGCCGTGGAGCGGGGTCTCAGGGCTGTCCCTGTGTCCCCCCAGGGTCTCAGCCCAGCCCAGCTCGATGGCCCCCAGGGTGGGTGAAGTTTGAAACGTGCCAGCTTTGAGTCCTTCCATGGCAACGAAGGGACAGTTTGGATTAGTTTTGATTTACGGCTCTGTTATGACCAAGTTTGTGTTTTCACCAAAGTCCTTCTCCCCCTGCCCCGAATTAATTCTGTATTAACAGCAGCATATAATTTATATGTGGACACATCCACACATCCAATAAATTATGGCCTAACTCTATAATTCCACAGCTATAATTAATTACATTAAAGACCTCCATTTTAAGCCCACAATTAGATAACCCTGGGAGACAATCCCGTTAGCATTTTTAATAAATACTTGTGTTTGAAGCTGTTGAACAGAGCACCTGATAACTGATAGAGCAGTGTTAACATCTGTTCCATTATTTCCACAGGACGTTGCTTTAACGTAATGCTCCTCACATAAAATATGCATTTGTTCTTGACTGTCAAGTGCCTCTATTATTTTATTAAAAAGTCAAAAAAGAATATAATCAGACTTCATAATTTATGTGTGACATTTTCATTACAGAAAACTTTATGCAAAATTGAATTCTAAAATTTAATTTCCTGTGATGTTTAAATTACTTACTATCTGGCTCCTCTCCAAACATTGTGATCACTCCAGGCCCCATATGAATTCCATTAAGGACATGTTTAGCTGCTGCCAAAATGTATGGGGTATTTTTCTATGTAATTCCAAGAATATGCTCCTTAAATTTATTTTGTGCCAGTTTAAATAGTTTCTCTCATGCAGGAAAGAAACACAAGACATTTTAACAACTGCCATGGCTTTTTTTGTTGTTGTTTCCCTTGGGTTTTGATGGTTCTTTGGTCCCTGTAGCCAGAGGAGAATTCCCAGCAGTCTGGGAAGACTGGATGGAGACCTGAGCTTTGAGGGTGCCCTGCTCACCACGTTTTCTGTGTGCACTGGAAATTAGCACATGCAAATTAATTGTGATGAGTGTGTGTCAGGAGGAATATGGTTTGTGCTGCCTTCAAAGTCTGGGTTTTGTATTGACCCTGCTCCACATTATCTCCCTGGGATGTCTTCAGTATCCATGTAAGGAAGAGAAAGCAAATCAGGGCCTGGAGAAGAGCAAGAATTGGGAATTGTGAGGGGTTTAAAGGAACATGAGGGAGTCAGCCACAGAATCACAGAATCCCTGAATCACAGAATCCCTGAATCACAAAATCCCTGAATCCCAGAATCACAGAATCCCTGAATCCCAGAGTCCCAGAATCACAGAATCCCTGAATCACAGAACCACAGAATCACAGAATCACAGAATCACAGAATCACAGAATATCCTGAGTTGGACCCACAAGAATCAAGTCCAACTCCTGGGCCTGGAGCAGTGAAGGATGTGGGAGACCCCAAGGAGGGACGGGGATGCTCCAACCCCACCAAGAGCTACAGGATGTGTGGAATCACCCCCTTCCCTGGTCCCATCACCACCAGGGGTGCTCAGGCCATGCATCTCAGCATCTCCCAACTTCATCCCTCCCCTGGAGCGGCGTCCTCCAGCCATGTCCATGATTGTGGACAAATATTTGAGGAATGAACCAGGTGCCTGTGCCATCCCTGAGCTATCCCAGCTCTTCCTGGCAGCTCTTTCTAAAATCAATCTGCGTTTTGCATGCCCTCATCCACCCGGAGCCAAGGCACTCTCAGTGCTGGGATCAATACATCCTCCCGGCCCAGCACTATCGGATTCGCTCGTTTGCTGAGCAGAACACGTCAGTAAAACTCAGCCTGCTTGGGAAATAGAGCCTGATCCCATGGATCTTCAGAGAAATTCAGGGAAAACCTTCAAGCGTGTTTTTGGTAACAATTCCAAAATTGTTGTTGCCATAAAATTCCGACGTTTCATGTGCTGTGATTGATGGCGATGTAGGACTTCCCAAAATGAAGGTGCTCTGCCAGAATCCTGCTTCCCTCCCTTTTCCTGGAATCTGCGAGCAGCAGTCAAACCCTAATGCCTGTGTGTGCCTGTGGGAAGTGGGACTGGGAATAAAGCGATGGTGGGAAAAGCGGATGCTGGGACAGAGCCATGCCCCTGACCTTTGCAGCCAGCTTTGGTGTGGACTGGGGAGCTGAGCATGGTGGTGAACATCCCAAGCATGTGCCAGGATGTCTCAGCACATCCCAGCACATCCCAGCTGATCCCAGCATGTGCTGGGATGTCACAGGTCATCACAGTACATCCTAGTTCATCCCAGCACATCCCAGTTCATCCCAGCACATCCCAGCTCATCCCAGCAGGCGCCAGGATATCCCAGCTGATCCCGGCACATCCCAGCATCTCCAAGCACATCCCAGCACACCCTTGCTCATCAGCATGTCCCAGCTGATCCCAGCACATCCCAGCAGCCCCCAGCTCATCCCAGCTCATTATACCTTTAGGGATGTTCAGGAAAGGGCTGAGCTCACTGACTCCAAGTGTGTTACAGAGAAGGAGAGCAAATCCGAAAAACCCCCACCTGCTTGGACAGAGTGGGACTTTGCAGGTGCCAGGGGTGGAATCCCTGCCCCAGGGACACGGTCGCTGCTCCCTGGCCGCGGGCAGCCCCTGTGCCAGGGCTCCCTTTGGATCTGATCCCATTGTGGGTGGGGGGAGAGGGAGCAGGGCTGATGCCGGGAACAGGGATGTCGCTGCTGGGATGGGCCCACTCCCAGCTTTCCCTGGGCACTGGGAGGCCCAACTGGTGAGTGGGAAAGCTCCCAGTTGCCGTTGGGTGTTCCGGTAACCGGATCTACCCGGGCCAGTTGCGAGCACAGAGCTAATAAAGGATGCAGCCAGGCCGATGCCGAAGGAAGGCTGGGCAGGAATAGGATGACAGAGCAATATTGCAGGAGGTAGGATCCTGCTGAGTCTGGAAGTGCCTGATTTATTTATATTCAGCTAAACTGAAATATTCAGAAGGAGAAAAACCTTCAAGCCGGACCCTTTTGCTGCCTCCTGTCAGAAAAGAGGGATGTGTGTGGTGTTTGCCAGGGAATGGTGCTCACCCTGTGCCTCTTCCAGTGCCCAGCTCCCATTAATTCAGGCTCCACAACTCCAGTATGAATTTTTTCTCTGATACCCTGTGGTTCACAAACTGGGTAATGACAAAATGAGGTAATTTATTGCCAGTATATTAATTTACTTGTTACTGAATGCTTGATTAACCTGTACACTTTGCTGCCTGCTCAACTTTAAGGGGTTTGTAGTAAAAGTATTCATTTATTCCTGGGTGTGAGCTGGTACCTTCGTAATTCACCTGTTAATTATTGTACCCAGGGTCTTTGTTTAAGGGTGAAACACTAATGAAGGTAAAGCACATTCTCATTCTGGAGAGCTGCTTCCCTCAAAATCCACTTCCCCATCCCAGGCTCAGCCCTCATCGTGTGAACAGATCATGCATTTATATGGAGTCCAGCATTTGGAGCCAATTTCCCAACCTTAATGGATCAGAACTGCTTAGCAAGACTGTAATAAATATGGAGAAGTGGGTATAGAGGGTGCTCACCCTGTTCATGAAATAGAAACAGAATCTCCTGAGCTGGAGGGGACCCCCAAGGATCATCCAGCCGAGCTCCTGGCCCTGCCCAGACGCCCCAACAACCCCACCCTGGGCATCCCTGGCAGCGCTGTCCAAACGCTCCTGGAGCTCTGGCAGCCTCGGGGCCGTGCCCATTCCCTGGGGAGCCTGGGCAGTGCCCAGCAGCCTCTGGGGGAAGAACCTTTCCCTGCTCTCCAGCCTGAGCCTGCCCTGGCCCAGCTCCAGCCGTTCCCTGGGTGCTGTCCCTGCCACAGAGAGCAGAGATCGCTGCCTGACATTGGCTGACCAGTGCTGTTGGTGGGTGACAGACATTTGGCCCCTGTGAGAAGATGTTCCCTTGCAGGTGAAGGTTTCCACAGCTCTGAGCCGCCCTTTGCCACACTGGCAGCGCTGGTGCTTGGCAGAGGGGAGTTTTGGGGAGGATCTGGCATTTTGGGGCGGAAAACTTGAGGGGAAGGAAGGGCATCTCACAGCGCAGGCGGTAAAAATAGTATCGTGGGGAGGGTGGGGGCTGTAATAAGAAGCACGTTGGGCTGGAAAGAACTTAATTCTGTCACAAACACCAGCTTAATGTATGCCCTTAAACTCGCAGCCATCTAGGTTTCCCTGCAACATCCGCCGGTATCGGGAGGATCTGCTCCATCCAGACACAGTGGTGCCTCGCGCCCGCGCTCGCAGCAGCTTTTAATGAGCATTTCTCTATTTATCTCGTGTCACTGCTTCCCCAGCAGCCCCGTGCCCGGCCTGGCCAGTAAAAGCCATTATCTCTATTATGCTGCCGATAGCCCATCGCCGGGATTGCTGCTCCCTAATTGCTGGAGCACCCTCCTCCTCCTCCTGCTCCTCCTCCTCCTCCCGCTGATAGATTACCCCGGGCTAACGGCCCCAGAGCCCATTCCCCAGCGCCAGCCGAGCCCCAGCTATTGGGCTCCGCTCTCAGGAATAAATCCTAACCCATCAATATATAATAGGGCTAAATAATCAACAGCTCGAGACGTTGTCTGCTCCGGGAGGGCTCCGCCGCGCCGGGCAGTTTTTATGGGCTATAATTAGCAGCAGGCAGAGCCTGCGCCTGGCCAGGCTGTGCAGGAACGAGGACAGGTTTTATGCACGTTCGAACATGATTTAATCGGCAGACTCTGCCTGTCTCGATAATGTGCAGGGGTGTAAAAAAGTCCAGCTGGCCTGGGAACGTGTGGGAAGCATAAATCCTGCGGCGGGCGGCTCTGGAGGGAGCTCTGCCCTCGCCGCTGCAGAGGTGCCTTATTCCTGATAGCAGCGGAGCCGCCGTGGGATAAATCCGGGGACAGGATTTGGACAGGGCTTGGAGTCAGCCTGGACCAGTGGAAGGAGCCTCTGCCCTTGGCAGGGGGTGGGACTGGATGGGCTTTAAGGTCCTTTCCCACGCAAACCATTCAATGACTCTGTGATTCCAAGATTCTGTGATTCTGTGCTCAGCCTGAGGGCTTTGATAGGAGGGACTTTGCATCCACTTTAGGAGGGGCTTTGCAGCCAAGAGCAGAGGATGCTGTTGGAAAATGTTCCCAGCCAAATCCGCTGGGGTAAAGTAGCCATGCACCAGCCACAGAAGGGGAGGAAGGGAAGGTGCCCCAAAACAAGGCAGTAAAACTATAAAGTTAATGAGGAACCTGTGTCCTTTTTTACAGTATAACCCTTTACAGCCCCCTCCTTGGGAGCCAGGCTTTCAGGGGAGCACAGCAAACGCTGTAAAATGGATGTTTAATGTAGCTGGGGGCCAAGAAAAACATTGTATAATTGTAGTAAGCAGCTTGCTCAGTAAAGTGATAGCTTTTAAAGGATGAAATACAGCGTGGGTTTGCAGGGCTGCACAGGCTCCAGCCTCAGATGGCCTCAATAACAGTTTCCTCCTTCCACTTACAAATGTATCTCTGAGAAGATTTGGGATGAGCATCCCTGGGTTTGGAGATCAGATGCTGACTAGGCCTGCTCTGGGAGGAAGTGACCTGGGACCCTCGGTCCTGACCCCACTCACACCAAATTTGTTGGATTTTCATTCTTTTTATGCAAACAGGGTCTGTCCCGCTGTCTCCCAGCAGGGCTGACAGGGCACTGGGGCAGTGGGGGATGCTCACCTGGGTTAAGTGCCCCAGCTGCATCCACACTTCAGTTTGGCTCCTGGGGGTTCCACGGGCCCCTGGCGCCTCCCAGCCCACCCCAGTCCCACCAAGACCACAGTTACAGCACTTCCCAGCCTGTGTGATGTGGTTTGGGCTGGGTTTCTGAGGTAAAGGGGCACAGGGAGAGGGATTTGGGTTTGGCTGGTTGGTGGAGTTAAAGTCTTCTTTGCTTCCCAACACACTGGGCCGACGGTTGCTGTAAGTTTGTAAAATTCAAATTAATGTAATTAATAACGGCTTGACCGTGGTTTCTAACGCAGAAATTAATCTGTTGTGTATAACCTATGTCTTCCTGAGGTGGGGAGGGGAGGGCACTGCTCAGGTCTTGTGGTGTCTGTGGTGCATTTCGCTGCCTGCCACAGCTGTCCCCTGGTTTCTGTCACCACTGAGAGCCACAGTGCCCAACCTGGGCCATCCCTCAGGGTCTCCAAGTTCTGCTGGAAAAACTGCTCACTTTTCCTGGGATGTTTCCCATTCAAAGGTGATGAGGGTGTCACTGGTAAGCTCTGGCTCGGTGAAGTGAGGTGTTGAACCTTTCTGGTGGCAGGAACCAGAGATGGTACCACTGCAGAGAACTGTGACCAAAGCACAGTCTGGTATTACAGTCACAATACTCTCATTTTAAGCAGAAAAAGCGAGATTCAAGCACAAAATACCCTCCTTGGCTTCTAGTTCTGGGGCCTGCTCAAGCTGAGAATAAACCCACGCACCTCTGCTTTCTGTGTGTGCACATAATGGGAAATTTCATCAGCTGCAATATTCCCGAAGACAGGACTGGTGAGATATATCACATGTAAATGGACACATCATCTGAGCAAGGCCCCATTCATCAACAGCACTTGGAAATGCAGTGGAAGATCTGATGGGATTATGTAGATCTCAACTATCTATGGGTGAATGAAATTGGGTAACCTTAGCAACCCCAGGTACGTTTGTGCAGCTATGAATCAAACGTCAGCCCGATGCGCTCTGTGCAAAATAAAGAAATAATTCTTTGAAATATTCATAACAGGCTGCAGAGTATTATTTTAGAAGGCTCTGCCTATTATGCATTTTGGAAGGCAGGTTTTAAAAGGACCAGCATTAGCATTTACATCCCCCACGCTGGCATAAACATTTATAAGTAAACCCAAGATGAAACACAACCGGCAACTGCAACAAGCCGGGGCTCCTCTCCCTGCTGCTGGAAAGGGCATCTCCCACCAAGGAAATATTCCAGCTGGAGGAACAGCACAGAGGATGGGTTATCCACAAAGGTTTGGAACAGCACCTCCCATGCTCAGGTTGGATGAAAACAAAAGTTGCACACTGCACTTTCACGTGTGTTAAAATTAATTCATCAGGCTGCTTTAATGCCGGGACAAAAGGGTGGGAAAAGATGAAAGTCTCCCTCAAAAGTTGATGAAGTCGAGAAAATATGTGGTTTGGGGTACTTTATACTCAGTTGTACCTAAGTATTTTGGATGTCCAAAAGATAGTTTAAATATATACTGTATCATCGTTGAAAAATACATGATTACATCTGAATTTGCAGAGAATTCCACATCCCTCTGCCCCTGGCTCATGTTCAGCTCCAGAGAGCACTCAGGCACGCTCCAGCTTTGGTCTCCTCCACACTGGAGCAGTGAAGTTTTCAAAGTTTCCTGATTTTTCCCACATGGAAAGCCGTCCTTTAGCCCTGGCATTGGTTGGAGACTGTAATTCTCAGCCTGCAAATTTATTTTAAATTAATTAATGACCACTACACTGACCTGCAGCAGTTGGGATCACCCACTCCAGGACAAGAAACCTCTGAGCAACCTGGTCCAGTGGAAGGTGATCCGTGGGATGGGGCGGAACTGGGTGACCCCGAAGGTCCCTTGCAACCCAAACTGTTCTGGGATTCCATGACAAGGAAAGTCAGGGCATGGCCAGGATGCTCAGGCATCTCCAAGCTGCCTCCACCACCTCGGTGCTGCCTGCAGATGTTCTAAGGTTTATCTATGGCAGAATCACAGAATCCTACATTGGGTTGGGTTGGAAGGGACCTTAAAAATCATCCAGTTCCAAGCCTGAAGCTGGAACAAGGTGGCTGAAGTTTTCCTTACAGCCTGAGCACCAGAAATTATGTTGATAATTGAGAATCTCAGTTTTCCTTCAAAATAATTCCTCATACTTGTGGTCAATGAAAAACCCCAAACATATTCTACTCTTGGGCTTCAGTTCCCTCTTGCTTTCCAGGTCCTGAACACTGGAGAAATCAGATTACAGCTCCCCAGTCCTCTCAGCACCACATGCCCTGTGGAGGGCTCCGATTTCAGAGCTGGGAACCACCCATTTATTTATTTTATGGTGCTTTAACCCACCCTCACACTTAACAGGCTGGCAAGCTCTGCGCTCTGTTCCTTTATTTCCCAAACAGCTCTTAAAGAATTTGTGTTTCCATAAATGCTTCTTGTTCCCATTAAACATTTTGGGTCGTGCTGGAGAGCTCAGCAGTGAAACCGCCCTGAGAATTGCAGCAGCAGCTCTGGAGCTGCAGCCTTGTTTGTTCCAAATCGCCTCCTGCGATGGCTCTCCTGAACGAGCTGGATTAATTGTTCAGGACCTATAGCACATGCTTCAGTGAAAATAAATTACTTTATTTCTATTACACCACCAGTGGCTGTGTAACTTAATTTCATTAGCTCGAACCTGTTGAGAGTGTTCAGATTTCCATGGCAGGACGCACTCGAAATGAAAAGACGCCTTCGATTCCCAATTAACAGAATCGCTCCCTTTCAACTGAAATGAATGTTATTGAAACCAATTAGCATAGACTGGAAAATCTCTCATTAATGAGGGGAGTGTGGGTGAGTAAACAGCAATGAAAAGATGAAATTAGAGAAGAGGCTCTTCTTGTTGGCCTGAATAATTACATGCTTAGTTGCCTAATTGTCTGGTGAAAAGCCTCGCCGTGCTGGTAACAGATTGCCGTGTTCATTAGGCTGCAAAAGGCCACCTGCTGCTGAGGCTCATTTTCCTGCAGTCTATATCCACGTGTTGCTCCCCAGGGACTGCTATTTGGACACAACACTGGCTGTGAAAAGCAAATGAGCTTGCCAATATGCTGCAATATTGTGTCCTTTATGCCAAGATACAGAAGCTTAATATGTCAAATATAATGAATAAAACCAACAGCGATAACGAAGTTTATGAGGAGAGTGACCTTCCAACACGGCCTGGTGCAGGAGGGCAGGGCCCTCCATGCAGATGTTCCTGCCTGGCCTGGACTGCTCCGAATTACGGAGCACAAAAGAGAAATTACAACCGCCACCCCTTAGACAATGGCAGAAGGAAAGCCCACAATGGCAACTGGTAAAATTGGAAACAAATGTGAAATTCCAAGTGCTAAGAAGGGCTCACGAAGCCCGGCATTGTTCCGATTTGCTCCGCTGTGGCAATAAACATCAAAGGCAGGAGGCCTCTGCTCCAGCCCCGCCTCAGATCATTCTGTGTCTTATAATCGCTGGCTTTATGGGGCTTTTAAGCCAGGCTTTATTGCACGGCGCTGTTGGCAGGGAGGAGTCACCCTGGGCAGGGAGTCGAGGGGTTCTCGCTCCTCCGTGAGCCCTGGCATGTGCCAAGAGTCCGACCTGCCAAGGGTGGGATGCAGGCATGGAGCCTGCTGGAAATGAGCTGTGGGATATTTCATGAGTGTCAAGAGAAGGGAACGGAGTTGGGGAATGATCTGGAGCTGGGGGGGCTCAGCCTGGAGAAGAGGAGGCTCAGGGGGGATCTTCTGGCTCTGCACAACTCCCTGACAGGAGGGGGCAGCCAGGTGAGGGTTGGTCTCTTTTCCCAAAAAACAAGTGAAAACAGCCTCAAGTTGTGCCAGGGGAGTTTTAGGTTGGATATTGGGAAAATTTATTCATGGAAAGGGCTGTCCAGCCCTGGCACAGCTTCCCAGAGCAGTGGCGGAGTCCACATCCCAGGAGAGATTTAAAAGCCAGATGTGTGGATGTGGCACTTGGGGACATGGCTCAGTGGTGGTCTTGGCAGTGTTGGGGGGATGTCAGACTCCCTGATTTTAGAGGGTGTTTCCAAATTAACAACCCCATGATTCCATGATTCCACGATTCCAGGTCATGCACCGAGCAGGAGGAAATGCTAGGGTACAGCAGGTTGGTTCACAGTCCCCAGCAAAGAAATCAGAGATGTGGATCTGAGTATGAATATGGGTATTGATGTACACATTGGAGTGCATCATACTGCTGCAACTACTATTAATAAACAGCTCAGGTAATTACTACTAATTGCACTGGGAGGGGACTGGCTGTTCCCTGCTGTCCCCCAGGTGGGGGACATGTCACTGGCAGCGTCCCTGGGACTACACTGAGTGAGGAGCAGCCCTCTTGCCACTTCACAGCTCAGAACTTCTTCCTCCTCAAAGTTAAAATACTCCATGCCAGCAGTTTGAGCCCCTCCCGATGGTGGCACCTCCTGTGACATCGCACAGAGCAGCCCCTGCCCTTGTCGCCATGTCCCGCCCATGCCCACGGCTGGATCCACACGGGTTGAACACAAAGGCTCCGCTCACTCCCAGTCGAAGGCTCAGTGACGATGGGGGAACAAACGCTGCTGCTTTGCCAGGTTTCTGATTGCTTTTTGTGGAGAGGGGAGCGTGGAACGAGCCGCCTCATTAATGCGAAGAACGAGAAGAAGTGATTAAGAAATGGTTTTATTGTTTGGAAGCAATGATAATGTGGCTGGCAAGGGCAGGAACAGCCACGTTGGGTGCTCCCTGTGCGCCTGCCAGCGGCGCAGGTGGCGTTCCAAGGGAGCACTGGGAATGTGGTTCCAGCGGTGGAATCCTTGGGCACTGCAAAGGGCACTCCCCAATGTCCACCCCACCAACAGGTCGTTTTTAGGGTTTGCTGCAGCAAACTCTCCCTCCTTGACCATAATCACAACCTTTCTTTAACTCCATAAATAGCAGCACATGGATTTCACCTCAATTATCCACCAAGACTCCATTAAAATCCCTTTGGAATACCTACTGGTACTTCCAAGTGTAGAAGCAGGCCCTGACACGGGGAGCAAGGGCCTGTTTAGAGGAAGGGAACAAACAGGCCCTTCCCACCAGGACATGCACAGTCCAATGATTTCTTTGGAAATCCAGAGGATTAATGAACACACAGAACCATCCTGCTCTGAACCACGTCAGGAATTGCTGTTTGACTCTCAACAAACAAAACTTGCTGAAGCCTGCAGGCCCAACTCCCATGAAAATGGTGGATTTGTGTCTGTTCTCCCTCAGCTGTGGGGGCTGAGCAGTGACCGAGGGAGCCAAAGCTTTGAGACCAGTCCAGGGGTGTCAGAGAAAAGTAGAGTCCCCTCCACCCATGGACAGGGATGCCCTAAAGCCACCAGAGCTGGAAGGGGACGTGGTTCAGCAAAGCCAGGAGGCCTCACACCGATCTCCCCTCACCAGTTACCACCACAAAAACCATTTATGGCTGTGCCCGAGGCCGCGTGCCCACCTGAGCCACAGCTCTGCATAACATCCCCAAACAAAATTACAGTTCCATGTTACTCTGAATGACTTTTACAGCTCTCTCATGTTTTATTCTGTGAAAAACCCAATGCGATTACATTATTTAGGCCACTTGCCAACTGGTTAAATATAATTGACTAAATTAATTACTAAGATCAGTTTTACAGCAGATCAGGATAATTTATTGGGCAGTTTATTGTTTTCCTAATAGTCTCACCTGATTGATGGAGAGGCTTGGCTATAAATGATTTTTTATGACTGAGAACAGCAAACACAAACTTAATCAGGTGTTCCACTCTGGATTGAGGAAAGCCTGTGTAACTTGGATAACGTGCAAGTATAATTATTTGGAGTGCCTGGGAAATTTTGAGTGATTAAAGGGGAAAAAACTCACAGAGAGACATTTGTGTGAAGCAGCTGGTTTGGGGGGCAGCTGAGCTTTGGGGAGGTGAGGATGTAGATGAGAGCTCAGCCTCGGGGTTCACCCTGCAATCCTTCTGTACTGCGCTACTGGGGATAAACTGGCACCTTTGGAGACTCTCTCTCTCTATCCAGCACATTTTTGGACCAAAAGTTATTGTTGGTGACACATCAACAGCAGAAAATTAAGAAACAACAACTCAAACTTAATTAAGTTCAAAAAAAGAGCAAAGCTGCTTCAGGTGTGCAGCAGCAGGTTCAGAGATCCCCTCTCAGAAAGGTACCGCCTGCAGGGGGTGAGGCACAGGATGTTAATTTGATTGCACTGACTCCTTTTCATGCAAAGAGTGAATTGTTTTCAGACTGCTGATGATTAATGTGGTTATTGATTAGTTGATCAATAAGGCCATGGTGTCTAATTATTGATAATCCTTCCCCAAATGAAAGATCGAGTGTAAGGAGTGCTACTTACAGAGCTCAAAATATAGTGATTCAGTGTGAAGCCTGGTAATTGAAAGTCAAAGTAATCCCATAAATTAAATCACAGCAATCCATAACATTTACCTGATAAATCCTTTGGAAAGCTTTATTTAACTCTCAGTGCTCATTGAGGAAGCTTTGGAGGCTCCCAGAAAAATGTCTGAAGGTTTGGGTTTGAGGTGTCTCTTATTAATACAAAAGTATCATTTAATGTAAATGTGCATAATAATGATGCTGGTTTGAAATGTCAGATCTCACAGCTATAACTGAATATATTTTGCTACAACTGAATTTATTTTGGAAATATAAGGATACTGGTACCAGTCACACCAGTATATTACCTGTACACCAAATTGTTTTCCAAACTTCCCCTCTAAGCCCTTTCCCTGCCTACCATTTATATCATAATTAAATGGGAGAGAACAACCTCACTGCTTTTCCCTGACAGCCCCTGCAAGACTTTTTAGGTACTCGGAGAAAACTGAAATAAAACCTGGAAGATGTGATCCTATGTTTTATAAGTAAACTCATGGACCAATTAAAATCTCAACTGTTTAGGTACTAATTCATCCCCACAGCATCCTCTGGAGCGGTAACATTCAATAATCTAATTAAAGCCATTTTAAGTGACTCTAATCAGATAATCCTAAAAATATTCCACTCCTCAGTCTCTGAGAATGGCCAGGATTAGGACATCCCAACCACTGGGCAGAGTGGATTCTCCACAGTTTCAGCCCAACCATGCCAATGATTTTCCATGGCTCCCTGAGCACATGGATCTGCTCTGAGCTGGGCTGTGCCAGCCCTTCACAAGTTTTCATTTTGCTCCTGTCCTGCTGCCCCTCCTGAAGAAGCCTCAATTTACTGTTTGCTCCTAATGTGATGTTATGGCTTGGGCCAAAATTGCATTTCAGGAGCTGAAATAACAGGAGGCATCCACGCCGGAGCGGGGGATTCCTGAATCCTCATTAGAGGCTCCCCACACCCAAACCAACTCATGCAAATCCTGGAACACCTGAGCGGTGTCTCCGAGGGATATTAAAGAATCTGTGTGTCAGACAAATCACACTGGACACCGACAAAGCCTTCCCTTAGCGCTGGCTGCCACCGTTCCACAAGCAGTGCCCACAGCACTTCCCTGCTTTTCTCCTGTTTAACCTTTACTGTAGACTTTCCACCACCACCTGCAGGAACTGCTCCTGTGTGGGAGCAATTCCCAGGATTTTCCTGCTTTCCAACCCCTCACAGACCCCAGGGTCTTACCCAAGTATTGTGTGATACATACTGAAAGTTTAATTCAACATACTGAAAGATTAATTCTGTCCCAGATTTCCAGGGCTGAACTGAAGCACTCACAAGCTCATTCCTCTTGCCCAGAAGAGCTGGTTTTGGAATGTTTAATTGCTGATGGAAGAGGACAGGAAATGTTTCAGAGTGAGAGATGAGGAATTTGGATATATTAAAACGCTCTGCCAGGTCTTGGGCTGCATCTCTGCCCAGCCCAGTTATAGAAACTGAAACTGTTCATTTGTCCTCTCCAATTTTTTCTGCCAGTGAATAGAAAGGAAAAGCAGACAAAATAAACAAAATTATCTTTTTTAAAAAAGGGGTTTCTCTTTTAAAATCTATGCATTGGAAGAAAATTTTGAAAAAGACATTCATTAGGAATTTGTGTTAAATACAAGGTAATGGTCCCCAAATGACAGCAGTGATTTCGTTCTAAAAATTGCCCCATATTTAATAACAGCATAAATCACGTGTAAAAGATTCTTCACACCAAGCGAAACTGCTTTACATACATAAACCCCATAATTTGTTTTTATTGAAAAGATTCCGACAGTCGAAGGTTATTTATGTTTTTAATTTGTCTGCACTACTAAATAACTCCCTCCTCAGTGTGCAGCCCCGTGGGAAGCCTCGGATGGGCAGGGGGAGGCAGGGCTGGCTGCTCCAGGGGCTTTGTCCCCAGCTCCAGCCTCTGGAGTGCCCCCGGTGCCCAGGCAGGACGTGCCCAGGGAGGGCAGGGTCCTGTGGAGCCAGGACTGAACATCCCTGCACAGCCTGGAATCCAACACATGGATCTGGAGAGTGTCCAGGGAAGGGAACCGAGTACCCAGAGGGGCTGAGGGAGCTGGGGAAGGGGCTCAGCCTGGAGCAAAGGAGGCTCAGGGGGGACCTTGTGGCAGCCGGGGGAGTCACAGCCAGCACTGGTCCCAGTATCCTGCTGTGGAGGAACTCTGACACCCTCCACACGGATGGGCTTTCCAGAAGGCATTCCCAGGGATTCTGGTTCTCTTAGGGTGAGCATATTGCACAAAACACCTTTGCCCTGAACCGAAGGCCAGCTCGGAAACCCCAGAGCCAGGGGTGGAACTGAACCCTCGTGGGTATGGAAATGTGTCATAGAGTGCTTGCAGTCCCTCACCAAAGCCCCACCTTCAGCCTATTCTAAGCCCTTTCACACCATCGTTAGTCCTGGAGCAAACCAAAAAATCGTGTCCTTGAGAGACAAAACAAAAGAAACGGATGCCATTTAAATATCAGCTGGGAAGCTGTCCTGAAACAACATTATGAGTCCTGGGGGTGATGAGGGTGAGGACTGGGCTTGGAGCAGCCCTTCCTGGCAGGTCCCACCATGGGCTGGTGGCAGCCTTCCCCTGGTGCTGGGCCCTGGCACGGCTGGAGAAGGCACAGCGCCCCAGAGCCACCCGTGTGGGACCTGGGCACAATGCTGTGCCAGGAGCTCTGCGATGAGCCGGGCAGTGGGAGCAGGCGAGCCCCTGTGGGCCCTCCAGCCCTAACCCAGGGCTGGGACCATGGCGTGGGACAGAGCTGGGGTTTGGGGTTCCTCCTGCAGAGCAGGAGCCTCGTACTGATGACCCAATGCCCCTTTCCCAGGCGGCAGCGCTGTCCCCACGGGCGCAGCAGCAGGGCACAGGCACCCCGTGCCCCTCTCCAGCGCTGCCTTCCCGCGGCCCGATCCCATGAGGGGCCGGGGCGAGCGGCGCAGCGGCGTTTGGCAGGGCCAGCGCCTGGGCCCGGCGCTGAGGCGCTGCCGGCACGCGGCACTGGCAGCTGTGACAGCCTGATTTAATCTGCGGGAGCCTCGCTGCCTCTGACCACTGCGCCGAGTCATTAACCTTGACTCGCATAATTGAATTCAAGGTTGATTGCCTGTGACCCTCCTCGGCGAGGTCCTCCAAATGTACATATTCATTATGAGGCGCGGGGCTAAATGGATTGCACAGGGAAAGCTGTAGCAATCAGCCTGCTTGGTATGCGGGGGGCGAGGAGGGCACTAATTGCATGTTAGAGCTGAGGATTAGATTATGAAAAGAGTGAGAAAATGAAGATAGATCCCTGTGACACTGTCAGATTAAGGGCAGCCATGCACAGGAATATGACATTGAAAATTTACGGGGCCGTTAAGGGAAGGGAGATTTGAAAGGGGGTGGCGGGTGTTGGGTTGTTTGGGTTTTTTTTTTAATTCCCATCTATTTGCTCAGTTAGGAGCTGTTTAAAAGCACAAGCTGATAAATGTGTATTTTGAATCTCAATAAATTAATGCTGGAGTGGTTTTGATGTCTCTGATGGCTGCTGTAAGGAAGGTGCCAGCCCTGCAGCACCTACTCATTGTTTGATACCACCCTGAGCAACCTGCTGTGGGGAAGGTGTCCCTGCCCGTGGCAGCAGTGGAATGGGATGAGCTTTAGGTCCTTCCAACCCAAACCCTTCCATAATGATTCTGTGATTAAAAGTTGCCCAGCCAGAGCCACCACTGTGCAAATACCCAGTGACCCACGGTGTGATGGGCCCAGGATGCTCCTGGAATCCAGCAGAGCCCACCTTGGGAAGAGGGAAATGTCTGAGCCCCCCAAAGCTTTGCCTTGTCCTGATCCCTGAAGGGGTTCCCACAGCCAAACCTGGCTCCTGCCCAGCCCCAGAGGGAATGGGATGAGGGAAGGTGGCCACGAGCAATCTGTGGGTTCACATCGTTGTTGTTGTGATAGCTGGGTAAGGATTTTCCCATGTTTTGCTGCAACTCCAACCAGATGGGACTTTTTTCTTGAATTAAATGAAAGTTAAGTACAAAAACATTTTGCCCACAGGGAATTCAGATTCTCAATGTGCTTTTAATAACTGTTTGTAAAACATTTAGGAAAATCTACGGCAACATATTTGAGGGCAGGGGGGGAAATCAAATTATTCTTGCCTGAGGATGTTATTCTGGTATCTAAACTTTATGAATCATCCTGTGTGGCCCAATTTCTAGGCAGTCACACTGTGGAACAGAATGGAAGTGTCTGAATTTAATCCATGTAAAAATTTTTAATAAAGATGTTAATCACAGCCATTGGCTGAAAATCTGTTAAGAGCTTTATACTAATTTAGATGTCCAAACCTCTGCAGTCTAATAGAGCTAAAAAGCCCCAGTTCAAATTGTTGTTCGTATTAGAATTGATTGCAATGGGTAGGCCCCAATTTTGGGCCACCTCTTTGAGGCTGCTTTTTTGTTAAAATCAGGCTTAAAATCACACAATGATTTGGTTTGGGAGGGACTTAAAGTTCTTCTCATTCCACCCCCGTGCCCTGAGCAGGAACACCTTCCACTATCTCAGGTTGGTCCAAGTCCTGTCCAACCTGGCCTTGGACACTTCAATCTGACATAAAAATAGTGTTTAATTCCAGCATTTCTGGAAGCTGAACATCAAAATCCCAATCCAAGCATTTTGCCAGCATCACAGGGGTTGTTGTTAAATAGAGAAATTCAGGTTGCAAACGGGGCAAAAGCTCATGCAGGTTTTTATCCCAACCCTACAAAAGGAGGGTTTTGGGAAGACTTTCCCCTGCTATTCCCAGTTCTTGTCATTCCAGGTGTCAGGGGAGGCTGTGAGCAAGGACCGGGCAGAAAACACCCAAGTGCCTTCACACAGATGCAACCTGTACCTTTCCCTGGCAGCAACCTCAGCTTTTATGCAAAAAACCCTCTTTTAGCATAACAAACAAATCCTGGAAAGCTGCAAGCAGCGTGCAGAGCTCCTGGGATCTCTCAGCTTCCCTCATCAGGGAGCAGAGCTCCTCAGCTGGACTCTAGGTCACTCCCTACTCAGGGCACGTGTCCCTTGGCCACCTCTCCAGAACAGCATCTCCATTAATTTGATTAAATTCCCAAAGTCCAGACCTTGTGGTGTTGCAGTAACAACAGGATCGGAGGTGGCAGTACATCCCAAAAACATCAACCCTGTGGATTGCCAGGGTTTTGGGGCTCTGATGTGTTGAGGACATAATTAATGGGATAACTTTGCGCTTTCCATCGGAGGGCTCTGTCCTGAAGAGAGGGTTTCTCACTAAATGATCTGTCAGGACCACTGCTGGATGGGTATGACCAGAATTTTTATGTCCCACTCATTAAATTACCGCGGGGTATGACTTTCTAGGCACTGAAAGTCACGGGAAATCGTTGCTGACTGACAATCCGGGATTGCAGGTTACCAACAGCTGCCTCAAGTTGAATAAGACTGACAAATGACTGCTCCTTGCACAGGCCTGTAATAAAATTACCCTGTGATGTGGGGGTGTCTGTGCTGGAGGACGCTGGCACCCGCAGAAGGAAAGAAGAGTCGTTTATTCACAGGGGGAAAAGGATGAAGTTTCTGAAGTGCTCAGATTCAACAGCGGCACGTTGCTCTGTGGAGTTTACAGGCAGGCAATGAGACAGCTAAAATCCATTTGTCTCCAAAAATCCCTTTGATTTGTTTCAATTTATGAATGAGCTGCAGAGAGCGAGGGAAGTGCCCAAGGAATGTAAATGAAGTGGCTGTGCCATGCTCTGTGAAAAAGGCCCCCAGACATCTGATGAAGGAAATTTTCTGTGAGGAAAACCCGGTTTGTTGGCATTCTGTGAATCCTAAAAATACCCCAAGACAAATAGTCTAACTCACTACTGCTGAAATTTCATTTACTTACCAACCACACTAATGAGGCACTGCAGAGGGACTTCTAATTAAATCCACTTTATTCCTGTCACTGAAATGAATTTATTTGCTTCAGCTTCTCAAACTAGTTTGATATTATCCTGATTTTTAAGCTAGACTGTACAAAGCTGGGGCTGGCTCTGATATTTACACCTACCTTACCCAGGGCTCAAAGTGCAGGGTTTGGTGCTGGTGTTGTCCCAACCAGAAGCTCTTTCTCAGCAGGTTTGGAGCATCCCTGTGCTGAGCAGGAGACAGGGGAGCTGCAGCCCTGGGCTGGCTGTCCCCAGAGCCCGGGCAGGGCTCTCAGTAAGCACTAAAGCAGCAATATTGTGCCACTTGGCGATTTCCTGCCTCATGCATATTCAAAGAGGGAAGAGGCTGCATGCATAATTCATTGGCCATTACAATTGCATTATACTATTTCTACTATTACTTCGGGAGCTGTTTAAATTAAGGGTTACAAATGGCTCGTTTGTTTTCCGCTGCTCTGGCAAGAGGGTTCAGCCCCTCCAAGCTGCTGGGGCACAGCGTGGGCAGGGCTCTGGCCGGGGCCAGCGGCACAGCGGGGTCCCCAGCCAGGGCACCCTGGAACTTTGCAAACTTTGTGTTCCTCTGGGATTTGATTTTGCAATGAATGGAGCTCCCGGAGTGAAAGCCGAGCCCCAGGGTCCAGCAGAAGCTCAGTTTGGATACTGGGAATGCTGAGTAAATCACAGCTGTGGCAGTGACATGGCTCGAAATCCTCTTCACACCCCAATAAAACTCAGAGAAACATGGGAAACCCTCGACTGGTAACTAATTGTCAACTAACTGCTAAACCCCAGCTCTGGCTATGCAGATTATGACTCTTGGTGCCTTTCCAAACATTATTTTATTAATATGAATAATATATTAACTATTGAACAGTCTGGACTGCATCCAAACCACTCTGTTGTAAGTGCTTTGCTAAGACTTACCAAGGATATTTACTTCTCTAAACAACAGGCAACATTTGTATCGGTTTTGGTTTTATTATTGTTTTACTAAATAGTTATGAGAGCACCAAGAGAGGGATCTGAAGATTTTTAAAACGATTTGAAAGATAGTCCATAAAGTGCTTTACATCTTGGTGAGTTTAAAAGGTGAATTACTGTTCTTTAATAATTTAAAGAAAACCCTCCAGAATGCATTTTTAAATGTATTTCCAGCTAAACACAGGATCCTGTCCCGGGCTCTCATCACCAGGGGATCACGTCAGGATGAATCACAGCGAGGGAGCCGCAGTCGGGGCCGTGTAATCGAGAGCAAAGCTGCCAAGGCAAGAGCTGCTCCCGGGGGACAGCCAGCAGATACCTCTGTTCATTACCATGTGCCCAGGTCACAGGCCAGGGACGGATCTGATTTAGATATGACTTAAAATTCAATTTCTCAAAGTTCACTTAAAATTACTGAGATTCACGAACGCTTTCATAGAGGGATGGGCCATTATATTGAGAGAGGCTTACATCAGATGTTGGATTAGATACCCTTTGGGGTGGAAGGTCCCAACTGGGGCTCGGGTGCCAGGAGTTGGACTCGATGATCTTTGTGGGTCCCTTCCAGCTCGGGTTACCCTGTGATTCTCTGATTCTGTGAGCAGGAAGGAATTCCTCTCTGTGAGGGTGGGCAGGCCCTGGCACAGGGTGCCCAGAGCAGCTGTGGCTGCCCCTGGATCCCTGGCAGTGTCCAAGGCCAGGCTGGACAGTGGGGCTTGGAGCAGCCTGGGACAGTGGAAGGTGTTCCTGCCCATGGCAGGGGGTAGAAGATGATTTTTAAGGCCCCTTCCAACCCAAACCATTCTGGGATTAACAGATCCCTCCTGTGCCATGCAGAGCTGCAGGACTCAGGGATCACACAGCAACAGGAGAATATTCCAGGAAAATGGAACTGGCTGTGATAGGAAGCCCTTTTTGAGTCTGCAAAGTCAGGAGGGACTCGGCCCTTCCTGTAGCATTTTCCAGCCAACATTGGCAATGGATGTCAGGAGCCCACAGGATTGCTCAGACACCCCAGAGCTGTTCCCTCACCCCTGGCAGCATCCTTGTCTCCCGCTGCTCCACCTCGGGGCTGCCTCCCACATCACTTTGGGGCGGTTCCCACACCGCCTCCCCTTCACTGCTGAAGCAGTTCTGCTGTCCAGCTCGTTCCCATGTCGCTGCCCACCCCCAGACTGGCTGTGGCACGGGTGTGCACAGCTCTGAGCACCCATGGGTGACACCGCTGTCTCTGCTCCCTGCACTGCCCCAGCCCGGCCATCAATGCTCCAGCCCAGGGATATGGGAAGAGTTTAACCCTCTGCCGAGCTGAGCAGACGTGGAAGACACCAGCAGACAACTCTCAGTTATAAACTCTCAAACTCCCTCAGACTTGCATTAACACTTTCCTAAATGTATTTTTTGCCCAGCAGACCCTTCAGGAAGGTGCATTTTGCCTTTCAGCTCCAATTTGTGCATTTTTCTGCCTCATGGGGAGATGCCATTTCACCTTTCCCACATGCTGGGGGCTGGGCTGGGAGGGGACAGTCCCTCCACACCGGGGTTAAGGCAGTGAGCTGCCTGCCCAGGAATGAGGATCCTCTTCCAGACAGCCCATCATCCACTAATGGGACTTAAGACAGTTGCTGCCTCATCGGCAGGAGCGTAATGATCGCTGGGCAGGGAGAGACCCATTATCCATCATCCATCCTTCTCCTCTGGCTGATGATAATGATTTCTTAGTTCAACAGTGGTGCACTGGGACCTCGGTGCTTTGTGCACGATTGGGGTTTAATATCCTGATCAAGACAAATACAGATCATGGCCAGGCCATGGGGCCACTGCAGAGGACAAAGCCAAAAGGGGCTCCCTGGAAAACTCAGAGGATAGACAAAACCCTAAGAAATCCTGAGAAGTGCCCGTGTTTTTGCAGTGAGGAAAAAGTCATTCCCTTCCCCCTCACAGTGCACAACTTTCGGATGAGGATTTACATGTAAAGAATCTGATCAACAGGGCAAGAGAAAACCTAAAAGCTCTTGAAAATGTATTTGTACTTCCCATTTCATTCTCTCCAACTGTTATTCTCCAGCTCAAATCACTCTATAATTCTATGATTGTTGATTGAATATTGTCATTTCAATAACTGCAACTCATGGATTTAAACTGAAATAGTGTAGATTTGAATTGGATATTGGGAAGGAATTCCTCCCTGTGAGGGTGGGCAGGCCCTGGCACAGGGTGCCCAGAGCAGCTGTGGCTGCCCCTGGATCCCTGGCAGTGCCCAAGGCCGGGCTGGACACTGGGGCTTGGAGCAGCCTGGGACAGTGGAAGGTGTCCCTGGATGTGACAGGGGGTGGAATGAGATTAACTGAAGGTCCCTTCCCACCCAAACCACGTGGGCATTGCACCACCATGCTGGTGACCCGTGTCACAGTGATGCTGAGCCACCAGGGCATTGTCCCCTGTCCCTGCACTCGCCACTGGCAGGGAGAGGGTGAAGCCATCTCACCACACCCTCGCTGCCACTCTCAGGAACTTCAAGTCCAATAAAGGATGCTCAGAAGAAACACAATAGCGAGAGCGGAGCCGCCGCTGGAAATTAAATCTGAAAGCCGAGTATTTATTCTTGTCGGGGCTCCTCGAGGAGCGCGGGCACACCGGCAGCATGTTAAACACTGCTCAGGTTCAGCCAGACTAATGTCCAGGCAGCTCTGCTGCAATATCCATTTGAAAGGAGCTTAGTGCCACGAGGCTTTCATCTCAATATTCCTGAGGCCGGATTTGAAAGTGCTTAAGGTTAAATATTGCTCACTCTTGGAAAGAACACCTCCATCTGTCTCGTAAAGAAAAGCTTTCAGTCTCGGAGGTGCTCAGGGAAACTCACACATAAACATGGTCAGGAGAGGCTGCAGAGAGAAAAAACTCCTGTGGGCTCTGTCCTAGGAGTAATTAGCCCTTCAAATTCAGCAAGGTTTAATCCAAAAAGCCTTATATACAAAATGTAATCCATATTTTCTGTGGGGTGAGGGAGCGTGACCCTGCCTGAGCCAGCGCTGCACAGCTGGATCCTCACATCTGGGCATCCTGAAGAGTGAGGCAAGGAGAAAAGTTCCAGCAAACCCATCTCACCCTGAAGGATCCCAGAAAGACACTCCTGATGTGGTCCCTGGCTTTGGGATGGAGCCTCTGGGTGCTCCTGGCTGGCTGGAAGCTGCCACAGCATCTCAGAGATGCCAAGAGACTCTCGAGCTGCTAAACGCCCAATTCACTTTTGAAAACCGGATTTAAGCAGCTGGTTTTGAACATTTGTGGTAAAAGAGAGACCCGAAATAGCATTGTGTGATTTGGGGTGAAGTGCCCTGAGGCCTGGTGATAATAATTGTAGTACTCTTTAAAAAGAAAAATGACATTTTTTTCAAGGCGGTGAAAGCCGCTGACGACATCCCCGGGGAGCTGGGGAAGCTTTGGAGAGGAGGAATTCTGTCTTTTCAGAGGCTGACAAATGACAGCACTCAGCAGCCTGGAACGTGTCTCCTGCAGCCCTGGATCAGACACAGCGTGCCCGTGCCCTGGGCTCATGGTGTCACCGACCAGGGGGCCTTGAGAACCCCGTCCCACCAGCTGGAAGAGCTGTTGGATATTCCCACGGGAGCTGGTGGGAAGCTCTGCTCTAGGAATCACCCCCTGCTCATCCTCAAGGAAGGAGCTGAGGTGGGTCCTGCTGGCTGGGTGGGAAACGTGGCTTGTTCTCCTCTCAGGTGTCAATCATCCTGAGGGTGTCCCAGGGCCAGAAGGGGAGGTCTGAAGTGTCCCAGCCCCTGCTGCTGACGGGTCTGTTGGAATAAAACTGATCCCAGGATCAATCTGCTTTTAAATGGCTCCTCATTCTGTGGAAAGCACGTTCTTGTGCAGGTTCTCCTTCAGTTTGAAACCTCTTCCCACCACCATCCTCATTCCTGCTGCATTTTCCCACTCTGCTCAGCCCTGTAAGGCCCCAGCATGACCTGGGGTCTTTCTAGCCCCCCCAAACTCCAGTTTAATGATTGACTGGGAAGACGGTGCCGCGCTGGTCACCACACGTTGCAAGGAGAGGCTTCCAAGGAAAACTGACTTTTAATGTATTGATCGCTGCTATTTGATTACACTGGGAAAAAGGTTGGAGAGAAAATGCCAATAATGGTGCAAAACTTGAAAGCAAATTAATGCTTTTCCATCATCACCCTCCTGCTTCCCTCTGGCGCCGCAGAGCAGCGAGAGGCAGAGCCTTGCACAGAGATTTTACTGTGAGGTCTTCTCCTTCCTGCTGCAGGTGAAGCAGGGGAAGATGTGCGGTCTTGTCCTGCTTGGACACTCCCAGTCTGCCCAAAGGTCACACCACTGAGATGTGGGTGCTGGGACAGCTCCCCAGTCCCAGGGACACAGGAAAAAGGGTGTCAGGGCCCCAAAACCAAGAGATGTTTTCAAAACGCTGCAAATAGGTTTGGAAGAAGGGTTCTGGTATTTTAAGTGACTCAGGAAGTTCAGAGAATACTATAAAAGCCAGGGGCACCTACACCATGGATACCCTTTGGCAGAAGGATTATCCTGGAGATTGGGATGTTCCTCTGGAGCTGCTGCCAACCCACGCTCACCCAAAGGGCCTCCGTGGTGTGGGTGAAAAACAAACCCAGCAAGGAGGGCCAATGAGAGATCTCACAGAAACACACAAAAGGGAGCCAATCAATACCAATAAACTCCTTCAGATGGTGATTAATTAATAGCAATTAATTTTGAAAAGAAGAGGATATTGACTTAAATTGACAGAGGGGCTAACCTTTGAGCAATTCAGAGAAAACGTCTTTAAAACACAGTGATTAAGTTGTAGAAAGTAATAAAAGGGCTACACTGCCTCCAGGACGAGCTGAACCCAGCCTGGCAACGGTGTCAGGAGAGCTCTAATTAGACGTTGGAGCTTGATAAGGTAAATTGATTAGCTGGGCTCTGCCAGGTGGGATTTAAACAGTCATCTCAGTTCGGAATGTGGCCTTTGTACCAAGAGAGCCGAATTCCGGCAGATCGTCACAAAATGCCAGAAGCTTTGCAAGCCGGATATGCTGCAGCAAGGGAGGCTCCACGGTGTCCCTGCCCGTGGCAGGGGGTTGGAAGGAGATGGCGCCTTCCATCCCAGAACATTCCATGGGTTTATGATTCCATGACATGTCACCTCCTCAGAAGTCACAACCATTCCAAAACCTGCTTATTCATGGGAGTACCAATGTCCAAATGTCCCCATCTCACCCGGGCCCTGCTGGTGGGATATGGACTGATGCTTTACTGGAAACCAATCCTGCAGGTTCCCTCACTCCTCAGAAGGTTTTGGCAACCTTTCCTTCTGATCCAGGCACAGGGATTGTTGTCTTTGAGTGAGCAAAGCATCAGAGTCAAACTCGGATTAGGCTGGGGGTGAATTTTAATTAATTGTGACCTGACATTACAGACATGAGGCCTAAACTCCACTCTGACAATTTGCTGATAATTAATTATGAGTAATTGGTTGTTGTGGGGCTGCATGTGGTGATGGCAAGTGGGCAAAGCCCGTGGTCACAGCAGACATGAGTCAACCTTGGTCTTTGGGCTTCTCGTTTTCCTGGGAATGTAAATTACTGAAATACTCCTGGAAATGAGACAGGGACATCTGGTAGCTCTTTGTGGCGGGATCAGGAGACACAACAGCTCAGCAGGTCAAAATTGTCTTCTGAAGGGCTTAATTTCTTCTCCCCTTTCTTCTTCAACATCCTGAAGTCCTGGCAGACCATTTGAAGAGAGTCCTAACCATAATCAAGCAAAACTAATTTCCCAACCTTCATAAAATGCATCCCCCCAGAATGACCCTCGTCACAACAGGATGCTCAGAAATTCCTGAAATCTGCTCCTGCTGGGAGCTGCCCCCGGGCAGAAGAGCCCGGCTGTGGGTTTTCTGAGGAAGAGGCTGTTTCTTTTTTTAATAACTTTACCTTTATTCTAGACTGGAACAACAATTCAGGAGCTGAAGGAAATGGTTAATCACAGCCACGTTGTCTGGGACGCAGCACGTGGGCTTGAGCATTATCTGATCACTCTGTGGGTTTGGAAAAACCATCTCCTTTCCCAAAATGTGCCCTTTTTAGCTGGTTTTTGCAAGTCTGGTGAGCGCCTTCAGAGCAGGCACGGAGCTGTTTACTAACAATTATTTCCAAACAGATAATTCAAAGCTGATTTCGATAAAACCTTAAAAATAGAGGAATTCTAGAAACGTTCTCAGCTCGCTTTGAAATAGCTCTCTTAAATGTCAGCGGATGAAAACATCATCCAGCAACAGGGAGCTGGGCCCTGTTTTGAAAAACAAATAGCGGTGATTGGATTCAGCTGTGCAACAATGGGAATGCTGGAAAAGCCCAGCCAGGGCTTCACCCCCACGGAAGAGCCCCGTCCTTCCCGCCGGCTCTGGGGCCACGGCCGCACGAAGGGCAGGAGGCAGAGCCCGAGAGGTGCCAGAGCCTTGTGGAGACACCCCTTGTCATCCTTGTTCTGGGCAAAATAAAGCCATTTTTGTTGGCAGAGACTGTGGAAGGATCCCACGGCGTGATCGGGTTTCTCCCTCCGAGCTGAGAGGCTGAAGACAGCCCTGTCTGCAATGGCTCGAAGAGCGAATAATTATTGAGGCTGAGAACCTAAAATGACCTTGCAGAAAGAAAAAATTGTTATGGGAAGGGAGAAAAACCCACCCCAAGAGGGTCTATTGTTAATGGCTGGCACTGTTATAAAGTTCACAATTGGTAACTTATTTAAAGATTATTTTTCCTCGGATTTTTTGTGCTTTGTGCAAATCTGACTTGAAAGGAATGCCATTCTCTCAGCCCTCTCCCAGCACTGGTGTTTGCAGCCATGAGCAGCCCCTAAACTTGTATTTCAGCACTAAAGACAATTGCAGAAGCAGATCCAGATTCTGATAGGACTTTTTAAAAACAAATAAACATCCCCCAGTGGGATTTGCAGCCCGTGGCTGCAGGCCCACGCTGATGAGTGGGAGCTGGAAAAGCTCATCTCTCGGGGCTCGCTGAGACACAGAAGGAACCAAACCAGTTCTTGGCTGTTCAAGCAGAGAGGGAGAGAAGAACGCCAAATGCAGGGCTCTGAAAATGAGATGAAGTTTCTAGAGTTCTCTTGATATTATTAATCTACAATGCTGCCTTTTAGCACTGTTGACCAACATTTTAGTACAATTTAAGCTGGCACTGCTCTGGCTGGCTCGGGAACGATCATGAGCTGATTTTGGTGTTGCATTTTGACACATTAACGGGTGAAGGCAACACTGCATCCCACTGGAGTCAGCCAGGAGGCTCCTTCTTGCCTGTAGGGCTGGAGAAACAAGAGTGAGACCTGAGCCACAGGGTCCCTGCAGGTCATGATCCAGCAGCAGACCCCCAGTGAGCCACTTCCAATGTGGTGGAGCCTTGAGCCATGAGAAATGAAGAAAGAAAAGAAAAAAGGAAGCAAATTGAAACAACAGAACATTGGACTGTTCTAAATGTCAGTTTATCTCTGTTTTAAATATCAGTCTAATTCAATTTGAAATGTCAAGGCCTGATTCTCCTCCAGGTCACACAGAGCCCTCCCTCCCTGCCAGGCTGCGGAGCCCAGGGATGCTCAGCCTCGCTCTCCAAGGGGGCTGAGGGCTCACAGCCTCCCAAAACCACCCAGCAGCAGCCTGGCTTCCCCTAAAACTGGGAGGAGAAGGAGCTGGGAGGGTCTCTGGTGCAAAGTTATGGAGCTCACGGAGGGGACACCCCCTGAAGCTGTGACCATGAAGGACAAAGCTGCTCCTGCCGTGGCCTTTCCGACCGCGAGAACTCTGCTGACTCCCAGGAACCCTCAGGAACACTTCTGATAGCAAACCTTGGATTTTTTGGTCAAGAATTGCAGCAAAGGGACTTTTATAATAATATTTTACTGGCTGTAGCCTGCCTGGTATTACACGGGAAAGAACGAGATAGGAAACACATGTGCAGATATTATTTGCTGCTGAAGTTAAATTCCATCAAAGACCACAGAAATATTTACGTTTCTAGTTCATAATGAAAAACTGAGTTGTAATTATGGATTTGCAGCGGTGGGAGCATGGCATTTATAAAAAAATATTAATTCCCAATCCTGAAGCCCCCAGTCAGAGTGAATCTCGGAAATACAGGGACACCTCCCTTCATAAAGCTGCTACAACACGTCCATAATCCCTCTTTTTTATGATCCAACTCATGCACAAAATTTAATAAAACTGTATTTGCTTTTCCAAAGGCACTGAGTGCACACATGTGGAAGGATATAGAGACAATGTCTCAGGAAGGGGGAAGATGTTGCCCTCCATTGTGGAGAGGAGTGAGGTGGGAATGTGGCTGCCGAGCAAAGGCTGGAGCATTAAATCCTTGGAGCAGAGACACTGTCCGAGATCTAGGAAGTCTTTTGAGCCCTTGAAAGATGAAGTCTCATCCTGCTGAGGAGTCAGGGAAGGGTTTGATGGGAAGGAGGCTGAGAACACAGGGAGAGCTCTGCCCAAGCTGCTCTGGAGGAGGCCAAGGCGCGTCCGAGGGATGCGTCCCAGCACAGTGACCATGCTCCTGCTGTGTCCCCTCGCCGGGGGTGTGGCAGGGGACACTGTGCTGCCAGGTCACCAAAACACCTGGTAGAGGTCACCAGCCCTGAACCAGAGTGTCTCCAGGAAAAACGTGTGGCTGTTTTGCCCTAACTCACCTCGTTTCTACTTACTGATCAAATGTGATCCCGACTGGACATCTTGTGGATTACGGTCACTCAGAACTGGGTGTAGCACCAGGAATTTTTCCCATTTTGTCTCCAAAAGCTCCAACAGAGCCAAATGTTGCTTCTGCAAAGGCCTCTCCAAAGCCAGCAAAGTCCAGAGCCCAGGAAGTGGCTCCTGTGGCTCCGGCTGCCACACAGGAAGCTCTTGTTTTCTGGGATAACATTCGTCCTTCAAACAGCCTTTTACACACACTTAGGGATGGAGGTATTTAATGCAGGGAAGCAGGTGCTCTGATGGCCAAGGGAGTTGAGATAAGCTTGGCTTTCCCAGCACTTTGGTCCTTTCTCCTGTAACTGGGAAGCTGCAAACGCCCTCCTGGATTACTCTGATGGAGTTGAAGTGTTCACACACCTCTCCCATCACCCATTTGGGAAAAATCCAGCTGCCCAGTGTGGGTTTTCCTGGGGCTGCACCTCCCAGCACTGCTGAGCCGGTGATGGTGCCCAAACCCTGCGTTTGACAGCCCTGGCATTGTTAGAAATATTTTCAAAACCAGTTCAAATAAAGAGAGCTGGTTTTTCAGTGCTCAGTCTGAGGCAGCAAAAGCAAGAATAACTAAAATAAACTCTACTAATGAGCAAAAAAATCCTTGGCTATGGATGTGTCCAACGGTGGTGACGACTCTTTATTGATTAGGTTGAACGGGATTGCTCTCTAATTATGTGACCCACTGATGCTCTGAAAATGTTGGAGAAAACTTCCAATTGGAACTACAAGGCCGGTTATTAAACAAGGCTTTAGCCCTGGATTTCCCTTTAATCAATCATAACAATTTGGTTGAAAGGACTCATTGAGCACATTTTGTTTTTCCCCCCATTTTGCAGCAGTTGGGTGGCAGAGGAGCTGGCACTGCCTGCAGACCACCATGGCTGCTCCATGAATTATAAGGAGCTAAATTTCCAATGCTCCAGCCACCTCCTCGAGCGGTGTTACCCTACAGGCGTTAGGGGAGAGCATTTTAATAATGAAAACCTTAAAAATTATAGATCTGTATGGGTCGAATAAGCTGTCACACCTTCAATGGAGATAACAGATCTGTACAAGCACCTAAAATATTCCTGCAGACTTTGGAATTTAGGCTTATGGCATAATAGCATTTGCACAATAATTCAATCTAATTGTGTAGGGAAGCTGTAAAACTGCTCCATCTCTGATGCTTTACTGTGCAGGGAAAAAAAAAAGGATGCAGTTCCACCTTTTTCGCTGACATCTAATGTTTCAGGTTTTTAAAAATATTGTATAAAGACTGAGATTTATTTCCTAAGATGTTTCATTAATGGTTGTGGCAGGCAGCTGGCCTGAGGTTTGACACACAATAAAATCCATGTCAAGAATATTAAAGATAGTGCAAAAGATAACTATGAATTTACATTCAAACAGGCTTTTGACAAAGCCATTGCAACAGGCTCCTAATCAGGTCTTGAGACCCAGCCTGCCCTCTCTTTAAACCCGTGATCTTGAAAAGGAGCTTTAAATTGGAAATTATTACACATTAAAACCTCAACATGGGCCAGATCGAAGCGGATCGATATCTTGCCGAGCACAATAAATCAGCTGCTGCTCTGCGGTTACTGTTTGCTGAACATATTTAAATTTTCTTGTAACAAATTAATTCCAACATTTTCTCTCGATTGAATTAGGGCAAGTGTTGGAGCTGTCACAAGTATTTCACTGCTTCAGGGAGACAAATTGCTCGTCTGGACATGGGTAACAAGCCAAAGTGTTGAGTCCCTGATAATCTTTCCACTAATTCTCCATTACAGCAAAATGAAGCCATAAATCACCGTGACAGCTGATCGATGCAAACATTGTTTCCGCCATGATTGCCAGCGCTCCCCGCGGACCCACTGTCCGCTCACAATTCCCGGGAATTACTCCCCGGCCAGGCTCCCCAGGAGCGCGCCGGCCCCGCTCCGGAGGCGCTCCCGGGCCACAAGTAACCATCTCATTTCGGGGCTCTCAGCCCACCCCCCAAACTGCAAATATCCATCACAGCGCCCCGTTCGGGGCAATCCGTTAAAGCTCGGGAGCGTCCCTGCCGCCATCGCTCTTCTGGCCAAAAAAATGGGATTTTAAACCTCCTGTTCTATAAAATAATTCTGCAGGGTTGTAACAACGCCAGGCTCCAGCCCTGTCGCTTCCCCTTAACTAACTGGTGGCAAGTTGGATGAAATTACTTGACCCTTTATCGAGTTCTGCTAATGCCTTCTAAAAAAGAAATTAAAGCCGCCCGCGGCGCGGCCCCCGGCAGCTCTCCGTGCACATTTAATTCCAGGGAAGATGGATTAAGTAGTTCCCAGGACTAATTCACACGCTGAGGTGGCTCCGTGGCATTCCTGGCTCCGGCCGAGGAACCAGGGAAGGAACCACAGAGCCTGGAAAACTCTGTGTGGGTTCTCAGCCCCAATCCAGACTGGGAATTCCGGGGTGAGATGGGGCTGGAGCAGTGCTCTGAGGGAAGAGGGTTTCAGCACCGAGTGGGGATGTGACAAGGAGGAAAGATGGGGTGAGTGCTCCTGGGAAAGCCCCGATCCCACGGAAGGAGCTGTTGGCGTGGCTGAGATAATGTAATAAAAGGGATAAAAACAGTGGAGAAGTGGTTCCAGGAGAGCTTTAGGGTGGCATGGAATGCTGTCCTCACGTGTGACCGAGGGCAGCACGAGGAGCCCTGACCACGGACTCTCGGTGTGGTTGTGCCTCTGAGCAGGCAGGGCTGGATGTCACAGCCCTAAACTGTCCCAGCCACCGGGGCAGCCTCACCATCCTCAAGGATAATTAAGGTTGGAAAAGCTCTCTCAGACCATCAGGTCCAACTATTCCCCAGCGCTGCCAAGGCCACCACAGCCCCATGTCCCCAAGTGCCACACCACAGGGCTCTTAAACCCCTCCAGGGATGGGGACTCCACCACTGTCCTGGCACAGGACAACCCCTTTGGTGAAGTTTTCCCGAATATCCAACCTGAAGCTCCCCTGGCACAACCTGAGGCCAGTTCCTGTGGCCTAAGCACAGCAAGTGTGTCCCATGTCACTGGGGAGAGGCTCCCAGCTGCCTGCGGAGAGTGGGGGGACAACAAATGTGCTCAGGGCAAATGCCTCCAGCAGATCCCTGCCAGGGAATAACAAGGTATTTCCAAATATTAAGGTTTCAGAGCTGGATTATTTTGGATCTCAGCGATGCTGCATTATCAGCTCTGGAACTCCCCTGTCAGGAGCAGAAGAGGCACCACCTCCCCCTGGCTGGTTATGGATGAGTGAAAACTGGGGAAGCAGCAAGTGGGTAACAAACTCTATTTCCTCACAGCAAACACAAGGTGCTTCATCCTGTCAGCACTGCAGCCTCTCCACTCCACGTCAGCACACGTTGGCAAATCCCAACCTGTGTTCCAAGGAATTCCGTGGAGGTGGTTTGTGATCTCCTGCGTGTGAAGAGCCTCTGCCAAGGAGCCAAAATTCACCCCGCTGTGCCTGCCTCGGCCACAGCCCCCCCGTTCTCCCCACAGAGAGCAGGTCCGGGGAGTTCGTGCTGGGGTTGGATGCGAAGGGTGAGAGGGCTCCAAGGCATCCATCACTGTCCCCCTGGGGGCCGCTCCCAGCCCGTCACAAGCTGGGATCAATGAGGGATCGTTCGGGAGGAGGGAGAGGCGCCGGAGGTGACCAGAGACACAGGGGAGGATAACAAACCCTGCGCTGCCGTGGATGTGATGGATCAGAGAATTTTAGGAGAGCTTAAAAAAAAAAAATAAATAAAGCCACCTCTGCATCACTTCTGCATCATTCCCTTCTTTTCCACGCTGCAAATTCCATTTTGGAAACTCTTATTATAATTGAAATAAAATTAATTGAGACGCATTTAACTGAGACTAATTGAAATTCCACTGCCACAGCAGTAAATCAAAAAAGAGGGGAAAAGATCAGAAAGGATCTTTTCTTGACATTGCTAAACTCCAGCTTGTTTTGCTGGTCCAAACTGGAGCGCTGCAAATAAAAAGCCTTGTTCTTTTGCAATAATTGTGCATTTTTAAATATTGTTTCTAAGAAAAAGAATCAATTATAGCCAGAGGAACAATCCCAAAGAAATGCCAGTCAAAGCCATTAAGATGTTTTCACTGATGCACCACATGTAAATCTGATTTATGTTGGTTTAAACAGTTAAGAAATCCCCGAAATAACTTCATTTATTATTTTATTGCCTGATTAATGGTTCAGAGGAACTGATTTGTAGCTGAAGTTTTACAGAACACAAAATTAAAATAAGAGCCTTTTGTAGAAACATCCCGTATTTGTTCAATTATGTGTTCAAAACTGAAACAAATATAAAAACTTCAATAAATATATTTTCTTCCAAGGAATGACATGCTGTGGGTTTGCTGTTATTGTTGGGTTTGATGTTTTTGCCTCTAAGGAGGTCAGCAATATGGAAACATAAAGGCCAATTTAATTTGTGCATCTGTGGCTGCCAAGTATTTTAATTCCGACAGCTGTGACTGAAGAGTTAATATTTTACTTGTCAAAATCCAAAAGGAGGCCAGTGAATCACTCTAATTCTCATTAAGAGGCTTCCCCCCAGTAGCACCCTAATTCAAAATAATGAAAGTAGAGACTGAGTGCGATTCTAATACCAGTTGAGACCTATCTTTTAATATTTCTCTGGTGATGGATTAGGGATCGGGGAAATTCATCTCAGATCATAGAGCCTAATTTAATAAGGGATCATTCCAAGAGTATTGCATTTTATAATAATGTCATTTAATGTGTCGTCTTCCATTTTTACTGTCCCATATGGATGCTTACATGATGGTGCCACAGGGATAAACTTTTAAAGAAGCAGGCTCATTTTTTGTCCTGGGCTCCCCTTAACGAGGAAGTTTATCAAGGAGATGGTCCATTAGCCAGCTCTGGTAATTGTGGGCTGGTTAAAAGAAGCTCTGAAAGCCACGAGAATGGTGACAAACCCCATACTTCCAAGCCCCGGAGTGGAGGGGAAGGGAGAACACTTAAAAGTAGCTTAAAATCTGATTTTAGTGCCTAACACGATTGTGCCATTGCATGAAAAATGTGGGCCCCTGCTTGTTTAAAACACATGATAATAAAATAATTTTCCCCCTATAACCACACCTCCACACAACATTTCCCACATGCTTTCTCAATGTATTCCTGGGATTATTTAGCTAATTGCTTGTTTGGGGGTTTTATACCTATTTTCCAATGTTCTTTTCCCCAAAAAGACGAAGATTTGCCACGCTGTGAGGGCAGAAATTTTCAACAACCGTTAAAGGATCAGACATAATTATTCTGTACAAATATTTGGGCTCTGATATTTCATTTAATTTGTATTTCTTGGCATTGCACTGAGGGGGAGATTCTGGGTGATTGCCACCTCAAACCGGAGCTGCTCAAGGTCAAGAAACAAGCCAAGCCCCCAGACATCGATAGCAGGGGATTGCCCAGAAGCTGCAAAGCTGCAGCCTGAGCTTTGGTAACCACACAAAGCCTTTAGGAAAAATGGGGCCATAATGAGGGGTTTTGTTCCAAATCCATTGGCGTGATTAAGTCTTTATTCTCAGGTAAGGACTCGAGGGCTGCACGGCAAGGTTTGACAGAATGAGATCAAACAGAGCCAGGCTGAACAGGAACCAGCTGAGGAATAAATAACCTGCTGTAAACAATAATCTCATTACAGCAGTTTTTCCAGCCTTGGAATGTGCTGGCTGAAAGGGAACACAATTAATACAAAATGAGGTTTTTCATTTTTTCCTCCTGAGTACTTTCACAGTTTTGTTGTCTTTAGAACTTTGTGACTCCTGGTATTTCTTGTACTTTTCCTCATACAGCTCAATTTTTTATATGTTGTTTATTCCCGCCTTGGCGTTTCTTCTGATTTTCTGCTTCTCTCCATTGACATTTGGCACTTCTTTTTTGTTCACTGACTCTTTTTATTCTCTTCCTCTGCCTCTTCCTTCCATTTTATTCCACTTCTCCCCAGTCCAGTTCTTTCACACGTTTCAGGCCTCATTTTTGAGCTGTGCTGTTGCTTAAACCAACATTTGTAAAACTCTTTGTACAAATTGGAGAAGTTTCACCCAGATTTGATAGCCTGGGTTTTTTCTTCTCACCACGTTATCTCTTCATGTGTTGGTGTCTTGTTTGTTAGACTTGTTGCTTTGGATTCAACATCCAAAGTTATCCCTCCAGTAGGAATGTCACAAATGTCCACGTCTGGCATCTGGAACTGCTTTAGGGACTCCTTCAGCTTGCAATGAGAAAATTATATTTATAACTGGTTCAAATCAGAAAAAGGGCTCTGGTTGCATCTAAAATAATTAAGAATGACTAGTATATATTAAAGAATTAGAAACAAGCAAACAAAAAGTTAAATAAACACAGTTTGAGGACGGGTTTTTTAGTGAATGCTGCCTGTGTGAGTGACCTTCTTCCATTTCCACTGCTTGTTTTTCCTGTGTCACCTTCATTCCCATCCCTGGAAGTGCTCCAGGCCAGGTTGGATGGGGCTTGGAGCAAGCTGGGTTAGTGGAAGGAGCCCCTGGAAAGCAGGGGGTGTGGAGGGTTAGTGGAGGAGGGGGGATGCCACAATCAATCCCTGGGCACTTTCTGGAGCTCCCCCCTGGAAAGGAGATTCCCAAAGGAGGAGGCCCCTCCTCGGGCAGCCCCTGGCTGATCTCAGGGAAGTTAAGCTTGTCCCAGCTGAGCTGTGCCTCTCAGGGTTAAGCTGGCCCCAGCCCAGCCTGCTGAGCCGCCCCTGCACACCCATCCCAGGGTGCTATAAATAGAACCATCCCAGTGGGAAAACGAGCACCAGCCAGGAACGGGGTCCCGGCCAGGAGATGCGAGAAAGCAGCATCAGAGAGCCACCCCCTGCCAAAGATCATAAATACAGGATGCTTCCAGACTGAGTCATTCCTGGCTTCTCATTTGCTCCTTAGCTCCCCTTCCCTCAGTCTCTCTCCCAGCCACGAGTCCATCAAGAAATGCCCGTCCCTCCCTCCACCTCCTCCTGGTGACGTTATATTTGGCATTTCTGCCTCCCATCGTGGAGCTGAGCTGCTGAACCCTCAATTCCAGGCCTGTGGACCCTCCCACAGTAGAAATATCCTCAAGAGGACGCTTTAGGAAGGAGCTTTCCGTGATGTTCTCACAGAGGTTTTCCCTCCTGCCTTGTCAGGCAATACCTGCCAGGGGAGCCAGCTCAGCTCCACCACGGATCAGAGCTGCTCCCACCCCATCTGGAGTTGGGATGCCCCATCCCTGGAAGGGTCCAAGACCAGGCTGGAAGGGGATTGGAGCAGCCTGGGATAGTGGAAGGCATCCCATGGCAGATGAGCTTTAAGGTCCCTCCAGCCCACTCTGGGATTCCAGGATCTGTTCACACATTTTCAGCCCTCCATCCACACCAGACCATTCCCATCCATACCAGACCATTCCCATCCATGATGTCAGGTAGTAGCTCATGGTTTTCCTTTTGTTTCTCTCTGTTCCTTAAATTAATTACAATTCATTTTTAATCAGAAATTCGCAGTCAGTTCACTACAGGAATTTGAGAGTCGATACTTAGGATAATACAATTGTGCAGTTAAGTCTTAAGGCATTTTTCTTTAGCTGTCTGGACAGGTATAAATCAGTCTCCAGAAAAAAAACCCCAGGCTGCCACAGCAAATATTCTTTATTAAATACAAAACTGATTTTCAACAAATAAAATAGGCTGCTGTGGTCAGGACTCCCCCAGATCTGTGCCTGTTGAAGCATTTGCAGACAGCAGGCTTGGGAAAGACAAACACCCCTCGAATTGATGCTTTAAAGACCAACCCCGCGTACACAGCAACTGCCAATAGTTTGCTCTGGTCTCACTGGGCATAAACCAACATCAGCTAAAATCCACCACACCCTTGAGAAGGTTGGGTTGCTCCTGCAGCCCAGGTTTGGTTTCTTTTTGGTATCCAAATAATAGAGCCTAAAATGTCAGTAAAGTGGTGATAGAAATGTAAGCAGATGGGTCAGAGAAGCGTAACCAGAGCGCTCGTCCTGTTCTCTCGGGTGTTGAACTGATATTTTTCCCTCTGCAGATCCTTTATTAAATACCATTAACTTTACAGCCACTCTTCCAAGTATCTGCCCAGTGGGAAGTGTCTGAAGAACACGAGGTAGCTGTGGCTCCATTCAGAGGCTCTTGCAGTCCTTGATCCACGGAATTCCAGCACTGCCAGGATTTAGATGCACAGTCATCATGAACTTTTATTTCCCAATGGATCTCACAGCTTGTTGCCAAGGGATAGCTTGAACAAATCGCTGTGGAAGGTCCCTTTGGACAGCTGGAACTCTGCTGTCCTCCGGGAGAAGAAGGGGAAGATGCTGGGATTCATCTCCAGCGGCAAGGAGCTGCTCCAGCATGAGGCTTAAGATCCCAACATGTCCTCCCAGCTGGAAACCTCTTTACATCACTTTACCAGAGCCTGTTCGCTGCCCTGCGCTTTGAGTGGGAAATAAAGACACTGGGAAATGACTGATTCAGGGATGTTTTCCCTCTGCAATCCCAAACTGAGCCTACAAAGGGCTCGTGGGTGCCCCTGGAGCCCAGGGCTCTGTGGGATTTGTGGCTGCAGAGCTGTGTTTAAACACACACTGTTCAAACGCCTGGGGAGGGCTTCCACAGCTCTGCTACAGCCACAGCTTCATCTATAAACTGGAAACCCACTTTGATCTCTGCAAACAAATGTGTGTGGGTTTGTACACAAATAAATGTTAAACCAACAGTTTATTTTGGGGACCGAATGGCTCTGCTGAGAGCTGAAACATGAGTTGCTACTTAGATGTGAATTTTCTTTAAAATGGATGTCAAAAATAAAAATTATCCTTTGTGAAGTTCCACTTACACCAACAGAGTTCCAGCTCAGTGAGTGCTGCTCACGAGACTTTCCATGGAGCCACAACCCAGTGGAATATCATCCATGTGCTGCAAACGAGGGAAGGCAGTTACAATTCAATGATGTTTTGCATTAATTGTGTTTAAAGGCTCGCAGTTTGCTGGTAGCCAGGGTGAGGTTGGCTGTTCCTGTGGCTCTTTGTGCCAATCCTGGTGGAGGGAAAAAATATTATATAAAGCTTGAAGTCTTCTGTCCTCCTTTCCATCACTGCACATCCCCTTTCCAGCAAGGTTTCCATCACCCTCATTCTTGGCATTGCCTTGCTGGCAGCAGGTGCAAGACCAGGAGGACATTTAGTGAGGAGGAGGAGGATGATCTCCATGTCCTTCATCCAGTCATGCACCTCTCAGGGAGCTCCCAACTCCCCTGAAGGTGTTTTGGTTTCCCTGCCGCTGGGAATGACGGAGACAGTGGCTGTTAATGGGTGATGGATTCATGGATAACAGGAAAATTTAATTTCCTGGTTGCACTCCGTGATTCCAGCCCTTCTGTGGGGACACAGGCGTGCACGAGGTAGTGATGTTCCAAGGGTCAGACTTTGGGTTTTCCTTCCCACCTTTTCCCTCTGCATTTCCAGCCTCAGGAGAGAGGGCCAGCACTGTCAGCCTGTGTGGCACAGACAGTCCAGGCTCTCTGGGGCTGTTTAACTCAGGAAAGAAATTGAGGAGCGGGCAAAGCATTCCATGAATCCATCGGGGTTTCTTCCCAACTGGAGCCCCAGGCCCAGCTGGACAGGCAGCCAGGGGACCTGGAAATGCTCCTCACACACACAGAGCCCCAGATTTCAGGGTGTTTGATGGAATTCACTCTCCTGGCTCTTTCTTGGAAGTTGTCATTCAAGGGGCAACAGCAGTTTGCTTCCAAGAGGGGTTTTCAGATTATTTATTCCCAAGAAACCTCATGGAATCCCAGACTGGTTTGGGTTGGGAGGAACCTTAAAAATCATCTCATTCCCCTGCCATGGGCAGGGACACCTTCCACTATCCCAGGCTGCTCCAAGCCCAGTCCAGCCTGGCCTTGGACACTGCCAGGGATGCTCCAGGATGCTTCTCTGCAGGAACTGGAACTGTGTTTAACCATTTTATGCATTTTTCATGTGAGACTGGTCTAAAGACTGCCCACATTTCCTGCCTTCCTCGGTGTCCCAGGGCAAACATTGGGAAGCACAGAGCGAGAGAGCTGGGATGGACATTTGGCCTGAAATTATTCCCCAGGACTTCAGTGATAAGAGCCACACTCAGCCACCATCCAAGAGCCTCAGGCTGTAATTTTCTTAGATCTTTGAAGCTAAACAAGGTTGTGCCAATTCGAGAGCTGTACAGAAATCAGGAAAAATGCAGTTTGTGGGCAATGTGTTTCTTCTGTGCCCAAACCCGGGTTTTTTTGTTTGTTTTCATTTACATTCTGCAGCTCCTTTCTGGAAAGCCTGGCTGGAGGCCATCCTTCCATCCTCCTCCTCAGAGCACAGGAGCAGGGGGGTGCTGCCCACAGAGGGACCCAGTGCAGCTTCCAGAACAACTTGCAGAATTCTTGTCGTTTTCCTCCAGTTTTTGCAATTTCAATTCCACATTTAAATTATTCCCATCCCCATTTTATAGGTGTTAAAATACAAAAAGTCTGAGCATTTTTCAGGGCCAGGTTGGACAGGGCTTGGAGCAGCAGTGGGAGGTGTCTCTGTCCATGGCAGGGAGTGGGATGGGCTGGGTTTTAAGGAACCATTCTGGGATCCTCTGAGTTTTAATTGCAAATGGCAGAACAAAAATTCTTCTTTCTGCTCCAGTTATTCATTCTCTTGGCTACTTGAGCCCCCAACATTAATCCACATCTCTGCTCCAAGTTCTCTGAACTTAGGCAAGACAAAAATTCACCTTTTCCTCCTTGACAACATTTGAAGTCCATTGAACCCCTACAGATTTCCCCACATGAATGACCAACCATTGCACGAGCACACAGGAAATAGTTCAAACCAAAACCAAATCCTGGTCACAGTTTGTTTTTATTTTCCTGAAAACTAAGTGGGACACTTAAAGAACTTGTGCACAACTTGAAAAAAATTTAAATAAATTCTTACTTTAAAGAGCCCTGGAGATAAATCACTCACAGGAGTGTTTCACACAGAACTCAGCCTGACCCTGGCCGTATCTTGGCTAATAACAATTGGTTTGAAGTATATATGCTCCTTTTCTGAGAGAAGGCTTAATTCATCTTTCTGCAGGCCCAGAGCAAGAGCTGACACCCTGTAAATCTGCCTCTCCATTGTTCCACAGACACAGCTCAGGGCAGATGTTACACAAGAAAGCTCGGAGGGAAAATGCACAGGCATTTCCCCAGCCCAGGAAAAGAAGTTCTTGATTAGAAGCAAAGTGAGTTCATTAGAAATTAATCCAAATTCATTACATCTGAACGTAAAATAATGCATGAATTGCAAATGCTCCAGTTTCCTTTAGCAGTATTTATGTGGTTCAATTAGTTTTGAAATTCATACAGAATCCTTTACCTGGGCAGGAAAATATTGTAAATGGCTTCTGTAATTAAACTGATTACACATGTAAGAATTGTCATCTGCTTAACGTGACAAAGCTCTTTGTCAGCTGCATGGAACAGGCACAAAACCCACCAAGGCTCTGTCACACCTTGTGCAGCTGCAGGGATGGAGGGCAGAGCTGCCACTGCTTCCACCAGGTCAGGAGCTGGCCTGAAAACCATCAGATCCCATCAGGAAATCCTCTCCTGCAGTTCCAGCAGCGTGGGAATAACAAAGATCCCACTGGGGGTATTGGACAAGAAGGACAAACAGCTGAAAACTGAGCAGGAACCCTGTGGATGAGCTCACATCCCTGTGCAGAGCGAGGATGGGCATTGTAGCCATGGCACCTCTGTAAATTAATGGCTCCTCAAGTGACTGGGGCAATCTAAACCAGGTATGAGGTGACAAAGAGTTGGCTTATATGGAGTATTGGGAAGGAATTGTTCCCTGTGAGGATGGGCAGGCCCTGGCACTGGGTGCCCAGAGCAGCTGGGGCTGCCCCTGGATCCCTGGCAGTGCCCAAGGCCAGGCTGGACATTGGGGCTTGGAGCAGCCTGGGACAGTGGGAGGTGTCCCTGCCATGGCAGGGGTGGAATGGGATGAGTTTTAAGCTCCCTTCCATCCCAAACCAGTCTGGGATTCTGTGATTTAAGATGCATCATACCCAGCTAATTCCTCAGCCTGCTGTTTCCTTTTTCTTGTAGGGTCAGGACGTCTCCCCAGCAGAATTCCTGCTGCAGTCACCAAAGCCACTGGAAGCATCCCTGAGTTTCCTGCACGGGGACAGCAGGAACATTCACATGTGGTTCCCATTGTCCTGCATTTAACCTCTCAGAGATATTTTGGGGCAATTCTTTATTTACATTTTCTTTAACAAGGAATATGTTTACCTTTGTCCTAAAGATTACCACATGGCCAAACACTTCCAAATCCAAATATTTCCCAAACGAAAATCTGCATAATAATTAGAACGTGTACATTAAGTGGAGGAGTGGTGAAAAAGATGTTCTGAGTGTTCATGGGGATTTTATAACGGGACCCGGGCAGCATCTCAGCTCCCAGCAGATTGCCAGGCTGGGGAAGTGCAAGCCAAGTTTCCACTGCTTAAATATTTACTCAAAGGACAATGAGAGGGTGGTGAGTGTGTTGTTGTTAATAATAACAGTTTGCACACTGCTGTCTGTGCTGGGGTGCCAAACCCCCTCCTGGATCCTCTGGCACACTGGGAGGGGAGGCCACCTGGGCCAGCCCCCCTCAGAATGCAGTCACTAAATTAAAATGACTCCAAGGAAAGTCGTTGCGTCTCCTTCTGGTTGCTTCCAAAATTCTGATGCTTTTTCTAAGAGCGTGCAGAGACAGGGCAAGGGAGAATGGCTTCAAAGGGATGGAGGGCAGGGATAGATGGCATATTGGAAAAAATTCTTCCCTGTGAGGGTGGTGAAGCCCTGGCATAGGGTGTGGCTGCCCCTGGATCCCTGGCAGTGTCCAAGGCCAGGCTGGACAGGGCTTGGAGCAGCCTGGGGCAGTGGAAGGTGTCCCTGCCTGTGGCAGGGGTGGAATGGGATGAGATGAACTTTAAGGTTCCTCCCAACCCAAGCTCTTCCATGATTCCATGATTCTATAACACACGGACAATCCTTATTTTCCAAACACTCTCTCTTGCCTGAGCTGCTCCTACAGGGGTAACCCCACCCCCGTGTGTGAGCTCCATCTGGAGTTCTCATCAGTGGTGACTGGTGGGTCGTGCTCTCCTCCTGTAAGGAAAAGAAAACAGTGGGTTGGAATTGTTGTGGAAGCAGGAATGGTGGCAGTGGCTGCCTGACACGGGAGTGATGAAATGTTTCCCCTGTCACAGAGAGCGTGGAGCTTGTCAGCATCTCCCTGGAGCTCCAGGGCACTGCAGGGGCTGGGTGAGGGAAGGTGACTGGAGGTTTAATATAGTTAATAGAGAGAGCAGAAACTGTGGGGTCAATGTGACCCTACAGCCAGTAAGTTCTGAGCAGAATTCCCATTCCACAGTGGTAGGAGACCTTCATGCACACCCAGGAAGCCAAAAGGCTCCAGTGACAATTCTGGTGCAGGGGACACCTTGAACTGGGCATCCCAAACACCGCAGCTGGATGTGGACAGCTGCTGACCAGTTTACCCACTGCACAGAAGAGCCTGGGGGTGCTTCCTGCCTCGTCCAGAAGACGCAGAATCCAAGGTGGGAGTTCCAAAGAGCTGGCAGGGGGAGGGGGATGTGCAGGCACCTGCTGCTGGAGCTGCACAGAGCTGGGGATGCCCTGCAGGACCACGGTGTGACCCCAAGTGACCCCACACACCCAGGGGTGCAGCACTAGGGTGGGTGCCACGCTGCCACACGTGGGGTCTCAGCCTGAAGGGTGATGCAGCTGCACTCCTGAAAGCATTGCTAAAACTGTTCTCTGTTCCCTAAATGAGCTTGAGGAAGATGTTCATAAAGCTCTGGCTCTCTGTTTTACCAACTCCAGCTTTATATCCTCGGTGCTTTCAGGGTGGCTGCAGCTGCTGAGAAAGTCAAACTGCCCCTCGTTCCTTTTGGGCATTTTTACCTCCCCAATCTGGTAATTCTCTCCCAGAATTTTTCCCTGGGTGATTTTTACCTGTGTAAAAGGAGGCTGCTGAAAGCAAGTGGGTGTTTCATGAGCAGCGTGCCTGACGCGCAAAGGCCATAAACCCTTTGTTATGAAGGAAAACATTCCCAAAACCCTTTCCCTGAACAGAGAAAAGCTTCCCTTCCCTCTCTAGGAGAAGTTGAGGCTCTGGTGAGCACAAAATGACACTGCTGGAGGAGAGGCTGGCTCTGCAGTGCAGGGCAGGAGCCGGCTGTGGGCACGGCATCGGGGATGCACACGGGGATGATTCGGCAGATTCCCGCAGATCCTGCAGGCAGCAGCGCCTGGCACGCACAGCCTTTCCACTGAACCAAAACCCGGCCTCACATCGGGAAGGGGTGGGGTTTGGGGGCTCATTGCCTTGTCCAGGCGGGCACAGTGTCACCACAACACTGAGGAAGATGATGGGAATTGGTGGCTTTGCTGGTTCTACCATCAGGAACTCGGGCCAGCCCCAGAATCAGGAGGAAGTGGCAAAGCAGCACGAATGCATCCCAAAGCCCACAGTCTGCCACCAGAGCAGCGAGACTCGGGGTGCCGAAAATGCTGAGGATTTCCTTCACTCACACCAACTTAATTGCCTAAAGAACACCTGGAGAGAGGGCTGGGGGCTGGTGTAAGGTGTGAGTAGTGACAGCTCCCGCTGCTGGGAACACTCACTGGATCCTCCAGGAAACCAGGGGCAGTGGCTGCTTGAATGCAGGAAAGGTTAAAAATGAGCACAACTTTTCCAGTTCCTTGCAGAACTTTTCTGCCCACCTCAGAACCACAAAAGTGATACAGATCTGCTGCTTTTACTCCTAAACTTACTCAGGAGATGACCTTTGAGGTGCCCTTTCACCTGCTGGCACCTCACAGTGAGGGAAATCAGGCTCAGAAATAGCGAGTGACTGAGGATTCAAGGGCAAACGAAACAGGAACAGCCACGGAATTGGACAAGTATCAATATTTACTGGGCAGGAAGGAGAACAGCGTGTCCTGTTAGCACAACACGTTATTTATCCTGTGGCTACCCAGCCACAGCTCGCTCCGAGGGCTGGCTACCACAGGGGCTCAGGTGCTTGTCCAGTGCTGCTCCTCAGAAAGGCAACTTTGAAAGCCTAGCCTGGAATAAAGCTGAGCTGTGAGAGAACAGCTAGAGACACGGCAGGTTTGTATACAGGATTTAGTGTGTTTTCATGCAGGTTTATGCACCGTGTTTTCTCCCCTTCTCATTTCCGGCATTTTTGTGTGGAGAATGGAGATCCACGCAGGAATCTGAGCTCCCTGTCAGACATCTGGCTGCTCCCTGCCCCGCTCACCTCGCTCGTGCTGCTGCAGAGAGACAACAAAATGTGGAAACTGCTCCTTCAGCCCCGCGGAATCTGCATCAGGTCCTGCTGGGAACACACCAAGGGCTCTGCGAGGACAGAAACAGGTGTTTACTCCTTCCTACAGGATTTCTTGGATCCTTTCTCCAAATCCCCTTCGCAGGCCAGCATGTCTCCATGTCAATCCCACACAAAAACTTTATCTCCAGGAAGCACAGATCGTGAGCGCTGGCTGCCTCGTGAAACACCCATAATTAAATCTTGGGAAATCGACGGGATTTTACAGAGGCTCAGACACTCTAAGAAATAAAATAGGAACAGAAGAGTCCTGGCCAACTTCTGTTGGCCTGTAGACTTATTAGGCATTCCAGTCCAAGGAAACCAGGAATGTAAGTGTTCCCGTCCAAAAACATCCCGTTAAGGCTATTTTATTTTAATCACAGCTGCGCTAAAAACCACGCAGTTCTCTTACACCATCCAATCCCTTCCCCGATAGGATGAAAGCCCGTTTTTCCTGACTTTTTATTACGACCATCTTGAAGATGGACGTGCCAAGAGCGGAGCGCAGGTGGGAGGTTCCCCTTGTATACACCCCGCAAAAACCTGCACAAGGTTGTTGGGCAACTCTACCTGAACCAGTTGTGCTTAAGCAGAGCAGGTGGGACGTGACAAGTTTATTTGGAGGAGGGAGAGGGTGTCTGAGGCAGGTTCTGAGCCGCGGGGCTGCGATGCTCTCGTGCTCATATTAATGAACTGCTGCGTTCGGGGATCAATCGACACCACCGGTACTTTTATTGACTTTATAATTAGCAGCATCTTACTTTTGCTGGAATAAAGCCGTTTTACCTAACACAAAATCTATCATTTCCAGCCCGTTATTAGCATAGAAACGGCCGAGCTGGTTTGACTCTGGCCGCTCGCGGGCCTCGCCGGGAAGGCTCTGACTGTCCCTGTCCTTATCCCTGTCCTTATCCCTGTCCTTATCCCTGCCCATCCCGCGGGGACACCTCGGGCTCTCCCGCCGCTGCCCGCGGTGCCACAGCCGGCCCGGGGGACCCTTCCCAAGCCGCCCCAACCTTTCCCAACCCTTCCCCGGCGAGGGGCCCCGCGGGGGCTCGGGGGCTGCGCATCCCCCGCCAGCCCCGTCCGTCGCTCACCCCGGAGCGGCTCTTCCCGCTGGGATTCCTCGGAGCTTCCCAGCGCTCCCGGAGGAGCGGGAGGAGAATCCCGACCTGGGGGAAGCGCCCAGCCCGGAGCCCCCCGCGCCCACCGCGGGCTCTGCCCGGGCGCGGGGGGTCCCGATCCCCCCGGATCCCTCCCTGGAAAAGATTCCGAGCCGTTCCGCTTTCCTCGCTTTTATTACCTGAGGGAACCTGACAGAACTCGTAAAGACACAATTGCTATAGAGCTTCCGCCGGCCGGCTTGGCTGCCACAGAAAAGCCAACGCGAACGCCGCGTCCCGGTTTGTGCAGCCGAAACTCGGGAAAAAACTCAGAGAAAGGGGGGGAAAAAAGAAACTCTAAACAAGCTGCGCGGAGGCGAGCGGCGCTTCCTCGTCGTGCTGAGCGCTATCGGCGTGTCGCGGTATCTACGGAGCAGAAAGAAACGTGCGAGCGCTACAGAAGGTGTGAACACGGAAAAGAAAGAACATCACCGATGGCTGGACACCGACAGTCCCGGCAGGGAGCTGGAACCGTCCCCCGAACCGTTCCCCCTTCAGTCAATAGGTCGCAAAGTGTCTTAAATTCATTACTTGGCACTTATTGAAATTCGTGACGTCGAAAATGGATTAAAAAATGTGAAGCAAACCTGAGTGAAACAAAATATATTGTACTGACAACAAATGCAATGAGATAACAGCATCTTGCTTTCTTTTTTTTTTTTTTTTCTTTTTCTTTTTTAAATAACTTAAAATACACTAGAAAAAATATGGTCAATATAAATAATTTTGTTTTCATGGAGAACAAATAGATACAAAGCCCGTCCATACCAAAGTTCGCGTAGAAGAGCTTTCCCCCTGTCTTGGCAATAAGCATGAGGGTCTGATGACAAAATCTGGGATAACAATCACTGACTGCAGGGTACCCCAGGTTAAATAGCTATACGTCTCTCAAATAATAATAATCATAACCAAAAAAATCACAAGATTACGTGAATAGATACACCTTTATGAGATAAAATGTAAATGTTTGACAGTCAACTATCAATTCACAAGTTATAGCCAAAATAAACTTTGTTCGTGTGTATCAACATATTTTACATGTACCCAGTACCTCTTATCGGAATTTGCCGTGGTGTCAAGTGGTGGTTGGGAATTAAATACTCTCTCTTTTTTTTTTTTTTTCCTTCTTTCTTATTTTTTCATTTACTTTTGCCCTCAGGACAGGAGAGACCCGGCAAAGGGAAGCAAACTCCGCTCTCCTGGCGCTTTCCGCTCCCTTTTATTTCAGAGGTGGGACAGCAAACGACCAACAAAGATTTAAGAGTGGAAAAGGTAGCGCTTGATCTCCCTCTCTCTGCCTGCTTCCCTCCAAGATTAAAGGAGAAAGAACCCAGCCACGTTTGTTTGTTTGGTTTTGTGGTTGTCTTGTTTTTTTTCTACTAAAGATGAGGGTGAAGTGCAAGTGAATCAAAGGACTCCATCAATGAAATACAAATACATGCAACCCGGAATGCTGCTGGAGGAAGTATCCCGGACAGTTTCCCATTAGAAATTCGCAGAGAAATCATTGTCTTTTTTTTTTTTTTGTCTTTTTTTTTTCCCGTTCGTCGTCGTCTTTCTCTCTTCTTTTTTTTCTCTTTTTTTTTTTTTTTTTTTTTTGTCGCTATTCCAGACGTGGTTGTTAAACTCAAGTATCTGATGCAACGTGAAAGGAGGCCCGCCTCTCTTATCAAATTTCTTGTATTAAAGTGAACTTCGCAGAAAAAGGTCAGTTTCAAAACCTGTGAACTTCCCAGCTGCGCGTCCTCTAATTCCTTAAATAAGTATATATCTCCCGTCCGTTTCTCCTCTCCCTCGTTTCTTTCTTTTTTTTTTTTTTCCTTTTTAACTCTTTTTTCCCTTTTTTTTTTTTTCTCTTCCTTTTTTCTTTTTTTTTTCCTTGCCAAAAAAAAAAAAAAAAAGAAAAAAAAAAAAAAAGAAGAAGAAGCGCGGTCACAGCCCCAGGGCGGCGGCGTGTTTCTTGGCCTTCAGGCGGAGGTCGGCGATGCTGGAATTCTTGCTGGTGGTCTTGGCGGCGGCGGCGGCGGCCACCACGGAGGCGGCGGAGGCGGACTCGGCCAGGGTGGCCAGCGGGAGCCCGAAGGGGGGCGCGGGGAACATCATGTAGGGGGCGTGGGCCAGGTGCGGGTGCAGGTGATGGTGCGCGTGGGCCACGGCGCTGTCCAGCTGCAGCTGCGCCTGCACCTGCGGGGACAACGCGAGGGCCCGTGGGGCCGTGTCACCCCCCGGAGCCACCCGGCCGCCCACCCGCGCCCACCCGCGCCCACTTGCCTGCTGGAAGGGCATCCTCAGCGCGCCCACGTTCACGTAGGGAGCCACCCGGCAGGCCTCGAACTGGGTGGCGGCGCCGATCAGCACCCCTGGGGAGGGAGGCAGCGGCGGGGTCAGCGCCGGGACCCCCCCGCGCGTGTCCGAGGCGCGCCCCCGCCCCCGCCCCGCTACCTTTGTGCAGCTGGTTCTCCTGCTTTCGGCACTTGGCTCGGCGGTTCTGGAACCACACCTGCGGGGAGGGGGACACGGGGTCACGGCCGCGCTGCCGGGAGGGGCAAACCCCAAATAAACCCGCCGAGAATAACAACAACAGCAGCAATAACGATAATAGTAATAATGATAATAATTATGATAAAATTCCCAAGCCCCACAGCCCCGCAGACAAAGACGCCCGGGTGCGCTCCCCCCTCCCGGGCAGCCCCCGCTGCCGAGCTCCGACGGGCAAAAGGGAAAGAGCCAAACCCCCCGAAAATCGCCACGCGCGGAGTGCACGCCCCAGGGAAATGATTTCCCGGGCCCCGGGCTCCTCTTTCCACATCAGACTCCCAAAAGGCTGGAATCGCCCCTGATATCCAATACTAACGGGTGATAACGGCCCGAGAAGCTCGTGCTCATTAATAAATAAATTAATTAGCTTTCTCTTGCAGAAAAACTCAACAACAACTGAGTTTAATGACTTTTTTTCTTATTTTCTTTTTTTTGTTTGGTTTTTTTTTTGTGGGGGGTGGAGGAGAATTACGGCCCTAAAAGCTTCGCTACAAAGAAGTTTCGAATGTCTCTGTTCAGTGGAGTGTAGCACAGAAGGGGAATAATTATCTCATTATCATCATAACCTAATTTGCTTGCACCGAAGAGGCTGCCCCGTTAGACAAGAACACACTTTTAATATTGGAAATGGAATCGTTAAAATAAATTCCCAGCTTTAAGTTCTGCTGGCTTTGAGAAAGGAGGGAGGGAAAGGGGGAGAGCCGGTCTGAAAACATCCCTGTATTAACCCAGGGCTCTGCAGCGCATCCCAGCAGCCACATCGACCAAGGAATCGTTTCCCCGCGGCCAGGAAAAAAAAAAAAAAAAAGAAACAAAAAAAGAAGAAGAAAAAAAGAGATAAAAATTGCATTTTTTGAGGTCTTACTCGAAGAGACGAATATAAACGGGAATTTCTCCCGCCCTGTCATTTTCTCCAGCCAAGGAAAATGTGCCCAAGAGCCACGTTCGCCCTCAGCCCTCCCGTGGAAACGCGCCTTCCGTCATTTACGAATTAGAGCAGATACGAGACAAAATATTATTGAAAAGCGGGGTTTGTTTGGTTTGGTTTTTTTTTTTTTTTTCCGGGAGGATTTCTAGGGAATGGGTTTAATCTATGTAAATCTCCGAAAGTTATTATGCACCCTGCGATTTGGCATCATGGGAGCGCGGATTATGCGCCGCCGCCGCCTCCTTTGTCGAGCACCTCCCTGCTCCATTTTCCACAGCCAACAACTTTTTGCCTTGGTTTTGTTAAGGTTTGGTGAACAGAAACAAAAAATAAATAAAAAAAACCTCCACGAACAAACACAAACAATTAAAAACCAACCAACCAAAAAACAACCAAGCAACCAGAAAAAAAAAAAAAAAAGCAACCAAAAAAAAGAAGGGGGGGGAAGAGAGGGAAAATGAAGACTTTTTTTTATTATTTTTATTTTTTTTCGTGGTTCAGGCTCTGACAAAAGCTGCTCGTTTTGAGTTTTTCGGTTCCCCGTGCCGGCTCTGCCTCTGTCCTTACAACCTTACACGATGCAGGGAAACCCCCCGAGGACGGAGCGCATACTTGGGTGCAGATGGTGCCTGCGAGCACAAAGATTGAGGGGGAGTATCTGTTACAGCGAGACTTTCTACCAGCTGCAGATGTTCGGGGCCTAGAACTGCTCCATGTGTTCAAACAAATAATGACCATCATTTTCTCTTCTTTTATTTTCAGAACGGAAATACACCGGAGCAGCTACATTTGTTCTCATTTGACGGATCCCCTTCCTCCCCGCTCCTCAGCTCATCCCGACAAAACTCGCAGAAAGCAGCCCAGGAACACGTTTGGAAAAAACTTTGGGAGGGTGCAAAGCGCAGGTTAAATCCAGAGAAGCAGCGGCTTCCCGGGAAGGGAGAAAGCTCAAAATATCCCAGGTTTATCCCAGACTTTCTGTATTTCTTAAACCCGAACAAAGCACCTCCCTCAGTTCTCCTGCCGTTTCAACATTTAAGAACTACGAGGAGAAACGGACTGAAAATAAATCTATTCTTGTTTCACTTCGCGGTTCCTAATTCAGTTTATGGTCGCGACATCCATGAAGGGAATCGTTGCGTCCATGGATGAGCCGGGCAGCGGGGACCGGGAACGCAGCCCCCGCCAGCCCCGGAGCCACGGGAGCGGCTGCCGAGGCGGGGATGGAATAACCGCGGAGCTGGGCTAAAACACGGCCGAACGAAGGGATGGGGACACGCGGGGAGACAAACGCCGGGGAGGCAAAGCCCTGCGGGGCCGTTCGCAGGTTTGCTGGGTGAAGTTGGGCGCCGGGGAGCTGACTCCTCTCCCTGACAGAAGGATGGGGCTCTTCCCCATCATCTTCCCGGCTCTCCCACAGCTGCCCCTTCCCCCGAGCACACGCACCCACGCGGGTGGGCACCCACGCGGCCCCGCAGCCTCGGCTACCTGCACCCTGGCCTCGGAGAGCCCCAGCCGCTGGCTCAGCTCCTCCCGCATGAACGCGTCCGGGTAGTGGGTCTCGTCGAAAAGCCTTTCCAGCTCGTTCAGCTGCTCCAGGGTGAAATTCGTCCGGCTCCTCCTCTGCTTGATTTTCGTCTGCCCTTCGTCTTCCATCGCTTTCGCATCCTCCTTGCGCTCCTTCAGCTCTGGGGACACTGGGCACGACACAGCAGTCAGAGCGGCGGGGCCGGCACGCCGGGGCCGGGGGCACCGGGGCTCGCCCCGCTCTCGCCGCTCCCGGCGGCCGGGGGATGCGGACGGGAGCCCCCCGGGGCCGGGGCAGCCGGGAGCGGGGCCTGTGCGCCCGGGCCGCGCTAGGCCGCCTCGGCCGCTGCCGTTCCGGGCTCCGCCGCTGCCTCCGGTAACCGCTGGCGGGGAGAACGGGGTCCGCACCGAGCCCTCCCCTCCGGCCCCGCCGCGCCCCCGGGGGATGCGCAGCAACAGGTCCCCGGAGCCTCCGCCGGCCGCCGCGGCCCCTCCGCGCCCCGCGCTCCCGCGGGATTCGTTTTTCCTTGGTCAATTTTCGGCCGGAGACGCGCCCCGGGCCGGAGCGCGGGCCCCCGCACCGACCCCCGCGGGGCCGCCCGGCCCGGTCCTGCCCCGGCCGCGGCTCCCCCGCGGCACCGATTGCCTTTCTCCAGGCATCCGTTCCAGGGATGCTCCGGGCGGTCCGCCGGTCCGAACAAAAGGGCGGCAGCGACCCGCGGGTCCCCGCAGCCACGGGCACGGGCCCGGCCGCCTCCCGCAGCGCCCGAGAGCGACGGGCGGCCCTGGTACCGGCCCCGCGGTACCGCGCGGAACACCCGCGGGGCGGATCTGCTGGGAGCCCCGGGGCCGAGCGTGGGCAGCGCGGCCCGGCCCCACGCGAGTCCGCGCACCCGGAGCCGCGGGGAACGAACGGGCCCGCGGGGCCGGGCTTTCGTTGGCGGCGCGGCTTCCCGTGGGATGCCGAACGGGAACAAGATCGCGTTCTGAGCAAGTTAAATCCGGGTTCAAATATTTTAATCTAAAAACTTCGAGGCTGGCCGCGGATCTCCCGCGGCTGGGAGAGCCCGGGCAGCCGCCCATCACCGCCGGGCACAGCCTCCCCGCCAGCCCCAGTCCACCCGCGACCGCGGGCCGCTCCGCGCGTACCGACCCCGACGGGGGAAGGGGAGGAAGGGGAAAGGGAACGGGAGAAGGGGGAGCCCGCGGTGCCGCCGTTACCGTCGCTGAGCTTGGGGGTGGCCGCCTCGGCCGCTCTCTCGGCGGCGGCGTCGGGCTCCCGCTGCGGGGAGCGCCCGGCCGGCCGCGCCGCGGGGCTGCCCGTGTCCTCCCGGCCCGGCTCCGCCGCCGCCCCGCCGGGCTCCCGCGGGCCGCCGCCGCCGCGCAGGGGCCCGCTCTCCAGCACCTCGCGGTAGGTGATGAGCTCCTTCTTCTCCTTGGCTTTGGGATCAAACGACTTGGAGACAAACGCCGTCAGCTCCTCCATGGCTCAGGGGCGCGCTGCCCCGGCTCCCCGGGCGGGCATCCACGGGGCGGGGAGGTGGCGGCGGCGCCCCGGGCCGTGCCGAGCCGAGCCGAGCCGAGCCGGGCCGGGCCGGGCCGTGCCGTGCCGTGCCGTGCCGCCCGACGTGCAGGGCTCCCGGGGTCTGATAGCGACGCCGCGATTGAAGTGGCACTATTTATACTTTGCAAAGCCGGCCCCTTGTTCCCGGCGAATTACCTCCCCTCGGAGCTCTGAATGGACCCCTTCCTTCCTCCCTTCCTTCCTCCCGTCCTTGCCGGTCGCCCGCCCGCCGCGGGGCACTGCGGCCACGGCACCGCCCGCCCGCCGCGCGCTGCGCCCTAATTAATTTAATTAGGCGCGGGACCGTGTGCGAGGTCCCGGGCGAGCGCGACGCGGAGAGGGGCCGGGGCGGCGGGGGAGTGGCCACCGGGACGCGCGGGGGGGCGGCGGGGGGCGCGCAGGCTCCGCGCACCGCCCCGCGTGGGTCGGGTCAGCCCCGCAGCCCGCGGGCACAGCGAACCGGAGCGGCCCCGCCGCGGCAGCGGCCCCGCGGGAGCCGCAAAAGTTCCTCCGTGGGCGCCCGCATCCCCCGAATCAACGAGGGGATAATTGACAGAGAGAAACGCGGCCGCGTCAGGAGCGGGCGCGCATCGAGGCGTCAGATTAGAGCCGAACACGCCAATATTGCTAATATTGTTTTCCCTTTGTTTTTTTTTAAATCCCATCACGGAGCACTTCTGTTGACGGAACTCGCCTCTCTTCCACCTTTGCTAAATTCTAATAAATTATTCAGAATTGTTTAACTCTTGCCTGTGTATCGATTTTTCATTGACCTTTGGGGCGATGACTTCACATAACGGAGCGTTTATTTACCGGAGCAGGTTCGGTACCGGCGGTGGCATCAGCGTTTATTCAGAGCCGGTCACACGCGACCCCGCCGCGACAGGAGCGAGCCCCGGTCCCTCCGCTCCAGGGCACGCGCGGGGCGTTCTCGATCCCCGGCACATCGGGCACCGGGGGATTCGGTGTGACCGACCCCGCCGCGGCTGCCGACCCGGTGGCTGACCCTCATGAGCCCCTCCGCCCTGACATTTCGTTTATCCCCACGCGCGTTTCGCGATTCCCGTGGCGGGGAGAGCGTGCTCGGGAGCTCGCGTTAAACGAATCAAATTCGGTGAAAAATCTGATTAAGTGAAGCGATTAAATCGTTCTGTTCTATTTCTGGTCGTTGCCCGGCGGGTCCCCGCTCGGACCGTGCCCAGCCGCGCCCGGCGCGCTCCGTCCCGCGGGCACGGCCGCGGTGCCCACGCCGCGCGTGGAGAGCTGTCCCTGCGCCCGCGGGGGCGGCTCTCGGTGCCATAAAACACCGACCCTCCTTTAACTCTTCGAGAGGGAACGAAATCCCCTCCGTGCCGCTGTCCCCGCGCGGTCCCCGTCACCCGGCGGGACACGCGCTGTGCCCGTGGGTCGCCGCGTTGGTCGCCGTGTTGGCCACGGTGCAGACAGCGCTCCGTGGGCTCTGCGCGCCCCTGGGCAGCGGGACCCCGACCCCGGAATCACCCACGCTCCCCTCTTGCCCGTCACCCGCGGCGTGTCACGCCGTGTGCCCGTGGGTCATCGCGTTGGTCACCGTGTTGGGCACGGTGCAGAGGGGCTCCGTGGGCTCTGCATCCCCCCGTGGGCAGCGGGACCCCGGCCCCGGCCCGGCCCCGGCCCCCGCCCGTCCCGCGTGGGCGTTCGCCGGCGCGCCGCATCCATGGCTCGGCGCTCGCTGTGGCCGCCTGGCCGCGCTCGGCGGTGGATTGGCGCTGCCTGCCCGCCGCCCCGGAAGGCGCTGGGCTCGAACCGGGGCCGCGGCGGCGCCGCAGGTACGGGGACAGGGGGACAGGGGGACAGGGGGACACGGGGACACGGGGACACGGCGGGACCGGCCCCCAGGGCACGGCAGGCGGGGATCGGCGGCCGCTGCCGGGGCCGGGTGTGCCCAGCGGCCGCGCGGCCTCCGGTGCGGGCTGTGCGCGGGGCAGCGCCGGCCGCGCACGTGGAGCCCCGCGCGGGGGTGTCCCGGCCCCCCGGGAGGTGCCGAGCAGCCGGGATGCGCGGGCTCCGTGGGACGGAGTGCGTGGAGCTGCTGTTTCTGCGGGCAGCGAGCGAGCAGTGTTATTTCTGCTGTGAAATCCCGGTGCTCGGGGCCTGTCCCGGTCCGCAGTGCGCTGCTGGGACAGTCCGGGAATTCTCCTGGCGGCAGATGCCGTGTCCAGGACCTGCCGTTTTCCAGGAGGGTGTTCCCTTGAGTCCTGACTCGTGCTTGCTGCGGCTCCCCGGCCCTGGCTCCAGGAGGAGGAATTTCTGTGTCCTTAATGGTGAATTTGTCCTTTGTTCTGCTCCCAGGCTCTCCCCGGTGGATCAGGAGGTGCTGCCTCGGTGGCCAAAAGTGTGAGGAAGGGCAAAAGTTTGGCTGGAGGAAATGAGCAAGTTGAACCCGTCTGTGCTGGGAAGAGGAGGAGCAGGGAAGGGAACGGAGCTGGGAAGGGGCTGGAGCCCCAGGAGCGGCTGAGGGAGCTGGGAAAGGGGCTCAGGCTGGAGCAAAGGAGGCTCAGGGGGGACCTTGTGGCTCTGCACAAGTCCCTGACAGGAGGGGGCAGCCGGGGGGGTCGGGCTCTGCTCCCAGGGAACAGGGACAGGAGGAGAGGGACACACGTATTTTTATATAAATATAAACCAGCACAATGCAGACACGGGCCCTTCTCACAGCTGGGAATGTTTGGGTTTTGTGCAGATTGAAGATGGGCCGCCGCTCCTCGGACACGGAGGAGGAGAGCAGGAGCAGGAGGAAGAAGAAGCACCGCAGGCGCTCCTCCTCCAGCAGCTCCTCGGACAGCAGGACCTACAGCCGGAAAAAATCGGGGAGGAAATCCAGGTCGAGGTCGCGGTCTCGGGATCTCCAGTCTTGGTCCCATTCCTATGAGAAAAGGTGCATTTGGAGGAGTTTTTAGAAACTGAGCTCTTTTATATTATGGCAGAAAGCTGGAAAAGTTTGAATCCCACGGGTTGGAATTTTGTAGCACAGATTGTTCTGAACCTGATGCCTTGGAAGGTGTGAAAATGTTTTCACTTCCATCAAAATAAAAGCCTAAACCCAGCACTGTGACCAGAAATACCCACACCTCCTTCCCCCCACAGGAGCACTAAAGCAGGGCATGTGCAGACCCAAAGGTAACTTGTGCTTTAAACCAGAGAAACCCCAGCCAGCTGAAATAGCTCTTCCTTTCTTCTCCCAGCAGGGACACCTTCCCCTATCCCAGGCTGCTCCCAGCCCCAATGTCCAGCCTGGCCTTGGGCACTGCCAGGGATCCAGGGGCAGCCCCAGCTGCTCTGGGCACCCTGTGCCAGGGCCTGCCCACCCTCCCAGGGAACAATTCCTTCCCAATATCCCATCCAGCCCTGCCCTCTGGCACTGGGAAGCCATTCCCTGTGTCCTGTCCCTCCATGCCTTGTCCCCAGTCCCTCTGCAGCTCTCCTGGAGCCTTCTCCTCTCCAGGTGAGCACCCCCAGCTCTCCCAGCCTGGCTCCAGGGGTGCTCCAGCCTGGGAGCATCTCTGTGGCCCCATCCTGGTTGTCTCAGTCTGGCTTGTGGTGGTGAATTTATTAGGAAGTGGAGCTGGAAAACTCTCCTGGTGTCCAGCTGCCCTGTAAATCCTGTAGGAAATGGTCCTGACAAACCTTCCTGTAGTGGCTGCAGGATGTGGCGAGGAGGAACCAGTTGGGTGCTTGTGGGGGCTTCCTCATGGATTTATTCCCAGCTCTTTCTCCTGCTGAGGATCTCCATCCTCCCTGGGGCCAGGGCAGGGTGCCCTGGGCTGTGATCCCAACCACGTGCAGTCTGAATCCCGTTAGCCCAGCGCAGGCACGGCCAGCTCCCAGGGAATCCAGAGGGGGACTGGGGGCTGGATGGAGACCAGCTCACTTAAACTGCATCAAGGAAAGGTCCAGGGCTCTGCTTTTAGGGTCTTGGCTTTGCCCTTGGAGTAGGGCATTTGCTCCTGGCAGTTCAGTCCATGTTCCACGCTGGGGTCCCGCTGGATTTGTCCCTGACCCTCAGGAATCAAAGGCAGCAGTTTCTAGAATTCCTGTCCTTCATCCAGCAGGAACATCACATTCCCTTTCCAGGTGCAGCCCTGTTCTTCAGCAGTTAACTTATATTTTCCAGTACTCCAGCTCCTGCAGCCCCTTTCCCTTATGCTGGATAATCTCAGAGCACATCCTGAATTCCAGAAGTGTTTCCTTGGTGTTATATTTTAATATTAGTCACATGTAAAGGTCAAAAATAGGGAGAATTGTAACTGTTAATTAGCTAACTATTGGGGAGATGGAGAGAAAATGTTCCAAATGAAGATTTGGAACATCTCCCCCCTCCCAGTTTTGGATTTAGTATCGTTTCTTCCACCTTTCTCCTTGGTGTGTAAGAATTTATTCTTTGAATAAACCAAACTGGGAGGGAGGGGAAGGGAAGATACCCTTTTGATTCCTGATTGGACTCAGGAGGGCACTGCCCTTAAGTGAACTCAAATGAAATTAATTAACACTGATTACTAATTGTACTTAAAGAAAACCCCAGACAGCCTCCCTTTCTTACCTGGGCTGTGGATTTTGGAGGATCATCTCCTTAGGGCAGCAGTATCCATGGGAATGTGAGCTACTTGTTACAGGGGAATAGGAGGATTTGAGGCTTCTGGAGCACCCTACAAACCCCCCCCAGGTTTGTAGATGTTTTCTCAGGAATTGTTGGGGGTTTGTCCCTGCTGTTGGGGGTTTTGGGAGCAGTGCCACACTCACCCCTGGCTCTGTTGCAGGCGCAGACACAGATCCAGCAGCAGCTCTTCCTACGGCTCCAGGAGGAAGCGCAGCCGGAGCCGCTCCAGGGGCAGAGGCAAATCCTACAGGTCCCAAAGGTCCAGGTCAAAAAGTAGAACCAGGAGGTAAGGCTCTTCCCCAGGAAAAAGCAGTGTTATTTCTGCTGTGGAAACATTCCTGTGAACCCCTGACATAATTACTGAGCTTGGAATAAATGGAAATAATGGCTGCAAGTGATGGTCTAAACCACGCATCCCTTGAAACTTCCCAGTTTGGGATCTCGGGAGTGCTTTGCATGCACTAAATGTATGTTTCAGTTATCCTGGTGAAACAATTTTGAAGAGAAGCTGTTTATTTTGCATTTGATTCAAGCAAAAAAAATTAATAGGGTCTCTTGGCTTCATAGAACCATTTGGAAATACCTTGTGGATGTTTTTTGCTTCCTGCTTTCCATAACTCCCACACATAACACTGGCTTCCTGAAGTCCCAGAATAAACTGAGTTTCTCATCTGTGTTTCTCTTGGAAAAGGATGAGTATTTAGATATGCAATCCTTTACTAATACTTGTCTTCAGTGAATTTTTGCACACATTGGTTTGGGACAACCAAGTATTTCACAATTTAAATATTTAAATCCTAATGAGAAGTTGCAAAAGGTAGTATAAAATCTGCTTTTCTTCTTTAATTAAAAGAAGCTCAAGTTGTGTTTGTGTGTGTTTTTAATTAAGAAGTTTAACTGAAGTTTATCCTGGATACCAGGTTTGCCATTAGCATTTTCTAGTGGTTTTAAATTAATTATTGAGTGCATCAGGCAGGTCAAAGCTGTTTGGGTGTGTATTTACAAATCTTCAGCCAGGTGATTTTGTGTGCCTGCACTAAGAATTTGTTAAACCTGTGATTTCCAAATCCAAACCAGGAGAGCTGTTGCCTCTAAATGTTGAAAAATTGTTGGTGGAAGATGTGAATATTCCCCTTTCTCTTATTTGTACTGTGCCATGGCTTATTCCCAGCTGCTCATTGGAAGAGTTGCCCAGACCCTTTCTTGCTGCAGTGCCTTTGTGGAAGAAATTTGATTATTTAAGCAGCCTGACCTCTCTTGGAGCGTCCTCCCCATCAGAGCTGTACAGATAATCTGTGAATATCCACTTTTTCCCCTAAGAAAATCAGTTTGAACCCACAGAAATGTCAGAAGAATGAGGCGAAAATGAAGGTTTTTCAGCATATCACATATGCAGTGTTAGGAAATGGGATTTTATTATAATAAATATAAATTCCAGTTCCCATTAGCTATGGTTTAATGGCCATAAAATAATATAGAATAAATAGAAATTGCAGATCTCACTAGCTATGCTCTAGTGGTCATCTTTTCTATAGGGGTTTGATTTTAATCATGGTTACAATATATGGAGATTAGGCACCTAAAAACTTGAATAACATGGTTATGGCTAGAAAATACTGTGTATCAGGTATTTTATGTATCAGATATTGTATGTATCAAATCCTTTATGCATCAGCTGTGCAGCACTAGAGGGGGAGAGCTGCACATTCCTTTAAATGCTGGTCCTATTCACACACGCTGAGGGAAAATATTGATAAATAGCACCCTAAATGATCCCAGAAGAGTCCAAAAGCTTAAAATCAAGCCCAGCAGGACACATTCCATCCTTTATTGTAATTTTTCCGAGTCTGCTGGTAATGTTTCGCTGAGCAGCTGTGGATTAATCTGGTTTTGGAGAGTTAAACCTTGGTTTAGCACAAAGCTGCTACTCGGGGCCTGTGCTTGCCCTGGTTGTCAGTGCTGAGCTCTTGCAGTGATGCCAAATAATCCCTTGTCTGCCTCAAAGTCACTCAGTCCAAGGGCTCACCAGCTCTCCAAGGACTTCAGGGCTCCTCAGAAGGAAGAGATCATGGGGGAAAGAAGGAATGTGATGGAGGGGTAGAAAAAGTAAACCTAAAAATAAAAATGGTGGGAAAAGGTGATTCAGGACTGGGGGTTCTCTGTCTCTTCCTGTGCATGACCTGGGGCAGGTGTGGAGGAGGGAAGGGAGGAGCTGCCAGGGCCCAGGGGTACCAAAGGAGATGGTTCCTATGGATAAGGAATGGAGCTGGGGCAGCCTGTGGATCCCAGAAGTGGGAAGGGATTAAAAAGGCACGTGGACAAGGAAAGTCCACTCAAAGCTGGTAAATGCACAGACAGTGTTTGTCTTGGGAAATGTGTGTATTTGTGGTGCTGACATGGGATTTTCATGAATTCTCTCTGTAATTCCCAATTTTTTTTGTTCAGGGTAGGACAACTTACTTTCCTGTGACTTTTCACATGGAGAAACCACTTGTAAATAATTAATGAAAGGACCCAGAGTAACTCAGGCAGCCCCTTGTGTTCCTGCAGTAAGGAATGTGTTATCCAGAGAAATATTCCTGGTGATCTCCAGCTTCTGGATGGCCAGGGGAGGGAGGAAAAGCTGCTGCCCCACCTGGAAAGCAGCAGGAGAGGGAAGATCAGCCCTGTATTTGTAACCCTCCTGCTGCACCTGCAGGGGATTATCCCCGTTAGGAGCTGAGCAAATGCCATTTTAAAATTTCATTTTATTTAGTGTGAGTCTGACTCTAGAAAATTACCTTCATGTTGGAAGTTAAGGTCTGTTACATGGTCTCTTTAAATCCCTGGAATTGTTTTTGGTATAAATCATGCAGGTGGCACAGATTCTGGATCCTCTACCATCTTTTCTCCCCACAATCCCTTACCAGCTCTTAATTTGTTTCTCAGGGTAGTGAAGGTGTTGTTAAAAGTAATGTATTTTTAAAATAACTTCTCTAACAGAGGTGTTTTATTTGAGCAGGTGATTTACAGATCTCCAGCAGTGCAAAACACTGAGATAGGTCAAGTTTTTTTTTTTTGAAAAGTTAGATTTTTGTAATGACACGTGTAAGATATTTTAAATAGGTGTTGTTTGTAACCTGAACTGATTTTTTGTGCTTTATTTGAGCAGATAGGGAAACTTGTGCATATTATGATTATTTTATTTTAGATGCATTTTTAGAGTGAAAAAAGTGCAGCTTCCCAGTGATGGTTGTGTTTCATTTGAGAAGCTAAAGGAACTTGTGCATATGTTGACTATCTTATTTTAGATGCAGTTTTAGGGTGAAAAAGGTGGGGCTCCCCAGTATTGCCTGTACTTTATTGGAGAGGATAAAGAAACTCGTGCATTATTATCACTATTCTGTTTTAGATGCATTTCTGGAGTTAAAAAAGTGGAGCTTCCCAGAAATGGTTGTGTTTTATTTGAGAGGATAAGGAAACTTGTGCATGTTATAACTATTCTGTTTTAGATGAATTTTTAAAGTCAAAAAAGTGGAGCTTCCCAGTAATGCTATAAATTCCAAGCTGTCCTACAGCGAGGGAGTACAATGCAAATACGACTTAATAAGATCACAAACTGAATTTCAGCAGAAACAACCAAGATTTACATTAAATTAGGAATTTTAAAACCGATTTAGTTTGTTTTACTGAGCATTTGCTTAATAACATTTCGCCTCCTTGCAATCTTTTTAAAGCCAATAATTCGTCTGTGAAGCGCAGGCACATCCTCCTGTGGAAAAATTGGAAGCAACAGCTCCCAGCTCTGCAACCACACATCCAGAGCTGGAAAGGAATATTTCAGCTCCACAGAATTTAATAAATCATCCCATTTCCTAATTTGATCATATTAGATGCTGATGTGGAAGGAGCATTTCAAATAGCAGCTCCTCATTAATATACATCAGGCTGGGGAATAGCAGGGAATACTTATGGAGGGATGTCACAGTTCCTGTTCCTTAGTTTACTAAGTGGAACAGGTTGATGTGATCCTGGGTGTTATTTGTCACTGTCTTGCTAAAATGGTTTGGGTCGAGTTATGGAGTCCAGAAAGACGGCGGCTGATAAATCAAAAGTGGATTGAGTGGACAGGAGGCAGTGATTGATACCGTGACAGGATATGAAGAAAGGAATCTTGATAGGAGCATGCCCGATATTGAATATGAGAAGGAAAATGGCCCTGGAGTATGGATATTATTCAAGGAAATGAGAATAATAATATCATCTTGAAATTATTGCTGGGTGAAGATTAGGAGGGTTCTTATTAGAATATTCTGCTGCTGTGCCGTGCAGGAGCTCGGCTCCCGCAGAATTCCGGGGTGGATGGAGTCTGGGAATATTTGGAGAGTTTCCACTGTGATTGTCCTGCAAGTTAATCATATATAAAATACTTTGCAGCAGAACTTGCAGCACAAATCATCTAATTCATGGAGCTTTAAATAGAATTAACCAAAAAATGTTGACCTTTATTGCCTGATTTCACCCAATCCTGTGATTAGAGAGTATTCCACTGGAATTGCCTTTGAATATGCAAGTTTGCTTTGTTGTCTGCCAAGTGTCTTTGGCTTCTTCTGTTATGTTAAACTGCAAACTGCTGCCTTAAAATATCTTTAATGCACTTCAGAATTGACACAAAACCAGCAAGTACATCCATACATACTGAAGAAGAAAAGAGATTATATGGAAAGTAATCCTGCCTGGAGACCTGATCCTTGGGAGTGTGGCTGAAGGAGGTGTTTGATCAGGTTTTACATCTTATTTCTTTACCATTCCTCCAGTCTAATTAATTTAATACTGAAATGTCTGCAGTTTATTGCAGTCCAGGGCAGGGGAGCTGCTGCTCGGGGCTGGCTTTGGAATAGGCTCAGGTTTGGGGATGCAAAAGCAGCTGCCATTATCCCAGCAGTGTGCACTGGAATTAACCTGGGTTCAACCCTCCCAGCCTGGCAGAATTCTTTGTGTTTAGCAGTTAATTTTGTAATATTTAGAAAGAGGGTCCTCAAGTGCAGTGTGAAAAGGAGCATTCAATAGCTGGAAGTAAAACCCCACTGATTTTTTTTTTTTATCTTTGAGAATTTCCTTTTTTTAGTGTCTGCTTTAAAAAACCCAAACCACTGCTTTGGTATATTTTAGAGAAGGGTTGGTGCTGCACAGTTTGTAGGACTTTTAAAAGATATTATCACTGAATGCTTTTGTATTTGTGTTACTTGGACCTGTCTTCAGTTAATCTCCTTTTTTCCATACAATGTATTATTTTAGTGTGGGATTAATGTGCTGGAGCCTTTCCACATTAAAACGTGGCCTATCAGACCTCACAGCTGATAAGAACTGTTGGATCAAGACACAATCTGTAGTAATTTTGTTCAGAACAGCCTTTTATTTACAGCTGTGTCTGTCTGTCCTGCTTGGCACACGCTGGTGGAGAGCTTTCCATGGGTTACAGAGCAGGGGCTTAATTGTGAACAACTTCAGGAGAAACCTCTTCAAACAGCATTGGCCTAAAAGGAAAAGAAAGCTTTTTAGGAGAGAGGAAAATAAAAGGTATGGATGTTTTGAGTGGACAGCAGACAAACAGAGAGTAAAATTGTGATGGGCCTGGCAAATTTGCTGGAGAGTTTATGGAGGAACAGGAGGGTGTAGAGTAGGGAGTGATTAAAAAAAAAAAGAATGGAATGTCTCCAGTAGTGGGCAAAGATCCCTTGTAGTTGTGTGGAGTTGAAGAGTGATTTTTAAGGGTGTTGAGGTGTGAATTTCAGGGTGATGCAGCTGTGTGGATTAAAGCTGGTGCTGTTCCAGGTGAGGACAGAGGTCTGGCTGCAGGACTGAGCGTTGGCACAGGTGATGTTGGCTGTTCCAGGGAAAAGGAACAGCTCAGGGACAAAGGGAAGGTTTCTGGAGTGACCATCCACCAGCTTTGTCTGCTGGGAGGAGCTGGAAGTGGAGTTTGGGTAGGAGCAGCAGGACTGACTCAGAGCAATGGGACTGGGACAGGCCAGGGCCACCCAGGGCCCTTTTGCTGCTGCAGGACACCAGGAATGACCTGAACCGCCCACAACAGGGTTGGGCACGCAGGGCCAGTGCTGAGCAGCTCTTCAGCTAGGAAAATCCTTTGGAAGTACCTCCCTTGGAAGAATTTTCCAAAGAGAAGCAGCCAGGAGTCCTATCCGAAGCCAAGCAGTGCTGTTTAATTAGAGCATTGCTTTTGAAATTCCAACCCAAGCCATTCCATGCCTCTATAATTTTATCCTTGTAATTAATTTGTACGATTGCTTAATTTTTTGCCTGGTTGTAGCCACTGGAGTTCCTATTCCTTTCAAGCATTGATCTGCTGCTTAGGATATTTTTTCCCCTGTCCTTGCTCCCCAAGTTAACCCACTCAGGTGCAATTATGTAAGGAATCAGTGTAAATATTACAGGCTCCTCTTTTTTTTTACTGCTGGGGAAGTTTGAAGCCTTTGGTCCATTAGCAAATAGATTTAATTAAGATATTGCAGCATTTCTTTCATGGAGCTTCAAATGAAAGCTTGGGGCAGGAAGGTGGAATTCACATTACTGAGTGTGATCTGTAGTTTTCCTACTGGTGGTAATGTCAGCTCATGTTTGCTTTTCCCACAAGAAATCCAACCCTGCAGTTTTTATTTAGGATCTTGTTGCATTCCAGGTTGTATCAGCAACAGCCTCTAAAAGTATCTCTTTATTTTGTGGTAATAACTGATTTTTTTTCAAGAGAAATGAACAGTTTGTGTACATGGCTGCACAGGAAAGGCACAGAGGTGGAGAAGGAGCAGTGGAGATATCCTGGAGCACCAACCATTGCCGAGCTCATTGCCCAGCCCTAATTGACCACTTTGGGAAATTAAACTTCACAAGGCAATGCCAAGGGCCCTCCAGTTATCAATAAGGCCACAGAGCTGCGAGTGACAGTTGCTTTGATGCCTTTCATTGGTATAAAACCAAAAAAAAGCCTTAAAAAAAAAAGCTCTGAATGCATAAGTGCTGTTCATTTAGAGCTCAGGCTCGAGTCTAATTACACGTAAAGTTGATTTTCTGTGCAGCCCAGGTGTTATGTACACACAGTGTGTTTAAAGTAGAGCTGCTTATTTCTCTAGAACCTTTTATTCCTCCCTTTGGAAGAAGGTGCAGTTGCAGGTTGTTGGGTTTTTTTTAATGCTTCAGTTTTCTGTTTGGAAAAGGTACTCAAGAAGACAAAAAAAATACGCCTCCCCTTAGTGGGGAATTGCCTTTTTGATTTCTGTGTGTCTGCATTCTAAACCACCATGTATTTTAAGTTTGTGTTTTGTTTTTTTTTTTTTAATCCTCTTTTTTTCCTCTGCTACCAAAGCTCTGGCCATGAAATAGAATCTGTTATTTCTTCACTGCAGAGCTCAGGTTTCTCGAGGCAGCCCTGCACAAGCAGATGTCTTAAGGATGCCCTGGTAATCCAAGACCCTCTTTGCTCTGTAAATTGTTGCTCTTTCCAGGGTTCATTTCTAGGAGTGATTTTCCCACTATGAAACACAAAATAGTGGAATTTAGTAGTGAAAATTTACTCTTTATTCCCATCTTTCACTCTGTCTAATTCTAATAATGTATGGCAGGAACAGAATCTGCTTAAAATGGTGCAGGCAAAAAATGTGGATTTCTGTCAAAAAAGTGATATGGAAAGAGTGTGTTGGGCATGGAGTGATAGAGCAAGGGGGAATGGCTTCCCACTGCCAGAGGGCAGGGTTAGATGGGATATTGGGAAGGAATTCCTGGCTGGGAGGGTGGGGAGGCCCCTGGATCCCTGGCAGTGCCCAAGGCCAGGCTGGACATTGGGGCTTGGAGCAGCCTGGGACAGTGGGAGGTGTTCCTGCCCATGGCAGGGGTGGGCTTTAAGGTCCCTCCCAACCCAGACCATTCTGTGATTCCCTATAAACCAGCATCCATGCCCTGGAATTCTTTGCTCTCAGCTTTTTGCAGGATTCCAGGCATTGCTCCTTAGCAGGAGGTTGCTGTGTGAGAGAGAGCAGGGCAGTCCCTGCTGCAGGCAGGGTTTGGGTGCCTTTGTGACAAATGTTATCCCACGAAAATCAATTTTCCTTTGAGATCCAGTCAGGCAGCTCCCAGTCAGTGTTGGTACCATTCCCAACGTGTGCTTTGGCAGTGAGGTCGTGCTGGATTAAGCTGATTAAAATCGAGGTGCCCTGACACTCCCTGGCTGTCCCTTCATCCTTTGTGCTGCTGCTGCTTCTCCTCTCACATCTCAACTCCGAAGTTTCTGGGGTTTTCCCAGTTTCCAGGACAAAGCACTGAGGCTCCCAGGAGTGCCAGAGCAAGATGTAGAGCTGATAACTCCTCATCTGCTCCTGATGCAGCTTAATTGGCATCAGACTGTGGCCCTGTCGGAGCCATGGCAAAGCTGCGCTGGATTTCAGTGATTCCAGATCTTCCCAAGCTGGGATGTTCTAGGAGGGAAAGGTTCCCAAAAGAACTTTGATAATTGCAGGCATGCACAGAGTTTTTGTGCTTCTGCTGTTGAAGTAGAGTGTGAGTAACTGTCTGAACAAAATATTTAATGTTAAATATGTGGTCATGCTAATAAAAATATGGGAAAACTTGGATTTGTTTTTGTGTAGTGTAACTGAAGACAGGTGTATTTAAATATATGTGTATCTAAAAAACCCTAAAACCTAGGAAGAGACAGAAATTTGTTATCTATATCATAATTTTAACTATAACTCAGATATTTTGATTGTACTCTTGTAGAATTTTATTTTGAATCTAAGTTTTCTGCAAAATTCTTACATGCAAAGCCCCAAAATCCTGGGAAATGTGTTTCAGTAGGGAGTTTCCTTACCCACAGACATTATAGTAAGATACTCTCCAGTTGTGTTTTTTATTGGATCATATCCATATCTCTTAGTTAAGGCAACCTCTCAATGAATTTAGAGGCTCAGATTGTGCTCAGCTCCAATAACTGATGTAAGTTCTTGCTGTAATTCTGTGCCACGGATTTATAGCCTAGAAATGAAGGCAAGGCCAGCAGTATGAGTTTGTTATTTTTAATTTCTTATAAACTCTTAGGTATCTGTTTTTCTTCCATAGTTTTTGGTTCTCCTCTATGGAAACAGGCAGGGATAAACTGAATTGTGATAGAATTTAAATTAATCTGTGGCACAGCACTGAAAATCTGTTCCCAGTCCATATCAAAAAGAGATGATAAAAGTTTTCCTGTTAAAGCTCTGAGCTTCTTGATTGGAGAATGGGTTAAAAAAAAAAAAGCAAAGCCTTTTCCTATCTTTCTCCTATATAGTCTTCTTGAAGTTCTTCCAAATTAGATTTTAAATGCCAATTAGGAGGTTGAATATACTAAAATAAAAGCAAATACAACCAAAATGGCCTCACCTTATGGCTAGTTAGGCTTTTTCTCTCAAAAGCAGAACCTTTGCTCTGAGCATGGCTTTGAGAAAGATATTCAGCTTAATGAACACATTAATTAGAACCATAACTATTTATAAGATAATTAGAAACGAAGCACGGTAAACTGGGCTTTTCCTGCAATTAATGGAGGATTAATTACTGGAGGTAATGAAGTGGATTTTTAAATGCATTAAGGTGAAGTACAGAGATGTGCAAGGCTTTGTGATAGTTGCATAATTATTCCAGGCTGTTTGAGCAGAGCTCGTATGAGCTTGCTAATAAGCATCATTGCATCATTATGTATGCACTTAAAAAGACTTACCACCAAAATGACTGCCTAATTATTTCTAATTGGCAGGACTCTGTGTAGTCATTGAGCTGTTTGTAGCCATTTTAAGGTTCATTTAACTATCCTTGGGGCCATGTGATAGATGGAAAAAAGCTCCCGCTCCACGCTGGCCTTGGCTGGCGCCATTAATCAGTTTTGGTGGGCTCCAGTTTGAAATGCATTTGCTCCTGCAGAGGTCAAAACCTGAAGTAGTCCAAGCAAAGTTTGGCTTTTTGAAGCCACTTGACTGTATTCATTAGCAATTAGTAAAATAATTGTGTCTGTCGCTGTGTTTGGATTTCCGTCGGGCCGGGCGCGCTTTCATCGCCGGCCCTTCTTACGGCACGTCAGCTTCCCGGGAGTCCAAACCTTCTTCCCAGAGCCCCTTTTAGCAACTTCACTGCAGTGCCTCGTGTTCAGCTGCAGCACCTTTCTTCAGTCATTTGTTCCCTTAACCAGCTCCCAGCATTTCACCACCAGCAGCTCCTTTGCTCCCGGTTGATTCCCGAGTGGAAGTTTCTACCCTGGGACAGCACTGCAGGGCTTTTCAGGGCATCTCCGAGGAATTTAGGCACTGAGCAGTGAGAGAGGAATCCAGGAGCAGGCAAATCCTGATGCTTCCCAGTGTTTGGCAGTTTGGGGCATCCATTCCCAGGATGTTGACTGCTCTGACATCCAAGGACATCACCCAGACATAACCCCCAGTCCCTGTGCTGGGTTAGTGCAGTGCTGCCACCAATAATTCCACTGGAGATGTTGTGGCTCCCCTCTCCGAATGCCCTGCTTGGAGATGGTGGAGTCAGGCTGGAGTGATTTTATCTCCCCATGTAGGATTTAACGTGACATCCCATTAGGAAGCGCCTGGGAAAGTTCTCCGGGAGCGCGTGGTCCTGCTGGATGTAATCACAACCATCTGCAGGGTGCTGTGAGCCTACAGGAGCCACTGGTGCAGCTTAGGGAAACACTGTGAGCAAATTGCAGCCTGATAAAAGAAAGGTCAGCATTGCCATTGTGGCCACAAAAAATGGGGGTTGAGTAATTTCATATTAATGCATCACCCAAACAATTATTATGGTTGAAGTGTAAGGTTGATTGAAAAGAGTTATTCATTAAAAAACCAACCAAAATGTCATTTATTTCAGGAGATATTAGTTCAAGTAACAGATATTGATTCAAATAACAGCTATTACTTTAAATAACAGATAAAGGATTAAAGCAAATTAATTGTGGCTACTTGAACTAAAGCAGAAACAAATCCTTAAGGAAAACTGCAGAATTGTTTCAATTTTTTAAAAACAGGTTTAATTTTGAGACTTCTCTGAAGGTAGCTTTTAGAACACTTTGTAAGCAAATATTCAATACAGAAAAATGATGTATAATACAAATACCCCTTCTTATTCATTATGAATTTTATTTTATGGAGTCCCAAGAAATGTGTGGTGATGGAAATTGCTCTGTAGATTATCAGAACTAGGAAATGCATTTTAGAGTGAAACCAGTTTTAATTATATCCATATAATCTGGAAACTGGGTAGTTAAATTAAAGTAAATTAGACTTTCAGTGCAAATGGTCCCCACTTCCTCAGAGGGTGACAGTGAGGGGGGCGAGGATGAGTTGTTCCTCACCCCTTGGCTGAAAGGAATGTTGGAAATGTGATTGTTATGGATCAGGCAGCAGGATAAAGTCAGCTCTGGAGCATTCTGGTGACTCTAAAATACCTGAATTATGGGTTAATTAAGTTCCCTTGCTTCAGCCAAATCAAAGAGCTGGAATTCTCTGAATAATCTGGTGAAGTCTTGGCCTTACTCAGAGCATCGCTCACAGCGAGAGGATCCGATCGCGGGGCTGGGGCTGGAGGTCGGGCACCAGAGCCATGGAGTTTGTGGTGTGTCCCAGCTGGGGAGTGGAATGGATTGCTGGGGATGATTTGAGCCCATCCAGGGAATGGTGGCATCCCCCTGGCCTGTGGTCACTCAGTGGACCTTGGGTTTTGGGGAGCAGGAAAGTGCCGGGTGGGATGGAGCTCTCTGTCCTCTGCAGCATCGAGGAGTATCCAGAACAGAACTCCCAGGGAGCTGGAGCTTGAGCAGCAGCAAGAGCCTGTAAGTGTGAGGGAGGAAAAGTTGGAGAAACATGAAAAATACATCAGTAAAAAAGAAAAAAATGCACACAGCAGTAACACCTGGGGACATCAGTGACTCCTGGAGGGCACTGGAAGGTGCTGGAGGGGTGGCAGGCGAGTCTCCCTTGCTTAACTTAATATAAGTTACACATTTCAGTTCTAAAATCCCATTATAGTCTATTCCCTCCCCTCCAACATCCCCAGGATGGTACTAATTGTGTTAATTAACAGCATGATGGTGTGAATCTTCCCAGAGTTGTGGGGACAGAATTGTGGAAGGTTTTGAGTGACGCAGCAGGTACTGGTTTATTTTTGCAATTCCTGAGCTGTCTGATTTGGGTAGTATTCTTAGTGATGGGAATAATTCAGTTTTCATTTTAATTCTTGCCTTCAGGTCTGGAAATGAGATGAGTGTGGTACATAAGAGCTGCTGTTGCAGAGTCAGGAACCTGAGTGATGCTGGGCTGTTGCTGTTTCCTGGGTTAGCTGTGGCTTTGTGAGGTTCTTTCGTGTTGTAAACAAAAAGCAGAGCTTAGAAGAAAGTTCCATGAGACTCTTTTTTAAACAAAGCATAGGTATGTAGAAATCACATCATAATTCACCTTTATTACCCATTTTTATTGGCACTGACACCAACCAGTTTGTGCTCAGCATCATCAGTTGATCAGAACAGTCAGAACACATTCTGAAATATAATAATTAAGTACTTCTGTTGCTTTATGTATTTTTTTTTTTTTAACAATCCAGATTTTGTTGTTTCTCTTTCTGGTGTGATTTATTTTACAGTATTTTATGTAACTATTGCACATTCCATGATGAAAACACTAATTTTTAAAATAGTAAATGAAATTTTCAGTGTTTCTTCCCGGTCCTCCCATGGAGTTTTTAATTAGCCATAAGAGTTGGCCTTTGGGAGGGACAGGACAGGGTTAGAGGTGATAACTGCCAGTAAAGGAGATTTTGGGGCTGATAAAGGTGGCAGCTCCGTGCTCCTCAGCGGTCTCCAGGAATGGAGCTGTTCAGTTTTCACACAGGAGAATATTAAAAACAGACCCTGCTTTCCTCTCTCCACTCTGTGTTTGTTACATGCGAAATATTAAAGGGAGGCGCATCCAACTTGCATGGAAATGAGAAAATTATCTCTGTGTTTATAGAGAGTGCACTGGAAAATAGACATAAAATATCCAAACTCTTTGTATTGTCCCTCCACAAGATTGAGTGGATGGTGTGATACATTTTTTGCTTTTTTTGTGTGTATCTAAAGCCTTTTTATGACTTAATTTTTGAAGTTCGGTTACAGCAATTTTCATTAAAAATGTTAAGTTTGTTTTGCTTTTAGTTTGGGAGAACAAGGTGATATTCTAAAAATCGTTCTGTATTTATCATAAACCAATGGTGGTAAAAAGCACAGTGGAATACCTGAATTTTTACATCTCACAACATTTAAACCTCAACCTGTCTGGTTATCACTGAACTAACAAAAAAAATAATTCCTTTTTTTTTTTCAGTTGTGACTACAGAGAATGGGTTCATTTGTTTTACTCAGGAAAAAGTAGAGCCACAGCTTTTCAGCCAGGTGTTATTTCCAGCATGTTGTTTGTGGTCATTATGAATCCAGTCGGTCTCAATATTCCCAGTCTTCCAAATTAGGTATTTATTTCTAGGAAATGCCTTAATCCTGTCTTTAAGCAGGATTTTTTTCCCTTTTAAATGGTGTTGCAGTGTCGAAGAATGAGGAATATTCAGATTTTTTTCCCCCGTTGTTTCAGTTTTGGCTCTGTGCTGGTGGCACTTTGACAGCTCAGTTGCCAGTGATGGTGCTGCATGACCTAAATTGTGATTTTTGGTTTTTTTTTTTTTTGCAGTTTCTGAGAGCAGGTAATGTCCTGGTGTGTAAGCTGATTTCAAACATCTGCTTAGGGTAATTCCATTCAGCTGTCTAATCTCAGTTTGGGGGTGTAAGGACACACAAACATTACAGAGTCCTTAAGCTCAGACCATCAGTGCGGCCTTAGCTTTGGAGGTTTTATGATCACAAAACCTGAAATCCTGGGTTTGTCACAGGCAGACAGAGGAGCAGTGTTTACTTGTAATTAATTTGAGCTGAGGTTCAAGGGAAGTGGAAAATCTCAACCTGAAAAATCTCTTCTGTCTGTCCCTTAACATTTTACCATAATATCAGAGGTGTTGTCAAATTTACAACAAATAATTACCTGGGTCGTGATTCCATCTGGAAAATGAGTTGGAGCCTTTTCCACAGCTCTGGGATACATCCAGGTCTTCCTGGCAGGGCAGATGCAGAGTCACTAATGCCTGCATGAGGCAGAAAGGAATAACCTGGTGTGTTTATCCAGGGTCCTGCAAGAAAGCTGGACCTTTGTTTTTTTCAAATAGATTCCAGCTGTATGGAGAATGGAATAAGCACACATGTTTGTATGAATTAATTACAAGGTCTGGTGGATCTGCTTGCTAATAGAATATGTTATTCATTTGTTCCTGTAGAATTCCAGTTTTCCCTTTTTTTTTTTTGAGAAGATGTAACATACCTTTCCTCCAGGATTGTACCTTTTAAGCTTCCATTCAGCCCATTTTTTCCTGGTTGCTCTTTCCTCAGCCTAAGCAGTGACAGTTCTGGGATTTGGTTGGGAGAGGAAGGAATTTTCTTGCTGGGATCTTTGTGTGGCAAATTAACAACTGTTTTGCTTTTGCCTCACCTCATGGTTTTAAACTTATTGCATGAGCAGAAGCCAAGTTGTGTATTCTCAGCTCATTTGTGCCTTTTTTTTGTTTTGTTTTCGGATTATTGGAATAATATTTACTTCCCTTATCAACCTTAACTTTGGTTTTGTATGGAAGTTTCTATCTAATGTACCTGCAGCTGGGTACTGCACACATCTCTTTAGGTGTATGTGGGGTTTATGCCCTTGAGCTCCAAGACTGCTTTGAATGAGAAGGGACAAGGAATGGGAGGGACTTTTGGCTGTTTATTTAATAGCCAGGACAATGTACCAATTTCTGTATTAACTTCTGTTTCTTTAATGTTTTATTCCCTAAAGATTATTAGGGTTAGATTCCAGTTTTTTTCTGGTCTGTCATGGCATGGCTACAGGAATACAAGGTTGGAGAAAGGTCCTGCTTTGGGATACACTGTAAGAAGATGTGAGGGAAATCCATGTCATGTAAAATCAGATGTGTTCTTACCAGATGATCTTAACTTGAGGCTGAATTTTAGGAAAGAGTCTTCACACAGATTGACAAGGGAAATAAATGGTTTATCTCCCAGCAGTTTAATTAACCCATGATTTCTCTCTCAGGTAACACTCAGTAAGGTCTAGTTTTGGTTTCAGTTTGCCATGAAGTGTTCACTGAGGTGCTTCTGCAGCTGGCAGGGCCTGGTTGGCTTCTCTTCCATCACCCATTCCTCAGGCAGGGAGTTGGGCCTGAATTCCGTGAGAAGCCAGTTCTGAGCCCAGCCCTGCTGGCAGCTCAGGTGAAGGGAACTCTCCATGTTTCTGGGGTCGGTTCTCCTCCCCTGGTTGTTGATCTCCCATGAAGGGAGCTCCCCGTGTTTCTGGCATTGGTTCTCCTCCCCTGGTTGTTGATCTCCCATGAAGGGAGCTCCCCGTGTTTCTGGGGTCGGTTCTCCTCCCCTGGTTGCTGATCTCCCATGAAGGGAACTCTCCATGTTTCTGGCATTGGTTCTCCTCCCCCAGTTGTTGATCTCCCATGAAGGGAGCTCCCCGTGTTTCTGGGGTTGGTTCTCCTCCCCTGGTTGCTGATCTCCCATGAAGGGAGCTCCCTGTGTTTCTGGCATTGGTTCTCCTCCCCTGGTTGTTGATCTCCCATGAAGGGAGCTCCCTGTGTTTCTGGCATTGGTTCTCCTCCCCCAGTTGTTGATCTCCCATGAAGGGAGCTCCCCGTGTTTCTGGGATTGGTTCTCCTCCCCTGGTTGTTGATCTCCCATGAAGGGAGCTCCCCGTGTTTCTGGCATTGGTTCTCCTCCCCTGGTTGTTGATCTCCCATGAAGGGAGCTCCCCGTGTTTCTGGCATTGGTTCTCCTCCCCTGGTTGTTGATCTCCCATGAAGGGAGCTCCCTGTGTTTCTGCTGTCAGTTCTCCTCCCCCAGTTGTTGATCTCCCGTGGGTTTTCCAGCACCTCGGTGGTGACCGGGGCGTGCTGGGCCGGCAGCTCAGGATGTGGGGTGTTCCCTGGGACTCTGTAGGATGATCAAGGCATTGTGGCAGAGGTGGCACCTCCATCCCCGTGGGAATTCAGAACAGGCAGAGCAGGAGGTTGTGGTGAGGAGAACTCGCTTTGTATCAAACCAGCTGCTTGAGAGTTCCAGGAGTGTCTCATCCATGGGTTCCTCTCTCCAGCTGCATTCTCGTGCTCTCCATGCTGCTTTTCCAGGAACTACATCTTTTCAAAATAACAGTTTTATGGGACTTTTGCCTCCTCAAATGTTTGATAATGTAATTACCACCGTTTATAGGTGCAGAATTGCTGGGCTGAGTTGGTGCTGGTGTTTGCCGAATCCATTTCCTCAGCTCTGCAAAAGTTCTCTGTTGTCCCAGTTTTTATTTCATCTTGCTTTTTTCTGGCACTGTGGATGATATTTTTAAAAAATATTAAATATTCCCTTATTCTGACATATATTTTTGTCAGTTACCAACTGTCCAAACTGCTGGCTTGAAACAACTTTTTCCTCTCAGCATCAATCTCATTTCAGGTTTAAACTCTGACTCTGCTGCTGCCTAGTTTTGTTATCCCTCACCTTATATTTAAGAGTAAATTTAAAAAAAGTATTGTCATACATATTATCTATATTTAACTTCCTCAAATACATGCATTTTAAAATTGCAAACTAATAACGACCTGAAATGTTTTATAGAGGCAGCCAAATTTGCATTAAATATATATATATTTAATAATTTCTGCAGTCTGAATGACTGCAATTGATACCTGAAATTATTTTACCTTTCCAATAACTCGTACCATGATTTTTTTTCCTGGTGGTGAAGTTGAGTTAAACAAGGAACTTTCTCTTAATGTGCTTTGAAAGAGAACATGGCATTTTGCTGCAATTACTTGTGTGTTTGCACTCTGGCTTTATTACCAATCTGAACATCCAGGCTTGATGCAGTGCAGTTGTTCCATTGTTCTGGCCCAGCCTTTGGATTTATGGCTGAAGTATTAAAGAGCCCTGAATTTGTTGGCTTTTGTTTGTGGCCGTTGAGCTAAAAATAATCTAATAAGGCTTGTGTCAGGTGAGAGATGCTTAGAAGAATTCCAGGGGAGAAGTTGACATCTCAGCACCGTTCTTTGGAGTGGGGGTTGCTGTTTGCCAATAAAACAGATTATTTTTGCAAAAATTCACCTTCCCTGGAAGAGCTCAAAGAGAAGAAAACAAGCCCTGTCTTGGTTTGGGGCTCTGATTCCTCTTTCCATTTAAAAAAAGCCTCTCTTTTGCAGTTGTAACCTTTTGAAGAGATTAGATTGGACCTCTAAGATAGAGTTCAGTGCTTTAGTGCAATATAATTGGGGAAATACTAAACGCCACTGACCTCATTTCCTTTAGAACAATGAAAATTAATAGTTGCACGTTTTATTAGGCTGATATTCCAGATGTAGTGTACATTTAATTAAGTGTAGTTTCCTTTTGGTTATGGTATGTGGCTCTGCTTTTTGTCGCAAATTCTTTCTAGTTTTACAGTTTTCCACATGTTTTCTTTCACCATTTATGATTTTTTCAAAGCGGGGCTATAAGGATTTAAATCACTTTAGCATGCAGCAAAACAGTTCCCATTCAAACAATAAACGCCATTTTAAAAAGCCTTTAGATCTTCTGTCACTTCATAAATATAAATGTATAAAAACATTATGCAGTTGTAGTGCCCACCTGCTAATTAAATGCAGATTTCCTCAAACTTGTTTTAAAATCCGCTTATTTGTTTCAACTCAGTCTCTGCTCAGAATACATATGGCCCTTGTGAAACTAATTATGCTTATGGAGCAGCTGTTAAATTTAGTGCAACTAATTTTATCCAATATTTTACATTTTAATTGATTACCTGTGAAGAAATTAGCAAATTAACACTTATTGTGCAGTAACTGAATGGGCTTTTATGGAGACTTTCAATTTTTACAAGCGGCCCGAGCGTTGATGGAATAAAGCCATTTCTTAGGGTTTGAGATAGGGAAGTTATTGGTGAGCCTTGATTATCTGGTGTGAGAATTTAGGGATCCTGAGTGATGCCAAGCATCTGTGTGTTCTGTAACTTAGACATGAAAAGCAGATTGGAAAGTAATGGCTTTTCACAGAATTTTGGGAACATATGGGCTTATCTGGATCTAAGAACTCTTTGAAGATCTTTGAACTTGACTAAATGACTTAACCTTTGGCATGGTGGGTGGGTGTTTCGGGTGTCGTCTGGGGGGAAGGGGATCCTTGCTGGAAGTCTCCTCTCCAGCTTCATTTTTTGGTGATTTTTTTTTTTCCTCCAGTAGTTCCATAATTTGAACATTTGGGGTCTTGCTTTAATAGGACTAATTGTGATTCTTGTTATTTTTCAAAGTAGATAAAATAGAAAATCTGTCTTCTCTGCCAGATCTGTGGACTTTTGTTGTGGTTCAGTGATGAGTTGGGGACACAGATGACTTTTGGGAGCTCCATTTCAGGAAGTTTTATCTTTATTTCTTGTCCTGTAGATCTTGTAAGATACTTTAATAGGAATTAAAGGCAGCTCACAAGAAGGGAAAAGAGGGACTTTTCCCAGGGCATAGAGTGATGGGACAACTGGGAATGATCTAAAGCTGATGGAGGGGAGGTTTAGGTGAGATATTGGGAAGAAATTCTTCCCCGTGAGGGTGCTGAGGCACTGGCACAGGGTGGTGCCCAGGGAAGCTACTTTTCATTTTTAAAAGCTGTTTCCTGTATATAAATATCACCTGCCAGCAGTTCTGCACAGACATGGGAATGAGCAGAAATCCAGGAACTGAGCATCCAGCCAACCTGAGCTGACTTTATTTGCACCTGCAAAAGGTAGATGTGAACTCAAGTTCAGATTTGAGCTGAGAAACTGAAGTTCTTTAGCAAATAAATATTTGAGATTCCTCAGTTATTCCTGTTGGGAGGACTGTGCCCTTCAGTGAGGAGAGGCCTTGCATCAATTAAAGGTGACTTCTGTTGCTGCAGGGCTTTGTTTGTTTTGTTGTTTGGGGTTTTTTTTCTGCTTTGGACTTATCTTACCTGCAGAGTTCTGAGAAATCAGGGTTACCTGGGAATAGTGGATTTAGGGCAGTGCTGCCTCATCGTGGTGCTTGTAAAAACAGTGTCTCTGTGCCAACCAAAAAACAGATTTAATATCCAGAATGTTCTTTCAAGTCAAAACTTCCTCTGCCTGAGGAGTAAGGATGGGTGGATGGACACTTCTACATTTGTGGTGACACACTAAATATCCATTTTGAGCCAGCAAATGTTCTCTAGTTAATAATACAGCACTGCAGTGGTAATTGGAGCTATTTATCAGTGTTAATAGAGTGACCAGTATGGGGGAGCTGCTGTTGGAAGGTACCAGCTGCTGAAACAGGAACCCAGCTCTGACCTCTGGAGCTGCTCCTGGCAGGAATAAGGACCTGAACTCCCATGTCCTGGATGAATTCCAGGAATGTAATTTATAGCCTCATCTGGACGTAGGATTTTCTTTTGCTTAGTCTATTGTTGAGTTTTATTAAGCAGTTGTTGCTTTATAAAAGGAGGGGTTTTTTTCTGTGATTTGGCTTCTAAAGGCCTTGGGAGTTTCACACTCCAAGGGGTGCTAAGAAAACTTTTTATACTGTTTTAAAAATTTCCCCATTTCCCTCAGCACTTAATGAAACTTTTCCATGAGGTGCCATCAGAACTTCGATGGGGATCATGGAATTGCAGAATTATGGGGTGGTTTGGGTTGGGAGGGACCTTAAAGCCCATCTCATTCCAATCCCTGCCCTGGGAAGGGACACACTCCAAAGGCCAGAGTGCTCAGGTGAGAGAAACAAGGACAACTTGACCTGGTTTTTCTTAAATATCCCATGTCTGCTCAGGTGTCATGGATCCATGATAAATTGCTAAATAAAGTTTAGAAAATCTTCTGCAGGAAATTCAGGAGTAGTGAAAGCACTTTGGACACACAGAGAACCAGTCCTAATGCTGCTTGATCTTTTTTTCCTTCAAGTATGTCAGGAGCAACATGAATTTGTTGCAGAGGAATGGACAACAGGACTGAGAATGGAGTATCCTTTATCCATGGAGGAATTCAGCTTAGTGACCAAAGCTATGGGCAGTAGTAGCAACCAAAGCCCAAATACATCCACAAACCCCATGTGTGCAGCTTCTGCATTATTGGACCTGCAGAGTTGGAACATTCACACGTTTCTTGCCAAAATACCTTTGAGGTGACCAAATCAGAAACATTGAGAGGTTGGTTTGGCCACATCACCTCTGGTTTTTCTGGATTTTGTTGAACATCATTACTGGTGATAACATATTTAGTGTGTAAATAGAAGCATTTAGTAGCAGCCAAATTCTTTAATTGTTTTCCAAGCTGAATTGATCAGAATTCAGGAATTTAAAGTTTAATGCTGAAGGAAAAATTTCCTTCCTTTCCTTCCCCAGTACCTCCAAGATGACTTTGTTGGTGGATGCGGCCTGTGTTGTGTGTTTTAAGTTATTTTGCATCTCTTTTCAGAGCAGGAACAATATTTTCTTTTTCACTCCTTTTGCGAAGTTGTCAGTTTAAAGGTGTTAAGTTGGCCCGCGTGTTACCTTAATAAACACGCTCTTTATGAAATATTTACAATCCAAATGAAAGAATACAACCTAACGGGGCTGAGGTGCAGTGCTGCTGAGAAAGGGTGAGCTCTGATGCTGTGGGGTTTGTGCAGGTCCCGCTCCCGAGGCCGGCAGCGTTCCTACAGCCGCAGCAGCGAGAGGTCCGGCCACAGGAGAACCCCCAGCGGATCCCGGGAGCGCCGCAAGGGCCGGGACAAGGCCAAGGAGAAGGGCAAAGGGAAGGAGAAGGAGATGTATGGCACCAAGGCTGGGTGAGTGAAGCAAGAAATGATGGAACTGCAGCAAAACCAGGCACCAACTCCGTGTCTTTTTAGTTTTGTAATCGTTGTCCCTTAAATTATCACCTTAAATTCTGTTTTATGTAAAGGAAGTGGGAATTGTTCAGCATATTTGATTTGGGGGTTTTTAGGATTTTACAGTTCTGCAGTGTGGCAACATTTCACGCTGAGTGATGGTTTAATTTTCAACCCTTTTCCCCTCTTGGTTTCAGGTGGGCTAAAGAGCTTTTTTGCCATTTGTTAATAGAAACATTCTTCCCATATATAATAGCCACAATTTAAGGGAAAAATGAGGAGTATTGGAAAGTGTGAGGACTGTTTGCTATGAGAAGATGGATTTCACAGTTCACACACACCTACACCTCCTCCCAGTGGCAGAAGTTCCTCCTGGGCTTCAGCTGAGGCTCAGAAATGCAGTTTCAGATGAGCCTTGCTCTGGGTGAACCACGGGAACCTTTGAGAACCTGCTGTCAGCAGATTCCTGCTTGGAATAACTGGGATTGTTGATTTCAGGAAAGGCAGTTGAGGTAATTGCCTCTGCTTTATGCATCAGCTGCTCGAGCAGCCTTTACTGGGGCGTTTGTCTTTTCCCTGTTTGTCTGATCCCTTCCAAACAAGAACACACTGGGGTGTCACTTCATGAACTTCCCTTGAGCGGACTCCTGCTGAGAAATGCTCCTGGGGAATTTCTAAAGCAGCATCTTCCAGCCCCATGTGGGCTTCTGTTGGCTTCTGGAATTTTCCCTTAGTTCCCTGTGGCAGCAGGAAAATTCCTGGTTAAGTTGGATCCAGTTTGGACTCTCCAAACAGATGAATTTCTATCCCCAGGGTCTAGATCAGCACTGAAAGTCTCGTTATTCTACAGAGCCCTTCTAGAACCGCCAGCATCAGGGGATCTGTAGTGGAAACAATGCTGTGACCTCAGTGTTTGGAGCAGATCCTTCTCAAAGGCACCTCAAGGACCAGGTCTAGCTCCCAGTTTAAATTCATGGCTGTTTGGAATGTATTTATTCAAAATAGCTGCTTTGGAGCCATAATGAAGATCAGCCTGAAGCCAGATTGTGGGAAGATGGAACATAAATTCTCAGGTGCTGCTTGACTTTATAATTTAACTTTGCATAAAAGGAGGTATTTCAGCTTGGCAGCACTGTAGCTTATCTGAGAGTTGTTGTGTATTTGGGGCTTTACTGCTCCTCTAAAGCACAGAATCAAAATGCATTTTTTTCACTAATTAAGCAGCAAATTTGTTTGTGGCTCCTGTAAACCCTAACGATGATTTTTCTGTCCTGTGCTTGGCTTGGGTGTGTTTGTACATGTGAGGGGGCAATGCCTGTGCTTGGGGTTTTTTTGGAGGCAATGTTAGGTTCTTTCAAGGGAGATCTTGTCACAGTAAACATCTCAAGAGAGATTTCAGGAGTAAAAACTGAAAATTGCTGAAAAAGTAGTATTCTGGGCATTGTCCCTTGGCATTCCCCATTTCAGTGGTGATTCTTTAATGCTGAGCACTGAATTTCTGGACTGTTGGAGAAGTGTCAGCTGTTCTTGGGGATGGGCTGTGGTACAGTTCAACTCCTCTCCTCTTACATCCCGAAATGTTTTAAGGGGTGTTCTACTTTTCCAGCTGTTACGGAGGGAAATCATGGCAGCAGCTGCTTGGAATGTGGGTTGGGAGCTCATGGCAGCTCCATGGAGTTCCCTCCACTCCCAAATCCCACCTTTAGACCAGCAGCATCTACATGCAGGAAGTCTTCAGCTGTCCAAGTCTGCAAAAGTGAAGGGTTTTCTAGTACTACAATGTTTTTCTGCTGATTTTTTTACTAATCAGAGCATTACATTCATCTTTTATTTATGCTTTTTGAAATGCACTTGTTTTAAAACAACCTGCAGATGTGTCTTCATTGACCTGGTTGGGTGTGCTGTTGAATTTTGATGCTTCAAGTCTTGATCAGCTTCAAAACATGCAAATTCTGTTGTTCTAAGATGTGTTTTTCAAAAGGCTCCTTGTTCACTCTTAAATGGGGGGGGAGAAAGCTACTAAAAGCTTGTTAGTTTTAAATAACTCTTCCCAGATTTATGGGTCTCATCCTTGCTGGTGTAGTAGTGGAATTTTGGATTACTTCTCCAAGTGATTTTGACAATTTTTAATGGAATAAATTAAGAGCAGTTTCTCAGTTGTTATGAGAAAAGAAGTGGTGAACCATTAATCAAACCTGACCACTGCTTTAATTTCTGATCCTTAATGAGGTTATTGGTACATTTGGGCATTAATGGTTTCACAGCTTCTTAAATACTTTGACAGATCCCAGAATCCTGGAATGGGTTGGGTTGGAAAGACCTTAAATCCTATCTCATTCCAACTCCTGCCATGGGCAGGAACACCTTCCATTGGCCAGGGTGCTCCAGGTGGCCTTGGGCACCGCCAGGGATCCAGGGGCAGCCCCAGCTGCTCTGGGCACCCTGTGCCAGGGCCTGCCCACCCTGCCAGGGAACAATTCCTTCCCAAACTCCCATCCATCCCTGCCCTCTGGCAGTGGGAAGCCATTCCCTGTGTCCCATCATTATTCCAGAGTTGAGGAGTCCATTGTTCAAACACAATCTCCATTTTTCCTTTGAATTCCACACTTTAGGTCTTTGGAGTTTCACTGAGGTCTCTCTGTGTAGGGTCTTTCTCCAGAGGCATTTCCCCAAATCCCTTGGAGCTGGATTTCCATGCTCAGTGCCTCGTGGATGGGACATGGGTGATTGATGGCTGCTGATGAGTTTTTCACAGTTGGCAGAAAACATCAGGGGTGGAGTGGGAATGTTGGACTTCTCTGAGTTTGACAGCAGTCAGACTCGCCTGGAGCTTGGCACATTGTTAATTTTCCCTTCCTTCTTCCCACACGGTGCAGTAGGAAGTCATTTATGGTAATTGCCCCTGATTTGCATATAGGTTATGGAGTTGTGTGGTGCAGAGCACCCCCAGAACCCCTTGGAAGCGCGTGTTGGGATCAAAGGGGGCCGTGCGCGCGCTGTTGTCTGACACCGAGCGGGGTGTGTTGTTTTCATTAAACATTTATCACACTCCCAGCCTGACAGCAGGAAACTCTGGGCTTGGCTGACATGTTTTCATGCAAAATTTATTGGGGAAGACGAGTGTTGGAAAGACAGAGATCTTGTTGCCTTTCACCAGTGGCGGAGGGGGAGTGGTTGGTTGGGAGGGAAGATTCCTCTGGCACGTTTGGAGCGTGTGTTACACCAGGAGCTGAAGGGTTGGGCTTTAAAGGAGCAATAAAACCAGCTTGAAGTTGTTTATTCTGAGGAATGGCTTTGACAGATCACATAAGCATTCTTTTGGTTTGGATTCTGCTTGGTTTTAACCAATTATGGTCCCATAATGATGAAATAAGTTGATATTTATAAATTCTGTGCTGACTTAATAGTAGGGACTAATACACTGAATTTAATACTTCATGCATGTAATATAAACTCTCGTATTTAAAACTCTTTGCTGAGAAAGGTAGGGATTATTTTAACCTCTGCTGTATAAACCACTTCTTTTTGACAAAAAGTGATCCTGTTATTGTTGGATAACCCACTACTGGGAGTAAAGCACTACTGATTACTCACATTTAATGGAAGGTGTCCCTGCCCATGGCAGGGGGGGAATGAGGTGAGCTCGAAGGTCCCTTCCAACCCAAACCATTCCATGATTTTGGCAGCTGCTGGCTCTGGCATGTTGTGAGTACCAAATCCCAAGTGTTCCACCTGCTCTGGGACTGTGAATAACTTTATTTTTTCGAAGTGCATGAAATGTGTACATTTTCTTACCGAGTCTGATTATTAGAAAATAGTTCTAATGTCCAAGGAGTCTGCTACTGCTGCTATTGTGGTGGATAGACTTGTAAAAAAAGTTTCCTGTATATAAAACAACTTAAAAAGTTGTATTTTGTAGCTGTGTTGTTGCTTTTATAGAAAGGATCTCTTCATCACCTGCCTCCTGCCATGGCCCTAAAAAGGGTTTTTCCAGCAGGGAAAAATGAGAGGTGGGAGGTGGGTCTGCCATTCCTAATGTCATTTCTAAATGCTTTTTAGCCTGAATAGCATTGAGGATACTGCACAAAACTTCTGTAAACCTTCCTGAATCCAAGAGTTGTAGCTGTGGTGGTTTAAGGTTACATGAGAGGCAGAATTGGCTGGGAAAAATAGGTTTGTTTTTTTTTTTTCTTTTTTTAGATCAGCTGGTGTAAGTAGGGAAAAAGTCATGTTTGTAAGGATGTGGGGCCTTCATCAGGTCTGAGGCTCCCTCAGCAATCCTGAGGGAATAAATTCAGGCTGGGAGCAATCCTTGGGGTCCCACCTCTTTATGTTGATGGCAAAAAGAGGGACAAGTCTCATCACAAGGGGTGCCTCTCAAAATCCATACAATGTTGGTGTTTATGTGATCCAGTTATACACAAACACAATTTCTGGAGTTGTTGGCCCAAGATATTTGTGTTCACTCCTCCCCATTCACTTCCAAGTGGGATTTTGTCGCACCGAGGCTGATTTTGTCAAAGACCTTTTCCTCAAAATCTTACCTGACATAATCCATTTCTTGAGCAGAAATGTGCAAATACAAATTGACATTCAGGGTGCTACAACGTTTAATTTGCTCTGCTCAGGTCTCAGATTCAGGAGTTCTTTTTCATTATTTGGATTTTCTTTAGCATTTAAAATAAAGTTTATTTCCTTATTTGGTGAGGAAAGTATAGAGAAAGTACATTGTGTTTAGTTTGTAGCTCAGGAGTCCAAAAGGAAAACTATTTATTTTGTAAGTTTTGATCCCAAATATAATAAATAAGGACTTCTGCAGGCCTGGAACCTTCCATGCTGTGTTCCAACCTTAACCACATTCTTCTTGTTGAGTTATAAGCATCCTAGAGGAGGTGCTTCCAGGAAAATGATGGCAGAGCCTTTCCTGCAGTAGAAATGGGCTTGGGTGGGAATTGCAGAGTCTATGGCCAAAAGTCCATCTTAAACATGGAAATTCATAGAAAAACTGGAGAACTTCTTTAAAATCTGTTTAAAATTAGCAGCTGCATTTTGAATGCTGAAACCAAACTACTCTGTCCTGTGGTGGAAAATAGTTTGAATGCTTACAGGAGAAATTTCTTTGTTCTTTTGTCAGAGGGGAAAAACCTTTCCTTAATCCAAGAGGGTTTGTTTTCAGTGTCTGGACTAAATTACGAGGACTTTACAAGAGCTCTGGTCGTGCTGTTGAGAGGTGCTTGTAGTTAAGTTTTAAGATGCTTGGTAGGACTTCTTTGTTCCAGTGATTTCTTTTGGTAGCTTCTTGAGGAACAGCTTCTAAACTTTTATGACAAGTTGTGCCCCTTTGTCCAGCCTGGGATGCTCCAATGACTGTCAGGCACTTCCTTTGACTCCAGGTGGGTTTTCCAGGATCTTTAGGATGTATTGTCATGGCGAAGGAGTCACTTATCCACACTAAAACCAAAATACCTCTTCTAGTCATTAACTTATTTATTTATTCTTACTGCTTTTGCCTTCCTCTCTGCCTCCAGCCTGCAGGCAGAACCCAAACACGAGGTGACTAAAGCAGGTAATGAAGGAGTCACCTCGTAGCTGTGGCGGGTCTCTGAGGTGAGCCCAGTGCAGAGAGCTTTAATCACTTGCCCTCTCAGAATCCTTATTTCCTGATGGAAAAGGAGCTGAGCAGTTTGGAGTGCTCCCCATGCAGATGCTCAGAGGAGAGGAAGGTTCCTGAGAGCTTCCAGGGCTTGGAGTTCCGAGGGAGCCACGTGGGCATGTTCGGGGTGATGGACGAGGAGTCGAGGAGCTCTGCTGGAAAAGCTGTTGGTGCTGGAAGGCAGGAGGAAGCAGCTGAGAGGCCAAGTGAGGACAGTTTCCTCTCCAGTAAGTCAGCCAGAGGCTAATGGGAAGCAGAGGAAGGGTTTTCCCTGAAAAGGACTGAGACCTCCATATGCCCAGAGCAGCTCGAGGGTCACTTGCCTTTGACTGAGATTTGTTGCTATTGTTGTCTAAGCTGTGTTGGCCTTGTTTTTCTTTTTGTTTGCTAAAAATCCCCTTTTAGGACTCAAAAGACTGGCCATTTATTTAATAGGCAGCAGCATATGGGATGATTTCTTTTCCTTTCACTCCCAGACAGCTGGAAAAGCCAGCGTGGATGGGACACGTGTGTAAACTGTGGAGCAAAACTGTACAGGAGGTGCTGGGGAACCACTGGCTCTGGGAAATAAATAGATTTTAGTCCAGAGTAACCGTTTCATTTTCATTCATTAAGTACTTTTTGTACTAAATATGGAAATCTAAGTTTTGTGTTCAAATTCTGCAGTTCAGACTGTCAGTTAGTGATGGCTGTCAAAGGAGCTCCCCTGCTAAATTCATGGACTATGTTGAGGGAATTATATTTCTCCCTGTTTCCAGAAATAGGTTTTGGAATGCATTTGAAGGCAGTATCTTCAAAGACACACATTCTTTTAAGCTGTTTAAAATTTTCCAAACTATCCGCTCCTTAAAACTGCCAGCCACCATGATTGTCCTTTTATAACTATATAATTTGCATTATCCTGGGTTTTTAATGGAATCATTCCTTGAACATGGAGTATTCCTGCTGAAAGAGGGTTTTGTTTGCCCACATGTCCAAACACACACACGCTCTGAATGTAAACATGGAGTTTTGGGGTGTTTTTTTTTTTCCCTGGGACACCTTGTGCTGGGAGAGCAGCTGACTATTGTTTTAATGGCCTCCCTTAATCTGGGCAGGAGGAATCCAAACTGAATGATCCGGAGCTGTGCAAATCCAGTTAGTGTGAGCTGTAATCTCTTTACTGGGTTTAAGTAGTTGGAGTGGCACTGAGACACCCTGCAGATACTGAACAGCAGAGATACAGTAATCACCTCACCGTGCACCCTGCTCTGCACCCCGCCACTAAACCCCAGCCAGGATTTAGGGAGAACCCAGCCCCAAACCTGCAAACTGCTCCTCAGAGCAGGCAAAGGAGAGGCAGGTCACAAACAGCCCATCAAAAGGATAATGCTGTGGTTAAAGTGAAATTGAAATCCATGTTAGGATGTTAAACTCTCTGTTGCACCTCGTATTTTGGATTGGGAATGCTTTTTCCGGAATGAGCTTACCTGCTATGGAGATTATAAACCATCCATGGCTTTGATTAGGAAGTCAAGGAGAATCTTTGTTTGAGGAAAGCATTTCTAATCCTGGTCTAATTTTGGACCTTTCTGTTAGTTGGAATTACAAAATGATGTGACAAACTTAAATGAAATAATCTAAATTGTTGATCAGTGGTACAACATGAGGGAATAGTTTTAAATTAAGTGAAGAGGGATTTAGATGGGATATTGGGGAGAAAGTCCTGGCTGTGAGGGTGGGGAGACCCTGGCACAGGGTGCCCAGAGCAGCTGTGGCTGCCCCTGGATCCCTGGCAGTGCCCAAGGCCAGGCTGGACATTGGGGCTTGGAGCAGCCTGGGACAGTGGGAGGTGTCCCTGTCCTTGGGAGGGTGTGGAATGAGGTGGTCTTTATGGTCCCTTCCAACCCAAATCCCTTTGGAATTCCATTATTTACTTCCAGGCTCTGGTTTCATCCTTGGCACCTCCTGGTTCTGTGCAGGGCAGGATGTTCCTACTCAACAGGAGTAAAGTCCTACAGATGATCTGTGCACACATTTTTCTGCTTCCACACCACTTCACTAGAGGAATTTTCCCTTGGAGTGGGGAGGTTCTTGCATCTTCCTGAGGAGAAGAGGCTGTCCAACCTAAGTTTTCCATTCTGAGAATTTCTTGAGAGTGATTCCCATAAGAGAGTTCCAAATGCAGAGGGTGCACTTGATCCTCATGTCCTTCTCTGTTCACTGAGAATCCCCCGACCCACTCTGGGAATGAAACCCCTTCAGTTCTCCAGCAGAATCCACCAGCCCATGGAGTGGAGTCATCCATGTGACAATAATTCAGCATCATCTTGGGTTTTTTCCCTTTTTTCTATATATTGTGGCAACCTGATGCATTGCAGTTTTTCTGGGGGAAAAGTCTGGGGTTCCCTTCCACCTCAGCCATCAATTTTTACATTATTTGCAGTGTGAAAACCAACACCTTTAAATATCTGTGAAGGACAAGGCTGGGAAATGCTTGTGTGATTTCCAGGGTAGAAATGGGAGACCCAGAGGAGGGAGCACCTTGGATGTGCTGGGGATTCTCCTGGATCCTGCCTCGCTCCTCAGCTGCTCCCAGCAGCTGAAGTTCTTGTAATACAAGGCCCATTTAATGGTGAATTACGTTGGGAATGATTTTCCCTGGACTGAAATCGAACCAGCAGGATCAGTCCATTCTCTCCACATGGATTAAGGAATTGATCAGGAAGATCTGCCTTGGCTGCTCAGATCAGAATCTTTTGAGGCTGCTTAACAGGATCATGCTGTGTCCAAGAGGGAAAAGGGAGTCTTCCATTGATTCCTGTCAGGTGGGCATTGCTCTGTGCTTTGAGAAATATTAGGGAAATGCAGACCATGGATTTATGGGAGAGTGTTCAGCACAGGGATGGGGAATGCAGGGGCAGGAGTGGGAAGGCTTCATGTGCCTGTCTCTGCCATCTCCCTTTTTCATTCTTATTTCCTCCTTTGCTCTGCCTTGTCTAAGGGAAAACCTTTATTTCCTGACCACATTAAGCAGTGCTAAAAAATCCTGAATGAAGTTTTGGATAATGTTGCAGTGGGAGTTTCTGCTGGGAGTTAATTTACAGGTCCCCTGTGAGTCAGGAGCATGAAGATGGAAGAGAAGGAAGGGGTTTATATGGAGTGAGAGCCACTAAATCTGATTTTAGAAGGTCACAATGTGGTTTTTTATTGAGGAGGACAAAGGATTAAAGTCCATCAATTAATTTATTTAAAAAAAAACAAAGCAAGCTTTAGGCCCCAGAGCTTGTTGGAAACTCTTTCCATGAGCTTTAAAGGTTATTTTAATAATTCTGCTACTTTTTTCCTCATTTTAAAACATTCAGGCCACAATAACTCAGTACATTGATACTAGATAATTAGGTCTAGATGATAAAGGCTTGCAATTTTATATGCTATATATTTTATATATAATTTTTGAAAATAACATGTTTCATGTTTGCACTGTAACATATTCTGACTCATGGAAGTGCCTTATCTTTAGGTTGTGCTTCTCACCTTGCTTAAGAGAGAGAAATTTTCTTCTGACAAACTTTCACAGGTTTTGAAAAATTTATTAGCTCCAAGCCTCATCCAGCCTGGCCTTGGGCACTGCCAGGGATCCGGGGGCAGCCACAGCTGCTCTGGGCACCCTGTGCCAGGGCCTGCCCACCCTCACAGCCGGGAATTCCTTCCCAATCTCCCATCCAGCCCTGCCCTCTGGCACTGGGAAGCCATTCCCTGTGTCTTGTCCCTCCATGCCTTGTCCCCAGTCCCTCTGCAGCTCTCCTGGAGCCCCTTTAGGCCCTGGAGGGGGCTCTGAGCTCTCCCTGGTTCCTTCTCTTCTCCATGGTTGGTTGGTTCTCTTTCTTCTCTGTACTGCAAGTTTTGGAGCAACTTTTGGGGCATGGACCTGGCTCTGCTCCAGGGGCCCAGCAGTGGCACCAGAGGAACGGGCAGGGACTGATCCCAGCAAGTTCCACCTGGACCAGAGAGGCTGTGGAGTCTCCTAGGGAGAATTCCAGTCCTGTGCCCGGGGATGGCCCTGCTGGAGCAGGGAGGTGGGACCAGATGAGCACCGTGGCCCCTCCAGCCTGAGCCATCCTGTGCTGTGGATGGAGCAGAAATCTGGGGAGAGCTGCAGTGATTCCTCCCTGGGAAATGAAGCCCCTGCTTGCACTGGAGCTACTTTGAGCTGTGCTGATAAGGGGAATTAATCACAATCTGTATAATATTTTTAAAATATATCCTTCCCTTTCAGTGCTTTTCAAAGCTCTGTCCAAATGGTGTTTTTAGCAATTCTGACAATTTTACTTGCCTTGGATGAATGATCCTTCCAGTAAGAGCCAGTACTTTTGCTCCAAAGCACCTTCCCATATGGAGGCTATGTGGTGAAATCCCCTTTTCAGTCAGTCTGGGAATGGCCATTTTGGGAACACAGGATCCAATTTCAGCGTGGCAGTTTTCACACATGATCCCAGTGATATTCCTGTCTGCCAGGAGAAATCCAGGGCTCAGTTTTCCAGGCTGCCTTCTCCCTGCTCTGCCTTTAATCTTGCGCTGTGTTTATGTAATGCAATAGAAATGTTGCTAACGTGATTATACTTTTCTATCTTATTAGCTCCAATACTGAGCACAATAAAATGGAAAACTGTTTAAATGTTATGTTTAAGTGCTTGAGATAAGAGTTCTTGTAAATGAAATGTGATTACATTTCTGTAATAGATCTTCTCTGTCTGCTCGGACTTTGTTGAGCAATGTAATTCTTTTGGGATTGCTGGTTCTAAGTTTGATTTCTTTTCTTTCTTTCTTTTTTTTTTTTTGTAGAAATAGCCATGTAAAATGCTACACACCACCAGACAATGAGCAGAAATCTCTTGAAAAGGCAGGGTTTCCTGTGTGAGGCACAAAACCATTGCTCCATAGTTTTCTTTGTGATAACCAATTTGAATTAAACATAATTCCCCAACATCACCTTGAATTTCCATCTGTGTAACCCCGATGTTCTTAAGCGTTTTGCATTTACCTAATGCTCTGGGCTATTTTCCCTTAGCATGTATGGCAAACTGTGACTATCTCCAAACTGGAGATGATATGAATAACAATTGTTTGCTGATCTTCCCCTGTATCTCCCTGGATAACCTGCAGTCTGCAAAGGCTGAGTAAGTGGCAGATAGCTTTTGTCATCCCTTATCCGGGCTGTACACTTGTAAGGAAGAGCAGGGATAATCGCCTAAATCTAATTAGGGGTTAAAAGAGGCCATGACTGTGATGTGGCAGTGAGACACCTTACTGTAGCAATCCTGTTTGCATTAGAAAAATAAGGTTGTCATATTGATTATTCAAATGAGCTTATATTGGCCATGGCTCAATGGCTGCATCGCAGCTGAAGCACTGGAAGGTCCCAGCTTTGGAGCATACATTATGTGATGTCTTGTTTGCTAATTTAAGGGGTTTAAAACTAAGGCTGAGGGAGTTTTATCGTGAGAATTAAGGGTTTAAGTGACCAGTGGAAAATGAAGTTGAGCTTGCCTGGGTGATGGTTGTGATTGTGGGAAGCCATTCAGTGGAAGCCAATAAATTTGCTTCACATCTTTTATGGAAAAAATCAGTATTGGAGTTAACAGATCTTGCTTGTGCATTAATTGATGTTTAGTTCAAAGTCAAACAGCGCTGAAAAGAGTAAAGTAATTGCATTCAGATCAATTCCACATCCAAGAGATAGCAAATTCCCTCGGCTCTGACTTTGGGGGCTCTATTTTAATTTTAAAAAAATATCTACCTGGTGCTGGGCTCTTACAGTTTCTCAAGTATTTCTCAGCACTTGGCTTTCTGTCATTCTCCAGTCAGGTCTGTGACATCCTGCAAGTGCAGGAGATGCTCCAGAGGGTGCTGATTTCAGCCTTCCTCATTACCATCATCACGATGAGTGATGTGCCAGACACACATAGAATGGGCCAAAGAAAAGCATTTAAAATGACCAGTTTATTAATTTGTACAATTATTTTTGGCACTTTTGTGGTACACCAAGTACCACGTGCTAGGCTGTGTTGTATGTACAAAGACTGAACATTTTACTGCTATTTGTTCCATTGGTTTGTGCAGCTTCTGTCATTACAGATTTCCAAGGAAAAGCCCACCTTGAATCCCGGATATGAAGCAGAGTTTGCAAATTTTACCCCATAGCTGAAATGATTTCTCCCCTTTTACGTGCAGTTTGAGCATTGTTCTCTCCAGCTGTTGGCTATGCTGTATTTCTGCTGCTGGGCAAAAAAAAAATACATGGAGAGACAACTAAACTATTGTTTCCTCTTGTGTGTAGGGACAAAGTTTTCAACTTTATTTTTAAGTTTCTTCGGTTGATTCTTCCAGTTTCTTCCATTCTCTGCTGTTGGTACTGGTGTAAAAGGTACTCATCCAAATTCTGACCTGGCTGACTGAAGCCACAATGACCAGAGGGAAGGGATTTTTTTAATAGATGTATTTTATATATTTTTTATTTATGTTGTTAGGACATCCTGACCTGTTTGAAAGGCCTGAAAGCTATGCCCAAATGTTGATGTAACTTTGCAATATTTTGCTTGAACAGCAAGTTAAGCAGTGGCTTATCCTGTCCTGCCTTTGTGTGGAAGGCCCCTCCGTCCTGAGCTTTGTGCTGAACCCATGGATGTGTTTGATTGCTTAGAGCAGCTCCAGTTTCTCTTTCTGGGGACACCCCTTTGTGGCACTTCTTTGCAAGCCATAATAATTTTGTATATTGAAATTGCAAACTGAAAATGGGGGAAAAGCCAACATAGGAGACTTTTTTTTTTCAGCAATATCAAGGTGCTGTTTCTGGAGAGCAGTCCCTCATTTTGCATAGTTATTTATGAATTTAGTTATTGAATTTATGTATTAATTTTTTTATTTTCTCTTAATCCCTTTCAGACACGGGTCCAGTGTTCCCCACCACGCTCTTCCAACAGCAAACAGTTCAGGTTGTTCTGATTGACATCAGTAAGGCTGTCTGGATGCATTTCCTGCAAAGAGGGAAATAAGACAAATATGAAGAGTGTTGTGATAAAACAGGGGAAAATCCTTAATCCTGGGAACTGAATTTCCTATTGGTGAAGGGTTTTTTGGCTGTAGTGGCAGTTCCTCCTTTGAGAAAGTATAAAACCTCGATTCACACATGAGCTCAGCTGACTGTGGGCTGGTTGAGGCCACCACCCCGAAGTGTCAGCCTTGGTTTGAGGTAAAAATAGGCATTTTGATGTAAACCTGCACTGCCTTGGGCTTGTGTTAAAGTGTTGGTTCAGGAATGGTTGGACTCAGTAATTTTTGGGGGTCTTTGCCAGCCTGGGTCTGTGAGGGCCAGGGGAGGCTCAGGTTGGACAATGGGAAGTATTTCTTCCCTGAAGGATTGGTTAAGCACCGGCAGGGGCTGCCCAGGGCAGGGCTAGAGTCACCATCCTTGGAGTGGTCAAAAAATTGGATGTTCTATTTCAGAATAGAATTTAATTGCAGGATTTGGTCAAAGGCTGGACTTGATGGTCTTGGAGGTCTTTTCCAGCCTCAGTGATCCCAGGAAGTCCCTCATGAGCAGCAGGTTGGTGAGCGCTGGATGGGATGTGTGGCACATAAATTTGGCTACAATTTACTGGTTGGGTTTGTAACTTGAGGTGTTTGGGGGATATTCCCGGGGTTCTCTGCACATTTGGAATTCTTCCCACCAGAAGTGGTTGCTCAGTGTTGGCTGGATCATCCACATTCCCAGGTCTTTCGTATGGTCTGTGAATCCTCTGGGATCTGGCCACTTATTTGGTCTTTTTTTTAAATAGACTATTTCACTTCACCTCCAAGATTTGCAGATACAACAGGAAGTACTGGTTTTAACCATCAACTTCCCAATTCCTTAAGCTCCAGCTTTCCTTGAAGCCTGCCATGTTTATGGTGCTCAATTCCTTCAGGAGTCTCTTCACTCTCTATTAAAAAAAATAACCTTTGAAGGAAATCTTGGCTGTAGAATGAGACATGCCTTATAGTTCTGTCTTTTTTTGGTCTCATTTTGGTCCAGTTGGTGGTAAACCAATAATGTGCAATACTAATTACTTACAGTTCCTTGAAGAAATGCCAAAACACAAAATGCTTTTGGGAGATTCTAGGGGAAGGTGTCCCCACCCATGGTGGGGCAGTTGGAGTGAGATGGTTTTGAAGGTCCCTTCCAACCCAAACCATTCTGGGATTACTGGTCTAGACATTGGCTGGCAGCTTCTTGGGGGTTTGTTCCATCCTGCAAAGCCAGTCCCTCTCTCTGTTTCCACCAGACACTTTCTCTGGGAAGTGCTGGGAATGAGAAATGCCAAAGAAAACAGATGGTGTTAGTTTTTCATGGCAGTAAAAGGTTAAAAGCAAATTAGTGAAAGCAAGAGAGCGAAATGAATGAGACCAATGTGGTGTGGTAAGAACTTCAGAGTTAATAATTAAAGAAACGTGAAGCCCTAAGGAGGTTTTGGTGCAACTCAAGGAGCATGAAGAGCTCAGGCAGATTTGCTTGGTAGTTTTGGGGCTCTTCTAGGCTGTCACATTTTCTGCCAAAAATACAAATTGTGATTTAGTGGAACTTCTGGGTCTTTCGTTGTTCTCACCACGCTGTGTTGGACATCAAATTCTAGTCCATACTGGTGCTCTCAGCCTTGGCAGGGCCATGTCCCAAAGGTGCCCGGCCTTGTTTTGGCCTGAATCCTGTGAAAACCAAAGTGGGAACTGATGTACGTGGGATCCCTTTAGTGATCCCTGTCCATCTCCTCTCCTTCATCAGCTCCAATTAGCTGCTTTGAATTTGATTTGATTTTTTCCCCTCATGTTTTCATTAATTTCAAAGCACTTCCAGGTTACTTTTATCATTGTCTGTTAGGCTTGGGTTTGGTCAGATGTTTTTGAGACTTGCAATCAGTTCCTATTTTTAATTTTGATTAAATATTATTTCTTCCTCTTCATTTGTGGCCAAGGATCTAATTTCCCCTCAAGCTTGAACAACTTTAGCTCTACCTTTTAAAATTTTATAAATTCGTCTTGTGACACAGCCCAGCGTGGAAGTTGTTAGGAGAGGATACAACTTCCTTCCTTACTGGAAGTTAGGCTGGGTCTCTTGGAATTGACCATCTTGGAGAAAGCAAGAGACTTCCAAAGGTTTTCCTTAGGGCTGCATTGAGTTGAGATGCAAAAAAAAAAAAAAAAAAAAGTTTAATTGTGAAGTAAAGCCTGAAACTCAAATCTCTTCTGACCAGAAAAGCTGAGGTAGCTGAGCAGATTAAAACTAAATATTCTCAGATCAAGTAGATCTGCTCTTTTCAGGAACAGGGCAATTTTTACCTTGTGTGATTGAAAACCTGAGCCTGTCTGACATATCTGAGACATTCTGAGAATTTTCTGAGCATGCCCCTGAGTCCCTCAGGGAGAGCAACCCAGGCTGGATGGAAGAAGGGAGAGGAATTAAACCAGAGTGACCAACTCAACCTGCAGGGACAAAGAGGAGTCCTGTAAAAGCATTTCCAAACTGGATTTTATCCCTCCCAGTGGTGCTGCCCAAAACATTGTGAGGTTTCAGTGTGCTAAAATTGGATCAAATGCAGTCCCAGGTGCTGGAATTTCAGCAAAGTGGGAATTTGTGGGGCTCAGCTGAGCTTGACCACGGTTCCCAAAGTGCTGCACTTGTCTTTAGGGATATTGGAAACCTTTTTTTAAATTTTGGCCTTAAAATCTGTGCATCTAAGGCTTGCTGGGTGAGCCTGGTCTTCCTCCTGAGCTGTGGAAATGAGTCAGTTGTTGGGTCATTGTTATTTTTTAATCAGTTGTTTGTTTTTCAGCAGTGCCAGTGTCATCCTGCTGCTGGCTAGAAAGGAAGGGAACACATCCCAAATTTCTCCTGGGTTTTTTGGGATTTTATTCTTTATTATTCTTCCTTGGAGTCCTGACCTGCTGCTTGAAATCCGTCTGTCACTTCCTTTTAATTTCTATTCCAAATGCAACATCTTGTGCTCTTTCAAGGTCCTTCAAAATTGTGTGAACTTTTAATTAATTTTTATATAATATTCCTTCTTTTTGGGAAGGAGGGGCAGCAGGGCAACAAAACCAGCTGTATTCCAGTGCTACACAAAGGCATGGAGGGTTTGGGTTTGTTAAGGTGTATTTTTAATTATAAGAACATCTCCGTGTTCAGAAGCTTTGAAGAACTTGTGAAGTGCAAAGAACAAAAACAAAGCCATAACTTGTGGTGTTTAGATTTTCCATAAAAGAAACCCTGAATAGAAAGGAGCATTTGCATGAGGAGCATGGGGAAAGATGATGTCTGACTTGTAGTGGTGGGTTAGAAAAACAATCAAAAATCTTCAGAGTTCTGCAAACGGAATAACAAGTGATGAGTGAGGTGGGTCCCTGGGTTTGAGGAAAGTGGGTTTTGCTGATTAAAAACTAAATAAAAAATATTGCTAGCTCTGCACTGGTTATAGGTTGGATAAGCTGAGCTCAGTTCAGATATTAAATATAGATTTTAGCTTTGTTCTCTGAACTGAGATCTGTGGGGATTAAAGAAAGAAAAAATGGAAAAAAAAATAGTGATTTGTTTCCAAAGTCAGTATAGAAGCTTTAAATTGCCAGTGTAGAATCATTGAGGTTGAAAAAGATCTCCAAGATCATCAGTCCCAACCTTTAAATATGAACATGCAATAACAGAATGAGATCTGTGCAATGGAGCCAATGCTGTGTCTTGCAATGTGAATTTTGAGCACGGAGCAAAAGCATGAAGTGTTGTATTCACAAGTCTTAGTGGAAAGTTGGGTGCCAGCAAATGAGTTTAAAATACTTAATAAACTTCTAGAAGATTTTCTCTTCTTGGGAAGAAGTCACGGCACAGAGTCTTAAAAAGAATTACAAATAATTAATTCAGATAAATTGGAGGTTGCCTTGTTTCCTAGGCAGAGCGCCTTTAATTGGTAACTTTATTTTTATTGAATATTTAATGAGCAACTGGCAAATGTTTCCCTAAGCACAATTTTCATGAGCATTTACTGGGTTTTGAGCAGTTTTTAATGAATTTAGACAAAGATGGAGCTGTTCAAACACAGTGTCGTTTCAGCGTGGTGAGAAGTATTTACCAAAGATTATTGCAGAACTTGTTTAATGTGCATAGATAGTTTAAAAAAAACCCAACCCCAAACTAAACAGGCTTGAGGTTTCCTTGTGGGATTTTTTTTTTTTTTTTTATCACCAGACTGAGGGCCTGAAGGAATAGGGGAAGTGAATGGACACCAATGTATCCAAATATCTCATTTTGCCTAAAAGCAAGTGCCGGCAGATAAATGCCCATAAAGGGATTTCTTTCTTAAGCCCCATGGATTTTTTTTTTCTGCAACTTTTTGTGTGAGTTCGAAATGAAAACCATTCATCCAGTGCCCCAAAGAAGGGCCTTATTGAATGGAATAACAGTGTAATGTACCATTGAAGGCAGGATTGAAAGTGATTATCTTGTTAACTCTTGACAGTTACCGCCAGCTTGAAATAGAACTGGCAGGCTTGATTTGCAAATGAATTAGAGCTTTTTCATTTGGTGCCAGGATCATCTTTTTATATTCTGATATGACAGATGCTATGTTCCATGCTTTTGTTTCTCTTCACTCTTCTACTTGCAAATAAAAAACAAAAGATTATGATAGTAATTTTATTTGCATCTTTTCTCTAGGAGTTTGTTCTTTGTCTCGAAGTTTTTAATCTTATATTTTTTTCAAGAATTTGTTTGAGAATAGTATTGTTCCTGCAGAATAAAATTTCATTAGGTTAAGTACAGTAGTAATTGGGTGAATGAGGGGATTTAGAAGCTTTCAGAAAATGGAAAATCGATTGTACTCAAATTGTTTTAGTGCTTAGAACATTTAAATTTCCTCCCTGACTTACACTTGCATTTAATATTCCTCAATGCCACGAGCAGAGGAAAAGCTCACGTTTCAAATATTTCTGCTCACACTCTGCTAATGGCAGGACGTGTAATTAGTGGCAGCCTTAATGCTGATCAACTGTGTTTATATTCTGCAGCCATCCCACCACAGATGGGGAGGTGGTGGGTATGATAATTATTGTGCTCTCCTTCTATGTTCCTCATTAACCTGTAACACTCTCTACCAGTCCGGAGAGTTTTTCCCATAGTTGTGCTTCCCAACGTTGGAACTTGCTGGGCTTTGTTTTATATTCAGCCCAGCCTTGTGGGCATTTACACTGCCGGGCTTTCTGCTACTTTTGTAATCTGGTTTGTACTTTGAGGCCAATTAGCAGCACTTCCGACTGCCACTGATGTCCATTATGGAAATGTTTTCCTACACTTTCACCTACAGGATGTGTTTTAATTGAATATCTACTAAATAATATTACAGAGAAGGTAAAGCAGGCCAAAGTTGTCTGATTTATTTAAGGCTGGTTAACAGAGCCCGTGACATTCCGGAGCCCCACGTTTAATTGCCTGTGTTTGCTGGGAACAAGGCTTCCCTCCTGAAGGGAGCAGGAGGAGAAATCCCACCCAGCCAGCCAAAACCAGGGGAAAACCCAACCAAACCCCACTCCACGTTGGAAAACTCCAAGCACTTGCACATTATGGTGTCCTTGGAATCACCAGGTGGAGCTGAGGAGTGGCTTTAAGGTAACCAGGACAGAGAAATCAGCTTTGGGCATTTATGGGATTTTCGTACCTGACCTGAAGCCTCTGTAAAACAAAACCAGGAGATTTTGGGGAGTTATTTTGTCTCTGGTGATTTATGGGATTTCCAAACCTGACCTGAAGCCTCCATGAAACAAAACCAGGAGATTTTGGGGAGTTATTTTGTCTCTTGTGATTTATGGGATTTCCAAACCCGACCTGAAGCCTCCATGAAACAAAACCAGGAGATTTTGGGTAGTTATTTTGTCTCTTGTTTACCTGGGAAAGACAGACAAAGAAATGCAATATTTTTGTAGGGTCTATTTGAAAATACTGCTCTTATCAACACTGTATTTTGGGGTTTTTCCTCCTCTGTTTAGTTTCAGTATTTATTTCAACTGTATAAAATCTTGGATTTTACTCTCTAAGCCAGGGTTATTACATATTTCCCCCTCTTGAATATTTGATAAGGTCTCTTGGGTACTGATTTTCCTCCTCTCTAGGATAACATTTTATGGAAATGGTTTCACCTTGTGTCCTGTTTAAAGTGCCTGGTTTTAGCATGATTTGATTTGGTTTGCATTACATTCCACTGAGTTCTTTGGCACTTCCAAGCTACTCCAGTGTGTTTGTGAGGGGGGTAACTTTGGCTTTTCCTCCTGCTTTTGCTAAGTGACCTTCATAGGATCTTCTTGGCTCTTTGTTGCATTTAAATTTATTAATAATTGGCCAAACTTCCTACTGGTTTTTCCTGGGGTAAATTATTTGGATGACTGGAGTGAGGGATCTACTGAGCTCAGGACCACCAGCTTTGGGGTCTTTGCTCTCCAGGATCAGCTCCAGATCATTTGAAGCTGATACTTGGTAGACCAAAACAGCATTCCACACTTTAAAAACAGTATCATGGATGCTTTTCCTCGGGGGGTGTAGGATTCCCAAAACATTTGCTTTTCTTGAGGAGTTTGATGTGCAGAAAAGATTGGGAAGAGCAGCAAATAAAAAAAAAAAAAAAAAAAAGACAAGTTCAGCAGTGTCTCATCTTGGGATATCCTGAGGCAGAAACACACGGTGTGTCATCGTATGGGAGCCTTAGGTTGGACTGGATGATCCTGAAGGTCTTTTCCAACCCAGTTCATTCTGTGATTCCGTGGTTTTTTCAACTCCCTTGATTAATGGTTAGTTTGATACAGGGAGTATTTTTAGGAACATGAATATATTCCAGGTTAAAATCATGATTTCAGCAAGTGCTAGGGAATATTTTAAATTTAATTTACCGGGAAAGGAAGTTCTCACCACCTCAGTTAGTCACTATGGGTTTAAGTAATCCCAGACCTGGTGAACCTTGGAGAATCCCAGAATGGTTTGGGCTGGAAGGGACCTTAAAACTCTTCCAGTTCCACCTGCTGTGTGGGCAGGGATGAAACTTCCTTAATTGAATTCCCAGCTTCTTGCTGCAGGTCCCTCATGACCAGGATTCAAATGCAGCTGGAATTTTTTCCCTTGGCATTGCTGAAACATTTGGATGAGCCTGAGTTTCATTTACTGGGTTTAATGGATGATTTTAAAACATGCATGTCAAGTGGTGTTTCACTGCAAATCTTGACTTTAGTGGGGAAACAATTCCAGAGCTTCTCTGGTAGGAAAAAGGAAACCTCAGGAATAAAATCAAACTTGCCTAATGAACCAAAGAAATGAAGGTGCTGCTCTGGGGATGGTCTAACAGGCAAATATTTGCCTTGCTGGGGACTCTGGGGTGTAAAACAGAGTAAAACAATTACCTGGTAATGATATCAAATTAATACAACTATATGGTTTCTTTTATGTGAGCATTGGAATGCTGGATGTGCAGGAAGCTGCTCCTGGTGTTTATTTGTGGTGTTTCGTGGTTGAAAATTCTGCAGGCACTCAAGGCTGCGTGGGAGACTGAGCTGTGACCATAGGTCTGGTTTTGCCTAAAACAACAAATGAAATATAGTATTAATGGGAGTCTTGTTTGTATAATTTATGTTACCAATAATAAAATTTAAATATGTGATCACTATATATAATTATACAAACATAACTAATTTTATAATATAGTTTATGGTATGTATTTAAGATATATTATTATGTAGAATTATATAAATATAGCTGTAATTATGCAATAATTTATTGTATTATATATATAATGCAATGTAATATAGAATACAGAATATAATTGTATAAGATCTATAATATAATCTGTTGGTTAACTGAAAGATAAAACCCTGCCATAGCGTGGCTGATTGATGCCCAGCAGCCTGAGGCTGGGAAGAGGTTTTCATTGGAAGTGACAGGTGCCCCAAGGTTTATTTAGGACAAGCTCAGCCTTGTCCTGGTTAGTTTGATAATGTTTTCCTTATGGATGTTCGAGCACTGCATTTCCTGCGTTAGGGCCTTGTGTTACACCAATATTCCTGTCTGGGCTGCCTCAACTACAAATTGGCTGAACAGCCCGTGACACTTTTTCAATATTATTACATTAAACCAAGTGGATTTTGATTGATAACCTAATATTCAACTAATGCAAAACATCAATCATGGCGAGTATATTAATTATTTAATATTGCAGCCTAATTCAGGAATCGATGTGCTGCAGGAGGGGAAGGGAAACTCGCTGTTCCCAGAAGGTTTGAGACAGGGGATGATTAAAAAAAAGCCCCACCAAGCCCTGCTCTACCTCCCATGTGTTGGTTCGATACAAATCTTTATTCATTTGCCAATAATCTCTTCACATTTTCCACTTCAGGACCTTTTTTATCAGTTTTGAGGCCTGTAATTGAATTAAGGCTGCTTTCAGCACAGGCCGGGGGGAGATATTGATGGCAGGGATGGGCCTGACCTGGGGGCTCCTCCCAGCCCTGCCCTGCATCCCTCTCCCAAAGCAATTCAGGCCTTGAAGGCCAGGTAGCACCTCCAAAATGGATCATGGAACCATGGGATGGTTTGGGGTGGAAGGGGGATTAAATCCTGTCCATCCCACCCCTGCCATGGGCAGGGACACCTCCCACTATCCCAGGCTGCTCCCAGCCCCAATGTCCAGCCTGGCCTTGGGCACTGCCAGGGATCCAGGGGCAGCCACAGCTGCTCTGGGAATTCCATCCCAGCCCCTCCCAGGGAACAATTCCTTCCCAATCTCCCATCCATCCCTGCCCTCTGGCACTGGGAAGCCATTCCCTGTGTCCTGCCCCTCCATGCCTTGTCCCCAGTCCCTCTCCAGCTCTCCTGGAGCCCCTTTAGGCCCTGGAAGGAGCTCTGAGCTCTCCCTGGAGCCTCCTTCAGGCTCAAGATGTGGGAGACAATTTGGGATAAATCCTGTATGGCTGAGAAGAATAATAAATTCTTTCAAAATTCAAATAGTGAAAATACGTTTGTTTTTTTTCCTCTCACTTCATTAGGGATATTTAAATAGAAGAAAATAGTGTAGCAGATTTTTGGAAAAGCTTTAGGAAATTACAAATAATTAGTAATTGTAGTACCAGTAATTGGTAATACTGTAGTATTAACTGATTCCCTGCAATCCTCACGGGCTGGTTTCTCCTTGTTTGCCATGGCAATGACCCACCTTCCAAGAGGTGATGTTGGAATTAGGTAGAACCTGGAGCTGATGGAAGCAGGAGCCATCTCCTTGTTCAGTGGGTTGGGATTTGGGGAATTTTTAATTTGTTTTCCATTGGATTTTGTAATTTTTTCCATAGCAGGATGTGTTAAGGATTAATTTTCCCTCTGAATTCTTGCCTTCCGGTGTTTTTCCTTGGATAGTTTGGTCCAAATTTTTTGGAGCTGCCTTCATGTAAAATTTTCCCCATTTTCTGTCTGTACATTTGTATTTCTTGCAGCTTTCAGGTATCAGATGCCAAGCTGCAGCATGGCTGCCACGACCCATGGAATGAATCACAATTCCTTCTCTGTCACCTTGGAAAGGGGGCACAGGATTTCAGTAGGGTGGCAAAGCAGAGCCAGGAGCACCAAACGAGGATTTGATAAACAGCCCCGTGCCCTGGCCTGGCTGATTCTTCCCAGTGTAAATAGTGGGACAATTAGATTAAAAATGTTGGTTTTAAACGTGTATCCAGTGGCATTGCTATGGTTTGTAGCAGTTTCAGGGCAGGTGCTGTTTGGGGGTTTAATTCTGTCACTGTGCATTAGGATAATCAATATTTTTTAGGCATTACAGGTAAATATTTGTATTAAAATCAAATATTTTACGCACTGGAGAAATGAGCCAGCTTTGCCATTTCAGAGTTAAACAGAAATCATTGCAGACAAGGGTTTAGCAACTATTTAGAACTTTTGTTCTTCTCTTACAGGGACTCTGCAAACATCAAAGCTGGATTAGAACATCTGGTAAGTTTTAATTTTCTCTTGAACATTTGCATCATCTTTGATATCTGCATTCCAAATGAACACTTTTAAATGAGCTTTGAATACCTTGAATTGAGAAAGTCAACCATTTCCCAGAGGGTCAGGGTACTGTTATTGTGTGAAGGCACTCACATTTTCATTTATCTCCCCATTTCAAGGGAATTTTAATTTTTTTAAATTACTTTTTTTTGATGTAGAGATGAAATAAACCGGACTACAATCCCTGGATTGATGATTGCCTTAATTATAAACAAAAATTGTTTGGTGTTGGATTTTTGGCATATCCTGATCTGAAAACAACAAACTTGTGATTAAAAAAAAAAAAAAAAAAAGAGACAGGGACACAATCAAATATTGCATGCATAAATATGGTGTGTTTGAGTCATTTGGAGGCTGTGAAAGAAGTGCACAGCTTTGTGTTTTCTCTTGTCTTTGCTTTATGAATAATGGATCGACTTAAATTCCATTCAGGGCTGCAGCAGAAAATAATAATAATTGAGGTGCAAAATATTTCTGGTTTAAGTAAACATATTAAACCCACAAGTGATGGCAAGCCAGGCTTAGCATTAAAAACTCGTCAGTTGATCAAAACTGGGAAAAATAAAATCTTGTCACAAGTCAGGAGCTGGTTGAGCCTCACATGTTGGTATCAGCAATCAGTGGAACATTAAATAGTTCATCTAAAGTGATTATTAAATCCCATTAAATTAAAATACTCGCTATTAGTGGCACATCCATCCTGAGAAGGGTTTAATGTTTTCATGGAATATCTAAATAATCCTCATGGTTCCATAGTGCTGTTAAAAACATCGTGTGTTGCACTGGAAAACATTGCTTTCCACTTGTTGGGAATCATTTTGGGAATCACTTGGGAAGGGTGATTTGTAGGAGCTTGGGTACCAGTATCTCCTGGGAGTGCTAGAGGGATGGAAAGGATGGACATCCTGGTGGGATGGAAAGGATTGCTATCCTGGTGGGATGGACATCCTGGTGGGATGGAAAGGATTGCTATCCTGGTGGGATGGACATCCTGGTGGGATGGAAAGGATTGCTATCCTGGTGGGATGGACATCCTGGTGGGATGGACATCCTGGTGGGATGGACATCCTGGTGGGATGGACAGGATTGCTATCCTGGTGGGATGGACATCCTGGTGGGATGAACATCCTGGTGGGATGGAAAGGATGGCTGTTCTGGTGGGATGGACATCCTGGTGGGATGGATATCCTGGCACAGTTCTCAGGAGCTCCCCCTTTCTAAAGGTGCCATGTGAGAAATGTGTTGGGAATCAGCAACTGGAATAAGGAGCACAATTCTTGGAGCAGCTGGAAAATCCATCTTGTTTGCTGCTTCCAGGGGGATCTCAGCTGCAGGTTGAATCCCCTAAATAAGTTTTAGGAATGTTTGGTCACCCTGCTGGTGGCAAGGAGTTGTAATCCAGCAGCTTCCTGGGGTTCTTCTCGTGCACGATGAAGCTGCTCCGCTCCTGACAGATTGACCTTGGCTGGGACTTGTTCTGAACTGGGACTTCTGCCACAGCAGGAGCTGCAGGCCTGGTTTATAACAACAAATGTTCCCAAGGAGTGGGAAGGAAGAGGCTCTGTGGGCTTGGAGTAGCCTGGGGAGGTGGGGAGCAGGAAGAGAGTTGAGTGGTGTTCAGGGTTTCTCTGGGATTGGGGCAAAATGTGCCGGAAATATCCCCTGTGGGATGAGGATGCCTCAAGTGCTTATAGGGTAACTCACAATAATTTGGAATAAAATTATGTCTGTATTAAATAAATTGGCTGCTTTGCATTTAGAGTGCCAGCACTGGGCAGGAAGGGACCTTAAAGATCCCTTGAAGAGATCTTATGTATCTTACAGATCTTATAATGATATCTCATTCCACCCCCTACCATGGACAGCGAATGTTTCTTTGAAAGATCTGTCAAAAACCTCCAGGTTTAAGCCTTTTTTTCCCTTTCATCTTAGAAAATCTGTCCTAGGAATGGGTGCTTGAGGAAACAAACTGTTTCCCAAGGCACCTGCAGGTAGGAATATTTGTGCTGGAAACTGTTCCATATCCCAACATTTTGCCCATAAAGACCTTTTGGACTCCAATAAATTACAGGGATATTCCTCAAAAGGTCTCAGCCACACAATTCCGGCTCTGCTACTTTAATTCCCACATCTCCAAATGTGTGTAAGGAGGCTTTTCCCACCTTAAGAGTCTTTATCTTGATTTGATAATCTGTTATTGAGTCCCTTCTGTGAAAAAGAGGTGTCTGACAATTTGTGATTTACCAGAGCCTGGACTGACAGGACAAGAGGGAATGGCTTCAAACTGAAAGGGAGTAGGTTAGATGGAATACTGGGAAGGAATTCCTGTCTCTGAGGGTGGGCAGGCCCTGGCACTGGGTGCCCAGAGCAGCTGGGGCTGCCCCTGGATCCCTGGCAGTGCCCAGGCCAGGCTGGACATTGGGGCTTGGAGCAGCCTGGGACAGTGGGAGGTGTCCCTGCCATGGCAGGGGTGGCACTGGATGGGCTTTAAGGTCCACGTCTTTCTTTGATCTGGTGAACCAAAAAAAACCCAACCAAAAAAACCCCTCTCCTTTATTAGGTGTCAATATTTTATGAAGTGTTTCTTTTTATTAAGTGTCAGTATTTATTTCCTGGCTGTCACTGTGCTGGCCCCTCGCTGATCGTTGCTCTCTGAGTTTCTCACCTGTGGTGTCACAGCCCCGTGGTCCTCGGGTGGCCACGGGACAGTGATGTCTGACAGAGTCCTTGGCTTCCCAGCGAGCTGTAAACCAAGCAGCCAATTATTTGTGTTCACAAACAATTAATTAACGCTCTTAATATGAGTAATTATGCTTATCTTGCTGTCCTGGCAAAATTCCATGCTGGTCAATTATGTTCTGCAGGCTTGAATTGTCTCTTACAGAGGCTGAATGGAGGGTTGGGATTTTCCCCTGTTGAAATTGATTTATTTAAAAATAAGATTTTTCACTTTTTTTTTTTTTAATAGAAGACATTTTATCTCACATGTCCTAAAAATTATTAAAGCTGAAAGAATTCCCTTAGGGAAACCACTGTGGTGTTCTTTGGGAATTACAATTTTCATGCCCCTTTGTGTCTGGCCTTGAGTTTGGTGCTTGAACATTAAGCTTGAGTCTTCAACTTGAGTCTTTCTGATCTTCTCCTTCCTAAAAGGTGATGGATACATAGGAGATTCCTCACGGAGTGGGAAGTGTGAGAGCACAGCCACTGCTGAGGTAATTTTGGCAAGGTTGTAATAAAATAACTCATTTTCTGCAAGTTTTCAAAAAATTAAGAATTTGTGAAATAATCAGGTTGGGCCCTTTTCTAAAATAGTGTTAAATATTAATTATGCAGATGAATTATTTGTAACTGATGAGTGATTAACTCCTACTACTTAGACTGTAAATATTGGCATTTTTGTAGACAAGCGCCGAATTCTGCCATTGGATTTTATCTGGTTTTGGTTGCATTGAGCCCAAAATGTTGTTGACCAGCATGAGGTTACAACCTAAACCACTGCAGTCTCCCAGGATGCAAATGAACACAGAGGACCTGAAGGGCCCAGTGTTTGTTCCTGCAAAGTACACATTAGATGAGAAGGAAATAAAATTTTATGTCCATTAAAAAATATTTAAGTAACTTAAATGTGAATTTTATCTTCATATGGAATAGAGAAGAGTATTGTCATTGTGTTCCAGCTACCACTCTGAGAAATGTGGTGATCAGAGTGCATAAAATGGTTTATTGCCATCACAGAATTGTGGAATTTGTTATTCCTGATTAAAAACACAGCACAGAGAGCAGGAATTGGGCACCTTTCTAAGCTTCACAACTGGATGCTCACATTTTTCAAGTATCCAGAACACAGGATTGATCAAACTTAGTGAAAAAGGACCTTTTCTGTTCACCTGTTTGCGAAAGGGATGAGAGGAAATGGCCTCAGGTTGCTCCAGGGCAGGTTTAGGTCGGATATTGGGGAAAATCCCTCCATGGAAAAGGTGGCCAAGCATTGGAACAGGGCAGTGGTGGAATCCCCATCCCTGGAGGGGTTTAAAAGCCCTGTGGATGTGGCACTTGGGGACGTGGTCAGTGGTGGGTTAATGGTTGGACTCAATGGGCTTGGAAGGCTTTTCCAACCCAAATGATTCTGGGATTTCCTGGTAAATGACAGTTTTATAAATAATAGTTCACTGTAATTTGGTGGTTGTATTACAGTCACCTGAACCAGGCCTTGCAACTGGATCATCTTCAAGGGCCTTCCAACAACCATTCCATGAGTTTATGAAAAAACCCCTCTGATTTGCATCACTTACTAACTAATAAGGGGTGGTTTCACTTGAAAGTTGATACATATCACTCAAAGTATTCTTCCTGGTGTAAATCCCTAAAATTAATTCTCCTGAGCTTTTCCATAGCTGTGCTGAGCAGTGGGTGAAATTTCCAGTTGCAAACGTTGTCCCAGTCTGAGAGGAAGGGAGTGAAGGTTGGGGGGTGGAGAGGTTTTCCACCTATGACCAAAGTGACATTTGTGTTCAGGGACATCCCAGATTTCCACTTGGATGGGCTGGAGAGCCACTAAGTGTCCAGTGGGAGGCACCAGCTTGGAAGGTGCTTTTTGAGGAGCAGTGCTGGGGTCTGGCTGTGTCCCCTGTTGAAGGGGGCCCCTGGTGTCCCTGACTTGTCAGTTGGTGGCCGATGGACCATCCAGCTGTGCCAGGGTTGGCATCCCAAGCATTCCCCTTGTTGAGCAGCAGCCTGGCCCTTGGAAATCTTTCCAGCTCCTTCAGGAGCTTTGGATCAGGTTCGTATTAGGTAATCACACTGCAGAAGATCAATGGCTTATGAATATCCATGGCAAAATGCATCGTGTTTGGCTCCATTTGCCTACAGGGATGAAATACGGGCTGCTCCTGCAGAGGGGCTCCGTGGATCTGGAGGATTTGTGGAGAACCTACTGCACTGAGTGTGTATTAAATTAATGTGCACACACCACTTGTATTTGTTCCAAGGTTTTGCTGCTTTTAGTTGCAGATGTGAATCAAACAACCGGAGGATCAAACCATCAGAGGCAGAATATGTTAATGGCACAATATTCAAAGGGTTGCAGTAGTTTGTTGTTCCAACAGTGACAAATGTTCTGGAAACTTGGTAAGAGAACCGAGTTTTACCCTGTCACTTCCCATTACCAGCGGGCTCAGAAACCAGAGCCACTCCACATGAAACAGCACTTTAATGTCTGTGTGTCTTTATTAAAAAGTAAACTTTGATCACTCTCATTTACCACCGAGGCAGAGGTGCCTCCCCTGCCCTTGGCTGTGGTGGGGACCCCATGACCTTTCATCCACGTGACCCCCATGCCTTTATTTTGCTCTCCCTTTGTCACCCCGCTCGTGTTTACCCCAGAAATTTGCTTGGCTCCCGCTCTCCGCTGTAAACTTGAAAAGGCCGATGGGAGCGGCCCCGATGCGGCTCTGCAGACGGATGAGAGGAGTGATCAGCTGAGGTAAATAACGCTGTAAAATATAAAGAGTGTGATTTTCCCTGGCATCTGCATAAAACCCCCGGCACGTGCGGGTGTTGTTTCCAATCGCGCCGGCGGTTTGTTCGCAATTCCCGTAATTTGATCGTGGCTGATGAAAAGCTGACAAGATTTCCACAGCGCCCCATTAGATGAAAGCAGCATGAAACCAGAGGTTAATCTGCAAACAGATTTTCCTGCTTATTACTCTAATGATTCCATCAGATTTGATGTAGCAGGCTGCGAGGCGTCTCTCGGCAGCAACAGTGTGCTCGGGTTTGATCTCCGTGCTCATTAAATGATGGAGTAATTTGGGTGACCTCTGACCAGGTGCACATCTCCTCATAATTGCACGGCATTCTGATGGGGAAATTACTGGCGAGAACCCCGAGTATTCGTCCCGCTTCCCGAGTCGAAAAACTAACAAAAGAAATATTGCATTAATTTTCAAATGATGATATTACATTTAGTGCCTGGGCCCCATATATCAAAATCTGAGAACTGCTCAGTTACTCGCTGCTCTTAATCTTAATGGTATCTGTGGATGTCAAGGGCATGGAGGAAATTAAATCGGAAAGTGCAGATAGACCTAAGAAGACATTATCTCTTGATGATTGGAGTTTTGATAGGTATTTCAGTGAATTTCATTTTCGCAGAATGGTGGAAGATGAGTTAGCCACCAGATTTTCTCATTTTTCTTCCCCGTGATTTATGTGAGTTGAGTATAAAACTTTTTATGGGAGTGCAGTTACGGCAGATGAGAGGTAAATTAATGCACTGGGTTTCCATCTCGGCCCCGCGCGCGATTGTCAGAGCTGTACATACGTAATGGGGCCCATCATTATTCAGGGTTGTTTACATTCAAAATATGTAATGAAATCTGTTCAGAATAATGAGGGAAATAAAAGTTTAGAAAATTGTAAAGGTCATGAAGTTTGAGAAATGATGCAATGCTCCCAAAATAACATTTAGGCAATATAAATTACATTATTATGCACCAACTCTGCCTTATAGAGACATGAAGATAAAGTGCTTTCGACGAGTAAAATGCTGTTAGTGCTCTCTGAAGTATGAGAATGTGTAAAATGTTTCTGATTTCATATTCTGGTTTTGTGCATATTGTGGAAAAATATATAAAGGAACTTTATGGAGGGCAGTGGCTGCTTCCCTGTGCCCAAGTTTAAATGCATTTCCTGGGAGGGTTTTCTCCAGCAAACAAACACTTTGGCAGAAATGTAATTGATTGTTAATCTAATTATTGAGGCCACCATTGAATTCATCTTTTCGGGGGGCTCTTTCTCCTCTTCTTTTGGGGATTTTGCACAGAGATCTTCAGTACGAATGTATTTTATTGCATATACTGAAGAGGGATCTTGGCACAATACTGAGATGAAGCATAAATTTGCCCAACTATCTGTGCTCTGCACCTAAGATACAAATCTCTGCACCCTGATTTTATGCAGGTGCTCCTCAGGATAATTATGTTTTGCCCTGCACATTTTATATTGTATTTATTTGTCAAGAGAAGCAGCCAAAAGCATGAAACACGGGTCATTTTTTGAAAAGTTAAAACAGCAAATCTGTGCCATCCCAAAAATGGTGCTGTGGGGGTGAGTTGATCATTGACTCTGAGAGCAAAGAGAAAATGCGCTTTTATTCAAAGTATATAATCTTGATTAAGTTCAGATTAATTCCTGGGTAATTAGGCATGATTTTGGGTAGATTGTCAGATAATTTTGAAATGGTGAGTGCTAATTTAGAGCTCACTGGGTCCTTGTGATATTTGAAATGCTTTTCATTTTAAAAATGTTTTTTTTTTTCTATTATTTTTCAATTACTGCATTTCAATGCAAAGATCCTGAAGGGGATGGGATTCCCTTTTCCCGAAAAACTCATAATTTATTTAGAGAAAACTCCTCTCTTAGTGGAAAAAGTAAAGCAGTAATTCAAGTATAAACCCCTCCTGTTGTTAATTAATCCCTGTTACCTGTTGGTCGTGCTCCTGTTTTTCCAGCCAGTCCAGCCTTGGCTGGAGCTCTTTCCAAAGCAGTTTATGATGTGTTAATTAGGAATTTTTGTTTCAGAACCTGCATTTATCTGCTGCTGTTTTTATATTCTCCCACGACTTTGTTGTAGCATAGCACAGCAGCAGTTTGAAACCGTGATAAAAGATAAAAATGCACATTTAAGAGTTAAATGTTAATCACCTGAGAGTTTTTGTAAGCAGTGGGCATCGTTCTACCTTTAATTTTGGGTTCCACGCACCCTGCAATGCTCAGAAGAGCTCAGTTCTCACTTCACATTCAGCTCAGAGATTTGGAGTAATTTTCAAAGGGTAAGTTAGGAATTATATGAATTTGTAGAATAACAACCAGATGATGTTGATGCAAAAACCTCTGTTCTGTCAGCTCTTTATTGGAATGTTGAGTTTTTTGGTGATTGTGGCTGAATTTCCATGCAAATGTCAATCTAAGGGATGATATTCCAGGCTGCAAGGAAATAAATAGAGGGGAGGTAATTTTTCAGCCTTTAGTGTATATCTGGGTGCAATATTATCCCTATTTTCTCTCTTATTAAAGAACCCACACAGGGTTTATGGCTGTGTAAGTTTAACACGTCCAGGAATTTTCCTTTTTAAAAGACCTGGATTTATGGATTAATTTTTTTAAAAAATCTTATTTACAACCCTCCCTATTTCTGCTGAGTGGTTAATCCATTTTGCTGTTTCCACTCCCAGTAGGAAGGCCTTTTTCCTTTTTTCAGGAATATTCACTGAAATGAATACATTGTTGTTTTCTGGTCCTTTTAAAGGAGTCCTTGCTGCAAAAACTGCTTTGTATTCCGAAAATCCCGGCCGTGTGCTTGAGCCATCCGGGCCATTTGCCACAGCCATTCCCTCCTGCCTTTGATTGTGTTCCAGTAATCCATTGTTGCTTATTCCTCACATTTTGGGTTGGTTTTAGTGGGAATAAGATGGGATTTTTCCACCCAGCCAGTGTTCCAGGGTTCTCTGAAGATCCTGGGTCGCTCTGGGAAGCGGCTCCTGGTTAAGTGGAGTGAGCCTAAAAATCCACAATTAAAGTTAACAAATCCAAATGTTTTAATGGCAGTTTGTGTCCTGGACGAGAGGAGGGAGAGGCTTTGGGGAATCCTCAGCTGTGGAGCTGTGGCTCGTGTCAAAGTGCTGCTGACATTTGGGGACAGTTTAAGGTGATCTCCCTTTGATCTCGAATTCGTGTGAAATTCCCTCGGGTGGGAAGCTTGGAGTCCCTTTGGTGTTTTAGCAGGAAATTCGGACCTTGCATCCAGTTGTTTAGAGCTGGGATTTTATAGTTCTGCCTAATGCTGTCATTCCTCCTTGGGCTCTGAATTTAAGGATTGGGCCTTATCCTTGTTGTCAGTCTCCTTCCCAGTTTTGGTCAAGTGGCTGTCTTGGAGGAGGAGAACTCTGGGAAAGGTTTCCATCCTTTCTCTCAAGGTTCAGATGCTTTTTCCTGGCTCTGGCTGGAGGAGCCACATTCCATAACCGGCTTTTCCCTTCGCTGTGGCGTTGGTGTCTAATTAAGCTGGACTCTTCCCTTCATCATTGGTCATATTTTCTGGGGCCTTTACACAAATTACAGTTTGGGTTTTTTCTGCCTGTTTTTGGTTAATGATTTCCCTTTCCATAATTAGTCCATCTCTGATGCTGGATTCTTGATTTCTGTGGAAGTACTAAGAGCATCTGTGTATTCCACAGACAGAAATTACCATTATTCCATGCTTTACATGATTTTTCTGCACTTATAATTCACTTTGATAAATTTAAGATGATATTTTTGGGAACAGGTGGGTCTGTATCCAGCCAGGACACTCCTGCCATAGCTTCTTCCAGAGTGTTGTTATTGATTAATTGTATCAGAGGAAAAAAATCCAACTAGGACATAAATATCATTTTCCCATCCAATCTTTTTGGCTGATTTATGTCTGAAAATGCAGGGGTTTAATTCAAATAGTGTCAGATGTGCTTATTATATTTCTGTGCTATTAATTCAGATTAGGAATTCTTGTTTGTGGTTTTATTTTTATATATTTAATGTGGAAAACGTTCCTATGTCAATCTGGAATTTGCCACCCTCAAAGACATACCTATGGAAAGGGTGACAACTGCAAATTCTCAATCTCCTTTGGTTTTACTTTTACTTTACTATTTTATGCTCCTGTGAAATGTCTTCTCACACAAATAAGCTATTTTCAGTTTCTTTGGTAATTATTTTTTTTTAATCACCCAAAGAGGAATAAATGGCAGAGAAGGAATCCAGCTTCCTGTGGTAGACAAACCTGTCCCACAATCTTTTCCATGATTTCATCAAACCCTGTTTAAAAGCTGGCTGGGCTTAGGCTCCTTTGTTGCTCTCTCATGTTGAGATTTGCTGGAAGTGGGATGGAAAATGTTCCAGGTGAAGGCAGGCCACCGATTTATGGAATACATTCAAATGTAATTATAGGTGTAGCCCCTCTGATTAATTAATTTCTTCCTTGTCTCTTCCCATCACTGACACTCGAGGTCTCCTTTTAGCTGTCCACAGCCCCAAATGGGGCTTTTCCTGAACTGATGCTGGGATTTGGGAATGCAGTGGGGCAGAGTTATCCCAGTGGGATTGCATTTATCCCGCTCCAGGCTGCTGTTACCGCTCCAGCTGGTTCTGCCTGTCAGTCTCCTGTATCCCAGAATACTGGATTTATGTACTCATTGGATGGGATGTTGTTATTCAGCATCATTCCCACATCCCACTGCAGCTGGGACACCATTCCAGTTCCGCAGGAGCAGGCAGCCCTCATCAGGGATTCCTGGGAGCAGTGGGATTTGGTGGCTTTGTGCTGTGGTTACTGATTTTCCTGTCTTACACAGGGATTGAATCACAACCTCTTGGCACTTCTGTGAAAACACCAGCTTGTCTTTCCCAGCCCCTGTATCCATGTTTGAGGAGTGATGGAATAGGCTCGTGTGACGTGGCTGTTTGTCCAGAGAAGCCACCGCTTTGTCCATTAATGGGATTTGCTTTCCTCTTGCTCTCCTTCCTCCATGTGAATTCCATCTGTGTAATACCAGAACCCCTGGGTTTATCCCTGCTGAACAATTCCCTTCATCCCAGCCAACCACAACCTCTCTCATTCCACTGGGAAAACCTCTCTTATACTTCCACTCAGGAATTTCTCTTGGATTCTCAGCCTTGCCGACTTTTCTTTTTCCTGGAATCCATTCCAAACATTTGCTGTAGGTTTCTGACCTGCTTTGGAATTATTCCCAGTAGTTTTGGGTAGCCACCTCCTCAGACAACTGGGGAATGTGTGCTTTGTTCCCTCTTTTTCTTGTTACACTTCTCCTTAACCTTTTTTTGAGCTCATCAGGCATTGGGAAAGGTCGGATAAATGTCCCCAGGAAAGGGATGAGAGGCTGGAGTTAAAGCAGGAGGATGGATTTGTGCTCTGCCTTCGAGATCAGATCTGGAGTTACTTAATTAGTGTTTATTTACTGCCTCCTTGGGGTATTGTTTGGATTTTGCTTTTAAACTGGGATTTTGCCATCTACACTTGCATCCAGAGGAATTTGAACCCCGGGAAATGACACGAGGAGCTCTGTAGTGGGTACAACCACAGCTCACATCCTGTTTTCAGTTTTCACTGCTTTTAAATTAGGAGCTTGGTTGTTTTCATTGAAGAGGTTTGATGTCCTACATCCTCTCTGCAAGTCGAATGTGGAATTACAGTTTCAGGTAGCAGGTTTTCCTGGGAATGTTGAGGGCTAGATTTGTCTTTATCAGATGTCAAGAGAAAAGATTTGTGTGAAAAGCCCCCCAAATTGATCACCACCACCAGAAGTTTGTTGGGCTTTTGCCCAGATATTTTCAGACAGAAAAGTCCTGTAGGTAAATTTTACCCCACCAGTGTCAGGGGTGAGCAGGAGGAATGGAACCTGTCCCGTTTTAGCACATATTGGACATTTTCTGTGTGAAATTCTGTAATAAAAATTCAGGAAGGGAATGTTCCAGCTCAAAATGCTGCAGCATCATGAACTGCTGGAGCCCTGGGATAAAAGTTTTCCAGTGCTGCCAAGAGCCACATGCTCTGCTCCACAGTATTCCCAGTGGCTGCCTCCAGCAGAAACTTGGACTCTCTTTACAAACTTCATGTTTCTCAAATCCTTTTCCTCAGTGTTCTCAAGTTTTCACTTTAATATTTTCTCTGTCAGAAACATTTACTATTCACCCCGAGTAGCGGGAATATTTTAAAAAATACAATCTACAGCTGAATTAAAGTGTTTGTTCTAATCTATTAATCAATTGAGATGCTGAATGTCCCTTGAAATGGAATATTTTGAAAGCCAGCCATGGCTCTGATGGCATTTCTGGAGCTGCCCATCACACTCAGCACTTGTTTCCTGGAGCTATGAATGACAAGCAGCTTGTGGGGGGATTTTTACACAAAACCCACTGAATTTGAAGTTATGACATTTTGGTTTAGTGTAGTTTAATTAAAAATAACTCCTTATAGAAGGAGTAGTGATGGAGTGCAGTGGATGAACTGTGAAGAGAAGCAAGGATGCCTTTCATCTTCATGAATCAGCTGCCATTAAAAATTGAATGATTGAATCAAATTTTTGCTTGAGATATTAAAACCTGTTGTCAATCGCATGGATATTTGTGGCTGGTGGTGTCCTGTGGAATACCATCATTTTCTGAACTGGGATTCCAGTGTCTCACCTGATGCTTTTGGACACATGTAAAATTCATTGCCGGGGATGACCTCAGGTCATTTTACAGCATGCTTGTTAAGGAATTTTAGGGAATTCCTCTCCTGCTTTTACAGTTAGTGGCCTCCTTCCCCAGCTGTCTCTAGAAATATGTTTTTCTTTTTTTTTTCCACTCTCTTTGAACTATTTTCCTTCTGTGTTGTGCTTAAGACCATAAGGAAAGTACAAGGGTTTATTTTGCTCGACATCACTCTGGTAATGTTTCCTCCACCAATCATTTCACCATTTTGAAGTTTCCTGAGGGTCTTGCTGAATTTTTTCACTTAATGGTCCCCTAAATCAATACTGACCTCGGGTAGCTGGTTGTTCTCACACATTGCTCCTGGCTTGTTTGAGGCTCTAATTGTGGTTTTCAGCTGAAATCCTCTCTGTCCTTTTTTCTCTGAGTGCTGGCCTCATCCACCAGTTGGAGACATGTTTTCTGGGGCCAAGCCAGTCACCTTTATTTCAGAATCCTTCTTTCAGTCCTTGTTTAGGGCTTATTGATTGATAAAAAGGTGGCTGTGCCGAGTTCTCCGGCGGGTAAATGATGCCCATGGAGTAATTAGCACCTGGAGCGAGGGCAAAGGGGAAGATGCCTCCAAAGCAACTGCCGGGGCTGTTCCCAGTGGGATATTGCTGAGTAAAAGAAGAATTTGAGTCTTCCCTACCTTCTATCAACAGGACACATCCATACCTCCATGAGAGGAAGGGGGAAAAGCATTTGGAGCTCGTGGAGCTCCTCAGAACAGCGGGGTCGGCTGTGTTGGTGTTGTGGAACTCCGTGTTGAGTGCTGGGAGTGACATTTGTACAGCTGCTCTTTGGCTCCCTTCTCCTCCTCTGGAGCCTGGCTTGGCATTTGCTCTTTCGTGGAATTCTTGTGGACATGGTGGTGCTGGACACAAGTATCTTCAAAACTGTCAGTGGAACATCTTTCTCCTGCCACTGGTGCTAAACAGTGATGGTTGCGTAGCCAACAGGAAGAGATCCAGGGATCTGAGGGATCCCTGGGGGTTTTGATGAAATAGCTGAACTGGATCACTGCAGTAGGAATAGGAAATTGTGTTTTGGGATGCCAGAGCCCACCTGATGGATGAGGTGCACAAAGACTTGGGCTGTTCATGTGCTGACGTGAGCACAGACGGAGTTTGACACCAAACACTTTGCCTTCTCTGCTTCTCCTGCAAAATTTTGCCAAACTCAACTAATCCTGGTGGGGTTTTTTTAAATTTAAAGTTGTCATGGAATGGAGAAACCACAAACCCAAGTAAAGCTTCTCTGAAACTGAAGCTGGGCAAGTTGGTTCTGGATAAAAAGCAGATCTTTCCCTTCCTCTCTCCTTCCTTCCCCCCCGTGATGTATTTAAGATGCCAAAACACATTGCAATGATTAGTTCATGGCAAGAAGAAGAAATGGAAGATAATTTATGATAAATTTCAAGATATTTGTTGCTGCCACCAGGATTAGTGGTCAGGTCTAATGGTAGGCTCCCTATGGCAGCTACAGTAATAAATTCTGCCCAGTAGGTCTGGGTTTATGCAAGCAGAAAAAATCTGAACTATAAATGTTATATCTCTGTACAACCAAAATCTGGATCTTCATTTAAATTGCATTTTAATGCAGCATCTCTCCTCCTGGATGCTAATGGAAGGAGCAGAAATGGAATTGTTCTGTCATTGTCAGCCTCTCTTCATGGGTGTAGATGAGGGTGGTGGGGCCCTGCAGAGCATCACCAGGAGGGACAGTCATGGCAAAGAGCTTTGCTTAATTAGAATCATGGAATCATGGCAGGATTTGGGTTGGAAGGAATTTAAAGCTCACCCAGTGCCACCCCTGCCATGGGCAGGGACACCTTCCACTGTCCCAGGCTGCTCCAAGCCCCATCCAACCTGGCCTTGGGCACTGCCAGGGATCCAGGGGCAGCCACAGCTGCTCTGGGCAGTTTCTTGAATGTCTTGTCTTTATTCTCCATTTAAATTTCCCTTTTGCAGATGTTTAGGTTCTTGAGAAGAGTTTCCTAAGCTGCAAAACACCACCAAAAATTTCTGTCAGGTTTTGTTTTTAGTGCAGAGCAGAAACCTCCCAAACTTCTCCGACGCTTCCAGAAAAAAATCAACTTCTGAACTCCGTGACAAATAGGGTTTGTGTATCAATTTAACTGTGGCAACGTTTGAGTGGCTTCAAATTTAGAGGGATGGCAAACACATTGGACACAGTGCAACATCACTGGGACTCATTAGCATAGTGGGGCCACAGCCAACAATGTGCTCCTCAGCCCAGCAGATGTGCAGCAATACCTTCAGGAGAGGGAAAAATCACCCCAGATCAGACAAAAGTGTGAAAAACTCGCCATATTAATCATGTTAATTCCAGTTTTGGAGCATTATGTGGAGCTGTGTGGTTGTGTGGAATGGGGTCACCCAGGAGCTGAGCAGGATTTGGGGTTGGAGGGCTGGGAGAGGAGCTGGGTGTGGGTTGGTCATGGTGCCACAGCCACCTCGTGGGGACGGTGTTTTGTGTCACCTCTGAAGATTTCTTTGGTAATTCCCACCTCAATGTGATTCCAGTCTGGAGGTTTCTCTGGCTGGTGTGGATACGGAGTCGCTGGTGGAGGCTGGAGCTCTCTGGGGGTGGGAATGTCAGACCTGGAGTGTCAAATGTACAGCCAGGTGTGAGCTGATAAATCCTCTCTTGCAGACTCCTGCTGAACAGGCCAAAGCCAGGCTACAGCTGGTTCTGGAGGCAGCTGGTGAGTAAATGATAATCTTAACAATTTACTTCACGTTTGTGATACCAGGTGGGATTTTGTCTGTTGGTGTTTGGCAGATGCTGATCCTGTTCTCATTTCAGGTTAAGATTAAATTGGTTTGCATCATCATTGGCACTTAGTAAAGCCCTTTAAGGAAATAAAAATAAGTCTTTTTTTTTTTTTTTTACACTAAAACCTCACATGTTTGTCCTCTGGCTCCTGCTGCTACTGAGGCTTTATTCCATGCTCTCAAAAATTTGGTTTTGTTTGGTTTTTTGCACTTTTCTTTATTTTTCGGCATTGTTCTAAATCAGTGCAAGTATTTTTTTTTTATTATTACATTTCCCCTTTTAGAAACCCTCTGTTTTGAGGAATCTCCTCACATTGCTGATGTATTTTTTTTCCAAAATCCATCCAGCCTTTTGCATTGTCTCTCTTCCAATATATTCCTTGTTCTCCAGAACTTTTAATAAGTCTTTGAAGCATGTAATTATGAAATGGATGTGACAGCCCTGACCTCAAAAGCACAATTTGTGTATTCTGCTGCCATCAATCACACCTCATTTTTTAATTTCTTTTGTACCTGGGAAATGTACAGAAGATAACTGGGGGTCATATATCATCATGACCTGGGCTCCAAAATTTTCCAAAGCTTATCAGAGGTCTGTGACATTGTTAAACTCAAATATTCACCATTGAGGGCTGGATCTTAGATTGAAGTTGCAAGTTTTTCATAAGGAACAGAAGAGATTTAATCTCTTTGTGTCTCTTACCATCCAAAATACAGAATTAAGTTCCTTCCTGGCTTCATTTCAGTCTTGGTCATCCCAGGCACTGATGAGATCATCCCCCACCTTCTTCCCCAAGTCCTGCATTCAGTCAATTACATTTAATTTTTATTAAATTGCTGTGAGAAGAGGTTGGAAATGTTGATAATGTTGTTTCAATATATTTTTGTGTTTACTCCTTGCAAAATCAGCACTTTTTTCAGCTTTTAGTCTTAAAAATCACTTTATGCTGAACCATTACCCAGCAGCTTTTTGAGGAGTTTGGGTTCAGCAGGCTCATTGCTGTTGCTGTTGTGGTGATGCTTTATTTGAATGTAATTTAAATTAACTCTGTGCTTCAGTAGTGGTGAGTGGAGCTGTTGTTTGTGTACACAGGGCTCTGTACGGGCTCCATCCCAGACTTGGGAATGAACTCATGGAATATCTGTCTGTACACATTATAGGGATTGCTCCAGTCCCACTAAGTGGGAATAAAAAGCTGTGCTTTGTTCCCAGTGGATTATCCATGGATTTGGAGGTTGGAGACACGCTGCTCCTCCGTGGTTTGGACAAACAAACCAGGGGCTCTAAATCACCAGCAAGTGTTGGAGAGACTTTTGGGACAGTCCCTTCCTGGTTCATCCCTGCTGTCATCATGGAATCATGGAATGGTTTGGGTTGGAAGGGACCTCAAAGCCCACCCAGTGCCACCCCTGCCATGGGCAGGGACACCTCCCACTGTCCCAGGCTGCTCCCAGCCCCAATGTCCAGCCTGGCCTTGGGCACTGCCAGGGATCCAGGGGCAGCCACAGCTTCTCTCGAATTCTTTGTCTTTATTTTCCTATCTAAATTTCCCTTTTGCAGATATTTAGGATCTTGAGAAAATCTGCTTTTAGAATTTAACCTAGATCTTATTTTAGGAAATAGCAGCTGCTTTCTCTGAAAGGCAGAAATCAGCAATCAGCAAGTAGTAAAACAGACTCTTATTATTGAGGTTTTTTTCCCCATGTGTATTCAGAGATGGGAATTATGACTTCTGGTCTCTCATTATGAAAGCAGGTCAAATAAAAACTATTCACCTGTGCCTGTGAGGGAGAAGGGGTAAGATGGCCATTTTTATATTTATATGACACAGTGCTGACAAGAAGGTTTGGCTCCAAGTCCTGCATTCGTGCTGACTTTGTTAAAGAATGTTTTTCTTTGTAAGTGTAGATTCATGTCAGTATTTTTGTTCTCATTAGGCGGGGCAACACTGGGAGGTACTGAAAGACTTTAATTCTCGAGGCAACTGATTTTTGATTTATAAAACCCATCATTCCTCAGGCGTTGTTAGTCCCAGCTATAAATTCATATTTGCAGAATTCATTGAATTAGATTTCTTAATATTGAGGTGCCAGGGAGCCTTTTTAGGCTCCTCTGACAACCTCCCACAAGTTGCCGTGCCCGAGCAGATGTTAAGCAGGCAGTAGTTGAATGTTAATTTGGAGAGGGTGGGATGTTTAAGCCCATCTGAAGTATGTTCCATGTGGGCCTTCCAGACTGAGCTACAATGCTTTGTCTCTTGGGAGAATTTCCAAGCTAAACCTCTTTCTTTTTGTCGCTCTATATGGACTCTCTCAAGTCAGTATAAAGCAGATCATCCCTGGGCTAAAGCTCTCCAGCCTTTGTTAGTGGGCTCTGTAGGGCTGTAATTAGGCCTCCTGGCAGGCCTTGCCGGCCAGTTAATGGTCATATGGAGTTTTTCTGAGGCAGACTGGCTTTGTGTAAATCCTTGCTCGGGATCTCCTTCTGGGTCACTTCCTACCAGGCCGGGGCTTTGTGCCGCTGCCCCACGGGCGGACGGGGAGCAGCGTCCCCTGACCAGCGCCGGCTCCGGGAGCGCCGCACAATCCACCCGGATAATCCCCAGTGTAAACAGAGGATTTAGCTCAGCTTCTGTCACTTACAGTTGCCAAACCACTTGGGTGTCTGTGATTTCTTTCCCAGACTTCATTACCGAGGGACGGAGAAGATCCGAGCTGGGGGTTTGTGTTAAACGTGGCTCCCGGCGCTGATTTTAGGGAAAAGTTTGCGCTGTTTCAAATCCTAAATCCCAAGCTCAGAGCAAACCTCAAAATTTGAAAGCTGCTTAATACGTGCTGTAAATGATACAGCACCTGTGCTTTCTCATAAAGATTAAAATATGGATGAATATTCCCGAAATGTCAATAAATTCCTATGAAATGGCACGCGGATGTTTCAAACTGTCGATATTGCCGCCTCTTCCAAAGGACTCCGAGAGCTTTGCCATGGTGCTAAGCAGAAATTTCTTACTCTCCATATAAAGACGATGACAAAAGGCAATTGATCTGGATTTTCAAAGGTCTAGAGTTGAAATAAGTGACTGATCTATTTTTGGGATCTACATTTCAATCTCTGGCTGAAAGAGCAGTCAAGAATAGGGCGTTTTGTGCAAAGAATTCACCGGAGTTTATTTAAAGGAAACTTCAGGACCGAGGCACTAAATGTGAGGTGATGAAAATGGGGGAATACAAATTCCAAGCATTTACCATTTATCAGATCCAATTCTGGTTGTTGGATATTTAACTCATTATCTTTGAATTATGCTATCAGATTGCTGCCTTTCATTTTGTACCGTGCGTCTTCATTGCATTTCACACGTTCCTCAAAGAGGAAATCATGGACTACAATGAGTACTTTGGCCTTAACTGTGGTAAATACAAATGTTTTATAATTCTGACTGCCTTTTTTTTTTATTTTTTTTTGAAATCTACCCATTCTGCCACAAGTTATTGGGGAGGAAAAGCCTGCTTTGCACTCAGTGCCTGACAAATGTAGTCAAATATTCTCTGCTTTTGGGTATCAAAATGGCTCATAACAGATGTGGCTGAAAGGACCACATACGTAGACTGTATGATTTTAGTCTGGTGGAACTAATAGGATCACTTGCTACTTTATAGATTCTTGCTTTTCTTTTACTTTAATAAAAACTGTTTAGTTAAATAGGTTGGCCTCTATTTTGCTCTTTTCTGGCTATGCAAAGCAGTCGGGCGGGCAGGTGGCAACAAGTATGAAAAATTTCCTTTTATTGGGGCTTCTTTTCAACTGCCAAATTTATCAAATGTTTATGGATTTCTCGTTTTGATGATGGTTTTCTTTCAGTTTTCTTATTTGTGTTCTTTCCACTGAAAGGTCGCTGGCTTTAATTTGAATTTCTAATTATGCAATGAATTTTAGAAGGGTGGATAACATGTGTTGTATATATGCACAAAGGATGAAATAATACTTAAAATATTTTATTTGTTCTGTGGAAATTTAAAACAGGCTTTTAAAATAATTCTTGCCCCAGAAATTGCAAGAATTTGAAATTTTAGCAAACTTAAAAGTTCTGAATATTGAAGAAGAGATGAAGTTAGTTGCTATGTAGGTTTGATTTGATATAAAACTCTAATTTTTATCAGTTTCAAATAGTTGTTTTGAATGGTGGCAATTGGCACTTTGGGTAATTGCATTTTACTTCTATTTATATAAAAATCTTGGTTTGGAGAGCAAAGGTGTCTTCCTTGAATGACGTTTTCTCTTTCAACCTCTTTCTGGGTGGAGGTGCTGGAAGGGGTTTTGAGGGTGTTTTGTGGAGCATTTCCTGAACCCCCAGCTAAGGAGAGGACTTTTCAGCATAGTGACTCTTCACCAGTCTGGGAAGCTTGTTACTGTTCCCTGTGCCAAAGGAAAAGGAACTGGAATGACACCTGGGAAGAGCCTCAAGAGTGATTGCTCAAACTTCATCTTTGTGTGTCCTGCTCTAGGGCCATCTGAGATTCCAGAATCCCAGACTGGTTTGGGTTGGAAGGAACCTCAAAGCCCACCCAGTGCCACCCCTGCCATGGCAGGGACACCTCCCACTGTCCCAGGCTGCTCCCAGCCCCAATGTCCAGCCTGGCCTTGGGCACTGCCAGGGATCCAGGGGCAGCCCCAGCTGCTCTGGGCACCCTGTGCCAGGGCCTGCCCACCCTCCCAGGGAACAATTCCTTCCCAATCTCCCATCCAGCCCTGCCCTCTGGCACTGGGAAGCCATTCCCTGTGTCCTGTCCCTCCATGCCTTGTCCCCAGTCCCTCTGCAGCTCTCCTGGAGCCCCTTTAGGCCCTGCAAGGGGCTCTGAGCTCTCCCTGGAGCCTTCCCTTCTCCTGGCTCCATAGGGGAGGTTTATCCTGTTCTTGAAAACCAGCTAATTTAGGAAATCCATCTAATTATGGAGTTAATGAACCCAGTTTTTGGGTCAACTGCTGATTCCTACTCAGCAGATTTTGGTGTCAAAACCCATTTCAGTGACAGCATCAGCAGACAGAACACTTGAAAAATCTCTGAGCGATAGAGGAATTAAACAATTAATTTAAAAATCAAGGAGATGTGCATTAGAAGAAGTAGCTACTTTTTATATGATGTATTTTATGAGAATTTCAGGTGTTTTAAGACTGAATTTCAGAAAATTCAGGAAGTATTTGAGCTCATCTGAATGCTCCAGACCAATGAGCTTCATAGCCAAGCTGGACTGAGACACCTTTCTTCACACATTGCTTGATCTCTTGGAGAAGCTTCATAATCTCCTTAGAGTTCTAAAAAAATAAGAATTTCTGCACACAAAGTGCCAACTGTAGAAAAAAGAGTCATTACTCCAGTTAATTGCTTGTTTAACATATTAGCGCTGTTGTCTTTACAAAATATGTGATTTCTGAAGTGCAGCTGGTTGTGGCATTGGTGAGCAGAGTAAACACTTGGATAATAGTAATTATTAAATCATTAATTTAAATTAATTTCTGTGATTGCTGAAAAAATACAGGATTTTAATTGAATGTAGGTAGAGAATAAAATGTGTTTGAAATGAAATAATTCACTTTTGCAATGTATGATATTATTCTGTTGGTGTCTAAAAGCTGTTCACTTCAGGGACCTCTTTTAGGTTCTTACAGGAGACTAAAAAAAGAGGCTTTGAACCATTTTTGCAGAATATTTGTTTTTAGAGTAAGAAGCCAATGAGGAGTTGTAGGGATGCCATAATATAAACCAGAGCCTATAAGTAGAATTTAGAGTAACTTTATTAATTAATGAGCATTTATTTCCTTCAGAAATCTCTTTAAAGCTTTTAGAATTTCTGGGGGTTTTTTGTTAGATTTTTATCCAAGGCCTTTTTTTTTGTGGCACCAAAAGTATCTCAGGCTTGCATGGTGCCTAATGGCTTTCAGTAATATTGCAGCATATGGGATACAGGATTTTGATGCAAATCTCTGTGCTAATTATGTGCAGATGAATCTTTCAGGCCAGCTATTGATCTGCAGTCAAAGACAATTTTTCAGTTAGCTTAAGTTTTATATCAATTCATATTTAGCAACTTTGCTGTAATTTAATTATCCACTGGTTTGGCTGTGGAAACCATATGTGGTCGTGGGGCTCGTTTGTTTTCAGCAGGTCTTTTGGGAAATGTTATTTCTTAATATTGACGGGGAAATATTTATTTCTCATGTTCTACATGATCTGTCCCAGCCTCCTCTCTGCCCAGCTGCCCTCTGTGGGCTCTGGTCATCCAAGCATTCCCGGGAATGGGTGTCCAGGAGCTTTGTTCCTTGTACATCTTTGTTTCCCTTGTACAGCTTTGGATGTTTATATTTTCTACAAGTGAAAGTGGAGAGTGTTTTTATCCATGGATATAAATTCCAGTGGTGGATTTTATAGCCTGAATGCCCAGAAAAAGGCTTTAAATTGCCCCATCTGCTCTGGCTGATGGGCTCACCTCGGTGTTCTGGTGTTGGGGGCCTTTCTAATTTCCACACGGGAATTGTGCTGGAATCATCTTGCTGAAAGGAACCATTAGATTAGATTAAATTAATTATAATTCCTTGTGAGGGTGGGCAGGCCCTGGCACAGGGTGCCCAGGGCAGCTGTGACTGCCCCTGGATCCCTGGCAGTGCCCAAGGCCAGGCTGGACATTGGGGCTGGGAGCAGCCTGGGACAGTGGGAGGTGTCCCTGCCATGGCAGGGGTGGCACTGGGTGGGCTTTAAGGTCCCTTCCAACCCAAACCATTTCATCATTTTCTTAAAATATTGCACAGGAAGTAGAAATGAAGCCCTGCTGGTTTTGTGCTTTTCCCACCCATCCTTTCAGGAAACCCTGGAATGCCAGCACACGGCTCCGAGTTCAGCAGTCATCCAGCACCTTGTTCTGTGCCTGCACCGCCGTCTTGTAACTCCTATATATTAATTTTTTCAAGGATAGTATTTAATATGGGTAATAACCCCCTTGTTTTAGTTATTGAAAGCCCATTTATCACAACTTTATTAAACATGGAGAACTAAGTGTGCCATTTTCGCCAAGTGCCTTCGCTCTCTCGTGTTCTCTTTGTTGCCCCAAATGAATGAAATTAGAACAAACAATCTCCGAGTCATTTGTAATCAGGCGCTGATTAATGGACTTTGGTTTCACAGCCATTATTCATTCAAGAACACCTGATATCTTTCCCATAAACAAATCGTGTTTGTCCAAATTAAGAAATTAAATGAAGCATTTGATGAGTTTATGATTGACCCTTCCAACTCGGAGCCCATTAGTCAACGTCGTTATCATGCAAAACTGCCTGACTAATGTGCTGGCTGAATGTGCTGTGTGGATTTATTATGATTTCTGATTAATGCCTGCTGCAAGCCAAACCACGGGATTGTAATAATTCCTTGATTTTCATTTGAGCAGTCGCTGAAGATTTTCATCTGTGATGAAATGCATTCGTGTCCCATTAGATTTAGAGATGATTATGAGGTGTCGGCCAAATAAATCTTAGCATGGAGCAGAGGGTGCTTTGCAAGGACTTTTTCAGTTGTGGTGGGCTTTTTATGGGGCTGCTGCTTGTCATGAGCAGGGATTTTTGGGTGGTTTAAGGGGAGTTCTCCCACTTAGGCTTTTGCAAATGCGGGTGGTCATAGAGGTTGATAGAAACAAGGTCCCTACCACAGTTTTATAAGTGAAACATTTCTCCTCATATCTAAGAGACTAATAAGAAAATTTTCTTTGATTTGCTTTTTGTTGTTTACACACCTTTATTCTATGAATATTTAATATAAAGAGTTTTCCTGGGGATGTTTGGTAACTTTAGTGACTTGGAAAGGATGTTATACAATGTTTTCTGCTGAAGTAATGCTCTTGAAAAGCAGATGTTAAACTTCTGTAACAGTAAGTTTAAACACTCCCCCAAATGTGAAGCAAGGCAAGTTCACACTGAATTAAACCTGCATTGGATGATTTGAGCCCTGTTGCCACCAGCCCATTAAAGAACTGCTCTGTGATCCATTGGAAAGGGGGAACGGCATCGTTGGTAAAAGGCAACAGTAATGAAAACTCGTGTCCTTTGCCATATCACTCATATTGATCACCCCAGCAAGGAAAAAGGAAGTGTTTCAAAACACAGCTTATGTGAAAAATCAAATTAGGTGCCTTTATAGCAGATCCTCCCTTTAATTCTGCTTCTGTTTCCTTCTCTGTGGCTGCAGTGTGATTTATCATCGAAGATTTCTGAGCTGCTTTGTTTAAGCCATCGTGTATCCCCTTATGTTCTTAAAATACCCACTAAAACTATTTAACCACAGGAGTTTCTTAAAGGTTTTGAGCATTTTATGCTGCTGATCTCAAGCCCTCGGAGAGTTTTCTCTGAGAAATGTGAGTGATTTTATAGCGATGAGCCTCTTGGAGCAAGAGGAAATTGTGATTCCTTTGGACAGGGCTTGGAGCAGCCTGGGATAGTGGAAGGTGTCCCTGCCCCTGGAAGGGGATGGGACTGGGTGGGCTTTAAGGTCCCTTCCAACCCAACCATTTGGGATTCTCACTCACTGCAGCTCTGGGTTTGCCTCCTGTATATTCCTAACTTACAGTAGCACTGGATTTGTTTCAGGATTTTCTGGTTTGAATTGTGGGTAAAGCTAAGGGGGAGAGGAAACAAGTTGTGGAAGAGTACATGGAATTCCAGGCTGGCTTGGGTTGGAAGGGACCTTCAAGCCCATCTCATTCCACCCCCTGCCATGGGCAGGACCACCTTCCGTGCACCAGGTTGCTCCTTGGGCTCTTCCCTGGGCAGCCTGTGCTAGTCTAGTTAGAAACACATTATTTTTAATCAATCTTAATATTACCTTTGGGCCTGTACCATTCCCAGGTTTCCCTGCAGTATGGACTGACTTTTAAAAGCTTCTTTTCCAGCGTTGTTCCCAGCGTTTCTGTGGTGAAACCCAGCCTGCCTGTGCCCTTTGCCAGCGTGGCTGTGCCCCGTTGGTCCCCGTCGGCGCTGGCTCCGTGGCCCTGCCTGGCTGTGCCTCCTCTGGGCCTTTCAGCTGGCGATTATTGACGTTTTATTCCAAGGCTCAGCCTCCTGATAAACCAGGCGTGCTCCCCAGCAGATAAATGTCCATATTCAGCTGGTGGAGGTGATTATGTGGGGCTGCCACCAAAGAAACCCTAAAGCATCCTATTAGCGGGGCCTGAGCCTCGGAATAAAGGCCTCAATTACGGAGCACTCCCGAGCCCTGACGAGGCACTCCCGTGACATTAATGGTGTCTTTATAACCTTTTTAACTTCTGCTGGCTCTGACAGAGCACCACAATCACAGCCATGGCTTTGCCCTTGGCAAGCAAAACCTCATTTGGAGAGGATAATAAGTATTTACTATTTAGATGGCTGGCAATAAAATTTCTCTGAATGAGATTTTACTGAGAAAATGCAAACTGATTCAATTACTTCCTTTAATGGACTGTGGAGACCTGTAATAACAGTTTGTGGAAGCTGCAAGTCTAATGTTTAGCTTCCTTCTTTCTTTTTTTTCCCCTGGTTTCTTTTTGGTGTGAAAATACAAACTGGTTCTTCTTCCAGAATTATATCATGGGATTGTGTTGTGAATTTATGTCCCAGGATCATTAAGCTTGAAAAAAATCCTCCAAAATCATCAAGCCCAACCCTTAAGCCAGCAGAGTCACCATTTTCACTGGAAAACTTAATCCAACTTTTCCCTGCACCTCCCATGATATTTTTCTCATCTTAAAAGTGGATAAAAACCTCAAATGTTGACAGTGTTATAGTGGCAAAGAGTGTTGGGAATCCCTAAATATTCTTGTGGGTAATTCCTATCATCTGGCCCTAGGATTATGTGCAGAAACATGTGGAATGGGTGTCAGTTATGTCTTAAAAATAGATATTTCTTGGAAATCCATGGAGCATCCATTCTCTCTCAAAGCATTGTAGAACACAAGTGGTTTAATAACTGGGTGTGTGCCAGCAGAAGGGATTTCCCAGGTGATGTGGAATATTGATGGGATTTAGGAAAAAGTCCTTTTAAGGACATGTATGAGAAACAGTTACTGAAAGTATTTGGGTTTCTTTTATTTCTAAACAAATAAGCAGCTTGTGAAACTGATCTGCAAACATTTATTTATTCTCTACTATATCCTAAACCCAGCTGTATATTAAATAAGTAAAATCATCCTGATGCATGTTTTAAAGAGTACTTTGTTCTATGTCTGGATCCAGGATGGATCTACAGGAGAGCCAAGGACAAATTTTGGAAATCCCTAAATGTGTGTCTTTACCCGGCCACCAATTCCATTATTTTCAGTCACGCGGAGAATTCCATGTTGTTGCAAGGATGGAATTTATTGAAATGGGATCCATATTGTTTTATGCTAAAATATATCTGCACATGCTTATGTCACAGTTTACCAATTCCACTGATTTACCCCTCTTGGTCCCTGGCATCAATGTGGGTTTTTGTCTTTTCTTCTGGAGTTTTCAATAATTTCAGGAAATCTGTGTTTGTGGCATTAGGGAGTGCCAGGGACACCACCAAACTTCGTTAGTGCAGCTCTGGAAGGAGACACAGGATAATATTTCCTTCCCTTTTTAACCATCAGTCACTGTACGGAGCCGCTGTGCCGACAAATTCATAACCTCCTCTGTATTTGATTTTAAAAAATAAACCCCACCAACTTTTGCTTTCCCCAGTTCAATAACTCCCTAGAAATGTGCTTTTATACAGTGTAGCTCATACAATCCTGCACAGGCTTATAAATTGAAATCCCACTTTTTTTGGACGTTCCCGCCTGGATGACTGATGGCTGCGTGTATTTGCCATAAAATTTTAATTATGACAGAGTTATGAATCACTGCTCTCGCTGGTTAAAGTGTTAAGAAATGATGGGTTTGTTGTTTATTAAACTTGGGAGGGTGGAGGAAGAAAATGGAAAAGGCTTTGAGTTGTGTGGGCTGGATCCTGAGCTCGGATGTTTGCTCAGGAGCAGCCCTGCAGCTGATTTTGGATGTGCCCTTCCCTCCCTGGGTGCTGCTCCTGCCCAGGGTGACAAATACCATTAACTTTATTGCTTTAACCATCCCTGGGTGTCCTGGGTAGGGGGTTATACTCATCTCATCCCTCGGGAGTGAGGCTTTGGCTGTCGCTGCAGGACTGGTGGAGCAGCCCTGCTCCTTCCCTTGGTGAGCACGGGACATGGCAATAAAACCAGGGTGTTCACAGAGAAACACCAAATATTCAAAGAGAATTAAGGGCTGTAACTAGAGTTGTGCAGAACTTTGAATGCAACATGGTTTTTATTAAAAGTGTCAGATTTTTTTTTGTTAACAAGATCAGTGTGTTCAAACACAAATCCCCTTAGATCATCACAATGCTCGGTATTTCCCAGGTTTTTTTCCCAAATTTTAGGCAGCAGACGTGTGCAGCAGCACCCGATGTATTTGGCACGTGAGGGGTTGCTTTAAACGATCTCACTTTGAATTTTTCTGCCTTAAAATGAGCTTTATTTGGCTTCCCCTTTGGCCTGGCTGGCAGGGCAGGGCTTTTCCACAGACAGAGGAACAGCTTGGAGTGGTTGCAGGGCTTGAATCCCTGGGGGGATGATCCAGGCTCGGCTTTTCAGGGATGTGCTGCACAACAGGGTGATGCCATTTGGGCATTAGCAGGGAGAACACCTGAGGGAATTTGGGACGAATGAGGAGAGCTGGGGCACGGGGCAGCGGGGGCCTATTAGTGCTGCCCACTCCTGCCACAGACTGTGATAGGGCTAAATGAGTTTTAAAGGACTAAGTTGGGGGATTATAAAGTCCTTCATGGTCTGATACATGTGGAATTGGTCCTGGTAATAAGGAACATCCCTGTGGCACTGTAAACTGAGGGGAAAAAATTCCAAAATTTAAAATACTTGTCATTTAAATTATAATTTCAGGAGTAGCATCTTATTTTTCTTTCTCATGGACATTAAATGTCGTGTGACAGTATATTCTGCATGCAGTTATTCATATTTAAATGTTTCAGTCACCAGCCAATGGAAAGAAACTTTTTACTTTCCAGTAACATAGATAATTCTTGGAAGTTGGACTGGATGGCCTTGAAGGTCTTTTCCAACCATAAGGATCCTATTAGTTTATTTTTAGTAAATCAAGTTTAGGATCAAAACTCAGCTTTATTATTCATTTCAATTTATTTCATATTTTTGTTTTAGTCTCAGTGAAAATAATGGATGTGTGTGTTCATGGTATTTTTTAAATCGATTCAGCTGGTAACAAAGTAGTGCCTGTTTCTGTAGCAAAGGAAAATACCAAAATAAAAAATACTAAATACTAAAAAAACAAATCAGTTTGCTGCTGTAAGGAGTCAGCAGTACTTTCAGGAAATCCAACATACCGCTGGGGTAAGATTAAAACCATTAACCCCGCTCGCCTCGACTCCCGAGCTCCAAGCTCGGAATTTTCCATTAGAAAGGAGGGTTAGGGATCAATATGGAGATCTGTTGATAATGTTATATTAATTGGAGTCATCAAACCCGTGCTTGCAGCATGACAGCTGCCAGGGAGGGGGAGCAGAGCAGAGTTCCCTGTGCTGTCCATGGGCACTGACGTGGGACAATTCCCAGCCGGAGCCGCTGCTCCGCCTTCCATCGACTTTGGTTCGGGGGGCAGCGGAGTCTCCCCAAAGCTGCTGGTCAATGATTCCCTCCCAGCAGTGATGTAATTAAAGCCTCAGCCGGTGTTTGTGGGGCTGCCTGGGCATTGATCATCCCACAGATGTGAAGGGATCGATAGGGGGGATGCAGGAGAGGGCTCCCGAGAGCGGGAAGAGCGCTCTGAACGTGGCTCCAGGACACAGGCGGGATGTGGACCTGGACCTGGAGCTGACCTGTGCCCAGCACAGCCCCTCAACCAGTGCTTTGTTACCTGTTCTTGCCACGTGGGCTCAAACCAGCCTGGCCTGGCTAGTATTGATCAGGGGCTCTTCAAAGGAGTGGAAATCCAGTGCTGGAAGAAGATAGGGATTAAAGCAGTTAAATGGATTTCTCGGAGGTAGTTATTACACTGCTTGCAAAGTTTGTACAAATTTTAAAATCAATCTGTTAATATTATTTCAAAAAGTGTTATGATGAAAGTTATCTGAAGAAAGGGATTTTTTTTTTTTTTAAAAAGCATGTGTTACAGAATGGTTTGGGTTAGGTGGGACCTTAGAGACCATCCAGTTTCACCCCTGCCACCTTCCAATGGCTGCCTCATCCCTGGAAGTGTCCAAGGCCAGGCTGGATGGGGCTTGGAGCAGCCTGGGACAGTGGGAGATGTCCCTGTCCATGGCAGGGGTGGGGCTGGGTGAGATTCAAGGTCCTTCCCAATGTAAACTGTTCCATGGTTCTGTGCTTGGGTGACTGAGCAGTGAAATTAAAAGTGTGATTAACACTTCATTAAATAGCACAACTTCCGTGTAAAGGATACCCAGACATCCCACGGGTGCACGTACAAGTTCAGAACCAAGTTCTTTGTGATGGATGAAGGATGATGGGCCTCAACTGGTGCTCTGCTGCCAGTTCCACTAGGTTTTGTGCATTCCCTCTCCTCCTGGTTATAACCATTAAACACTTCATGAGGTTTTAATATTTCGAATTATTTCTCTTTTCTGAGAATGAGAAAAATGCCCTCTGAAGTACTTTGCAGAGCTCTCCCATCCAAAGTTAAAGCTGGCTGGGAATGAAACCTAATTGGAGAAAGTTTATGGAACTTGTGGTGTTGAATAAGGCTGCTTATTTATTACTTTGCTACAGCTTTATACAAATATATAGATGCACATGTGTCTGAGGGAAAATTATGCTGTCCAGACTTATGAGAGCCAGTTGGAATCTCTCAAGGTTGCAGATGAGCAGTGGAAATGCATGTGTATATTATCAGCTCCGTGCCCTTGGCGCTGACTTCCTCACTGATGACAAATCTTTCTTCGCTCGTCTCCTGGAAATCAGTGCTTTGGTGGTTTTCCGTCTTGGATTTGTCTGTTTTCCCATTTGCTCTAATGGGCTCTACTTGAACTTTTAAAAACAAGCATTTATTTGAAATACATTAAGAAACACAGTACTTCAGAAAAATGTTTGATACCCCAAATTCCTTCCTGAATTATTTAAGCGCCGCTGCAGCAAACTGTTTACTCAGGGATGTTCAGCCTGGTGTGTAGTAGGGGTGTAGTTTTCTTTTAATGCAGTTATTGAATTCCAACCCACAGAGCCTCTGGCGGGGTTCCAGGAGTGCTCTGCTGTGCCGAGTGAAGATAAATTGTTTGTTTTCAGCAGCATTTCTTCATCTTCATCACTTAATCTGCAGTGAAATTTTACAGCCAGCCGCTGAATATTTAAGCAATATATTTACCTCTTTTATCCTGGGGGAGTATTTAATAATGCTGAGTACAGTAAATGATTACAGGAGTTCAGGATACAGCCTGAGAACGTGGAGTTTCCCATCATTTTCTCGGCCGGGATGAGCTCCGCGCTCTCCGCGCCGTTCCCGGGCTGCCGGCCGCTCCCAAGGCTGCCGGGCTGTAATTGAGTGTGTGCTGGCATCGGCCCTAAGTCCTCCCCACAAATCTTTCCTGGACACACACTCCCCCTTTTGGTGCCAGATGTCAGGTTCTTTTGGCTGCCTGTCTTATGATTCCGCAGTTCCGGCACAGTAAATCCTGGGACCCCGAAGTTTTCCACCTCGTCCTTCCCTGATTTTGCAGTGCCCCGTTCAATATCTTGTGAGGTCACACTCCGTGGTGCTAATGTGCTTTTTCTTTAACTGTGTCTCGGTGTTTATGACTTGGAGGCTTCAAAAAAATCACTTTTTAAAAGTTCCTTTTGATCCTTTTCATTTTCCATTGCTTCACGAAGGTTTTTCATTAACGCCGTGGTCAGAGTGGGAAATGATCCTGAGTAGGGCAAACAAAGTTCCCTCTTTCTGCAAAAAATCCTCTGAAATGCTTCCTGATTCTTGCACCGTTATTTGAATATTAATTATGCTCCATTCTTGATGAAGTATGCTCCAACAGGAGCCCCTTACACAGCTTTATTCCTTACGTTTTCACTCCTGATGTTTTTATTCGATTGGAAAACAGGAGCTGAAAATTCCCGGAGCCCTCCCAAGGTGCTGGGGGCTGCTTTGGCTTCTCTCTGAGTTGTTCCCTGTAATCAGCTGTGCGTGCTCTGTGCTTTATTGCTTCCTTTCCATAGCCACATGAGTTGTCATCTGCTTGATTTTCACTTAGCACGGCAATTCCTGACGCTGGGAAATTGGCAGATGAAAGAAGGGCTCGTTTGGAATCGAAGTTTTGGGAGTGAATTTTTCAAGTTTGCTGACAAGCTGTCAGGCTGAATTCTGCCCTTACCCCAGGAAGAAAAGCTGACTGTCATTCCCAATCTACAGCCTGCAATGACAATTGTATTTGAGGCACAGTGCCATGTTTTTCCCCAGAAATCATTTCAATAATTTTTCTTAGTGGTTATATTTTAAGCAAGTGAGTGTTTTTTGAATTAAAATGATTGATTTGTGGAATTAAATTGAGGAGCTGTTCTGTTTTTGTGTGAAGATACATGGGCAGTGCAACATCAAGGTGATTTCTCATGCAGATGCAGTGGGTGATGGAGCTGAGTGGCTGGCAGATTCCATGAGGATTGGGTGTTTCCTGGGAGTGGGATGTGGGACAGGATGCAGTCTGTGGAGCTGGAGGGCTTGGTCGAGCTCTGCTTTACAGCAGGATGCAGAACTAGGGTCATGCTTTGGTCTGAGGTCCTCACAGGAAAGGGAGCACTAAAGTCACCGAGGAGGAAAAAAGCAACCTAAATTTATCCTGCAGAAGGTGTGTGATGGTTTGAAGGCATTTGTTCCATCACAACTGCAGGCCCTGGGCAGGGACACCTCCCACTGTCCCAGTTTGCTCCATCCCAGCCTCCCTCCCTTCACCTGCTCACCAGATCCGTGTCCGTTGTCCTCTCCTTTCTCCATCCATGGTGTGCCAGGGGGAAGGAAACAACTCTGGAACAAATAGTGGCTTAAGAACAGTTAAAATAAATTGAATCAGATTGGAGTTTTTCATAGGGATCACTTCTTGGTTTTCCAATTGGTGTGGAAATTACTCCTGAAGGATACAGCAGTTAAGAGCATTCCTTACTCCATCAGTTTTTATATATGGAATTTATTTCTTTGCTCCTAAATGTTGGTGCCTCTTTTGGCTCAGTAGTTTAGGGGAAGGTTTAACTCCAGGCTGTCCTTTTTCTTTCCCCAGCTTTTCATTCCTGAAGGAAGAGGAAGCTCTTCCTTTGTCATCAGCTGGAGGAAATGGCCTCAAGTTACACTGGGGGAAGTTTGGATTAGATTTGAGGAAAAATTTCTTCATGGAAAAGGTGGAATGAGCTGCCCAGGGAAGTGGTGGAGTCTTCATCCCTGGAACTGTTCAGAAAATGCATGGATGTGGCACTTGGGGACAGGGTTAGTGCTGGATTAGCAGTTGGACTTGATGATCTCAGAGGGATTTCCAGACTTAGTGATTCCTAATTCCATGATTCCCACCCCTCTCTCCCTAAAGAAACTCGCCTGGAAGGTGCCATTTAAACACTTCCATTGGAATCACTGAATTTTACTCTGAGAACTGATTTCCTCCCCAAGGCTAAATATTGCAGGAGACAAGAATCACATCCAATTCTGCTGTTTTCCCGAGCTGGGCTGCAGGCTGGGGGAGCAGATCCGAGGTGAAACATCACTTGATTAGGAGATGTCGAGGTGGATAATGCACAGCCTTTTCTGGGATGGAAACAAATCCTTGGAATATTTAACAGCAGCCCCTGCAATGAGTCAGGAGCCACAGAAGCAACTGAAGCCAATTAATCCTTAGTGTTAAACCCTATTTAGGCTGGATTTTTCCTCCAATGTGTGTCTGGGGGGGGGGGGGGGGTGTGGAAACTGTGGGAGACAGAAAGAAATTAGGGATGCACTAAATAATGGATGAATGTACCTAGCCAAGATCTGCTGATTAAGTCTTCTTTAGGATTATTATTATAAATAGGGAGTGCCAGATCCTCAGCTGGAGTAAATGGGCTTGGCTTGCTTCAAGTAGTGGAATTGTGCCAGCTTGAATTCACTGAGGATCTGGCCCTTAATTCTGGAAAAGGAGGGTATTTGGGGAGGAGAATGCTGGGGGCTGTGAGAAGTTTGGTGATGATAACACTGTTTTCCTGGTAATATCAGGGAAAAAATGTAAATGACTATTCTTTTGAATTTTGTAATGAGATTCAAATAACTACTTGATGTGATTTCATTAGATGGAAATGACTTTTCCTCCAAGTAGCTACATCTTAACCCCCTGCATGTAGGAAGGGAATATGCACAGAAAATGTGGTGGTTTATTTAATTTTGTGGGTGGCTGTCTCTTGCACCAACATTTCTGCCCTTCTTACCCAAAAAATGCCTTGATGACCATCAGATGTTCAATGGAAGGAAATAGCAATAAATAGATTTGATTTTGGAAATCTGTTTCCCACTCTTCTTTTCCACCAGGAGTGAAGTGGGCTGTAATTTCAGATGGCAGCGATTTCAAATCCAACGTGGGGTCTCATTTGGCTGCTTTTTAGAAATGGATCAACAAATCAGATTGCAAAGCTGCTAATTTGGTAATTGCTTATAAAAACCCAACCAACAATTTATTTCCATAGCAAAGGAAATACACATTGTTCTTCAATACCTTAAAATACAGTGTTTGACCATCTAGGGTGGACTCAAAAAAAATGCAGTTCTGAAATAGCACCTTTTTACACAGGATATCTTGGGAGGACTAAAAATAACATTACAAAACAAGTTTGTTATATTCCTAATTGTTCTGACCATAGAATTAATTTCCCAGTCAGAGGGGTGCATGGATTTTTCATCATTCTCCAGTGTTTGACCATTTGGAGCGGTCACATTTACACTTTAAAAAAAAAAACCAGTTCTGAAAAAAATACCTCTTTAAGGAGGATATCTTGGAAGGACTAAAAATAACATCACGGAACAAGTTTGTTATATTCCTAATTGTTCTGACCATAGAATTAATTTCCCAGTCCAAGGGGGGGCACGGCTTTTTCATCACTCCCAGCCTCGGAATATTCAGCGTGTCACAGATGTTCATGAATAATGTCCATTTAGAAGCGTTGGCAGCGAGCTGGCGAGATGAATGAAATGTTGGGGGGATCTGACAGGCAGCACGCTGCTTTGTGATCATTCCAAAGTTCTAATAATCTCCCTCACCTTCCCTGCCTGCCTCTAATGAAAGAGAATAGGTGATTGCACCTCGGGCTATGTTCTGCGCCTAATGACTCCTCCAAAGGCGGATTTATGGAGAAAAAATTAACTTTGAATGAGGATTGAATTGGCCCTGACAGGCTGATAGACTGTGACACAGATTCTGTGGCAAAACAGACGTAGCCCTAATTGATTATCAATATTTTAAGCAAAGTGATGAAAATAAGCATTAAGTGATGAGAAAGGCAGTCTTAATACAGGAGGCAGTCACCGGGATCCGGGCAGTCTTTGGGGAGGTCGGCCCCGCTCACCAGAATGGGATTTTAGCTGTCAGCTCTTACCTTTCCCTGCCCAGCACCCCGTGTCCCTTTCCAGCCTCTCTTCCCCTCCCGGATTTCTGCCCAGCATGTTAATTTTCTGGCCAGGCATGAACGTGCTTCCCTCTCTCCCGAGAAGTTGGTTTAATATTTAACCCATTTGGGCTCAAGAGTCACGTGTTCAGTGGGATTTCAGATATTCTCTCTTTCCTGCAGGGCTTTCTCCCAGCCCTGTGCCGTTTCTAGCCAGCAGGTGATCCACAAACTGCTTCCTGCAAATGGTAACAGTGAAAGAAACTGGGGGAAATTGCCTGGTTGGCAGGAAAGGATTTATCTTCACGGTTATCTTGGTTGTACCCAACATAAACAAATACCTTGGTTCTACCAAATAATTACAATTACCTTGGTTGTGCTTTAGGACAAGAACAAGGCAACATTTGGGTTTTGCCTGTGTTTTTTCAGTTGGGTTGTATGGATGTATCTTCTAGCAAAACCACATTTAGTATTTGGGACATCCCTCGTGGCTGTGAGCCAGGTGCTCATTAGCTGTGCCATAACAGGACGTTTATCCCAAAGTAAGGAGTACTTCCCAAAACGACTGAGGGAAGGGAACTGAGCAGGAATGCTGCTAAAGAGGTGAGAAACAGCATTCCTACACCAGGAGGAATCAGTGGGGTAACGTCCCCCTTCCAAACGCTGGGTGTGCTCCTCCCAGAATGTGGAAAAGCTTAAAATAGATTTGGGCTTCTGGGGAATTTCTAAGTGTGACTGGCAGAGCTGGGGAGGGGGCAGTGAGCTCCTCCCTCACCCTCGTGCTCAGGCCTCTCCAGTATCCATAATTAGAGCCTGGTGTAATTAAATTACAGGACAGCAACGGCTGGAACTTCCCATGTTTGGGAATTGCGGTGTTCACGTGTAATTAGGGAGGACAGGCCTGATGGGAACTCTCATGGCACTGAGAGGTGCATGGTGTGGACATGATGGAGTGGGCAAGTGGCCACCTGGCTTCCATGGATTTATGGAATCACAGAATTCCATGGACTTACAGAATCATGGATTGATAGAATCACACACTCACTTAGGTTGGAAAAGGCCTCTAAGATGGGAAGACCCCCAAGAATGTTTGTGGTGTTTAAATTTTGGGGGAGACGTTACTGAAGGCAAAAGTACAGAAAACCAGCTTAAATCTGGGGTGATGAAAATGTGTTTGGTGGTGTCACTTTTCCTCTGGAACTGGGAATTCCTGGGCCCTGCTCCTTGTGTTCCTGTCGAAGGAATTCTCTGAGCAAGTGGTTGTTTGGAGTTTGTGCTGGAATTTGTCGGATGGATAACAGATAATTTTACACGTCAGCCTATGAATATTCAGCAGAGAGGATTTCCACAAGCCTTGATAAATTTAATATACCAGAGAAAAATAGCATGTAAATTAAACAGGGCCTTGTAAATTAATAATGGATTCCACTTGTATTTTTATATGTGAGCTGACTGAATATTTTATAAGTGCAAAAATGTTTGTGTTTAAAAAAACCAGTGGAGTCTTTCTGATGAGGATCGTGGATGGTTTGCTGCATTTTAAATGGGATGTCCATGTGGGTTTTTTCAGTTTCTGGGCTTTCTTTTCCTCAAACACATCTTGTATTTTCAACTTTGAGCAGTTGGAAAGTCTACAATTACGTTGAATTCATTTATTTTTCCAGACCTCTTGTGGTTTGCAGTTGTGGGTGTTCTGACACTCCTCTCCTTTTAATTTTGACAGGAAAATGAAATCTTCTTAGTGAAGGGCTGAGCCTTCTCCTTGCACCTTCCCTGCTTCTCCCATGCACTGGGAGAGGGCTCTGCTGCAGGGGCTCTTCCATGAGCTCGTGCCATGCTTTCCAAAATGCCCTTTCCATCCCCAAAACAGCCCCTGCCCTGTTTCTACCTTGGAATAATTCATGGTTTTCCTGGTTTCTCTTAATTAGCAGCTTTGCTTGGAATAATTTCACCTTAGCACAGTGTGAGGCTGGTCAGGATTAAAGCATCACCCATCCATCAGGGAGTGACTCTGCTTCCCAAACCTCGAGCGCTTCCACCACCCCAGGGGTTCCATGGAATCCTGGAATTGTCTGGGTTGGAAAAGCCCTCTCAGACCTTGGAGTCCAACCTTCAAGTTGTAAAGATCTTTTAATGTTGTTTAACTGCAGCTTAATTTGAGAAAAGTGAATCTCTTTTAGTGCTTTTAATGGCACTTGGGCTGTGAACAAGAATATATTCACTGGCATCATCATCATCATCATCATCATCATCATCATGACAGCATCAAGGAGAAGGAGGTGGAGACGAAAAAAAGAAGAAGGAGAAGAAGAGAAGGAGGAGGAGAAGAAGAAAAGAGGAGGGGAAGGAGAGAAGAAGAAGAATGGACCCAATCCTGTGCCATGTGCTCCAGGATGAGCAGGGAGGTTGGACACTTGACCCCCTGTGGTTCCTCCCAGCCTGGCCCATTCTGGGATTCTGTGCAAAAATGACAGAAAATGTAAAATATTTGAAGAGAATCCCTGGTTTGAAATCCTGAATGCATCTCATGGGTTCAGTGCCTGTGTTGGTCGTGGTGGACGGTGCCCTGTGAGCTCAGGGACCGACTGCTCTGTAGCTTTATGGGCTAAGTTAAATTGTTGTTGATGAGCAATTTTGTGTGGAGAACTGTCCTCATGATACTTCTTAAATTGCTCCATTGTCCCTCTAATTAACCAGGACTTGAAAGGCCAAGCTCTGCCTCGGCAGCAATTCTAACTTGAGTTACAAGGGTTGGAAATCAGCGATTTAAAGTTAACAAAGACAAGCTAAAAATTTATTCATTGACCAGCACCATCTTTGCTGTGTGTTTTAATATCTTTTTGCCACTGAGATACCCAATGAATTGTTCCTGTGCAGCAACAAATCGGGGAGGAAGAACAAAGTAGCTCAGTGGAATAGATAAATCAAATTTAGGCCTGGTAGTTTATTGAATCTAAATTGTGCCCAGTTGGCCCACGAGCTATATGAGCAATCCATCTTGTGCTGATAATGGAGGGTCTTGAAATCCACCTGATGTTTGCATTATTAAATTCCAGCCTAATGAGCTCTGCTAATACATATTGAAGACAGTTGTAAGGAGCAGAATGGGAATCGGAGCGGGATAATTTGAAAGAAACATAAGCTGAGCATTTTACATGACTCAAGGGGTATATCTACAATTACACATATAACCAAAATTGAATTTAAATGGAATTTCTATTATCCCTGTCCTTTTACCAAGGAGAATAAAGTGTAAATGAAGTAAAAGTCTTTAGAGTTACTCGTGGTTTGGTTTTATTATGGGATTTAATAGATTCTTGTAATGATCTTCAGTGGCAGAAAAGTTTTAATATTTCATGACTTTAGATGTTGTCTAAATATGGATAAAAGTGTGGAAATGGAAGCAGCTGTCTGTGCAGTGATTGTATCACTTTGTAACACCCTGTTCAGGTTGTGCATTTTAAGGTGGAGCTGCTGGCTCCGAAAAGGAACAACCCCTTCACCCTCTGTGAGCTGAATTTGGTTTTCATAAATTATTGCCTAATTTTAGTAGGTGCTGGGATTAAATATTTGCAAATCTGACTGAGCTCTTGCCATTTAGACCACAGTTTATAGTGATTTGCCTCCCTGAGAAGGCCTGGTTTAAGTGCTGGATTCCTGTTCCTTGTTGGTTCTTTTCTTTTTGGCCTGGTGATACTTTTGAAAACTTAATATTTCATCAAGTATAATGTTATTAGAGACTTATTCTCACTTAGTTCACTCATCAGGCAGTGAGATGGCAATAAAAGAGAATGGCTCCTTTGAGACATTAATGCTTTGGAATAAATGATGTGCTAGAACAGAAATTTAATTAATTTACAGAGTATATTGATAGTCCCTTGTTACTGTGCTGTATATTTTTAATCTTCTTTAACATCTGTAGGAAAGTGTTTGAAAACCCCTGCAGTTGAGCAACTGGTAGATAATTAAGTAATAAGGGAAAAGGTTTCTAGAGGGAAAAAGATTCTTTTTAAAGGATATTGTTGTAACATGGATTAAGTGCTGCTGCTGTGATTTGGAGTGAAGAGAAAATTGTGTACTACCTAATAAAGTGCTGAGGAAGAGCTGTGTGACTCCCACTCTGAGCAGAGTCTGCAGCCCTGGAAATATTGTTTTGTTTCTGTTTTATCCTCAAAATAGGTCTGATGGATTACTCACTATGGCAGCAAATCTGCCACTTTATGAATGCACCACGTTTGGGTCGTTGCAGTTCGGTCTGGGGGCAACTGGGGTGGGGAGATTGGAGTTTAAAGAAAGAAAACCCCTTAAAAGTCTCTTAAAGGCTTTGCTTAACACAAAATGAATGCAGGGATTTGTATTGCATTAATATTGCCACTAATATTGACCTGATATTACCCTTCATAATCCCATTTGTGTCCTTTAACTCTGGGAATGACTTCAAATAAAATAAGTGAAGAACCAAGTTCTGGTCTTTCATGCACGTGGATTTCATTGTGGGACCTGCAGAAAGGAACAGGAAATTGGGTTTAAAGCCCAGGAAATGTTGTTTGGCAAGAGGTTGTTGACAACCCATCCCTGGCAGTGCCCAAGGCCAGGCTGGACTTTGGGGCTTGGAGCAGCCTGGGACAGTGGGAGGTGTCCCTGCCCATGGCAGGGGTGGCACTGGGTGGGATTTAAGGTCCTTTCCAACCCAAACCATTCCATGATTTGATAGGATAAATTAACTAATTCTAACTCTTCTCTTCTTCTTCTTCCTTTTAGCTAAAGCAGACGAAGCGTTGAAGGCCAAGGAGAGAAGTGAAGAAGAAGCCAAGAGAAGAAAGGAAGAAGGTGAGGCATTTTCTTTTATTTCATAGCAAACTAAGGCCCAGGAAGTCAGAAATGATTGTTTCGAAGGGTCCAAGCTCCAGTGGGGCTGTGGGATTTTCCTCCCCAAGCTGATGATGGAATTTGGTGCCCTGAATCCTGGTGGGATCAGAGCTGCTGCCTCTGCAGTCCAGCAGCTGGAAAAATTAAAGTGAATGGATTGAAATGTCAGGGAGTGATGGGAAGAGACATTTCCACCCCTGTGAGGGAGCCAATCCAGACAATCCCAGGAGCCTCAAATCCTCACTGGAGCTGTGTGGAACTGGATGGCCTTTAAGGTCCCTTCCAACCCAAACCATTCTGGGATTCCATGATTTACTTACAAGAGGTGACTCAGGAAAATTCCCCAGTTTTGAAACCACGGCTGCTGTGAATTTCATTCAAAATCAGAATGTTCTGATCTTTAGTTTGTTTTACTTGGGGACTGTGGGATGCTGAGAGGAATTGGTTGGTGCTCCCAGTTAACCCTGCTTGGCGAAGGTTCTTGTGATACCAAAGAAGGAAATTCAAGTGGAAAAGTGGGATAGCACAGACATGGAAGGAGGGGGAAGGGGCACTTGGACTTCTGGCTGGAAAAGGCACCAAACCAGCCAACTGTGCCCCCTCCCCACTGTGATTCCTGGATTTTGGAGCCACTGGGCCCAGGGGGAACCTTTCCACCTGGAGGAATCACCCAGGCAGGCTCCCACGGGGCCCAGGGATATTGGGATGAGGTGGTTGGGTCCCACCAGCACCAATTTGCAGGGAACATTTGGAAAAACCCGTGGGTTTTTGTGCTCACACCCCATTGTGGGTGGCACATGTGCTTGCAATTGCTGTGCCAGCAGGGACTGGGGAGGGCGAGTGTGGAAAGGCAGAGGGAAGAAAAAAGGGGTGGTTCAGGACTTGGGAACAATGGTCATCTGCAGGGAAATGGGCAGGAAAACTTCCTTACAATTTATTAATAAGCCATTAAAACTGTCCTGGGGTGGCTTTGAAGAGTTTGAGAATGTTCAAAAATGAAGAGAAGATTTTTCCTAAATAACTCAAATTCATCCATTTGCTGAGGAGTTGGCTCCCAGTTAGGAGTAAAAGAGTCCATTCTCACTGGAAAAGACAAAGTCCTAATAAATTGTGCATTAAGCATTCCAAGACATCCAGGGGAGCTGCACACCTGGGAAACTCCAGTTTTTAAGTTTATGTCCCACATGGATTTAAAATTCCAGGTTTAGGTAGGGTTATGTCCCATGTGGATTTGCAAACAGGATATTTACCAGTGCTTAGTGTATTCCCTTCCCTGTCCCAGCCATGCTGGGCTCCAGTGGCATCTTTTGCTTGGAAAAAGAGCTTTTTGCATTTTTTCTTAGTTGTTCTTTTCTCACACATCATCTCTGGGTGATTTTTAACCCTCTTTGAATCATGGGATCACTGAGGTTGGAAAAAACCTCCCAGATCATTGATTCCAACCTGGGACTGATCCCCACCAGAGCACTGAGTGCCACGTCCAGTCACTGAAATAAAATGAAATTAAATTAAATCTTTAAAAATAATTTCTAAATTATGAGTTTTAAAAACATTTGATTTCTCTAATCTTCCTCATTTTATTTCCTTAACTAGAACTCTCCAAAAGGAAGTTCCAGGCTGTGTGGGCATCCTGTGACTCCTTTACCCAGGAGCTGCAATAAAAATAATTCTACAAATAAAACAATCCTTCCCCAGCCCACAAAAACTGGTTATTGCCCACCCCATGGCGAGGGTGTCTTAACATTCCTTTTATTGTCATTTTATTGCCAAATCAGGTGTGAGATTAGACATTGGATGTTCCATGTAATCTGCTCGGAAATCAAATTATTTGACCTCCAAGCCCAGCGCTGCCCCTTCCCGCTGGTTTCCTGTTAAATATGCAGCATTTCCCCAGCATGAATAAAAAATTGAGGACAAATTAGAATCTACAGACAGCTGACCCCAGCTCCAGATTAGAGACTGGGAGACTGGGGGCTTGTGCTGGTTTAAATGTTTTAATTACCACAGTCCCTCCAGCCCCATGAAGGACACACAGCAAAATGCTGATTTTTTTTTTTTAAGTGACTAAAAAGCAAAGAAAGAAAGAAAAAGGCTCCCCCCGCCTCATTTGAATTTTTCAGTTTGATTACATTTGCACTTCCATTGGAGCTATGCTAATTTGCTGCATGAAATTAGGTCTATTAGCAAAAACCACTACTTTTCCAGGAGTATTTTCCGTGGTTGGATTTCCATACTTTGGTGTTTGTTTACTTGCTTTGGCACTGCCTGAAAAGTGACAAAATCTAAAGGGGATTTGGCCGCCAAACTTGGGTTTCACTCCAGACAAATCCCAAGTAGGTGAAGTGGGCGAGAGAAAAATTGAAAAAACCCACGGAGGGAAAATTGGAACATGTTGGATGATGTTAGGGAGAGATTTGGGGCTCATTTCTCTTAGTCTGCCATGAATAAGAATATTTCTAAATGTTGAGTTTAAAATACATCCTGTCAGGGCCTGTGTGGGGAGGAGGAGCTGTGGGTGCCTCAGAAAGCCAGGAAAAGAAGTTGTTCCAGAACACAGCAGAACAGAAAATGGGAGTTTTTTGGCCATCAGTCCATAGGTGGATCGATGGGAAGGTGGTGCTGGATGGGCAGGGCGTTATCCCGGTGCCTTTATCCCGGAATTTGCATTTCCCGTGCCCGGCGCGTGCTGGCCCAGCACTGAACTGATTAGTTCTGCCTCCCCAGTAAGTGCTGCACCGTTTTGATAGACTCTGGGGAAATAAATTTGGCAGAAAATCAGCATGAGTAGATTTAATTATCACTGCGAGACCTTTCCCTTTTCTGGCTTAGTGATCCCGAAACTCCGCGCCTTTCCCTGGAATCTGCGCCGACGCCGAGCTCCGCTTCCCAATTTGTTCCTCCACGCCGTGATAAGCCAAGCAATTACTGGTTTATTGATTTTTCATCAGGGCAAATTTAAAGTTGATTTTTTTCCTGCAAAGGCGGGGGTGATTAAGTGTTTCCCGTCGGTTTAGTCCCGGAGAGCTCCGTGGCAGAATCCAATATCCTGAGGTCAACCTCTGCAGGGAGATAATACGGTGTCTTGGCCACGTGTGAGGGAGAGGAATCAGGGCTACAAATGTGAGGGGATATCTGTGGAGACAGTTTAATTTGTTCCATTTATATGAACAAGTCGTGTGGCACATGCTTGGAAAATATCATTTTGAATAGGCCTGGAAATGAGGCCCACGTGGGCAGGGGGAGGGAGGGATGCAAACGAGAGCGGGAACGTAGGGCTGGGAGACAGCTGGCCTTAAACAGGGAATCACCCCCATCCCTGAGGGGTCATTCCAGGCTCTTGCTGATCCCTCTGTGCTGCTGGGGTGGCTTTTCCTTAGCAAAGTGAAATTTTTCAAGTCTTCAGGTGCCTCCAACCCAAACCATTCCGTGGTTCTGTGATTCCGTGATTTCGAGTGGTGGAGGGGTCACGGAAGCAAAGTTAGAACGTACAGAAAAAAAACTCCTGGAGGACTTAACTTTTAGAAGCTCCCTTAATTATAAACTCTATAAACCCAAATTAAAAGTTTTATTTTTTTACATTCATCTTTAACCTGAGGGCCAGGAGTTCTCACATGAAGAATCTTGTCCGTGGCCACCACGGAGCATCCCGAGCAGGACGGGACCCACAGGGCTCACGAGTCCAACCCCTGGCCCTGCCCAGGCCACCCCAACCCACTGATTTCCCTTCCCACTTCCTTTAGAGAGAGCTAAAAGACTTTCCCTGGGTGTAATGGATATTAAACCACAGGTTGGATGTGCCAGGAGAAGATTTGCTGGGGTGAGGTCAGGCTGGGAGCTGTAATAAGTTAAAGTGCTTTACTCAGCCCTATATTGGGATGCCCTTAAGTTCAGCAGTTACTGCCTGAGGTCATCATTTATCTTCAGTAAATTTTCCTGAAGTTCATTGTGGTGGCAAAGACCAAACTCAATTTGTTTAACCCCCAAATTATTTAATACAGACAATACATTTGTAGAAACACATGGATTGCTTTTTCCTGCCTTCTCAAAGCTGGAATTTCCAATATTCCCTGGTTTTGCCTGGATAATGGCAGGTTTGGAGCCCCGCCCTGGCTGTCCCTGGTGTGCCAGTGTCACTTCATTAGGCTGACACCAACACCTGGTGTTGTGCTGCTGGTCCCAGGAGGCTGTTCCAGCATCTGGCACACACTGTGATCTTCTTTTATCTCTGTTTAATCTTTATATTGCTGGTTTGGAATTAAAAGGGGGTAGGAACAAATCAAGGAGAAAATAAAAAATGCCGAGTTTTGGTGCAGTGGCAGAGTGTGGCTTGTTAGGAAGAGCAGCCACACGGTGATAACGAGAGCTGGGAAGAGGGACAGGCATTTGGGGTTTGGCCACTCTCTGTGTCCGTGTTCCCCCTCGGCAGAGCTGAGGGAAAGGGAATTGGAGAGGGGATCGATGGCCCCCCGTGGATGATGGCTGCTGGAGGAATCAATGCCAGGCTTTTTATTAAAGCTGCTGTAATTAATAATCACTTGGAAATGTGTTCCTTAAATTGTACCCTGCTTTGTGCCTGCCCATCCTCTCCTGTCCTTCGTATTCCAGACTTCCCTCTTCTGCTTCCCTGCTTTCCCTGAAGAGACCCCAGTCCCAGTGTCCTGGAGCTGCTCCAGGGCTGGAGCCCCTCTGGAGCCAGGCTGGGAGAGCTGGGGGTGCTCACCTGGAGAGGAGAAGGCTCCAGGGAGAGCTCAGAGCCCCTTGCAGGGCCTAAAGGGGCTCCAGGAGAGCTGGAGAGGGACTGGGACAAGGCATGGAGGGCCAGGACACAGGGAATGGCTTCCCAGTGCCAGAGGGCAGGGATGGATGGGAGATTGGGAAGGAATTGTTCCCTGGGAGGGTGGGGAGGCCCTGGCACAGCGTGCCCAGAGCAGCTGGGGCTGCCCCTGGATCCCTGGCAGTGCCCAAGGCCAGGCTGGACACTGGGGCTTGGAGCAGCCTGGGACAGTGGGAGGTGTCCCTGCCCGTGGCAGGGGTGGCACTGGATGGGCTTTAAGGCTCCTTCCAACCCAAAGCATTCCATAAATCTTTGATAAATATCAAATAACATTCGCAGCTGATATTTGAGTGATTTTATTTTAGCAATCACAGCTGGTGTCATTAAATTTTTACTGTTCCACAAGTGAAACAGAGAAATTTATGATCTCCCTAACAGGGAAATTTAGGATTTATTTTTACAAATGAAAAGTCTTGAAATCGTCTTCAGGCTTCAGGATGAGAAACAAATCTGGTTTCTGTACTTCATTAATGTGGTGTGTTCTCCTGTCATCTCCCTGGTGTTTATTTGTGCTAAAGGAGAAGTCACTTAAGGGAATGGGGTTGTAAAAACCATCATGGAATTGGTTATCGGACTTCAGTCAGTTGAAACACAAATTTATAGCTACGTATTGAAAAGCTGTTTCTAAAGGGAAAATAAACGGGTTATGGGGAAAATAAATAGGGATGTATGGGAAATAAACAGGGGTTATGGGGAAAATAAATAGGGATGTATGGGAAATAAACAGGGGTTATGGGGAAAATAAATAGGGATGTATGGGAAATAAACAGGGGTTATGGGGAAGATAAATAGGGATGTATGGGGAAATAAACAGAGGCATATAGGAAAATAAACAGGTGTGTATGGCAAATAAACAGGGGTGTATAGGGAAGATAAACAGGGGCGTATGGGAGACAAACAGGGGTGTATGGAACAAAATTCCAGATCCGTTTTCTTAAGCCACAGTCCCTGGTATGGGGATTTTATTTTGATAAGAAATGGGGTTTTGTGGATCTGGGCCATGTGAACATCACACAGGTACTTCCAGAGGGGGGTTTTTCTGGGAATCTATGGGATGAGCATGAGAGTTCACTGGGAATTGTCTTATTTAGGCTGGCTAAGGCCTAGATAAATTGGGAACTTAGAGGTGGATCGTATTTTCTTGGTGCTGGGCAGACCTGTAGCTGCTGTGAGTGACATTATCCTGTATCCCAGCTAAAGGACTGGCCCAGGAAAGAAGTGGAAAAATAATTCAAACAAAGCAACATCTTCCTGAAGTACATTTCCTTTTCCCTGGAACCACTCTGAGGTGTTTGAGGGCAGCCAGAGGTGGCTGTAGCTGCTGTGCCTTTCCCCTGGTGGGCTTCTGAGGATCGGTGCATGGAGTGGGAATAAAAGGCTGGAAGTTCTTGACTCGGGGCACTGAGTGCCAGCACGGATCCCATGGAATACAGGATCCCCTGGAAGGGCTCTGTGGGGTTTCCACACACTGTAACAGGCACAGGGCAAAGAAAGGAGCACTGGGCACGTGCCAGCAGCACTTTTTGAAGTGACAACACAAAGTGATTCCTGGAAAAGCTGGAGAGCCTCCAAGCTGCAGCCCTGCTGTCCTGCACGGCTTCCCTGCGCTCATCCACAGCTTATTTCCACTCCAATACACTGATTTTTTCCCTGTATCCAGTGCACCATCCCATTTTCCTGTCATTTCTCTGCCGGTGGATCCAGGGATCTGGCAGAAAAAGCAGGAATTCTTGCTCTGCCCATGTCAGTGTGTGGGTTTAATGTGGACAAATTGCTCTGTAGGAAACATCCGTGTGGGATCCGCGCTGGTGAGTCTGTACCTCCAACACAGAGGTTATTTGGGATAGAGGTATGGAAAAGATAGAAGCAGGCAGTAATTGCCTTTAAGATCAGAGCACAAAGCATTACCTTGGATTTTACAAGGCCAGTGAGCAACAAAAGAGCAGTAATTTATGAGCTCAGCGTAAAAGAAGAGCATAATTGCATTAAAAATTAATGCTAATGAACACTAAAATGGGGAAGGTGGTTATGATGAAAGTTTGGATTCATCTTCCCCGGGTTGAATGATGGCTGGTGCCTTGATTAATGGCTTAATTTCTATCAATTAGCGGGGAGAAATCTCCACTGAGACAAGGGTAAATTGAGCATTGAATTACAGCCCTGGCTTTGTGTGCCCAGGAAGGAGCGCGGCGGCTCCGGTGTCGGCACGGTGACAAACGTGGGGTGGCCACAAATCCAGCAAAATTCACTGTGCCAGGGCTGGCCCCAGCTCTCCGCTGGCTGAGTGTGGCTCGTGCCCAGGATGTTTTCAGAAATACCCCAAAAAGCCCCAAAATGGGGGTGCAGGGATGTGAGGAGGGCGGTGGTGAAGGCCACCTGCACGCAGGATGTGCAGAGCTCCAGCAGAAGTTTAACCTTCTTAAATCCAAAGTTCTTGAATTTAAGGTTCTTAAGCTCGAGGTTCTTAAATTCAGAGCTCGCTTGCTGAACTTTCCCCTCCTGTTTTCTGTTGCATTTTATACCTAATGCTCCCACGTTTTTAAAGGAAAAGCTGTCCAGACTTGTTTAAAATCCTATAAAAACGAGGTTATTATCTATAACGTATTAAAATAGCAAACTTAGAGTAGTCTAGTACTCTCTGTAGTATTCTCCCTAGTAAGTACCACAGTGCTCACAAAATGCTATTTTTAATATATTTTAATAACCTCACTCTCACAGGATTTTAAAACAAGACTGGACAAAGTTTTTTTTTGTTAATTCACATTTTTCCAACTTAATTGTAAATCCTGTGTGCTCCCTGTAGTAAATAAATGCTGGATTACTCACAACTTGCTACTTTAATGCCTTTAATTGTATTTTCTAAGTGCTTGCAATGAAGCTGAGAACACACAAATGACTGGGCAAAGCTTTCTCTGCCCAGTTTCTCTTTTTGGAGCGTGGTTATTGTTCCTGCGCCTCTGCCTGGGAAAAGTTCTTTCCCTGGAAATCCCAACAGCTGGGAAAGAGTGTGGCCAAGTGTCGGAGCAGAGCTCTGCCGGAGCTCAGGCATCGGGGAGCGGCAGCGGGAATGGGAAGCCTTATCCTGGCTGAGTTGTCAGAGGGATGGGGGGCGGGGGTTGGAAGCTGATCCCGAAATCCGGGATGCCCGGGGTGGGTCCTGCAGGGATGCTCCGCTCGGAGCATCCCCGGGCTCGGCACCCGCGGCGCGGAGGCTCCGGCGCTGTTGAGTGAGGCGGTGCCTCCCTCTAACGGCAGCGGAGCCCGGCCGGGAAACATCCCGGGAGATGGGCCGGGAAACATCCCGGGAGATGGGCCGGGAAACATCCCGGGGGATGGGCCGGGAAACATCCCGGGAGATGGGCCGGGAACCATCCCGGGGGATGGGCCGGGAAACATCCCGGGGGATGGGCCGGGATACATCCCGAGAGATGGGCCGGGATACATCCCGGGGGATGGGCCGGGAAACATCCCGGGGGATGGGCCGGGATACATCCCGGGGGATGGGCCGGGATACATCCCGGGGGATGGGCCGGGATACATCCCGGGGGATGGGCCGGGAAACATCCCGGGGGATGGGCCGGGATACATCCCGGGGGATGGGCCGGGATACATCCCGGGGGATGGGCCGGGAAACATCCCGGGAGAGGGCCCGGGAAACATCCCGGGAGATATCCTGGGATATATCCCAGGAGATGGCCCGGGATAGCCCCCTCCAGCCTGGGCAGGAGCAGGGGGGACTCGGAGTGCCGGGAATGTTGCGTTCAAAGCTTGTGGGAACGGGACATTTCTGGGCTGATTCCCTCGGGATTTTGCTCCGGCTGTTGGGAGCTCTCACCTCTGGAGTGGGCGCTGAGGCTCCAGGGAGGATCCCCAGGGAGGATCCCCAGGGAGGATCTCCAAGGAGGATCTCCAGGGAGGATCCCCAGGCAGGATCCCCAGGGAGGATCCCCAGGGAGGATCTCCAGGCAGCTCCCGCTGGCCTTGGAATTCCAGCACTGGGGCTGGGAAGGGTATCAGAAGTCTGGGATACCACGGGATCAGGGTTGGGATAACTGATCCTCTCCTGCACACAGAAAGGACCTGAGGCAGGAACAGTCCCTAAAAACCAGAGCCCCAGGTTTGGTAAGATCCGGAGCTGGCACGGCCGCAGTGAATCCCACTGTCCTGCTGGATTTTTCCTCCTTTCCCCAGTGCTTCCCTTCTGTTTAGTACAGAATCCAGGATCTCCCACAGCCAGGGAGGTTTTGTCTCTCCCACTGCAAATTGTCCAGGGAAAACTTCATTTTTCTTTGTCAGTTTGTGCAGCTTAAGTAAAACTGGGATCAGTCAAAAACCGTGGGATGTGTGACAACACAGTTCTGTTGGAAAACACACCGTGCTATAAGGCAGCTGGATAAAACCACCACTTCCAATAACCCCAAAGAAAAGGGGGTCAAAGGGGAAATGTTTTCTGCTGTAGTTGTTTGTTTACTCTGCAGTCTGGGGGTTTTTCCTTCTTTTCATTCTCCACTCAAAAGAGCAAGAAAAAATAACAGCTTTTTTGGGTTTTTAAAGCATTTAACATAAAACATGTTGTATTTTTAAATTACATTAACCCCTTAAATCCAATTAGTAAAATAGGAAGAAACCAATTCTGAGGAATATTGAAGGTTTGTTGTGTCATTGCTTTGATTCTGGAGTTAGACCTGCTTGAAAAAATCTCTTTAGGTACATGTTCATGGTCAGGATTATGGATAAGCAACAAATCCATAAAAATTTACACCCAAAGATTATCCAAGAAATGTTTAAAACATATTTTTATTTAATGGATTATTCACAAGATATTATTGGTCATTTAATGCTTCTGTTTCATTGATTTAAAACTCTTAGTGGAATAAATTTTGTCTTTAAGGAAAAAAAGGGGAATATGTTAGGCAGAGCTTGTAGGGAAGTTACCTTTTATCTGATTTGTAGGGTCATAGAATTCTCTGTTTCTTTTCTTTTATGTGATTCTCTGGTGTTTTTAATTATTGTGTGTGTGGTATTTTGGGGTGGCATGGAAAGAATTCCTGCAGATTTTAGTTCTGAAGTGACATTCCAGGTTATTGCTGATCCGGCTCAATTCCATATGAATTTATAGCTGTAAAAGCTGGTGTGTGTATTTATATCTGTGGGAGGATAGAAACAGATGTAAATAGAGAAGTGTAAAATAGTGAATTATCCCTGAAGGATGATGCTCCCAGTCCAACTGGGCAAGGTCCCCCCTGCCAAGGTGACAGGGCTGGAAATTGTACCTGCTGCTGGAATCACCTTTTTATTAAAAACCAGCCCTAATCCGAGATTTAGTTCCTTTTTTCCACCCTTGCAGGGTAAAAACACTCACCATGCACTGAGTTAGTATTGATTTTTTTTTTGTCTGAAGCCTCTGAGCTTTCTGACTCCATTATTTTTGATTTTCCTATGAAATACATATCCTTCCACTGACAGCTGACAAACAACAGCTGGAAGTCGTTTTATCTCCCAGTAATGTGTTTGTCAAAAGTGCCCTGCACTAATGGGCTCTGCTTCCTCCAGTCCATTTTCCCCCGTTAATGTCACTGATGTCATTGGCAGCATTCAGTGATTTTTGCCCCTTTCCTAATTTGTCATCCCCATCAGTTTGTGCAGGATCCGTGTGGGATCCTGGAGCTGGCTGGGATTTTGTGAAACTGGAGCTGAGCAGTGGATTTGAAATCTCCTTTTCCTGCCTCTTTTTATCCCTGGCTTAATCAGGTTCCATGTCCTGTCCTTCTATTTACCCTCAGGCCCGGTGTATCCAAAACCTCAGTGAATTCTGACTCCCTCTCCCCAGCAGGCATTGGGATATTTGATTTATCCCCAGAAATCCTTAGGAATCTGTTTTGAAGGAGAAGGTTTCAGCAGTGAGGCAGCAGGACTTATAAGTTTAAATGTAGCAAATTATTTTTTTCCTTCCAAATTCCCCCAAAACATCAGGCTTGAAGTTGTATTTATGGCCTTTGCTGTAGTGCAGCTCTTGCCAGCTTAGGATTATGGGATGGTTTGGGTTGGAAGGGACCTCAAAGCTCATCCAGTGCCACCCCTGCCATGGGCAGGGACACCTCCCACTGTCCCAGGCTGCTCCAAGCCCCAATGTCCAGCCTGGCCTTGGGCACTGCCAGGGATCCAGGGGCAGCCACAGCTGCTCTGGGAATTCCATCCCAGCCCCTCCCCACCCTCCCAGGGAACAATTCCTTCCCAATATCCCATCCATCCCTGCCCTCTGGCACTGGGAAGCCATTCCCTGTGTCCTGTCCCTCCATGCCTTGTCCCCAGTCCCTCTCCAGCTCTCCTGGAGCCCCTTTAGGCCCTGCCAGGGGCTCTGAGCCCTCCCTGGAGCCTTCTCTTCCCCAGTTATCCCACAAATCCTTAGGTCAGCATTTGGAATGTTCCCAGCAATGGCCTCACTGTTGTTATCTTTACTTGGAGCTTTCCCTTGTGACAGAGGATTTTGGGCTGCATTGCACGAGCAGTTTTTCCTGGTATGTCCCAAAATCTCCTCCAGGCATGGCTGGGACAGGGCCTGGATCCCAGGATTTCACTGATCCCATGATATCCCACCTTCCCTCTGCAGACCAAGCCACCCTCATCGACCAAGTGAAGCGAGTGAAGGAGATCGAAGCCATCGAAAGCGACGCCTTCGTCCCACAGACCTTCAGGTCAAGCAAAGAAGTCAAAAAGGTACATTTCTAACCCAAAAGGGACATTTCCCACCCAAAAAGGGACATTTCCCACCCAAAAGGGACATTTCTCACCCAAAAGGGACATTTCCCACCCAAAAGGGACATTTCTCACCCAAAAGGGACATTTCCCACCCAAAGGGGACATTTCCCATCCAAAAGGGACATTTCCCTTCCAAAAGGGACATTTCCCATACAAAAGGGACCTTTCCCTCCCAAAAGGGACATTTCCCTTCCAAAAGGGACATTTCCCTCCCAAAAGGGACATCTTCCTTCCACAAGGCACATTCTCAATCCCTTTCTTGCTGCATTGTCCCCTCAGAGCCAGGAGGAAGCTGCACTATTAAGGATTTTCCATTGAGGAAAGAGCATCAACCCTAAGTCCACCTGAAATCCCACCAAGGACTCCCTGATGGTCTCAGGATGGGCTCAGGGAATTTAAATGTGTCATAATCTAAGGAAATCATCTGTTTTAAAGACTTTTTTTAGGAGAAGCAAGAGAATTAAAATCCCAAAGTGATCAGACATTTACTTTGTAATTAGAGTGGAGATATTTTTAATGCTGCTTAACTTAAAGCCAGACTTTAAGTCTGTATTTACTCCCTGAAAAGAAGCAGTTTGCTTTTCAATCAGCTTTCCAGAAACCCAACAGGAGACATCCAGATCCCAGAAATCACCTGCATTTTGGCCACCAGGTGTTGTAGGGAACTGGTTTGGGATGTGTGCAAGCCAAGGCTTGGTTCATTTTCTCCACCAGGCAGCGAGTGTTTGGAATTATCCCTGGTTGTTTCCCCAGGAATATGTAATTTCTTGTCTTTCCAGAAGTCTCCAAGAAGCTGATGCAGCTTCTTCAGGAAGTGATCCAAAATCCCAGTGATGAGTTTTTCAAGCTCTCTCCCGATACCTTTTTTTGTCACCTCATATCCTTTGTCCATGTCCAGGGTGTCCATCCTGCTGAGGATGCTGAGAAGTCTTTCCATGAGGATCCTTTCCTGGGAAGACAGCCAAGTGCTGGGTTAAGATGCTGCCACGTTTGGGAATTTGGGGATAAAACACTCCAATTTTGTGTGCTTGTTTCTTTTTTAGTCGACAGAACCTCCTGAACTGCAGCATGAGCCTGGAAATGTGGGAGCAGGAACCACTGAGGCAGCAGCTCCTGAGAAAGAGCCTCCAGCTGCCCACATTCCCACTGCCATCAAATACCAGGATGACAATTCCTTAGCACATCCAAACGTGAGTGTTGCCATATTTATCCCATCTTTAGCTTTAGAACAGCCCCTGGAATGAGAGCAGGACCAGGGCACCCCACAGCCTCTGCTGTGCTGCTCCTCACAAAATCCCTGCTCTGGAGACAGCAGGACACAGAGGATCCCACTCCTCCCACTGCCCAGCAGAGCAATCCCACAGGAAGTTCACCAGGAGTTCTGGAGTTAGAAATTAATTTTATAACAAAATATAATTAATGTAACACAGGGGAATTTAAGAGCCCCTTGAATAAAAATTCAGGACAAATTGCTTTTGGTTTCTGTAGTTGGAAACCAGGTGGAAAACTCAGGACTTACCCATTTTGCCAACTTGCAAAGTTTTAAACACAGGATAGACTTCAGATAATTTTAAATTGTTGTGGCTATACTTGAGCAAATTCCTTTGGGAGCACTTCAGTTGGAAATAAAAGGACTTACATAGAGTTTTTTAAGAATTAGCAAGTTAAAAATGACTTGCAGTAAAGAAACCAGTGTGAGTTCTGTGCACTGGACAGAGACAGCAGAGATCAAGATGTACAATGATGAACTTGCATTGGAGTCTTGGCTTTCCAATGATTATGATCTTTAAGATCCTTCCCAAGCCAAACTATTTGAGGATTCCATGAAAAGTCTCTGCTTTTCCTGATGTTTTTGGATCACCTTTGTCTTTAACCCCCTGAGCTTTTCCTTTGGGTGCTGAAACAGTCATGGGTGTTCCAAGGGATGATCACAAACTTGGAGTTGCTGAGTTGTGCCAACTTCTCTCCTCTTCCCTGTGCCCAGCTGTTCATCGAGAAGGCAGAGGCTGAGGAGAAGTGGTTCCAGAGGTTGGTTGCTCTCCGCCAGGAACGGCTGATGGGAAGCCCTGTGGCCTGACAGCTCCCAGGACCATCCCAGGCCAGTTCCCACGTGGAATTCCTACATTCAGTTGTTCTGTTTGTCTCTTAGAGGAGATTTTAATGAGCTGTGCAGGCAGGGAGGGTTTCACCTGAATGAACAGGAGTGCTGTGTCCTGCTCCACTGGAATACCCAGGAATGTTCTGCCCTGGTTCTCTCCAGACCCCGCACTGGAGATGGGCAGGGCAGCACAGCCAGGGGCATTTCCTTGTTTAGGGGGGAATTCCTCAGGGGCAGAACACCTGGCAGCCTATGAAACATCATTTTATACCTCCCAATCCAAAACATTTTAGAGAACCAGGCAGGAGTTGGGAGATAAATGGGAACTGAGGCTCGGGGCTGGGGCTGAGCAGGGCTGGGACAGTCAGGGGTGAGTGGGGCCAGGCCAGGCCAGCTCCTGCAGCTGGAGAGGACCCAGGGCAGGGGGATCACTGTTATCCCCTCCTCCTTCCTTCTGTGGAATCCTGAATATCTGGGCAGGCTCCTGGCTGAGGGAATCTTCCACGTGGATGTGTTCATCCATCTGCTCCCAGTGCCTCACTCTGGGTGGCAAAATGCTCCTTGAACATCTGTCAGTACTGCAGCTCCAAATGGGGAATTGCACCAATCTCACCATCGATATAATTACTGAATTATGTCATTGTCACACACCTGGCTGTGTGCAGTGACTGTTCCCAGCCCACAAAGTTCCCTCTGGCCAGGTGGGACTTCCAAACAATGAAGGTTTAGTCTGAACATTGGAATTTAGCCTGGATAAACTCCCACCACACTGCCCATCATCCAACTAAATGTGGGAGATCAACCAAATAAAATAAATAAAATGCAAAAGTGTTTCTTCAGCAAAGCTGGGAGGAAACTGGCACATCAGGAGAGGAGAAAGCTGAGCCCCACCTCTGGATGTACCTCACTGGAACTCACCTGCATCAGCATTCCCTTGGGAGGCTGCTTTTTAGGATTATTTCTCCTGGTTCTCAGATCTGTGGTGATAAAAAATGGAGGCTGACTCTGGAAATGGACTTTGGTTGTCTTCTTTTTTATTGTAGATCCTGGATATAAAAGGAAAATGTATTGAATTTGCATTCTGACACCTTTTTACTTCCTCTATGAAGCATTAGTTTGACTTTATCCTGCATCCAAATATTCCAAGACCTTGTCTGCAGGAAAAAGTGGGGGGGAAAATGGTTTCCCTTGTTTCATTTCAGCATTTTCAAATGGTAAATATTTGGCATTGCTGTGTTTTCTAATCACCTTTTATGCTTCTCTCATAGAAAATAAAAACTATTTGATGTCCGTGGAAGGTCCAGGTGTAAATTCCTCTTTTCACACATTGTATTGGATAATTTTGGTGCTTTTATTGGATGTAAAATGATTCCTTTTATTTGCAGCCCTGTAGAATATTAGAAAATTCCACAATAGACTGTAAAGAGACTTATGGTAAAAGTAGTATTTATTAATTAATTATTGCTTGTTAATCAGCATCTGAATTTGCTGGAGGAGAGTTGGGAGCAAGAGCTGGAAAGAAACTGGAAATAACATTTAGATAATAAATTTTAGATAATCCCAGCTGAATGGAAAATGTACTGAAATATTCCAAACTCCACTGGAAACATGGAGCAAATCAGGGTAAAGTTGATTTTTATAGTTCCAGTCACAGCTCAATGATCAGCACGTCCAATAATGAATTCCTCAGGATTCTGCACTTTTCATGGAATAATAACTTGGGTATTGCCTTGGGTGGTTCATTGAAGAGGGATTTTTCTGGTTTCTTAACCTGACACTCTTCCCAGTCCCTCCTTTCCACACTCAAGGATGTGGAAGCTTTGGAGTTGTTGGTGTTGGGAGAGGAAAGAAATATCAGGATGGAGTTTTTGCCTGGATCCCATCAGTCCCAAACCTTGTGCCAGCCCTGCAGGACACACTGCCAGAGCTGTCCACGCTCAGTGGGAGCTCCCATGGCGCTGACCAGTGACCTCAGCAGTTCCAGGTGGGTTCTCCAGGAGAGTTCTCCAGGTGAGTTCGGCTCTTCCCGTGGATTCTCCTCCACCTTTGCTCCTGTGAGTGCCACAGAGCTTGTGCAGGGCCAGACTGGGGGCTGGGTGTGAAGGTTTGGGCTGCAGCAGGTTCCAGTGGGACAAACTTTGCTTTTCCTTGAGCAGCATCCTGTGATCAATTATTCATTTTCCTGCCAAAGGCAGGCACGCATTGGAATAGCAGCAATGGGATATGGGAGGAGGCAGCCCCAGCAGGAACCAGCTTTGCTGTGTGTGACTCAGGTGGATTTGGAACTTACTGCTGGGGTTATTCTACCATTGGACACCTTATAAAGGGATTGTATCCAAGGAAATGTGCCCTCCACCATTCCATGTGTGGAGAAAAAGGGGATGTGTGACCTCATCAGCCAGGTCCAGATCAATCCATGTCAGCACCTGGCCATAAACCCCTATAAATGTGTACAAATTATCACCACCAGCCTGGACAAATGCACTGCTGGCTCCCAGCCCCCACTTCTCCTGATCCAACAATCCCACTTGTCTTAATCTCCTAAATCTTAACCTGTGACAGTAACTCTGCTTTTTAAGTTCTGATGTTCTCACATTTTGGACTCTTTCCAAGAAAGTTCACCTTCTTGTTGTATTTTCCACTTTGCTGCTGGTGAAGGGGAGCAGATTCCTGAATAGGAAAGGGAAGGAAGCAGCTGTGTGCCAGTTTTCCCAGTAGAACACTGGATTTTAGCCCTGCTTTGGAGCCTGCAGTGACGTGGCTTTGTCACTCAGGACTCTGATGCACAAAGTTCCTGCTAATGCCAGAGTGCCTTGGCTGTGGCTCAGGGAGTGGAGTGCAGGAATGGGGAGATAAAGCTGTAACTGGAGTCAGCAGAGCCCCCTCCCCCAGGAATTCCAGCAGCAAACTCATTCCCTGAGGCTGCAGAGCAGCCGCCCTCCCTTCCCATCAAACCAGGTGTGATGGTCACTGCCCCTTCTCATCCCTCAGCAGCTCCAGCACTGTTTGTTGTGGGATCATTGCCTGGAAAGGAGCTGGGCTTGGTTTTTAAATGATGATTCTTATTACTGGTACCATATTTTAGGAAGGTTTTGCTGCTCAAATGATGCTGTCAAAGAAAACACTCGTGGCCAGGAGATCAAATGTTGCTCCTTCTGCTCCAGTCACTCCAGGAGGAGCAGCATGGGATGATCCCAAGGCCTCTCTTCCAGCAGTAACCCAAAACCAGCCCTCTGGCTGATGACAGTTTTCCATTTGTCAGGTTACAAGGAGTTATTTTTAGTGGGGATCCTTGAACTGCAGAAACCTTTGTGAGGAGGGATCAGCTGGAACCCAGGACTTAAGCCAGGGCTGGAGGGGGCTGTGGAGACTCCTCAGCTTGAAAGTGATACAAAATCCTAAAAATATCATTAACCAGGATTGAAAATATTCCCCACTTGTAATCTGGACTTAGGGCAGCATTGCCTGGTTTGTTTTTCCCTGGTTGGAAAAAGAGCAGCAGTGGCAGGGCCGGGTAGGGTAACACTGGGAATTAGACCCTGAGTCACTCTGGAATTGCCACTCCGGGGCCACAGGGGACACGAGGGGGCTCCTCTTTCTGGGAGGAAGCAGGAGCTGAGGCCTGGGAGGGAGGAGGGTGCTCAGTGCTTCCAGCAGAGTGAGCTGAGCTTCCAGCCTGGCTCCCACATTCCGGCTGCTCTGCTCCCAACACCACAAAGATGTGCAGCTGCTGGAGCAAGTCCAGAGGAGGCCCCGGAGCTGCTCCAGGGCTGGAGCCCCTCTGGAGCCAGGCTGGGAGAGCTGGGGGTGCTCAGCTGGAGAGGAGAAGGCTCCAGGAGAGCTGCAGAGGGACTGGGGACAAAGGATGGAGGGACAGGACACAGGGAATGGCTTCCCAGTGCCAGAGGGCAGGGATGGATGGGAGATTGGGAAGGAATTGTTCCCTGGGAGGGTGGGGAGGCCCTGGCACAGGGTGCCCAGAACAGCTGTGGCTGCCCCTGGATCCCTGGCAGTGTCCAAGGCCAGGCTGGACATTGGGGCTGGGAGCAGCCTGGGACAGTGGGAGGTGTCCCTGCCCATGGCAGGGGTGGGAGGGATGAGGTCCTTTCCAACCCAAACCATTCCATGATTCTCTGATTCTATACCAGTGAATTTAATAGCATTTTGCTATAAATTCTGGTCATCTTATTTCAGGCCTTGTACAAATTACTGAACTGGGAACAACTGGGACCTGAAGAGATACTTAAATCAAATATTAATGGCCATGTTCTTACACATCTCCCTCCAGTCCTTGCTTTATCTGACATTTACCAACAATTTATCGCCTTTGCAGAAGCTGATGTCACTTATGGACTGAAATCAGCTCTGCAGCAGCACAATCCAAAGGCTTCTCCCACTAAAAACACTGGTAAGGCTCTGGAAATTGCAGAGCAGCTCTGAGCCCACCTGGAATGGAACAGTTGGAAGGAGTGAGGACCCCTCATTTCTGCCAATCCGTGGGAAATTGAAAGAGGAACTGCTGATCCCTCCAGAGCTGCTGGGGATGGAGCACTGATTGTCTGAGCCCTCTCAGGTTCCCTCCAGCCTTGCTCCTGACATTGCTGGGCAGAGAATGCAGCAGGCTCCCCAAGTGCTCCCATTTTTTCCAAAATAGTTGGAAACTCCCTATTTAATAACTCTGCTGTTTCTCACTAGGTGGGTAAACAGAAGTTTGGGGCTGCAAGAAATGTAATTAAGAAGTAATTGTGTAATAAAAGCTGTTTTTTTCTTAAGTGAGCAGTGAAACCTTTCCTGGCTGATTAGAAGTGACAATTAATCCTTGCCCTCCCTGTGAGATCAGCCAGAACCTGAGCTGGTAACTCGATGTTGTGATAACTCATGCGCTGAGTTCACTCCGTTTGTCCAGGACTAATTAGAACATGGAATTAATAAGATCTGCTGAAGGAGCAGGAGGCATTTTTAGCTGCAGCCACAACCAGCCTGAGGCAGGGGAGCCCTTTCAGAGCCTTCAGTGCTTGAACAAACACAGCATGGCCTGAACTGGGCTCAGGTTTTAAACAGGGGCTGGAAGTGGCTTCACCTGGTGCCAGCCACAGGTAAACCTGGATTTGGATCCCTATGGAAAAGGGCTCCTGGAAGCCCTGAATAAATCAAGCAGCTCCTGCTGCCCAGGTGGGATTTTTTATCCATTTTGCATTTTTGTCTGATTTCACAGCTTGAGGCCATGGCCAAAGCTGGGCTCAGTTTTGATGACCATCACCATTAAGCTGAGACAGATTTTCCCTGGGAAAAACCTCCAGAATGCCTGCCAAAAGCCCAGGATCTCTGCTCCTGGGGTCTCTCCAGCTTTGGAGAGGAGTCACTGACTTCCCACTGCTGTTGCTGTCCCTGGCTGTGCTGCTGAAGGAAGCACCAAAATCCAGATGTTTTTTTCGCACTCCTGGAGCTGGGCTGGAGCAGGAATTTTTTCCCTCCCTTCCAGTGCCACAGAGAAGTTGCCAGGCTTTAAGGAATAACTCTGTCATCTCCAGAAGGCTGTTCAGGCTCAGTGCCTTTGGTCACTTGGCCCTTGGGAATGGCAAACTGAGAGAGCTGCAGCTCTGGATCAGAATTCCCTGTGCTCCCTGTGCTTCCACATGTGCTTCCAAAGATTTATCCATCAGTAGTTACTGCCCTCGATGGCACCAGAGGCCATTTAAACCAGTATTAGTCTGGATCAGATCCTGGAATCGGTGCTGGTGCTCCCACTGGAGCCAGTTCTTGGTCATGGTGTTTTTAAGAATATTTCTGTGCCTCAGTTTTGACTCTGCTAAACAAAAACAAGAGGAGAAGAGAAAGGTCACAAAATTGGGGCTGGTTAAAAGAAACGCTGGTTCACACGATGGAAATTAAGGTTGGGAATTCATTAAAGCCCAGGCCTCAGGAACTCTCCAATGGATCATTGCTGTAGAGATGATTTGAAAAGCAACATCCCAATATGTTAAAAAAACCCAAGAAGCTTATCCTGGCTGTCTTGGGAGTGAGTTGGGCTGCCAGTGATGTGCCAGGCCATGGGCTGGCTGTGTCACATGCAGCTCTTGGGAGCATTCTGGTAGTTCCTTACCAAACACCCAGCCTGGGTAAATCCTAAAATGACACCAAGGAGGCATCCCAGCTAATCCAGTCAGGCAATTCCTACATGTATTGGGATTTTGTACTCAGATTGATGTTTTACATTGGTATTTGTCACCGATTTTCAGCTTCCTCAAAGAAACACACCAAAAAATCCAATTTTCCCACTTTGCTGAGACATTATGGACACAGAAGGCTTGGGACACAGGTGACACAACCCGAGGATCCCTCCTGCTCTCAGAGGATATTGCCTGCCCTGCCAGCATTATTTATTAGCTCATCCATAATTGATAATCTTTAATTTGTGTGGGCTGGAGGAAGCTGGGCTGCAGTGAGCTATAAAAGGAAGGTTATCAACAGCCTGCACAAGTTGGTGACAGCTCTATTTATAGCCCGGCCCAGGCCCCAAAATGTGTTTCTTCCCCTTTTTTGGTGCTGCAAGTTCAGGGTTAGGAGTTCCTGCAGGCAGGAGTTCCTCCTGCAGCCTCTAAGTGACTCCTTTTATCAGCTGCAGAGACACAAGGGCAGTTTTTAGGGATATTTCCTAATTATACACAAGGAGAGTCGCAGGGTGGACACGGGGAGGTTTTCTGTCACAACTTGTTGAGTGGGAAGTGGAAAAAATTGGAATAATAGTAAAAGAAATGGAATCTTTTCCTGTAGAAAGCAGGAATTGGCTTTCCCTGGTTTGCATCTTGTATAAAATAGGGTTCAGCTTATCCAGGTAAGGCTGACAGCATAGTCCTGAACAGGTATTTTATATTTCATCAGAACAAAACCACCTCTGGTCAACACTGGGCTCTTGATTGTTCTATTTCCCTCGTTAGCGTAACTAATTACCCAACTTTTAAACCTTGTCAGACCCAGCATGTTCAGAGGAGACTCCCAGGATTCAGATGGGATTTCAGCAGAAAAATCTGCTGATAATGAGCTAAGGAGCATTAATTCTTTCTTTTCTCTCAGTTTCTTCTTTGTGTGTGCAGACCAGGTATTTCCTTTGAAATGGACTGCTTAATTTCCATCTGTGATTATGTTTGAATGAAGGGAACCTTGGCATTTAGTTCTATTAATTAATTGATTTAGATCTGGCCAGCAGCATTGTGTCCAGCCTTAGGAAGGGCTCTGGCTCCAGTTCTCCCAGCCCAATTTGGCACTTTTCCTATTTAAACACATGTGCAGGAATGCAATTTTCACCTCCAAGTGTTAAAGCATCCTTGCTTCTTAAAAATAATCCTTGTAGAGGAATTAGAGTAGATGGTTTCCCATACAGAAAGGCAGAAATATTCCTGTGTTTTCCAGCAGTTGCACAAAGTGTTTCCCACAGATTTTAGTGTATTTTACATGAATGAGTTGATCACAGAGTCTTTTTAGGCATCACCAGAATTGATTTTTACTCTGGAGGAAACAGAAAACACAAATCCGAAGGGAAATGGCTGTGGAAAAAAAAGCTCTCAGCATGAGGAGTTAAGAGGAACTCAGGGGTTGGAACGAAATGTTTGGGGCAGGAACCTAAACAGGGATCCTTGGAATGGAGAGAGAACAAGGGAATTATAAATACCAACAGAACATCAATATGGCAAAATGACCTTTTGTTCTGGCTGGATGTGCTCAACAAAGCTCTGAAGCCTGGATCAGATTTAAATAGTCCTATCACCAAAATGAGTAAGAATTGAGAAGGTAAATTAATTCCTAAGGGAAATCACTGTAGATCTCATTAGCTCAGGAACAAGATACCTTAAAACTTTTAATTAAAGATAATATTTACTGCAAATGAATAAGAGTTGGCAGGTTTCAGCAGAAACCATAATCTCATTTATGCAAAGTTTTCTTCCATTAAGGCAGACATCATTAATCTCATTGGAGATGCCCTCCAGCCCGACAGAGCTGCAGCACGAGGAGTTTCTTACAGAACTCTTTTAATCTGCACAAAGGAGCTGGAGCTGGAGCAGCCACAGACCTGGAGAAGGGCTGAGCAATTAAAGGGATCCCTGTGCAAACACAGCCCTGCATCCCTGGCACCGAGCACCCCATAATGAGCTCCTTCCAGCAGCTGGGAGTGAACACTGCAGCCCCATCCCTCCGTTCCTGCACAGGACCCAGCGCTGCAGCTGCTCCGGCTGGGAGGGAGATGTCAGCCTTTGGAGCCAGCATAAAGTTAAACAGGGAGGTGTGGGTGATGTGCAGGGCTGGGAGCAGCTCTGGGGAAGTTCCCCATCCCTGTCTCAGGGTTAGAAATCACTTCTTTTTACAGGGCTGAGTTCAGGGAATCATGGAATGCTTTGGGTTGGGAGGGACCCTAAAGATCCCCCTGCCATGGGCAGGGACACCTTCCCCTATCCCAGGCTGCTCCAAGCCCCAATGTCCAGCCTGGCCTTGGGCACTGCCAGGGATCCAGGGGCAGCCACAGCTTCTCTGGGCACCCTGTGCCAGGGCCTGCCCACCCTCACAGCCAGGAATTCCTTCCCAATATCCCATCTAACCCTCCCCTCTGGCAGTGGGAATTCATCCCCCTTGCCCTGTCACTCCATAGATTCCCTATAAAAAACATGCCTGGGATAACCAGGTGGGATTAGAGAAGCCTGGAGTATTCCCATGGCAGTCAGGAGAGGAGATCCTTGTTCCATCAGGATCCATCACGCTGCAGGGGTTTGGCCCAAAGTGGAGAAGAGACATAAAAGATGAATGAACTGAGGCTGCAGCATTCCTGCATGCCCCAGTAACCAGGGGAGCATTGATTCTGCTGTCAGAAGGCAGAGTTCCCTCGGATCCCAGCCAGAGGGGATATGGGATTCACTCCAGGCTGGATGTGACAGCAGCAATGTGACTGGTGGGCAGGGAAGGGGTCACCCCGGGATTGCCCAGGTGAGCTCTTTGTGGATGAGAGAGCAGCAAATAAACTCAGGGGAGGCAATTCTGCCTCTTCTGGGCCTTTTACAACCAAATCTCGTGCCAGTTGTGATGGGTTTTATTGCTTGCACACAGAATTCAGCCTTGCTTCAAGCCACATACAGAATATTACAAATATTTTAGTAGTACCAACCTCTGCACTGCAGTTACTCTGAGATTTTAGAACGATTTCAAACTGCCCTGAAGTTAAAGTCTATTCACACTAAAAACGCCACAAGCAGCATCTTTAGCGTAGCATAAATCATTCACAGGAGTAATTTATTAATTTCTTGTCAATATTCTGATTAACAGAGATGGCTCTGGTTGGCTTTAGGGCAACCATGGCAGGCTGCAATGTTCACTTGCCACTTGTCACAAACCAGCCAGGTGGATTTTCTTTAATGTAATTTGTCTGTCAAATACAAAATCCTGCAAATTCTCCTGCTCCTGGAGCTTCAACTTCTCAACATATTCTACGATTAAGGCTGGGAAAGATCTCCCAAATCCATGCTTTTACTGAAACCTCCCTCTGACGACTATTCCAAAGGTTTGCTGAGGTGTTTTCCCTTTATCTGCCTCTTCCTGCTAAAACCAAGAGCTCCTTTTCCCTGTTTAACTGTTACCCAGCCCTTCCCAGGCCCGAAGCAGCGCAGGGAAGCAATAAGGCGCTGCCACAAAGCCTTGGGCAGGGGATCTGCCCTGGAGCCCTGATCCTCACGGCCGCAGCATCCCTGTCCTCGCTCCATCCCGGCCCGCCCCTCCTCGCTGCTGCGCTTCCCTGGAACAGCAGTGTATGGATCGCTCACTCCAGCCTCCCGGTGCTTTTCCACGCTCCGCGAGTTTCCAGCCGCCGGGAAGAGGCCGCAGCTTTATTTTACTGCCATCTACTGGAAAAAATAGAATTGTTTCTAGAATTGCCGAGGAGCGGGACGCGCCGCAGCCCCGCTGGGGCCGGGCCTGTCCCCGCCTCACACTCCCCAGGGCCGGGGCGCACCCTGTGGCAGAGCGGGGCTGCGGGAGGGGCACCCCGAGGGGCGAGGAGGCCGCGATTCCCGAATTTCCCGCATTCCCCATTCCCCATTCCCCATTCCCGGGAACCTTCTGGAGCGGCGGCCCCGCGGTCGCCACGGCAACGGCGTCGCGCGGGGAGCCCCGCCCCTCGCGGCGCGCCGGCCAATGGGAGCGGGCGGGGCGGTCACGTGCGTGGGCGGGGCGGGGCGCGGTGAGGAGGGGCCGCGCGGGGCCGGGGGCGCGCAGAGCGCAGTGGCCGCAGCCATGTTCGGGGGGCTCCAGAGGTGCTTCGAGGACGATCCCTTCTTCAGGTGAAGGGCGGGCGGCTGTGGGCAACGGCGGTGAGGCGGAGGGGGATCGGCAGAGTGGGGGCTGAGGCGGTGGAGGGCTCTGAGGGGCCGGTCCGGGGCTGTAAACGGGCGGGCGGGGTGGGTGTGAGGGACCGACCGTTGGCTGAGGCAGCAGCGGGGGTCGGTGCGGGTGGAAGGACATGGGGTCGGTGCTGACTGAAGGGGTCGGGGCAGGGGGAAGGACTGGGGGAGCGGGGCGGGTTAAAGGGATTGGTGCAGGTAGAAGGAGCGGGGCGGGTTAAAGGGATCGGTGCAGGTAGAAGGAGCGGGGCGGGTTAAAGGGATCGGTGCAGGTAGAAGGACCGGGGTCTGTCCGGGTTCGAGGGGTCGCTCGGGGCGCAAGGACCGGGGTCTGTCCGGGTTCGAGGGGTCGCTCGGGGCGCAAGGACCGGGGTCTGTCCGGGTTCGAGGGGTCGCTCGGGGCGCAAGGACCGGGGTCTGTCCGGGTTCGAGGGGTCGCTCGGGGCGCAAGGACCGGGGTCGGGGCTGTTGAACCGCCCCTGTGTCCGCACCCGGCCCCTCCCGGTACCTCCCGAGCCCCCCTAAAGCCGTGCCGGGGTTAAACGTTCTCAGCGAGGTTTGATACCGGAGACTCGAGTCTGTCTCCCCTCTCAGCAGGAAAGAATTTAATCCACATTTCGTACAGAGGGGATCTTCACCTCCTGGGCTGCCTTGAGTTTGTTTGCTCTTCAGTTTCCTAAGTACAGGGTCTGAGCAGCGTAGCTCGTCCGGATTTATGCTCGTGTTTAATTAATTACTTAGCCACAGGCTGTCTCTGAACTCTTCTCGTTGCCAGCACTACTCAGAACCCCGGGTGTTCTTCAGTTAAAACTTTGCCAAGGCGTGTGTGAGAGCGCGGGTGGCAAATTGTCTCCGTGTGCTCATTTCCCGAGGAGATGGCGGTGCTTTAGCTCAGCAGATTGGGTTTTGTTCTCGTTCCTTGTGAGGGTGGGGAGGTCCTGGCACAGGTTATCCAGAGAAGCTGTTGCTGCAACATCCCTGGAATTGCTCAAGGTTGGACGGGGCTTGGAGCAACCTGGGACGGTGGAAGGTGTCCCTGCCCATGGCAAGGGGTTGGAATGGGATGAGCTTTAAGGTCCTTCCAGCCCAAACCATTCTGGGATTCTGCTTCTGTACCATGAGCACAGTGGTGGCTCCTGTCTGTGTATTCAAGCCTGAGCCCAGTTTATTCCCTGTGGGAATCTTCTTTTGCCACTGGAATCGAAATGTAAGCAGTGAGTGGTGCATATGCTTCTCCCCTCAGCCAGAACTGCTGAATTACCTGGTCTGGCCCCATTTCATGTCTTTGGTCAGAAACTGTAATTTGTAGTGGATGAAAATGGGATCAGAGCACTCTGGGGAGCCTTGATAATTGTTTTAAATCTTTGAAAAAACTCTAAGGAATTTAATTAACAGCCAAGGTAAGGGGTGGATGAGGAAGGGAACAGCAGGCCCTGTGATGTCGTTTGTTGTCTGGATCTCCTGGTTACGGGGAGCTCTGGCTGAGGCTGCTTAAAGGAGAATCTGCTGCTGAGCTGCAGCACATTCCAGGATAATTCCCAAAGCTGTGCCACATGGATTAGTACCCTTGGTTTCCAGAAATATTCCTGCTGTTACAACGACTCATGAGTTCTATGCAGGAACCTTCCCTATGCAGATCCTTTGCAGGAAATTAAAGTAGTAATAGAAATTAGGTTTTGTTTGAAATGACAATTGCTTATTTATTAATTTGTTCCTTGTTATGGTAGCCACTGAAGTAGGGAAAAAAAAAGATTGCAAAAGGTAGAGGAAAAGAGTTTGTGTGAAAGATGAGCTGGAAATTGAGACTTATTTTCTCAGCACTGTCCTTGTCAGTCTGTTTTGCATGTGGTTAAGGAAATGAGCTGATTGCCTCAGATAAGATTAGCGTCCAAAATAGTGTCCTAATAGGCTCCAGCTGCTTCATAAGGAGAGAGTTTGATGCTGAACTGGAAATAGTGCCTGGGTTGGAGCCCCTGTGTGAGCAGCTGTCCCAGGGAAGCAGCAGTCACTCACCCCAAGGTGTCCAGGGCAGGCTGGGATCCATCCCTGAAGCCCTGTGCAGGTGCAGGGGTTGTGTTTGCCCTGCCAAGTGCACACTCTGGATTTCATTCTCCAAAGCACAGCTTTTATTTATTGTGCCAGGTGTTCTCTCCAGAGGGAATCTGCAGCTGCAGCCTTACATAACTTCCTGAGTGGGGAAAAAAAAAAAATCTAATACTTCCATCTAATAGCTAATAAAAGGAAATATACCTAATACAATGTACAGTTTACAGAAATAATAAGTGGAATTTGTTGTTCCAGGACCGATTTTTCATGCACTGAAGTAAGCAGTAACATTATATGTGCATGTTTAATGTCAGGTGAAGGTCAGGTTAATACACACTAGACAAAATTCTGTTACTGCAGAGTGCTGGAACAATAAATGTATATATTGTTTGTCTCCACCCAGAATTCAATTTTAAAAATAATTTAGTGTTTAACACGTGAAGGGCACAAATTTGGTGTGCAGACTCCTTGTGGAGCCCCTCACTTTCTCCTCATCACTTTTATGCTATAACAGAAATCATGTCCTTCTCATCAAAAGTATCTTCTCACCCCCAAAAAAGGTCAGATTTTAAGTCTCATATGCTCAATAATTGTTAAAGTGTTCTACACCTGCTGCCATCCCATAAAATCTGTGCTTGCAGCAAGGGCCTTAAAATCCTGCATGTCCCCTGCAGAGACTTCGCCTTGTTCAGTCCATCTCTCTTCTGTCAGGGTGACCTCCTCCTCTTGTAATTGTGGTGTGAGTTTCAGTCATTGGAGCCATCAAGGTTTAATTCCTTGGAAACTTTGTCTTCCAAATGGATTTTCTGTTCCCTTTGCATTGGTTTTGCCCTACTCCAGCTCATACCAAAGTTGGGGTGTTTCTTTTCAGGCTTGGCAGCATTAATTCATTTTATGGCAAATTGGGAATTGGGAGCCTTTCCTTCTGGTCCTAAACCTTTTCCTCAGTTTGTATCTGACTTCCCTGTCCCTGGTACTGAGGAGCTCTTTGTGTTTGATAACCAAACCTCTCTGAGGTTTGGGATCTGCTGGAATTGTGCACATCCCATGGTGATGCTGGTGTGATTCCCTGCCCTTGGCTCATGCCAGGACTTTTTCCATCTGTTCTTCATCGTGAAGTGAGGGAACACGTCTGGGTGAGCTCCTTATCATGGCAGGGCTGGAGCCAAAGCTGGGAGCAGGGCAGGGACTGCTCCATGGCAACACTAAAATATTTCAAAAGTCTCTTTTGGGATGAGTTTAAGGTTGGGCGTAGCTTAAAGAGATATTTTTGTGTTAAAAAAGTCTTGTTTGAAAATGAATCCAGCCTCATGTTTGTCTTTTTCACTTGAAAGGGAAAAAAAAAATGGTAAGTGTGACTTTGGCACAAGATCAAAGTGGCCACGTGATGTGGGAACTGCTTTTCATGGGGCTGGAGATAAGGGGTGGGGAGCAGAAAAGCTGTGCAGAAGATAACTGGGCAGGGAAGAAGTCAGGAACAGCCTGAAGCTTTTCCTGTGAGATGTCCCAGGAAGGAAAGGCTGTGGTGTCCTGGCTGTGGGAAGCACCAGGAACTGAGAGGAAGGAGGATGAGGTGTATTAAAACTAAACATACCTGGGAAGTGACTGCTAATGTTCATAAAGTTTTCAGTGGGCTAGCAAAGAGGGAAATGAGATGGAAGGAGGAAATGAACCATGTTCATTTGTAGGGGAAGTGCTAATTTGCAGCCTGGCCCTCAGGCAGCAGCACTGCTCATACCCTGTGCTTCTGAAAAGTTCCTGGTTTGCTCCTCTTTTGGCCTTAATTAGGAATATTATGTCTTGTCCAAATTAAAGAGTTAGGGAAGTTGAACAATGTTTTCCTTGCAAGCCAAGCTTTGGGAATACCAGTGGAGTTCTGTAGGTTTTTGGGAGAGGAGGGGGAAAATTATAGGAAAACAAAAAGCCAATGAGAATCTTCTTCCTAAGCAGAGGAAAGGGATGTGGGAACAGGATTTGTGGAGAGGGAAGGCAAAGGTGCAGCAGTGGGTGATTAAAAGAGATAGAATTGGCCTGAATTTAGAGGATAGTGGGTGTTTTTAAGCATGTGGGACAAGGAAAAGGAAAAGAAGGATGGAAACTGCCAGCAGAATAAATTTGAGAGAAGATCCAGTGGGACATGAGGAGTTCAGGGAGTAGGACGTGGCTAAGCTTGGGAAGATGCAAGGGAAAAAGGGAGGGGGGAAAGTTAAAAAGAAGTTATTTTAATGTCAGAGGTGGAAAATGAAACATGGATCAGTTTATGATTCTGGCAGGTATTAAACATAGGCTGGAGTGAAAGATGCTGCTAAGGATGGATATTTCTGGAAAAGGAATAGGGACACCCAGGAGTGCAGGAGAACAGTGAGGGCAGCTGAGGGAAAATGGATCTCAAACACCCAACCTGAAAGATGGGAAGGGAAGAGAAAATCAGAGTTCATTGGGCATGGGAGATGGCCCAGTTGGATCCTATTAAAGATTTTGGATACAGAACCCTATGGGATACTAAAAAATGGAGTTTGGAAGATCTCAGAGCCACTCTCCATCAGCCAGAATAACGCCAGTGCCTCTCTCTGGAACGCCTGTTGTGCAGGGATCCCTTTGCTGCCCACCATGAGCACATGAGGCAGATGATGAGGAGCTTCTCCGAGCCTTTTGGGCGGGATCCATTCCTGAGCCTCCCGGAGGGAGGGGAGAGACCGGCGGGCAGGAGATGGGAGCGGAGAGCACAGCAGGACTCCCAGGTGGCTGTGAGGGGCGGCGGCAGGGTAAGTGCTCCTGAGCTCCAGGGATTGCTCCATGGAATGGGCATTTCCTGCCTCAGCTCTTGGAATCTCCTTCAAGCTGTTTCGTCACTCAGTGAAATGTGAATGATTCCTCTCTTGGTTCCTTCATGGCACATTCCTTATCTCTGGTAAACATCTGTCAGGGCTAATCAGAGTCTGGGTTTTATTGATCATTGAACAGACAACATTTAATGGACAAACTGGTCTTTATCCAGTGCTTGGTTTCGTAAATACTATGGATTAAATGTTTCTGTTAGAGAAAGGCACTAAGAATGTCCCACATGCTCTGCACGTGTATTTCCTTTTTATGTTAACTTGACTTAAAAAGGTGCCTGGGTGTGGCTGCTCCCATCCCTGGAAGTGTTGGAGGCCAGGTTGGAGCCACCTGGTCTATGGAAGGTGTCCCTGCCTGTGGCTGATCTTTCCAGGTCCCTTCCAACCCAAGCCATTCCAGGATTCCATGGTATATTTGTGCCTTCCCTGTGCACGTCAGTCCCTTGTGTGCAGCTATTTCCGCTTGATTTACACAAGCCTGGATTTCACCACCTCAGGAATATCCCTCCATGGATTTTAATCCCTGTTTCACCTTTGCAGCTGGGAATCAAGACTTCATGCTCTGAATTTGGGCTGATTGTTAATATTTCCTTAGATACAAACCTGTAAGAATTAAAGCTCAGGGAAATTGGCATGGAATTTAGTATTTCTGTGTGTTACCAAGTGAGACTGATGATCTATGCTTAAATAAAGTGTTTTTTCAGCTCTGGGCATGCAGGACAATCCTATCTAACCCTTATCTAGAGCTGTATTTATAGAGAATATACGTTGGGAGCTGGTTCCTTTCCCTCCATCTATTCAGCAGCTGCCTCCCTCTGGCTGTGATGAATCCCAGTGGATTTTGAAAGACCGTTGGAAGAAAAGGCAGGTGACAGGGGCTGGTGGCCAGGTCAGAGCTGGAACAGAGCCTGTCACCTGCAGCTCCAGAGGGGAACTGGCACATTCCTTCCCCTGCTCATCCAGTTCCTGGCAAATACAGAAGCTGGTTCTAATTAGGGCATGAGCTTCCCTCTGCTGATCCTTAGGCCTCGGATCAGCGGTGCCTAAAGCCAGATCTGAGATTTTCCTTTAGACAAAGAACCTGTCAAAGCTCACCTTTAAAGCTCAGGGGTTCTGTCCCTGTTCCTGCAGTGAGGGACAGATGTGAGGCCCCAACCCTTTATCTGTGGCTGCACCAAGGGCTTAAAGGCACAGGAGCACTGTGTTAGTCTGACAAGCACAAAAGAATTCCACACGAATTCCACATGAATGCCAAACCCTTCCCAGGATCTTTTGATGTTGCTCATGTTCCACTGAAGAGCTGTCAGATGTCACACCGACTCAGCACTGATGGCTCTGCCTTGTAATCTCAAACTGCTGCTCCACCAATGATTTAAACCCTTAAAATTCGATTTTTATGTAGGAAAAGGTGGATCTTTGCTACCTTGTCAAATACACTTCGTTCAAATGGCTTACACTGATTAGCAGTGTTGTAATTCTGGGTTTAATTAAATTGCAGCAGGCCTAAAACTGCTTTCAAAGGAACCAAATTAGCTGGGACAACTCAATGTGTGCCAGTGTAGGATTCAAATTTAAAACTGCTTCTCCTTTCTCCAGCAGGTTTGCAGTTGAGTTCTTAGGGAAGGAGGAAGAATGAGCTAAAACATATTAAGGGATACTATTAACTGAGGTTTTTGGGATATCTGATGATCCTGTATATCAGGCAAACATTTTAACAGCTTTGAGTGGCTTTTTAGTGCTACAAAACAGAGTTTATAAGCTTTGTATGACTAATAACTACTATTGGTGAGGATGTCACATATAGAGAAAAAATATGTATTATTATTTACAGTTCTGCCTAGTCTGTCCTGACAGAAACCTGAAGAGTTCCTAAAGCTGTTCCAGAATTGGAGAATTCCTTCTTTTTGCCTTACAGTTCCTGCAAAGGGTTTGGTCCTCCTGCCACCCCGTGTGTCTGCAGGCCTTATCTGACCCTCCAATCTCAGTTTCCTGGAAACATCCCTGTGTTTCCCAGGATCTCACTGCCCTGTCATGCAGAAATACTCAGTATCAGTGGGACAATTTGTTGATTTGTTGATTTTAATCAGCTTTCAGTGCTGGGGTTCTGCTGCCTGACTGGAATGGAGCATTCCAGGGTGGGGCCTGAAGTGTGAAATCACTTCAGCACAAAGGTTCTTGTGGTGTACAAATGTTTGCCAACCTCTAAGTGCTTTTCACACACACTTATCAATATTTATTAGATGTGCTGGCAGTTATCACTTTCTAATATCATCACTATAAATATATTCTTTCCACATACCCAGGGACTCCTTAATTAATTACCAAGGGCCTCCTGAGTGATTTTAATTAGATGGGAAATGTTTCATGTGACCTGCTGCATATAAAAGTAATTTCTGCTGTTCCTGATAATAATTCCAGATGTTGCTCCTTTTTTTCCAGGCCACCAGCTTCTCCCTCATGCCCTTTGCAGGCTTTGGGAGAATGGTTAGTATCCCTGGAGTAGCTCCTGTGTAAGCTGTGTGTAACCAGAGCATGGCAGAGGCTGAGCTCTGTGCTTGCATCCTGCTTTTGGTGCTGTTGGCAGATTGGGAATAAGAAAATCCAGGAAAAAAAAATCCTTCCTGGGGCATTAACCTCTGGATATGGATGGAGTAATCCCTGGGGAAACCCCAGACTTTGAGTGCTGCTGGAGGATGTGGTTGTGGGGGTGACACCAACAAAACCACTGCTCCCAGTAAGGCAGAGCAGCCCCTGGAGATGGGATTGCCCCTGGAAATGGGCTTGGAGTGGTTTCCAGCTGTGGGTTGGGGGTCTGGAATATCCTGTAAAATATCCATCATCTATCCATAGTTCTTGGCCAGAGGATTCCAATGTCTTGTAGTCAAAAAATAAGTGGAAGGTTTCCTATACTTTAATTTTACTTCATTTTGGGCTTAAATGCAGATTTAAGTTTGCAATGTTGAAATACGTAACTCTGGAAATGAATTTATTCAAATGTAAGCCCTGAAGGGTCACACAGGACTTTCAGAGCAGAAGCTGGTGACCTCAGAAGGTTTGTGAACACATTTGTGAAATAATTGAATATTGCAATTACATATATCCAATGAATATTTTTGTAAAATTAACTCATTTTTTGGCCAGTTTGACATTAGGGTGACAAATCTTCCACTTTCATCTTCCCAATATCTCCAGCTTAATCCAGCTCCCTCAATTTTCATCTAAAAAGATGCATTTTGGCTTGTCTGTGTGTGAAGTGCAGCCTGAAAAGCTTTTTTAAGTTAAAAATGCATGTGAAAAAGAGCTTCAGGACTTCAGCTTTCAGTTGAGGCTGTTTTAACTGTAGTCTTTTTTCCCCCTTTTTTTTAGCAGGATGCAGGTTTTGGAGATCCATTTTCTGCAATGGACAGGATGATGTCAGACATGAGGAACAACATGCTAGAAATGCAAAGGAAATTTGTGAGTTCTTTTAAAATTGTTCTCAAATTTAGTGTACTGGAGAGTGCCAGTTACTTCAGATAGTCCTCAGAAAATAATGCCAAGAAAATGGGACTAATGTCAAGGAGCTGGTAAGAATTTGAAATTTTTTGCCTAGACTATATTGTGTTTATAATTTTTCTTTACTCTTTGAAGATAAAACTGAAGTTTATGTGGTGCCAGGAAGGGTTAATTTTGTGGAGGGATATTTTCCATAATAAAATAGTAAGGAACACCTGTTCTCCACAAGTTTTAACTTTGATTGATGAGGCTGCATTGCTTTGTAGGATGACCTGTCCATCCAGCCTGATGGACACAGTTTCAGCTCCTCCTCCATGATGACCTACTCCAAAATGGGGGATGAACCTCCCAAAGTTTTCCAAGCCGCGACCCAGACCCGCACGGCTCCGGGAGGGGTGAGTAATCCTGGGATGCAGCACAAGGGAGCTGGGCACTTCTCAGGATTGAGGTGCAGCCACACCAAAGCAGTGTCCTCCAGCATCTTTCACTGCAGACAGCCACTCCTGGAATTGACAGAATCCTGGGATCCCTGAGGTTGGATTGAGTCCAGCCTGTGCCCGATCCCCACCTTGTCACTGAGTGCCACATCCAGCCCTTCCTTGTACACCTCCAGGGATGGGGACTCCCTGGGAGCGCCTTTGAGAGTTTAACAACCCTTTCCATGGGGAAATTCCTGCTGCTGCCCACCCTGAGCCTCCCCTGGCCCAGCCTGAGGCCGTTCCCTCTCCTCCTGTCCCTGTTCCCTGGGAGCAGAGCCCGACCTGCCTGGCTGCACAAAGAAAATTTAGGACATGGGGAAAACACAGGGCTCTCAAACCCTGCTCTGTATTAAAGTTCTGATTTCCTCCCTGTAATTTCATGCTTCGAGTACACCCCCAAAATAAATTACAGACCCATCCAAGGCTGGAAAACCAGAGCACAGAGCAGCAATTTTCCAGTGTCCTTCTCTTTGCCATAATGAATCGTTTTCCTGTCCACCCAAACTCCAGGAGAGGCATTGATTTATGCAGCCCCTGCCTTCAAAGCACCCCTTTGCCCAGGCACTTACATAACACTGAGCTGGAGCTCCCTTGCAGCTGTTGTGTCTGATCCTGCCGGGAACTGGGAGTGGGAATGTGAACCTGGCAGGGGGTATGAAAGCCTAGACGTGCTCCCTAAAGGCCGTGGGCAGGACTGGCTGGGAATGTGTCCCACTGCAGCACACTCTGTTATCACAGGGCTGCTAATAATACCCCAGACCACACTGATAAGGGGCTGCCTGGCTTTCAGGCCAGTCAGCACCACAGCCTGAATTGGTTGTTCCTCACGCTGGGAATTTTGGCACCGGGTGTAACTCGGTCTTTTTTCAAGGAGAGTGTTGGAAACTTGGCTCTGTAGCATTTTTAGACTGAGGGTTTTTTCCCCAATAATTAATACCCAGCTAAAAAACTTTAGGTGGTGTTTCATCTTCCTGTCTGGTGGCCAAAAGAAAATAGGCTTGATTTGTGTTTGCTGGTGTATTTTCATCCAACACAGGAAATGAGAGAATTGGAAAAGCTTGGAAAACCAGACTTTTTTAAAGGAAAGATATAAAACTATTGGGGAAGGAAATAACCTTTTGCAAGGGTCTGGAGTAACAGGAAAAGGGGGAATGGCTTCCCACTGCAGAGGGCAGGGTTAGATGGGATATTGGAAGGAAATTCTTCCCAGAGCAGCTGTGGCTGCCCCTGGATTCCTGGCAGTGTCCAAGGCCAGGCTGGACGAGGCTTGGAGCAGCCTGGGACAGTGGAAGGTGTCCCTGCCCACAGCAGGGTGGCACTGGATGGGCTTTAAATCCTTCCAACCCAAACCAGTCTGGGATTCTATGAACTCTTTGACCTCAGTTTTGGTTGGAAGGACACTTACTTCCCTTTTTTTAAATACAGGTTAAGGAGACAAGAAAAGCACTGAAGGATTCTGAGAGTGGCCTGGAGAAAATGGCCATTGGTCACCACATTCAGGATCGGGCTCATGTCATCAGAAAATCCAAGAACTCCAAGACTGGGGATGAGGAGATGAACCAAGAATTCATCAACCTGGATGAATGTAGGTCTTTTTAGGCAGTTAATGGGCTTTGCACTGTTTCACACTCTGATTTTGAGGTTCCAGCTTGAGATAGCTTAAAAGGGACTTTTAGACCGAAAGTCTCCAAATTCAATTCTCATGTACAGATCCCAAAAACAGGGGCAGGCCATATGGAGAATTGTGGACCACAAAGTTTAAAATCACTACTCAACCCCCCTAATATTCATTAAATGTTTTTTTCCTCTCTTTATTAACATTTCAAATAAATTAATCTGTTTTCCAGCTGAGGCTGACACCTTTGATGAGGAGTGGCAGAAAGAGATCATGAAGTTCAGGCCCTGCCGAAGCAGAGGAGCTGTGGAATCTCCAAGATCCAAAAGTGTCCATTACAGTCCCAGGGAAAATGGATCAAGAAGGTAAAAATAGTTCCCTACTATCCTACAGGATATGGAAATTGCAGCAGCAGAAGGAAAATCCAGCTCTGGAGCAATGTCTGTGGCAGCCCCAGGGGAGCTGCAGGTTTTATTCCTCCTTTCCTCATGGAGATTGTGATCATTGTTGTTCTTTTTCCAGAGAGAAGCCGCTTGGAGCTCCAGGATCCAGAGTGCCCAGGGATTCCTTGGAGACTCTCAGTGTGAAAGGAACACACGTCCCCCTGAAGAGCTGCAGGAAATAACTGTCCCCATTCCCTGGGGATGGAGATTCCCTGGAGCAGATGATGGTGCTCAGTGCTCGCGTCCGTAAAAATACACCCGGATTTGTGACCAATCTCTGTTCTGTGTTGTGCCTTTGCTCCTCCTGCTTCTGAATGTCCTTCAAACCTCAGCTCCTCAGTGAATTAACACCCAACAACTTTCTGCCTAAAAGCACTTTATGGATCCTCTCTAATCCTGTTAAAAACAGCTTGGATTTGCAGAGGTTTTCTGCTCCAGCTGACCAGTCTCAGGCTTTACTAAGCCTGGTACTGCAGCTCCTCCTTCCCACTCTAAGTTGCACATAAAGTAAATTTTCTTTCTTTTGAGTTGCTGAAATAATTACTGATTTTCTAGGTTAATTAATAGAATTTGAATACGCTATAAAGCTCTTTAAGATCATACTATAAATTGTTACCCCCACACTTACCTTGGTGTAACATGAAGAGAGAGGAAATACTGCAATGACAATACTTTAAATTTATCAGAGCTTTGATGTTGATGAGCTGTGCTTGCACCTCATTTCCTGTGCCTGAACTGTCCACTGTGTATTCCTGCTCCTTGTTTGTTTCCTGTGGAGTTGGCCCATCATTTTCCATTTGAGGATTGTCTGTAGTTCCTTTATCCTGTAGCAGTAACAGTGTCCTGAGATCAGCTGCAAGTAGGAGTTATTAGTGGGAAAAATATGTGGGAGAAATGAGTTTAACTGGAATGATTTTACCATTTCTCGTGTTCTAAAGAGCCCTGGATACAGGAACCCCTCTCCCCTCACTGTGGTCTTTGTGTTTTACCCTAAATCTACATTTGATTGGAGTCTAGAAGAGCCAGCAGTGTCTGAGAACAGGAAAATCCTGCAGGTATTCCAGGTGTTCAGCCCCTGTGCTGTTGTGCCACACAGAATTATCCCCGTGGTGCAACATAAAGAATTTCTGTAAATTAAATAACATTAAATAATACAAATTAATTTAATAACATTAAAGCATTGCATAAATTCAAGGCTTCATTATAATGTAGCCTTAAAAAGCACTGTTTGTATGATAAAAGAAATAGGGTTTAGTAAGTTAAGAGTAATATTTGTTTGGCCAAAAAGCCTCTAAATCATATTTAATATTCCTGCAGTATCCCTAGAATATTTAATTTTAATGAATGAATGTTTGTTAATGTGCAAACCCAACCAGCAGCACTTTTGTTGAGTTCTGAAAAGGAAGGACAATGATGTGCTTGTTCCTGCAGTGGTCTCTTCCTGAGTTAGAGAAGTATCAGTGGCAATAAGTTGATGTGATCAATAATAATGGCAATAATTGAACCATTTAATGAGCAGTGAAGGTAAGTGGGGGTCAGGGGACACCCCTTAAAGTCAGAGCTCAACCCCTACACTGGAGGCACCGTGGGTTCTGCAATTAATGTATTAGAGAAGCTTCTCAGTAATGAACAGCAGCAAATGTTGGAACTTGAGCCACTTGAGGAATGTTGGAGAGCTGCTGCTGTTAAATGGAGAATTCACCTGATACCTGGGATTTTTGTGTGGAATAAACCAAGCACATCCTGGCTTTTGAAATGATGGTGGAAAGAGGTGAATATTCCCTCCAGAGCCCTTTGCTGTGCCAGGCCTGTTCTCCAATGTAAGGGACAAGTTGTGCTCTGTAGAAGCATCTGAAACTGCAATCCTTTAATAAAGTTATTTATTATTTATGGTGTTTGTTGGTTTATTCTGCACTACAGAGGGACTTGTGCATTATTTACTTTGAGCTGCTTTGAACCACTGCAATGAAGGAAACCTGGGCTGGGGACGGTGTCCCTGCCCACGAAGTGGTGGAATAGGATGAGATTGAACATCAGCATTCTGGGATTCTATGGAAATCCCTCTGTTTCCGGAGGGAAACGTGCATTTTCCACAAAAAATACAGTTTGACAGAAGGAAACAGAGTATGGAGAGGGCCTCTTTCTCTGTTTCAGAGCTGCTCCTGGAGCCTTTGCAGGGCAGTTCCTAATCCTGGGGAATATTTTTATATCGAGAATATGTTAACATTTAACAGCGTGTTCCAAACGCGTCGCTGTGCCCCAAGCACCCTCCAGCACGTCCTGGCCTTGCCTTCCCCTTTCCCTGCACTTCTGCCCCCCTGGGCCAGAGCGCTCCGCTCTCCAGTTGTTCTAATTCCTAATAATTCCCAAACTCCTGGGGCTGTGACCCCGGCGCCGATGCCGGTTTGGGTGAAATCCGCTCCTTTCACGCCGCAGCTGCGGAATTCCGCCATCCCCAGGGCTGGGTCCGGATCGCTCCGTGAGGGGATCAGCCCGAGGATGCTCCGGGACGGGCTCGGTGGGAGCCTCCCCGTCCCACCCCGCCCCGGGGCTCCCGCCCGGAGCCGCCGCCGCCCTGAGGGGGCCGGGCTGGGCAGCGGCGCCTGCGCGGGGCCCCGGAAGAGGCGGGAGCGACCCGGGGCTGGAGCCGGGGTTGGAGCCGGGGCTGGAGCCGGGGTTGGAGCCGGGAGCGGGGCCGGAGCGCAGCCGGGGCCATGCTCAGGGTGGTACGGGCCGGGCTGGCCCCGGGCCGCCCGCGGCACATCCAGGTACCGGCGGCGGGACCGGCCCGGGCCCGCATGAGAGGACGGTGCCTGAGGGAGGGGAGGGAGCCGGGAGCGGAAGGGATGGAGGGCGAGGAGCAGCCCCGGACGGGCCGCAGCAGCTGCAGGGAACGAGCAGCCTCGGTCACATGGATGGGGACAGGGAAGCCGGGAATGTGCGGGACGGGCGCGGAGGGGCCGCGCGGGGTGCGGTGAGAGCTCCGAGGTGACCCTGGAAAGGCCGCTCGGCTTGAGGTGGCCGATTCGTCGTAGACTGACAGGAAAGCGTGGGGAAGCCGTTCGGCAGCTTATCCATGGGCACAGTGAATCCCAGGATCACTGAGGCTGGAAAAGCCCTCCAGGACCCCCGAGTCCGAGCGGTGCCTGATCCCCACCTTGTCCCCAGCCCAGAGCACTGAGTGCCACCTCCAGGAATGCCTTGGACACCTCCAGGGATGGGCACTCCAAAGCTCCCTGGGCAGCCCCTGCCAAGGCCTGAGCACCCTTTCCACGGAGAAACTCCTCTTGGTGTCCAACCTGAGCCTCCCCTGGCCCAGCTTCAGGCTGTTTGCCCTTGTCCCATTCCTCGTTGCCTGCGGGCTGTGTTGGAGCCACTCCTGGCTGACCCAGTGACCTTCTCTTGCCTTGCAGCTGCTCCTGAGCTCCTGCAGGCACTGCTCCTCGGGGGTCCTTCCCAACGAGAGGATCCGCAACATCGGCATCTCGGCCCACATCGACTCTGGGAAGACGACGCTGACGGAGCGGATCCTGTTCTACACGGGCAGGATCGCGCAGATGCACGAGGTTGGGCTGAGCTCCCATCGAGGACTTGTGCTCCTCCGCGTTGTGCTGCTTTTCCTCTCTGCGTGAGGGATGGTGCTTGGTCCATAAGCATCCCTCCTGCACACAGAACCACTGAATGGTTTGGGTGGGAAGAGAGCTTAAAGCTCACCCATTCCATCCCCTGCCATGGGCAGGGACACCTTCCACTATCCCAGGCTGCTCCAAGTCCCGTCCAACCTGGCCTTGGGCCCTTCCAGGGATGGGGTGTGAATTCTTAGTAAACTCCTTGAAGTAACCTTTTTTTTCTCCTAAGGTGAAAGGTAAGGATGGAGTTGGAGCTGTCATGGATTCCATGGAGCTGGAGCGACAGCGGGGCATCACCATCCAGTCTGCAGCCACTTACACCATGTGGAAGGACACCAACATCAACATCATCGACACACCAGGTGAGGGCAGCTGGGAACAGCTGGGGATTGCTGCTCCTCAGGGATACAGGGGATGTGGTGCATCCTTCTGTCCCTTGTAACTGGACATGGAGTGATGGGTTCAAACTGGCAGAACGTTGGATGGAATATTGGGAAGGAATTGTTCCCTGTGAGGGTGGGGAGGCCCTGGCACAGGGTGCCCAGAGAAGCTGTGGCTGCCCCTGGATCCCTGGCAGTGCCCAAGGCCAGGGACAGTGGGAGGTGTCCCTGCCCATGGCAGGGGGTGGCACTGGATGGGATTTAAGGTCCCTTCCCACCCAAACCATCCTGTGACCCTGTGCTCTGTCACTTGAGCTGATGTGACTCAGTGTGATCCCCTTGGCTGTTGCTCCTTTCCAATGCATTTATCATTTCTATTTGTTATCCAGGACACGTGGACTTCACCATTGAAGTGGAGAGGTCTCTGAGGGTGCTGGATGGAGCCATCCTGGTTCTCTGTGCTGTGGGAGGTGTCCAGTGCCAGACCATCACCGTCAACAGGCAGATGAAGCGTTACAATGTCCCCTTCCTCACCTTCATCAACAAACTGGACAGGATGGGCTCCAACCCGGCCAGAGCAGTGCAGCAGCTCAGGTTTTTGGCATTTACAATGATTCCTGAAATCCCTTTCACATGGCAGGTCATTAGGAACAAAACTGGAGAAGCTTCTCTTGGGAGCTGCAGTTTGGAGAATTCCTGACTCGAGGTTAAATCCTGATCTGACCCAGAACAATCTCCTTTTTCTAAAAATACCTGAAATATCGGTGTCAGCCAAGACTTGCAGTGACCAAGAGCTGGGTTTTGATGTTTGTTTTGTTGGTGGAACTGTGTCAGGACCCACTTTGAAAGCAGCCTCTTTGTTTTCCCTAGGTCCTGGTGCTGCTGAAATTCCAGCAGGGAGGTGACACAGGGTGATTTGGATTCCTGGAGCCCTGCTTGCTCCCTACCCTTCCCTGCCCAATTTGATCCATGAGATAAACTCATGAATATTCATTAAGGGAGAAATAACTCCCTTAATCAAGTAATCAGTCTCCAACTGGTTTCCCCTGCTGCCTTTCCCATGGGAGTTGCTCCCTGTGCCTGTTGGGATACAAAGGGCTGGAGCCCCAAACCACAGCTGGGTGGTTTTTATCCATATTGGCACATCTGGGCACTGTCCAAAGGACAAACCACTGGGATTTTGTGGGAGGGGGATGATGCTCAAAGACCACCTGGAGCACACACACAGAAATTACTTTTTTCTTCAATATTTCCTGTTTTCCCCCCTTTTCAGATCCAAGTTGAAACACAATGCAGCTTTTGTTCAGATTCCAATTGGGCTGGAGGGAAACTTTAAAGGAATTATAGATCTCATTGAAGAAAAAGCAATCTACTTTGATGGGGCATTTGGGTAAGTCCTGGGAATTGCTTCTTTTTTAGCTGGAGCTGCTCTATGCAGGAGGAATTCCTGCAGTTTCTCTTCAGAGATGAAACCCAGCTCTCTGGAAATTTGGGACTGGGCTTGTGCTGGGGCTGAGGGTCCCCTGCAGCTCCCCCAGGGCCCTGGGCCTGCAGGGAGCTCTGGGTGGGGGTGGCTGCAGCAGGAGTTGGTTGCTGTGAAGGGGTGGCGGCCACGCTGCCCACCTGGAGAAGCAGGAGACTGCTCCATAGGGGGATCTGGCAGCGTGTGTGGCTCCCTGGCATGAAGATCAGGTGTGGGTGAGGCTGTTGGGAAGTTGTCCTGATCCCTGCAAGCTCCTGCTAGGCGTGGGAAGGCCTCTCCCACGTCAGAGATAACACGCAGGTGATGCTCGCAGGGGATTTTTTTCCAGGATCCACGTGAAGGGTGGATTGTTCTCAGTCAGGGTGGCCACGCCAGTGGCAGGAAGGCTGATCCCAGTGGAACTCCTGGGGTCCCTGTGTTCCCTGTGTGTGCAGGCAGACGCTGAGGTGTGAGGAGATCCCGGCCGAGCTGCGGGCCGAGGCTGCGGAGCGGCGGCGGGAGCTCATCGAGTGCGTGGCCAACGCCGACGAGCTCCTGGGGGAGCTCTTCCTGGAGGAGAAGATCCCCACGGCTGCCCAGCTGAAGGTACCTGCCCTGTGCTGGCTGTGCCCTCAGCTGGCTGTGTCCCTGTCCCCTCATTCCTCAGTAAACACATCAGGAATTCTCGAAGGAGTTCTGTTCGCTGGAGTCGTGTCACCTCAGCTGAGCTCCAGTTCCCCCCAGGCAGGGCCCATTCCCAGTCTGGTTTTGCTTTGTGTTGGAAAGAATTCTGGAGAGCAGGTTTTGTGGGAAGCCCCTGTGTTGGGGGCTGTCCAGGGGACTGTGGGAGCAGCTCTTTGCTCCAGGAGGGGAGAAGCCCAGGAAAGGGAGGGAATCTGGGCTGTGCTGCAGGAGGAGCTGACAGGGACATTTTCCAGCTGGCAATCCGAAGGGCAACGCTGCAGAAATCCTTCACCCCCGTCCTCGTGGGAAGTGCTTTGAAGAACAAAGGGGTGCAGCCACTGCTGGATGCTGTCCTGGAATACCTTCCCAATCCCTCTGAGGTGGAGAACTACGCTCTGCTCAACCAGGGGTGAGTGCATCCAGCAGCAGCAGGAGTGTCCAGGGGCGGGCTTTGGAGCAGCCTGGGCTGTGGAAGGTGTCCCTGCCCATGGCACTGGATGGGATTTAAGGACCCTTCCCACCCAAACCGTTCCAGGATTCCATGGAACAATTTCAAAGCAGGAAACATTCCCAACAGGATCCACAGTTGTTTACCATTTGTATCAAACAGTGCCACCAGAATTTGGCACAGAGTCCAGAGCTCCTCTCTCGTCCGAGGGTTACTCTCTGTACTGGGGATGTAACACACTCAGTGTTACACCTCAACCATGACTGGGAGATCATTCTTTAGAATTGATGGCAGCCCCTAAAGCCAGGCCTGCCTGGAGGTGGGAGCACATCCCAAGTGTGTTAATGGTGTTTATTCTTTTGGATGTGAATCCCAGAATCCCTGAGGCTGGAAAAGAGCTCCAGGATCGAGTCCGAGTGGTGCCTGATCCCCACTTTGTCCCCAGCCCAGGGCACTGAGTGCCACCTCCAGCCCTTCCTTGGACACCTCCAGGGACAGGCACTCCAAACCTCCCTGGGCAGCCCCTGCCAAGGCCTGAGCACCCTTTCCATGGGGAAATTCCTGCTGCTGCCCACCCTGAGCCTCCCCTGGCCCAGCCTGAGGCTGTTCCCTCTCCTCCTGTCCCTGTTCCCTGGGAGCAGAGCCCAGCAAGACGTGTGAAGCAGAGCCAGTAAATGTTTAGAGGAGACTCCCATGTTGGTTCCTAACCTCAGCTCTCTCTCATCCCCATTTTTAAGGGATTCTGAGGACCAAACCAAGTTCCTGTTGAACTCTGCTCGTGACAATTCCCAGCCTTTTATCGGCCTTGCCTTCAAACTGGAGGTGAGTCTCACTCTGCTCCTTCCCACAAGTCATGGGGAGAGTCCAGGTGGGGCTACCAAAACTTACCTGGAGCAGACTTGAAAATCAGTTCATATTGAAAATCAGTTCATATTTAACTTCAATTGGAATTTAACTTCTTTTTTAAAAAATGGCTTTAACCATAAAATCCACGAACACTGCCGATTTGGAACTTCAGGATGGGTTCTGGACCTCAAATATTTCCTGGTTTTCTAGTTAAAACTTGAACATTTAGGAGGTTGTTGGCTTAACTGAAATATGCTCAGGGAAAAATCCTGGGTTTGGAAACAATGGGGTATGGGAGAGTCAGAGAGGGAAAAGTGCAGAGATTTAGGCAAGTAAGTTGTTTGCTCCTTAGAGAGCAGCACCTCAGGATTCATGTGGAATATGGAAAATGGCTGGCCAAATTCCATGGTAATGTGTGTCTCTGTTGGGAAGGTTTGGGAGGGATAAAACTGGTCCAGAAAATCACCAAATCCCATTGCAGAGCCAGGTGAAAGCTGTGAAAATCTTTCATTCCCGTCTGTAGCACGGGAACTCAAAGCACGTTCAGTCAGTGCAGCTTGGAGCTGGGATTGATTCCCAGCATTCTCAGAGCTGATTTTGGTGGATTCTGCTTGCAGGCTGGCAGGTTTGGGCAGCTGACCTACATGAGGGTGTACCAGGGGATGCTGAAGAAGTCAGATTACATCTACAACACCCGCACGGGGAAGAAGGTGCGGGTGCAGAGGCTTGTCCGGATGCACTCGGACAACATGGAGGTGAGTGGATCCCCAGGGATTGGCTGCCAGCCACTGGATAATCCTGGATGGGTCAGCACTGCCTGAAGCACAGGAAGGTGTTTGCTTCTGAACAACTTTGCTTCTTGTTTGATCCTAAACTAATCCAAGCTGAGCCCTCCCTTTTGTCCTTTGGATAAAGAGGGAGATTTGCAGGGCATTTTATCCAAGCTGGAATTTTTAAAGGAGCTCAGTGTCAAGCTTTAAAACCCAGTATTTATGGATATTCTATAATCCAGGTGTAGTTTGGATGCAAGGGAAAGACAGAATCCATCCTGGAATGGTTTGGGATGGAAGGGACCTTAAGGATCATCCAGCCCCAAGGGCAGGGACACCTTCCATAGACCAGGGTGCTCCAAGCTCCATCCAGCCTGGCCTTGGACACTTCCAGGGATGGGGCAGCCACTGCTTCTCTTATCCCAGTGCTGTCTGAACAGGAATTCTCCTTCCCTCAGGATGTAAATGAAGTTTATGCCGGGGACATCTGTGCCCTGTTTGGGATCGACTGTGCCAGCGGGGACACGTTCACGGATAAAACCAGCACTGACATCTCCATGGTGAGCCCCCCTTGCCCCAGCTGCCTCGGGCACTGGGAGTCACCAGGATTTTGGTGTCATGTGTAACCATCCCCTCTTCCTTGGCCATGCAGGAATCCATCCACATCCCTGATCCCGTCATTTCTGTGGCTATGAAGCCTTCCAACAAGGTAGGAGCCTTTGGATCAACCTCTTCTCCCTGAGTTCCTTCCCTCTGCTGCTTTGTGTTTTATGGAGCAGCCTAAGCACTGTTTCAAAGTGTTTCATCCCAAATATCCAAGATGTTAGCCCTTGGATAACTCAGGGCTGGGTTGGATGGTGTCACTCAGCCAGAAACATGAACGTGAATAATAGAGTTAGAAATCTTCCATCAAATAACCCCAAAGAGCAGAAGTGCTCAGCAGTGGATAGGAAAACTTGAGGCTCTTTTCTTGGAATGACTGGTGGATGTTGAGTAAATCTTGCCTCATAATTCATTTCAGAATGACCTGGATAAATTTTCCAAAGGCCTGGGCCGCTTCACCAGGGAAGATCCCACTTTCAGGATCCACTTTGATGAGGAGAGCAAGGAGACCATCGTCTCTGGGATGGGGGAGCTGCACCTGGAAATCTATGCCCAGGTAATTTGGGAAGCAGATTCCATGGACTCTGCTTTTGCCTGCTTTTCCAGTCTCCTCTTCCTTCTCCCTCTTCCTTCCAGCTGCTTAGGGAAAAGGTTAACTTTTGAAGGTTCTTTCTCTCCAGTGGTTCCATTTTGAAGGCTTCTAAAAGGAAATTTTGCCTGGAATATTTGTAGGTTTTGGATCAAGTTCATAAAAAAATGTATTAAACACTACACTTTGCTCTAGCAGCCTTGGCTTATAATTAATAATAATACTTAATTATAATTAGTTTCTACAGAAAACCCCTCTGTTTCTATGGTTTTAAATGTATCATTCCCTAATAAAAGGTGGTGCAGGGAGAAGGGAGTAGTTAGAGGGATTTGTTTCATTCCAGCTGATGTCTGTATTTTAATCCGACACAAAAGATGGATCGTAAATGCTGACAGAATGAAGGAAAAGCGATTTTTGCCTTGAAAAACTGGAATTTTACTAGCATAATTAATGCTGTTTCCTTTTCCTGCATCTGAAGCTGCAGGTCTTTAAGAAGTTGACAGTAAATAATTTTTTAATTTAAAAAAACCCAACAAAAAGCCTCAAAAATCAATCCAACCCCCAAGCCAGAAAGTGCCTGATCCTGATTAAGTTAATAAATAATTCCCAGTGGAACAACCCTAATCACTGTGGGTTTTTTCCTGCAGCGAATGGAGAGGGAATATGGTTGTCCTTGCACCATGGGGAAGCCCAAAGTTGCCTTCAGGGAGAACATCTCTGCCCCTGTGCCGTGAGTATTCCTGCTGGGAATTGCTGGATTGATGCACTTTGTTGCAGAGAAAGTCCCTTTGGAGTTCTCGGATCAGAAACATCCAGGAAAGTTTAATTTAATGTCTTTGTAGGGTGGTTGATTCCCACTCCCAGCACCTTCTGTGCCTCCTTCCAGCTGTGGGAGCCCTGAAGCTGCTTCCAGGGGTGCTCAGGTGTTCCCTGATCCCGGGGCGTGGCCGGGCTGGCGGCGATCCCGGGACACTCGGGCCCCGCGCCGGGGGTGCCACAGCAGGGTCAGCTCCCAGGGAATCACCTCCTGTGGGTCACACAGCACAGTGAACAACCCCTGCTTCCCCTCCCTAACCAGTCAGGAATTCTCTTCATGGAAAACTTAGGGGTTAAACCACTGTGGATACCCCAGGGGAACCGGGAGCACTGGGAGCAGCAGAGCTGGAACTGGGAGGGAGATCCCTGGATTATTACAATCAAGAGCTTCTCTTCCCAATTTTCTGTGGGTTTCCTATGAAAACACTTGCTCAGGTGCCAAAATTTGGATGGAGAGTAGCACAGGATGTAAATGCTGTTCTGGGAACCAGTTCCTGCTGGGGGTTACTGGGATTGATGGTGTCTCTGTACTGGGCCACCAGTGCTGTCCTGGGGCATGGAGGCATCCATAGCCCAGCTGGGATTGAGCCCAGCATCCAGGATGCTCCAGCTGCCTCTTCCCTTTATCCCTGCCCACTGTGGCACTGGGATTTCCCAAGGGAGGGCTGTGAGGGGCCAGTTTTGAACCTCAGCCATTCCCAAGAAAGCCCAGAAATAGCTGGAAATTGCTGCTGTTGTTCCTGGAATGCTGAGACAGGCAGGGATGGGGACTCTGGGCTCACCCTGCAGGATCAGATCAGTGTCTGAGCTGGAGCTCACACAGCTGGAGTCTGAAAACACCCAAAAAAGGCTTTTTAGGAATAAAATTATTTACCTGGGACACCATTTCGTGGAGTAGAAGCACGTAGTCAAACTGAAGGTCTTCATCACTTCTTTTCTGAAAAGACAGGATGAAAAGTGGTGAATTTGGGGATTCTCCCACCTCAGAAAAAGTGATTCAGTTCTCTGTGGTTATCACAAAAATTCCCTGATGGATTTCAGGTAAAGCTGACAGCTCCTGCTAACAAATGAAGCAGCTAGAGCTCAGTCACTGTAACAAAACTAAAAGCTCCTGGTTTGAATTTCTGTGGACCCCAGAACTGCATTGGAGACACTGAATGTAAAGCCTAAAGCTGCTAATTCCTGCCTAAAAGAGATCAGATCTACCAGGAATTCTTTGGGATAGGAGCACCTCACTCTACAAGGTGTCAATGTAGCCCAAACAATCCCAAATAAAACTGTCAGTAGGATAAGGATGCTCCAGAGGCCTTACAGAGGGTGACAGTCAGGGATTCTGAGTGACAAAATAACTCCTGGCCTTTGGAATAGACTCTTTCCTATGTTTTTCAGGGGAAAAGGGACAAAATTACCTAGGAGGGATGGCAGCTGTGTTAATAGTTATTTGTCTCCTTTATCCTCAAATTTGTTAAAGAGGAGTTGAAAACGTTGAGATCTCACTGGTGCACAGCCCTGCAGCAGCTGTGAATTCTCTAAGGTGCCATCAGAGGGAGCAAAACATTCACAAATCCTGCTCCCACAAGGAATTCTGTCTTTCCTTCACCAGAACTTCCTGGGAGTTCACTGTCTGTTCAGAGTGGGTTTTCTAAATACTAAATCCTGCTGCTTTTTCCTGGCTCCCATGGAAAACTGCCTTGAATTTAAAGCTGGTGATCACTTTAGGAGTTAAGAATAGCTCGGAATTTATTTTCTCCAATAGAACACAGGAAAACTGGGAGAATCTATAGAATTCTGTTAATTTTTTTGTCCTTGCCACAAGTCTTTAGCTCTTAAATATTTCCCATGGAGAGCCAAGGCCAGGTTGGATGGGCTTGGAGCCACCGGGGCTATGGAAGGTGTCCCTGCCCATGCAGGGGGGGAATGGGATGAGCTTTAAGGTCCCTCCAGCCCAGCCCAGTCTGGGATTCTGTGCCTGCTGGTAACTCACCACTTGCTTCACGTGTTTGACTTGGGCAAGGTGGAACTTGGTGTTTTCAGTGGAATTCTGCCAGATCACATAGCCAGAGGCTGCCCAGGCCAGCAGGTGGATGGGCTCCAGCTCTGGGGAAACGTTCCCGTGGCTGTCTGGAACCAAAATAAACACTGGATGTTAAAGAGAGCCGTTAACAGAACATTATCACCTCCCACAGGGCTTGATGCTGCAGTCCCTCCTGTCACACAACCTTCCACAGCAATTGGAAGAGCTGCTCCGTCACCACAGAGTTTTCCTCCCACATCACAGAATCCTGGAATGGTTTGGGTGGGAAAGGACCTTAAATCCTGATCTGTGCCACCTGTGCCATGGGCAGGGACACTTCCACTATCCCAGGGTGTTCAGAGCTCCATCCAGCCTGGCCTTGGACACTGCCAGGGTGTTCTCCTCCACCTTTTTCTCCTAACATGAATTCCAGCAGGTCTTGAAGGCAGGGGTTGAGGTGAGAGCAGACCCTCGTTGCACATTTGGGGTGTTGATGTGCTGTGCCAGGGATGACCTCAGAGTGAGCAGGAGAGGGTGACAGTGCCAGGTGCTTTTCCAGAACAGTCCCATTCAGAATTAGGAATAAATGCAGTGGCTGTGATTGGCAGAGCCCAAAAAGAGACAGGGAAAAGCAGCAGCTGGTGCTCAGAGCAGGGTGAAGGCCTGAGCCCCTCACAGCCCTGGGTTGTACCTGGGATGTTCTCAGCCACAAGCTCCTTTTCCAGGCTCCTGATTCGACTGTAGAACTCCTTATCTGCTTCCTCTGTGCTCCTGAGTTCTCCTTGCACTGTGACCTGCACATCTGGAGCAGTGCTTTTGCTGCCCAGATGATACAGAACCTCAGCAGTGCAGTTCACAGGCCTGTCCTGTTGCAGAGTTAATTATGTGCATTATTATTTGATGAAATACATGTATAACCAGGGTAATTTGCACTTCTAAAACCGTCATTTTTATGTAGTTGCTGTTTTCTCTGAGTAAGGCCTGTGGAGATGTGTGATTATTTAAGACAAGGTTAAATTCATGGCATTTCTGTGAACGTTTAAGGGTGAGGTTTGCTTTCTGCAGGGATGGAAGGGGCAGTGGCTGGGGTGCAGAATGTCCCTTGTGCTGTTCAGGTGGAGCTGAGTGACACTGAAATGTTCTTGTCATCCCTGCAGCACTGTGTGGTGGTGCAGTGGAAGGTACCACATGGGTTCCTTTCTGGTTGAAATTCAGCCTTTTTTGGCCTGATTAGCAGTATAGAAAAATCAGGAACACAGTTGTGTTATTAAGTGCTGTGTCCTCAGAGTGTGTAATTAAACCAGCCTGACTCACTTTGTCCAGGACATCTTCCAGCTCCAGTTCCAGGTAGTACTTGTGCCCAACATCATCGATGTCCTAAAGAAGGGAACACATTAATTTATTTTGGCAGTTGTTGAATGGCTGCATCTTGGACAAAATCAGAGAATCCCAGCATGGTTTGGGTTGGGAGGGACCTTAAATCCCATCCAGTCCCACCCACCTCTCACTATCCCAGGCTGCTCCAAGTCCCATCCAGTCTGGTCTTGGACACTGCCAGGGATGGGCAACCTGTGCCAGCACCTCTCCACCTTCATTTCTAACCTTGAACACCCCTGAGTTGCCATTTTTTGGGCTCCTGTGTGATTCTGTCCAAGAATTTGCTGCCTGGTTAAATACTCGCCTAAAAGCCTTCAGTGCTTCCTTCTATTAAGTCCATTTTGCAGGTTATCATGAATTGGATCATGCCCTGTATTTTTTTGGCTATAAAGAAGGGAGCAGCTGGGGTTTGCTGTACCCTTGTTTTGGGAGGGGGGTTTGCTGTGCCCCTCTTGTGCCAGTGTCCCTGCAAACCCAGGGCAGGGCTGAGCTGTGTCCTGGCCCCCACAAACCCAGCACCCTCCTCCTCCCTGGGACGTTCCTCCGGGCCCGGTGCCGGTGCCGTGCCCTGGGCAGGGCTCCCTCGGCGGTGCTGTCACCGCGGGTGACACACGGGGTGTGTTTCGCATTGCTGACCCGCCCGTGGTGGCCGTGACACCGAGCTCCTCCCGGGACCCCCAGGTGGGCACAGCCGGTGTCACCCCCGCGGTGACACACTCCCGGGGTGGCTGGGCTTGGAAAGGACCTTTGGCCATGATCCACTCCAAGCCCCGGCCCAGGCAGGGTCACCTGGAGCCGGCGGCACCGGGACGCGTCCGGCGGGGGTTGGATGTCCCCAAAGCGGGACACTCCGCAGCTCCTGGGCTGCTCCGCAGTGCTCTGCCCGCTCCCTGGGAAGCAGCCCTTGCCGGCGCGGGGGTGGCGGCTCCCGTGCTGTTCCCGGGGTGATTCCCGTGCTGTTCCCGGGGTGATTCCCGTGGCGTTCCCGGTCCCTCCCCGCTCACCTGGCGCCGGGCGCGGCGCAGCGCCCGCAGCTCCAGCCCCCGCCCGGGGCCGCCCCGCAGGTACCGCAGGTAGCCCACGGCCACGGCCGCGGCCCGGCCGGCCGGGAAGTGGCTCGGAGGCAGCTCCATGGCCAGGGAGCCGCTTCCTCCTCCCGCAGGAAGCGCCCGGGCGGGGCCGGAGCGGGCGGGGCGGCTCCGAGCCGCGGGACGGGGCGGGTGCTGCGGGGGCAGCGCATCCCTCCGGGCCGCACGGGATAGCGTTTAAACAGCGCTGGGTGGGATACCGGGAGTAAGTCCTTCCCTCTGAGGGTGAGGAGGCCGTGGCACAGGTTTTCCAGGGAAGTTGTGGCCGCTCCATCCCTCGAAGTGTCCAGGTCAGATGGGGCTTGGAGCAACCTGGGATAGTGGAAGGTGTCCCTGCCCATGGAACCTTTGAATTCCCTTCCAGCCCAGACCAGTCTGTGATTCTCTGAAATGCTCAATGGGAATGTTTTCCATAGAAAGCCGTGGTTTGTGTCATGAGTAACGTGGTGTTTGGGGGATTGTTGGGGTTTAGGTTTGAGTTCACCCACAAGAAGCAGTCGGGAGGAGCAGGCCAGTACGGCAAAGTGATCGGAGTGCTGGAGCCCTTGGATCCACAGGACTTCACCAAACTGGAATTTGAGGACAGAACCATTGGCACAAATATTCCCAAACAGTTTGTGCCTGCTGTGGAAAAGGTACAGACCTCTGTCTGTGATACAGAAAATCCTGATTCCCATTGTTTTCCTGCAATACCATCCACATTTACTGTGCCTACTTTCCCCAGGAAAGGAAGCTTTTCCCGTTGCTCCAGTGGCAGCAGGATCACAGTTGTGTGGTTTTACTTCATGTCTTGCATTCCTGGGGTTTCCAGTTAATTCGGGAGCTGCTGTGTGTTTTCTTTGGTGGTGTGTGCTGGCTCTGGCTCCCTTGCAGTGCCTCCTTTTCTTACAGTCAGAGCCTCCTGCTCAAGCTGCTTTTTCTTGGCCTCTTCTGCTTCTGGTTGTGGCCCCACAATTCTCCTCCTAACCCCAAAATATGTAACTTTTTCAGTGACTTCTCTGAGGCCAATTATGGAGAAACTGTAATTAAGCTGCATTTCCTGCCACAATTCCCAAATTCTCTTTATCCCCTCTGTGATTGTCTCACTGTATAATTTATCACACACTAATTAACCTACCAACATCTTGGAATTCCTGTAATAACCTGCAGTTATTCCTTCATTTTTTCATGAGGCAACACTTAAGGATTTTTGCCAAATCCTGAAAAAACCATGGTCTTAAAGAAATGTTGTTCTCCAGGCAAGAGCTCTTTCCACACAGAGCATTCTTTTGGGGTTTGGCCATAGAATCCCTTTAAAAGGCAAGTGCCGAGGACATTTTTCCTTGTCCTGAGATTTTTATTTGTAAAAAGTCTCAAACTGAGGTGCCAGAGACTGACAGTGCAGGGTCTCCAGATCCCTGCTGGTGACTTTGAGCTGTCGTTGCCAGGGATTCCGAGATGCCTGTGAGAAGGGTCTGGTGTCGGGGCACAGGATCTCCGGAGTGCGTTTCGTGCTGGAAGATGGTGCCCATCACATGGTGGACTCCAACGAGATCTCCTTCATCAGGGCCGGAGAGGGAGCCCTGAAACAAGGTACAGGCTCCTCCTTGGAACGGGTCCTGCTGGCTGGGGTATCCCTCCATCCATCCCTCCATCCATCCATCCCTCCACCCAAAGTCTGGCCAATTGCTTGGAGCAGAACATGTACAGGAGTTTACAGAATCTCTGAGGGAGGCACAATAATTCCCGTGGTTGTACAAAGGAAATCCTGTTTCCCTAGAATTCAGTACAGCAACACCACCAGCTTCATCCTTACGGGGTAGGGAGAGAACATTTGGTCAAACTGGGCCTTGTTTTAGGAAAAAGTCTTTCACTGAAGGAGAGGTTAAACACTGCAAGGGGCTGCCCTGGGAAGTGGTGGAGTCACAATCCCTGGAGGTGCTCAGCCAACGTGTGGATGTGGCATTTCACAGTGTGGTTTGGTGGGCACGGTGCTATCAGCCAAAGGTTGGTTTGATGCCCTTGGAGGTTCTTGTCCAGCCTTAGTGATTCTGTGGTTACGGTTCCAGGAATGAAAGGCCTGGAGCTGGAATTCCATGTAGGTGATCACGGATTTCCCTCACTGATGGAACACCTGGCACTACCCATGAACCATTTGTTGCTGTGCATGGGAGCAGCTTGCCTTACACCAGGCTCACCCTTGGTGGTGCATTCTTTATTCCATTCTTTCCCCAGCCATGGAAAACACCACCGTTCGCATCCTGGAGCCCATCATGGCCGTGGAGGTGATGGCTCCCTCAGAGTTCCAGGGAGCAGTGATAGCTGGGATCAACCGCCGGCACGGCGTGATCACGGGCCAGGATGGCTCGGAGGGATACTTCACTCTCTATGCTGAGGTCTGTGGTGCTCTGCTCCTCACCTCTCCTTTCCAGGTGTTTGATTCCATTGTTTTCTGCAGTTTATATGGATACAGCTGTAGGTCAACTCAATTTCAGTGTTCCTTCTTTTATGTCCCTTCTACAAGCTTGTGTTTTCCTGCTGGGTGGGGGGCTCAGGACAGCCACACCCTGTGGCCTTTCTGCTTCCCAAATTATCCTTGGAGGAATGTCTGGAGATACCTCAAACCTTGCTGGTTGACTCATCACCGAGTTTGGGATATTCCAGTTCCTGGTGCACTCAAACTCTCAGATTCTTGCAGTTTCCTGCTGCAAACACATTGCAAATATAAAATAATTAAAATAACAGGTACTTTGCAACAGCAGATCATTAAACCAGGACCATTTATAGACAGCGCTGACTCTTGATATCATAATTGGGATTAATTAGCTGGTAGCCCAAAACTGATGGAAAAATACCTTATTACAAGCAGCTATGTTTGGATTGTAGGTGCCTCTGAACGATATGTTTGGATATGCCTCCGAGCTGAGGTCTTGCACAGAGGTGAGTCCTCCTGCTCCTTTTTGCTAAAACGTGTTTAATTCTGTAAATTTGGGTTAATTGGAGCATCACATCCATGGCACCTGCAGCACGGGATCAAAATCAAACCAGAGCTGTGCAATTCCTGGCCAAACAATCCTTCTGTACCTGAGGAGTTTTGTTTGGGTGGGATTGTAAAGGATCCCTGGGTGTTACTTCACAGACAGGGGCTGTGTGCTCAGCAGGATTGCACATGGCCCATCCTCACTTTCTTTTCCCAACTCTGCAGGGAAAAGGGGAATATACCATGGAATACTCCAAATACCACCCATGTTCAGCCAGCACTCAGGAAGAAATAATCAACAAATACCTGGAAGCAACAGGGAGACTTCCTGCCAAAAAGGGCAAAGCCAAGAGCTGATCATATTCCTCTGGAGTCCACTGAACAGTTTTTCCCAGTCTTCTCCAACAGCTCGCTTTTCCAAGCCACGGAAGCAGCCCAGGCTGGCTGGGTAAGGTGGGCTCCAGTGGGATTTGGACTCGGAATTTTATGCTAAAGCCTTTCCTGTGGGGTGTTGTCAGAAGCACCAGGGGATCGCCACGGCATTGCTCACATGTTAACGTTGTTGTAACAAATAGATGTTAAAACATGGCTGACGATTTGCTTGAGATTCGTCCTCATTGAGATCTATTAAAATAATTCTATTTTTTACTTGATACCTCATTATTTTGTATAAGCCAGGTGAGAGCTGCTGGACAAACACAGGGAGTGGGACGTGGCACGTGGTGCTCCAGCTTCCCTCCAGGGAACAGATGGAATTTTTCCCTCCAAATCCTTCAGAAATGGCACAGGATCCTCCAAAGTCTCAACCCGCTGGGCAAAAGCAACTGGCTTGTCACCAAATCCACTTTCACTGGTGGCACAGGGATGGAGCAGAATTGCCAAGGATGTTGGAAGGAGCTGACTCTTCCCAAAGCTGGGAACAACATGGAATTATTGTGTGGGCTTGGTGATGTGGATTTAATGGGCTTGGGGTGTGGATTCATGGTATGGGCTTGGCTTTCAGCTCTTGGTTAGAAATCCAAACCAAAGATCCCTTTTCTCAGAATCTCACAATCCAGAGGCTGTGTTGCAGCTGATGCTCAGCTTGGGAATCACTTGACTTTGCTGACTCACAGCAGAGACAAAACAAGGGGGGTTAGGTGAGAAGATATTCCCATAATTCTGCATTTATAATTATTCCCAGAATGTCCACGTTGAATGTTCCTTCCTCCTTCCTGCCCTACTCAGCTGAGAAGTGTTTTTGCAGATTCCAGTAAACAGGGAGCAAAGTTCCAGTTGAAACCCAGTGACATTCCTGGCACAGGACCGGGGTTGATGGCTCCCAGACAGAAACAACTGGAGCAGCCAGGCTGCTTCTCCTCACGGAAAGACTGGGAAAATGAATTATGTAAACCCTGGGAAAGGGTTTGGCAGGGCCTGGAGCTGCTGCTGGATCCCAGGCAAGATGTGGGGTATCCGTGTGGTGCTGCCTTGGGAAAAAACCATGATTCCCCTACATCCGTGGCTTTGTTTTTTGGGAATGCTCAGCTGGGATTCGTTTGCAGAAAAGCCCTGCAGGTTCTCAGACAGTTGGAGAGTCTTTAAAACAAGCAAATGTAGCACTTTTCCCAGAATTTGGAGATGTCTGATGAAAGCAGTGTGAACATAGGACAGAAACGGGGTGGGGAGGATTTTGTTTGTATTTATGGGGTTTATATTTGTACTTACAGAGTGTGTTAATATTTATGGGGTTTGTATTTCTATTTATGGGGTTTCCGTTATGTTTACACCAGTTGTGATGGGAATTCCTGGCTGAGTTCTGCCAGATACACTGGTTCTCCACAAACCTGGAAAATAATTTTGCTGTATGATTTGAGGTTTTTAGGCTGAAATCTTGGCCTAAAAGCAGCTGGGGGAGACTTTGCCTTAGAACTCCAACAGCTTTGCTACTTATCCAGAAGTTGCTGTGGAATTTGTTTAACTGCTGTTAAGTTTGTGAGCAGCCATTTCCACTGCCCTGGTGCCTGGGAAGTGCCTGATCCTCAGTTCCAGCTCTGCAGAGCAGTGGCCAAAACAGGGTAAGGAGACAACATCAGAGCCCCAAAGTGCCAAATCCATCCTATTTTCTTGGCTTAATTCCAAAAAAATATTTCATTCACCAGCTTCTTTAAGGAATGGTGGAATTCCAAGCTCTGATTTCACACTTTTGATGACAAGAAATGTTCTCCCAGCAGGAATGAAAACACGAGGAGGATGTGGAATGCTGCCTCCCTGAGTTTATTGGGTGCCTTTTGTGTGCTGAGGGAAAAAGCTTCAGTCAGAAAATCAGACTTATTTGTGTAGAATGCTGGAAATTGGGAAGCTTAAAACATCCGGGGAAAGCTGTTGGGTGAAATCCTTGGATTGTTGTTCCCAATTACAGCTCAAGGATTGTGAAAACCACCCCAAATTAAACAGAACAGCCATCTCAGAGACTGTTTTTCCTCAGGAAGGTGGTGTTCTTGGGAAGGATTTAGTTTATCCTGGCACAAACCTGATCAATGGGGGAAAAAAGGTAAGTTTGGGACAGTCTGGCACAATCCCAGAGAGCAGAGGTGGGACAGTGGTGGATCTGCTGGGAACCCAGCTGGAGGCAAAGGACAAAGCCATGACTTTGTGGTGGCTAGGATGGGACAGGACATGGCAGGAATAACAGAGGAGCTGTTCCCAAACATGGGAACTCATGCACAGGGAGCCTCCCTGGCTCTGCAGTTGTGTTTGGGTTTGAGGTAACAGAGAAGGTGGAAATTTGGGCTCCAACAGCAGCCAGCTGAAAGAAAACCCAGCCTCGACCCTGAGTGATGGTACTTGGTTTATTGGAGGTGTGAGTTTAAAATCAGCATGATTCGAGCCCAAAAAAATGACAAAAAATTAGTAGGCAAATATTTCTTAGTGACAGATTAACACTTAGGATTTTTATCCAAATATATTAACTTTGTTTACAAACTCTTGAGTAACAGTTAATTAGTGGCATCAAATCACCTGGGGTGTGTTCATCTGTGTATATATGGAGTAGCAGAGGTTTAGGCAGAGCTGCAGAACTGGAGTCTTGCAGTTGAAGAAGTGATAGGAATTAATTTTGGCACAGAACAGGTCAGTGAAAGCATTCCCATTCACCGACTTGTGTGGAAGGATGATCCCAGCTCCACATCCAAAACCGAGGATTTCACTTAAAAATTTGCTCCCTTTTCAGCTGAAGCGCCAGCAGCTGATCCAGATTCTGCCCCAGATCCCTCATCCAGGCCGTGGCTCTCAGGAGCACAGAAGTGTTTCACCTTCAGAGGGTACCCAGGGAGCCACGTGAGGCGCATGTGACAGGAAATGATTTCCTGGAGAAGGGATTGAAACACACAGATTTTATCATCTTGACGCTGTTCATCTCCTGCTGACAGCAGGGGTTGTCCACATGAAATTCCTTACCTGGGTTGGCATTTCATGCAATAGGACAGTGTAGTCAAACTCAATAAAATCATCTTTCCTCATCTGGCAGGTGTAAAAAAAAAAGAATTATCAAGAACACAGGTTTATGTTGTTGAAATTTAATGTTTGCTGTGATTGACTTGAGCTTGCTTGGGGAAGGAGGTGAGCAGGGCCCTATGGCTGTGGTTGCTGGCTGGAGTCAGATGGGGTTTGACCATGGAAAGACAGGGAATTAGGAGCACTTTCTGCATGGAATGTTTGAAGGCACCAAGAGCTGTGTGGCTCTGCAGCCTGACTGTCTGCAGTGGAACCGGGCTGGCTAAGTGCTAATCAATTGAGTTCAATCCTCAATTAAATCTGAGAATTATACCTGACTATTAACCTCTCCTTCAGAGAAATCTCATGCTGAACAGCTAAGCAACAAAACCTGGATCCTGCCTATGGATCCCAGCTGGCTGAGGGCCAGGGGGCTCTGGAAGTGCTGCTGGATGGATGTGCTGCAGGTGTTGGAGCTGCTCCCCAGCCTGGTGTTTGTGTCAGGTGTGAGCATGGCCGGGGGCAGAGGGTGCTGGGCTCTGCTGTGGGGCTCAGAACTGCAGCACCTGCAGAAGCCACTCCTGCAGACCCAGGTAAGGACAATTTTCCCCAGCAAAACCTGCACAAAGTGTTCAGAGGTGGAGCTGCTGGTGAGGAGAATCCCCCTGGGATTTGGGGTAACTCCCCTCAGGGCAGTGCTCTCTGCTGCCCACTCACCCACTGCTTCACAGCCTTCACTTGGGCCAGGAAGTATCCCAAGGTCTCCGTGGACTTTTCCCACATGATGGAGCTGCTGCCAGCCACAGCCAGAGCCCACACTGGCTCCAGGGCAGGCTCAATGTTGCCATAGCTGTCTGCAAGGCAAGGAGAAAGAGAAAATAATATTGATTCTGGCTGCTCAGCAGAAAAATGATGAACCTCAGAGCGGTTTTGCCTGGCACAGCACGTTTCCTGGGATGGGGCTCTTCCCTCCAGTGTGTCACAGGGAGGAGAATGATGCCAAACCTGCAGTCCCAGCGAGCTATGAAAGTGTGGCAGAGCTGACATTGCCAAGAGAGGGGTCCCCACGATGAGGTGAGAAACCCAAAAATCCACAATAATGGGAGTCCTTACCCAGCTGGGAGAAAAGATGGGATTTTTCCAGGGTGGAAAAATTGTGTTAGTCATCCCCAGTGAATTTCCAGCCACAGCTGGGGAGGTGTGTGGGTTTGGGCACTTGTTCCTGGAGGACAGTCTGCATTGACTTGACTTAAAAATGGTGTGGACTTGCTTTTAAATCCAAACCACCCTCACAGGATGGTGCTGAGTGCTGCTGGTAAATCCAGAGGGGCTTTGTTCTCCCAAAAATCCCTGGGGAGGTGGGGTTGTTTTGACAGCAGGATGGTCTCAGGGTGCTACTGCCAATAATGTGTCTCCTTCTCAAATGCTTGTGTTCTTCATGCTCTCTAAGACAAAATGCAATACAGGTGATTGTTTGGAGGAATATACCTGGAATGTTGTTTGCAGTTATTGGTTTGGTTTGGTGCCTGATCCTTTGGTAAAGTCTGTTGTCTTCTTCCTGGATTTCCTTCTTATCTTTGGTGTGGGAGCACTTGATGCTGACAACAGGAGGAGACTTTTTCTTTGGATACAGCACTGTAGCCAGGCAGCTCCCAGCATCTTCCTGTCAAGGGAGAGTTAAAAACTCTTATCTTTAATCAAGATTTTATTTACCAGCAACTCACTCTTCGTATGAAGCTGCTCAGGGGTTTGGAAAGTGTCAAGAAGGATTTTATTTTTCTTTTTTCCAGGAAAGAGGTTAAAACCACAAGGCTAAAGGGATTTAACAGAAGGTTTTAATTAATGCTTGTCCTGCTTTCAGGACATGACAATGCTCTAAGTCATCCTGGAAGTATGTTTGTGAGAGCTCAAGAAACAACATTAATTGATAACAGGGACTTTCATTGTGTCAGCCTTGGAACAAAAATAATCGAAGGCTTCACAGTCAGTTCTGAAAATCGTTTGAATTCCACAAAATGTGTGTGAAGGAAGAGGACAGTAAAATGCTGCTGACAGCTGGGACAGAGCGAATGGAGGGGGTTGTAATTGGAAAGAACGTGGAGCTGTCAGCTCCTGATTCCCATTTTGGGGTGTGGACAGCAGGAGAATGAAGACCACAGAGGGACAGTGGGGACCACACTGTCACTGAGCCTGGGCCACTGCCAAGTTCCACTCAGGCCCTTGGTTGCCTCAGGTGAGTTGAGCAAGAAATCCCTTCATGACTGAGGCCTGACGCTCGCTCAGGTGAGCCTCGGAGCAAAGACAGGCAGGGAGGAGCAACAAGGTCCTTCCATTGTGGCAGATCCGTTTAGGACACAAATGTCCCTGTTTTGGAGCTGCTGGAGTTATTAATGCCCAGGGTGAGGGCATTACTCACCCCAGGGTGGGAACTCACCCCAGTTCTGTAGTCCTCAGTGCTGAACTGCAGGTAATACTTGTGGCCAGACTCTGGGATGTTCTGGAAGAGAGAAGATGGAGCCAGCAGTGGAATTAAAGCCTTAAGTGCTGCAAGGAGCACTGAGGAGGGAACGCCCCTCCTGCAATTCCCTGGGTTTGAGTGCAACAGCGCTGATTTTTAGTCTTCCTTGGTGTTTAAACACAATTCTGGCTGTTGGCAGCATTTGGCAGATCAGGACCCAAAGCAAACCTCTGTGTGTTGTTTATCTAACCCTGAGCCTTCCTGTTCCCGGCACACTTTTCCCAGGAAATTATTAATGGTATAAGGTGAGTGAAGTTTCATACCCACAGCAGATCCTCAGCTCAGCACCTGCCTGTGGTACCTACACAGAGTTGGAAAATGCAGGTAAAAAAATTGCTTTAGTCATTTTATTTTTATAAAATCCCCTCCTGGAGTTTTAGGATGAGACAAGTCCAGTGTGGAGCCAAATCTCACCATGAAGGAGGTGGAGGAAACAGAGAGGATGAGCTCAGACTTTGATAATTTCTTTCTTCTCTGCATCCTCCTTCTCCCCTTCTGCCCTTTTTGTGTATTGCCTGAAATATTGTCCTCAAAGTGACAACAGGACATGGGCAGAAGAGTGAAAACTGCCTTTCTGAAATGCAGGAACACCAAAGAAGCAGTAACTGAAATGAAATGAAGTTAAGAAGGCTCTCATCTCCTGGAATAACCACATTTAAGTCTAAGTTTCTAACCGTTGTAAATCTACCCAAGAGGTGTTATTGCTATGGTTTATAACACCCATATCTGATTAATTTGGGGATTTTTACAGTCACCCAGGCTTGTTCCTTTATGTCATCAGTCCTGCAGATGAGAGAAGCTGAAATAGTCAGCAGGACTTTTAAAAGGGCACAGAATTCTGTGTTTCCATGGGTTTTGAAGCAGAAATTCTCTCTTGATTTGCAACAACTCCCCCATAGTACTGCTAGTTGGTACTACCACTCTACTACTGCTGCCTAGAAAGCTTTCAAATGATGCTACACAGCTAAAATAAATACTTATTCTGGTGTGAACACCTGGGGCTTCCTGAGCTCACCAGGGAGAAGGGAGAAGCTCCAATTAGCCTGAAATAGTTGGAGATGTACAAAAGTCTTCATAGTCCCGAAGGAAAACTTTCATTTCCAGTATTTTTCCCACTCTCATCCCAAAACGCTGTTAACCAATCCCAGAGTGTGAGCTGGTCAGAGCTCTGGGATATCTGACAACCCCCAGGGAAGCAGCCAAAGATAAAAAGTGTCCAAAAAGAGAAGAAAACAAGTGAGTAATTCATTTTTCCACTCAATATCTGGGTCGCGGGATTCTTTTACTTGTGGGCTTCAAATTACTGCAGCTTTCCTGACAGATTTTCAGTCCTGGGAAGGCCAAAACAGCAATTTCAGAGCGGCTTAATTGCAGGTCCCCAAGGAATCAGTTTACAATCAGTTTACAATCAGTTTGCACCTCCCTCACTGCCCACAGGCACGGAAAGGGAGGATCCCCCTCTCCCCCCGTGCTGCAGGAAGTTTCCATCTCTTCCCTTCTGCGTTTCCCCACCAGGATTTCTCCCCTGGGATCAGCTTTTGCCTGGATCACTGGGCATGGAGAAGCTGGCACTATGGAAAAAGGAGTCAGAGCTGCTCCTGCCATGGATTCTGCCTTTCCCACCCAAACGTGGGGCTCTGACTGTTGGAAATTATTAGAAAAATTTTAATTGACTTCTAATGTTAGGGACCAGAGCTGTGGTGTTGCACTGTTTGTGTCCAGGTGAGGTTGTGAAATGCCCACCTGGATATCTGAAAATTGGATTTTCTAGTCCAATTTAAGCAAACGTTGCACGAGGTCACCTGGCTTTTCCCTTTCACCTCCCTACTTCTAAATTAGGATTTCCATGACAGCTTGGGATGGGAAACTGCTCCCAAAAGCTTCCCTTTAAATTCTGGGATCTTCAGCTGGTACAAACTAATACTTCTCTTATCAAAAGTGTATTTTAAAGTGCTGCTGCCAACAACTCCAGGAGCTGCTGTTTCCTACAAGGTCCTTACTCAAGAAAAAAGAAGGGACAACAAAAAGCAACTGCATCCAACAGCAAGGTAAGGATTATTCCATGTTTGGCATTTCGTTGCCCATAAAGAAAGTCTCATTTTACCTGAACTTGGAAGATCTTTCCCATCTAAGAGAGTTCCCACTCCTGTTTCCAATTACCAGTTTCACCAGCTCGTGGCCTAATAAAGTCAGTATTAAATTACAGCGCTCATTATTAAATTCCATGAAAAAATTATCCTGATTTTAGGAGATCCAGAAATAGAGTAACCAATAGGAAATTAGCCCACTTAAAAAAAAAAAAACTTTAAAACCAGACAAGCCAAAAAAAACCCCAAATCCCAACATTTCTGTCTCTTCCCTTCACATAATACAGCACATTCCTTCCAGGAAATTCTTTTCATTTTTTTTCCAGGGGAGGACAGGAAGGAAGGAAGTGCCCACTTCTAGTGCATTTCTCCTCTTGTTTTCACAGAGTGTGCAAAAAAAAGAGGGAAATAAATTGCAGGGAGTGGTTCCAGGGAGCTCCTACAGCACCCAGCACTGTGAGGAAATAAGGAGCAATTTCGCTTCTCTGTAATGAGCCAATTGTTTTCCTTCCTACATGAGGAAGCAGGTGGCTGACAGAGGGTGGAAAAATCCCTTTCCCTCCCCACAAATACTTCCTTATTCTTCAGACAGGCACAGGTGTTTATATACGGAAATATTTACATATAGACATATGCAAAGTGCCCAGGAAATACAGAAGGAGCACTTGTACTTTTGGAGCCTAGAAACTAACACAGTGAATCCCTGTCACAGGTGTCTGTAGCAGTTTCATAGGAGAACTTCAGTGTCCCATGAGCACTTCCATGCTCAGCAGCTAATGATCTCTATCATATAGGGGCTGCATTAATGCATCCTCGATATTTCTGCTTGGTTTGGAATATCTTTTTTGAAAGGGAGGATTTAACACTACACCCTCTTACTCAGTTTTAGGAGTTGCACAGGACAAGTGGTGTAAGACCTCCAGATCCTGGGAAGGATCCACTGGAATCCAGTGCTGCCTCTGGCACCTCAGACTGGGAATCCAGAACAACCAACCCTTGCTCTCGGGAGCCGCCCAGCAGCAGGAGCACAGGGCTGGATTTAAATCCCTTCCCTCGGCTCTCCAGGAAGGTGATGCATTCCTTCCAGGATCTACAGCCTGGACAAACATTCCCCAGAAGTTTTTGCCTGATCTTGTACTTTCAGAAACTGAATAAGCTGTAAAAAAACCCCAGACCTGGAGGAGGAGAAGGGCTGTACCCCGAGTACCACCTCGAGCATCCCTGGCAAGCCCCCCATGACAGGAAGGCTCTGTCCCCGTAGCTGCTCCTCTCTGGGACTCCTGTCCCGTTCTGTCGCCTCAATTCGATGTGATTTTTGGAAGATTAAGGTATATTTTCTGGTGGAATCTACACTGCCTTTAGATGAAGCTCGTGGTCTGAGGGAGGGACTGTGGGACAGCTCCTGAGGGGCTGCCCCCTGAGGAAAAGGGGAGATGGGACAAAGGTCCCTGAGGGGACCCGGGTGTTTCTGAGGAAGGGACAGATGGACAGTGGGCCATGAGGGGACCTGGATGTCCCTGAGGATGGGGCAGTGGGACAGCAGTCCCGGAGGGGCCTCAGGTGCCCCCTGAGGGAGATGGGACAGTCCCCGGGCGTCCCCGAGCATGGGGCAGCGGCTCCTGAGGGATGCGGGAAGGCGCCCGGTGCCCTGCGTGGGAACGCGCTAAGCTCGGTTATACAGAACTGAATAATAACAGAATAATTACTGTTAATTGCACTTTCCCCAGCGTCCCTTTAAACCCCGCCGGCTCCCCGCTTACCTTCAGCGTAGCCTTGCGGACCTGCCCGAGCGCCCTCAGCTTGCCGAGGGATCCCGCCTGGAAGTTGCGGTACTGCAGGGCCACCCGCGCCGCCGCCGCGGCCGAGCGGCTGCCGGGATCCAGCTCCTGCCCGGCGCCCGGCGCCGCGGGGCTGCCATGGGGAAGGACGAGGAGCAGGAGGAAGGCGGGCAGTGAGGCGCGGAGCCCCGGCATGGTGCGGGCAGCGGCGGGCACTGGGGCGGGCTGGACCCCGCTCCGGTACAAATAGCGGGGCCCGGCCCGCTGCTCCCGCCCGCCCTCCGCCCGCTGCCAGCGCCCGCCGAAGGGCCCGGCCCGGCGGCGACTCCCCTTCCCTCAGCCCTCCCACCTGAGAGCCCGCGGGCGGCAGGGGAGCCGGGGGGGCTGAGGGGAGCCGGAGGGGCTGAGGGGAGCCGGGGGAGCTGAGGGGAGCCGGAGGGGCTGAGGGGAGCCGGGGGGGCTGAGGGGAGCCGGGGGAGCTGAGGGGAGCCGGAGGGGCTGAGGGGAGCCGGGGGAGCTGAGGGGAGCCGGGGGGGCTGAGGGGAGCCGGGGAGGCTGAGGGGAGCCGGAGGGGCTGAGGGGAGCCGGGGGGGTTGAGGGGAGCCGGAGGGGCTGAGGGGAGCCGGGGGAGCTGAGGGGAGCCGGGGGGGCTGAGGGGAGCCGGGGAGGCTGAGGGGAGCCGGAGGGGCTGAGGGGAGCCGGGGGGCTGAGGGGAGCCGGAGGGGCTGAGGGGAGCCGGGGGGGCTGAGGGGAGCTGGAGGGGCTGAGGGGAGCCGGGGGGGCTGAGGGGAGCCGGAGGAGCTGAGGGGAGCCGGGACGTTAGGGGGACACTGAGGCTCGAAGATGCCGGGGGGACTTGAGAGGCACCAGGGGTATTGAGGGGAGCGGGGGAAATTGAGGGGATTTGAGGGCGACTGAGACTGCTGAGGGGAGCCAGGGGAATTTGAGGGGTACCAGGTACTGAGGGGAGCCAGGGGCACTTGGGGGGGGACCAGGGGTTCTGAGGGGAACCAGGAGGATTTGAGGGGGACTGGGGACTTGGAGGGCAGCCAGAGGGACTTCGGAGGAACCAGGGATTTTAAGGGGAGCCAGGGGGAATTGAAGGGAGCCAGAGGAGCTTGAGGGGGACCTAAGGGTTCTGGGGGACAGAGGGATTTGAGGGGTGCCAGGGTCCTAAGGGAAGCCAGGGGGACTCAAGGGGGACCAGGGGTTGTGAGAGGAGATGAGGGGGACTGGGGGTACTCGGGCAGGGCTGGGAGCCAGGGGTGCTTGAAGGATGCTGGAACTTGAGCAGGACCAGGGGTTCTGGGGAGCCAGGGACACTTGAGGGGTCACAGGATTTGTCTGAAGGGAGCCTGCAGCTCGAGCCAGGTGTGGAAGCCTGACACAGATCAGAACAAACACAGGTAATGGTTGGAAAAACGCAGTTAGCTCCTTCTCAGCATTACCACAACTCAACACCTCCCAAAACTCCAGAGCCCCGCTCAGACCATGACACACTTTGCCTGGACACAGCTGAAATATTCCAAATGTTGTGCACAAGAAGCAGAGGGAAGCATTCATCTCTGGAATAAATCTCACTTAGTAAAGTTTTTGGAACCAGTATAGTCATGTCTTTGTAACATGAAGAAAATCAACTGAGAAAGGAGCCAGATTCCCTTAAGATGATTTTTGGGATACGAGCTTGCTGCCTTGCTCCTCCTGGAAGCATCTCTTTTGGAGAGACTATATGTGGTAAAATGTAAAAGGCTGCAGCACTTCCTGTGTTAAAAAAGCTGATTTTTAATGACCTGCTCTGGTACCATCTGAGCAGGTGGGTGTTTGTATGTGCAGCTGGGAATCTATTTTTGTGCTCCTGCATGAGTATTGGGGCAGGTTTCTGGGCTGGGACCTCAGAGAAGTAAATCAAAACTTTGGTTAAGCACTCAAATTGTCTCCTGTGGAGCTTTAAGTCTCTTTTTATTACCGGAACGCTTTTTCACAGAACTTGAAATTCAGTATTTCTGAGGCTTTCTGAAGTGAGGGAAAGAATTATTTCAGTAAAGCTATGATAACTATCTTTATTACGGTTTTTTATGCCACCCAGCTAATTTTCCTGATTTTGTTGATTATGGTTTTCCCTCCTGAAACAGATCCTGTAATTTACAGTTTGCATCTTTACATTCACATTTCACACATGCCAGCCTGGAGCGGGCTTGGAGCAACCTGGACTAGTGGAAGGTGTCCCTGCCTGGTGTCAAGTTTAGCTGGAGGATAATTTTTTCCTTATTGGGACACCCTGCCACGTTTCTCTCCAATATTTTTCTGGAAATAAACCAACATCCAGCCTTTTCTCGTTTATCCTCGCTGTGGTGACAGCGCTGATGTCCCTTTTAAACTGAATTCCGAAGGCTGATTGCCCTCGGCTGGCACTGGGGGGGCGGTTTGGGCAGTGCCAGCTGTGTCCTGCTGTTCCCTTCCTGCCCTTCCAGCAGCACCCTGGGTGTGGGATGGGCGCCGAGGGTTCCGTGGGAGCACAGGAAGGTCCGCGGAAAGGCGAGCAGCGAGGTGGAGCAGGGTGGCCGGGGAGGAAAGCCCCGGGGCAGGATGACAGCGAGGGTGGGGCGGCAGGGAGGGAAGGGAGCGGCTTCTCCTGCTCACGCTGCTCCTGTGCTGCAGCAAGTGGAACCCACCCTGCACGGGGGGGTTCACACTCACAGCTTCGGTGCCTTTGATGGGGGGGAGTTCAGAGGCTCAAAAAGAGGTAAAAGCCTCTAAATCCGGCTTTGTCACAGAAAGCCTGCCAGCCCTGCTGGCTCAGAGCTGAGCCCTGAGCCGCTGACCCCATCCGTGACTTTGGATGCACTTCCTTTCCTCTCGTGTTCTCCTCCTTTTCCTGCTTTCCCAGTGACAGGGCAGTTTCCTTCCTCCCGAGGGCAAGCAGGAGGCTGTGAGTAACCGAGGGTCGGTGCGACAAAGCACGGACAGTCCCAGGGCAATTTCCTACACTTCTGCAGAGATCAGGCTGCTGTAGTTTGCTGTTGATCTGATGGGACTAGGAATTTACAAAACAATTTGACTTGGGAAAAACAAAAGCTCTGATTCTGAACAGGTTCAGGTCAAGGCTGGGGGATGTTTGTAAATGTGTACAAGCACAAGGTTTTGTGCTTCCACAGCATTTAGGAAATTAGGAAATTTATTTTAAGCTCTGGGGGGTTTTTTTTGAAAGCTGGAAGTGCATCCTCCGGGAGCCAAGGTTGCTTCGGGCTCTTTGGTGAGGGTGAAATGAAGCTCTGCAATGTGTCAGAGCTGAAGTGAATGATCTGACCTGAAGGGATGTATCCACTGCTGGAGGGGGTCCAGAGGAGGCACCAGGGTGATCAGAGGGATGGAGCAGCTCTGCTGGGAGGAAAGGCTGGAGAATTGGGATTGCTCAGCCTGGAGAAGCTCCAAGTGACCACACTGTGGCCTCATCTGACGGGGCTACAAGAAGATGGACAGAGACTATTGACAAGGGATGGAATGCCAGGACACAGGGAATGGCTTTCCAGTGCCAGAGGGCAGGGATGGATGGGACATTGGGAAGGAATTGTTCCCTGGGAGGGTGGGCAGGCCCTGGCACAGGGTGCCCAGAGCAGCTGTGGCTGCCCCTGGATCCCTGGCAGTGCCCAAGGCCAGGCTGGACATTGGGGCTGGAGCAGCCTGGGACAGTGGGAGGTGTCCCTGCCCATGGCAGGGGTGGCACTGGATGGGCTTTAAGGTCCCTTGCCATCCAAAGCATTCCATGATTCCATGATTGTGTATATTCTGGTTAATTAGAATGTGGTTCATGGAGGTTTTGTCCTTTATATTTTCCCTCTCATGTATTTCCCTCTCATGTATTTTTCCCTCTCATCCCACATAGTTTGCTCCAGACCCAAGGAGGATGGTGCTGGTGTCAGTTCCTTCTTACAGAGCCTCTCTCCTTCCCCCTTCTCTGTTCCCCTTTAGGAACCAGGACATTGTGGGAAACTTCCCAAGGTGTTTTGCATCACACTTTTGTCACAGCTGCCTTGGAGCCTTTGGAACTGGAAGCAAGGGTTGGTTCAGGCTGTGGCTCTCATTCTGAGGTTTGTATTTTCTTTTTTCATACATCAAGTGCTTATTTGGAGGCCAGTTATTCCTAATTTGTTTCATATTTGGAGGCTGTTTCTGTATCCCTTGTATACACCAGACCTCTCTGGCTCTCAATCATTACCAGATGACTGTAATTTAATGCAGTGAATTTGGACAAAATTCAGTTTATTTGGTTGTGCAACCTTTCCAGTTTTAACTTGACCATCTTGCTGTAGTTAGGAACAAGTTCTCTGACTTGATTTTAACTGATTTGAGATTTATTCTCAGTAATTAATCCCAAGAACTTGTTTTTAATTAGTCTCCAAATACTTTGCTGGATAAATCAAGGATAGGTCACCTTTTAATGCATTGCTGGGCTGATCTTACCTACAGGAATAAAAGATGGGTACTGATTTCGTGTGGGTCATTTTTTCCAGGAAAATTTGGGTTTGGAGGCTTCTGATTATTTTTAAATCAAGCATGGGATTTTTTTTGTTTTTTTCTTTTAAAGAAACATTTGTGTCAGCAGCAGTTCTGTCCCTCCAGGCCCCTGCAAATTGTCTCTCTCCATCTTTCTTGTAGCTCCCTTCAGGTACTGGAAGGCCATAATTAGGTCACCCCAACACTTGACTTTGAAGGGACAATATTGAAGTCAGTCAGGAAGGTCTGGTAACCCTTGGTGGTCAAACAAAGTGCAAGTCCATTGATGCTGTTTCCATTCTTCTGTTTATTTTTATGTTGGGTTTCAAATGTGTGTCAACACCTGTCCAACTGAAATGGCACCAGGAAGTTCCAGAGCTCTCTTAACTGCTGTTCCCACTTTCCCAGTGAATTATCCATCAGCACTTCTGCTCCTGTTGCTTGGAGGCTCCTCCAGGCCGATGCTTTGATGGTGGAAAGCCACCTTTAATGCCCCATTTCATTCCATGTGCTGGTTTGAGTTATCAGATCAATACTTTTGCCGTGTGAAACATTTCCAGGCAGAAAACCCCCCCTGTGTGACCCCAGAGAAACAGAGAAGCACAGGAAGCCTCGAGCACGTGAGCATTGACAGGTTCCTCTTTTCTGGCACTTCCCCAAATGTTGTTCTGCTAGAAAATGAGAATGTATCTGCAGTGCCCTAATGGCGAGGAAAGTGAAAGGACACGGGTTACAAACAGGGAGTCAATGATTGCAGATTAGCACTGTTCCTCTGCCGCTGCAGGGAGACACAGAACATTTTGCAAAGCTCTTTTGGATAACTTCCTTTTGACTCTGGAGCTGGTGTGGAACAGAGAAACCTTTGCAGGCCAACAAATCCCTTGCATGCCCCGTGAGATACCAGCCCCCAGAGGCAGGAATAAACACGGGCAGCAAACAATCCTTGTCCATGACCTGAAATCACCGTCCTGCCTCGTAAAATTGTAACAAAGGGATGTGGGATCCTGCTCAGGCCTGTTGGAAAATAAACAGCAATTAAAGCAGCCCTTTGGAGCTGAGCTGCTGAGGGGAAGATTTGCTTTTGGAGTGCTTTGTGCCACTGCTGGCTGTGCCAAGGGAGCTCAGCTGGGATGTCTGCTTGTTGGACAGCTCTTGCAGCAGTTCTGCCTCTCCAGAGCTGGGTGGGCAGATCCCTAAAAGCTGGGGATCTGAAATGAAGCCTCGAAAGCACTGTTGGAATGAAATTGCTCCTGGCAGGTCACGGATGTGGAGGCACAACCCCTCACCCCACAAAGCTTGAATTTGTTTGAGGCTAACATTTGCTGACGTGACAGCAATAAAAATCCCTTTGAATCCCTGACTTGTTGACACTGATGTTGTAAAGATTCAGTGCCTGTCACTGTGAAATGAGGGTTGCAGCAGCACAATGACTTGGGAGGTGTTTGGTTGCACAATTGTTATTGTGCAAAACGAGGTTCACTCTCCCGTGAGAACTGAAAGGGTTTAATATAAAGACAAGAAGAGACCCATAAAATAAAGGAAAGAGGTAAGGGCCGGGTGCTTTGGCGCTCTGCCAAGAGCACCCCTGCTGCTCGAGGTGAGTCCTTTTCAGACCATTTTTGCTGTCTGTTCTCGATGCACATTCAAACTTTTCCCGGAGCTGTTCTGCACGGCCCCTCCTTGGTGCCGCCTTTTTAGAGCAGCCCTATTCTTCTGCCTTGCGGTTTTCTTTCTTTTGCTTCTTGGCCTTGGGCTCGGCAGGTGCGAGTTGACAGCAGGGTGGATCTCTCCGTTCCCCAGGCAGTCGGGGCTGATGGCAGCTTTGGCCTCTTTGCCCCCGGGCGGAGCGGGGAGAGCGGCTCTGGCCCCGCTGGGCCCCGTTCTCCGGGGCAGCAGCCTCGGGGCCGCTTTGTTCTCAGACCGAGCGCTGGTGAGCAGCTCCCCGGGGCTCGGGCTCTGCTCGCCCGGAGCTTCTCTGACCGGCTCACACTTGCTGCTGTCCTTGCTGAAAGACAGAAAACTACGCGCACACAGCAGAGAGCATTTCTGGCGTTATGTAATAGCTGCCTTAATGCTTGCGAGAAGCCAAGGTTACAATATCTGTTTGTGACATTATAAATGTACTGCGGTGCTGGCTTTTGGCGCGTTCCAGAATTGTTATGGATGGATTGCGGGGTTGGTTTTTTCCTGTTCCTTAATGTTAGGAAAGCTATGCCCGGGCCCGGCAATGTAACGCTGCAGAATGTTTAATTTTACAAAGAGAGAAGCTCGTTTTTGCCAGCGGCGCGGGCGGTTGGGGCGGCATCAGCGCTGATCCCTCCGCGGGCAGGATCGCATCACAAATAGTCCCTCGGGCGGATCCCTCCGCGGGCAGGAGCGCATGGCCGCGGGTCCCTGCAGCGGATCCCTCTGTTCTCGATGGCATCGGGATGTTGGCTTTTGGCGTGTGCCAGAACTGGTATGGATGCATTCCGGGGTTGGTTTTTTCCTGTTCCTTAACGTGAGGAAAGCCTTGCCCGGGCTCTGCAATGTAACGCTGTAGAATGGCTGCAGTGGGGGGGGTCAGTTTGGGAGGGGCCTTCACATTCCTGGAAAACCTTATCGAAAGAAAAGAACCCGAAACCAGAGGGAATGGAGCCAAGGAAAAAGATAAGACTGATAAGATGACACTCAGCAACGCCAAAGAATGAATGAATGCTGCATGCTGGTGGTGAATAAAAATAAGCGCTGTACTTTTAAAGCCGATCTTTTGGCTGTCGAGGTGCGCCTTTGGCTCTCTGCGAAGCACCGGCCGTAGCGCCCTTTGTGCTGCTGTCTCCTAATTTTATTAAACTTTTATTAAACTTTTATTAAACTTTTATTAAACTGTCCCTTTTCTTCAACTTTCCTTCAAATTCTACAAAGTGCAGCGCGTTGTGGCAGCTGCGCGTGCGCAGATGGCTGCGGGGGCGCGGTGCTCAGTGCGCATGCGCGGGCGGGGACGCATCACCGGTGATCCCTCCGCGGGCAGGGCCGCATCACAAATAGTCCCTGCTGGCGGGTCACTCCGCGTCGGGACGCATCACCCGTGATCCCTCCGCGGGCCGGACCGCGTCACAAATAGTCCCTGCTGGCGGATCACTCCGCCTGCGCATGCGCAGACCCGCTGAGCCATCCGCGGGCCGGCCGCAGCACCGCGGGTCCCTCTGTTCTGAAAGGTACCGTGATGTTGGCTTTTCGCACGTTCCATCATTGTTATGAATGGATTGAGGTGTTGGTTTTTTCCTGTTCCTTAACGTGAGAAAAGCTTTGCCTGGGCTCTGCAATGTAACGCTGTAGAATGGCCGCAGTTTGGGTGCTCAGTTTGGGAAGGATGCGGGGGGGTCTTCACATTCCTGGAAAACCTTATTGGAAGAAAAGAACCCGAAACCAGAGGGAATGGAGCCAAGGAAAAAGATAAGACTGATAAGATGACACTCAGCAACGCCAAAGAATGAATGAATGCTGCATGCTGGTGATGAATAAAAATAAGCGCTGTACTTTTAAAGCCGATCTTTTGGCTGTCGAGGTGCGCCTTTGGCTCTCTGCGAAGCACCGGCCGTAGCGCCCTTTGTGCTGCTGTCTCCTAATTTTATTAAACTTTTATTAAACTTTTATTAAACTTTTATTAAACTTTTATTAAACTGTCCCTTTTCTTCAACTTTCCTTCAAATTCTACAAAGTGCAGCGCGTTTTCGCAGCTGCGCGTGCGCGGGTCCTTGCGCGTGCGCAGATGGCTGCGGGGCGCGGTGCTCAGTGCGCATGCGCGAGCGGGGACGCATCACCGGTGATCCCTCCGCGGGCAGGGCCGCATCACAAATAGTCCCTGCTGGCGGGTCACTCCGCGTCGGGACGCATCACCCATGATCCCTCCGCGGGCAGGACCGCGTCACAAATAGTCCCTGCTGGCGGGTCACTCCGCGTCGGGACGCATCACCCGTGATCCCTCCGCGGGCCGGACCGCGTCACAAATAGTCCCTGCTGGCGGATCACTCCGCCTGCGCATGCGCAGACCCGCTGAGCCCTCCGCGGGCCGGCCGCAGCACCGCGGGTCCCTCTGTTCTGAAAGGTACCGTGATGTTGGCTTTTCGCACGTTCCATCATTGTTATGAATGGATTGAGATGTTGGTTTTTTCATGTTCCTTAACGTGAGAAAAGCTTTGCCCGGGCTCTGCAACGTAACGCTGTAGAATGGCTGCAGTGGGGGGGTCAGTTTGGGAAGGATGGGGGGGGGTCTTCACATTCCTGGAAAACCTTATCAGAAGAAAAGAACCCGAAACCAGAGGGAATGGAGCCAAGGAAAAAGATAAGACTGATAAGATGACACTCAGCAACGCCAAAGAATGAATGAATGCTGCATGCTGGTGATGAATAAAAATAAGCGCTGTACTTTTAAAGCCGATCTTTTGGCTGTCGAGGTGCGCCTTTGGCTCTCTGCGAAGCACCGGCCGTAGCGCCTTTTGTGCTGCTGTCTCCTAATTGTCCCTTTTATTAAACTTTCCTTCAAATGTTACAAACGGCGACCCTCCCGTTTCACAATTGGGGCCGTGCGGGGATAAAGCCTCAGCTCTGGGATCCCCGGGAGCTTTTGGCGGCCTCGCTTTGTGATCCCAGCGGGGTCCGGGGGGTTCGCAGCCAAACACCCGGAGGGCGAGAGAGGAGACACAGCGGAAAGAAAGGGAAGAAAAGGCTCCCTGAGCTACCGCGGTCATTAAACACGTAAAGCCTTGTGCACCAAGACTCCGAGAAAGGTGAGTGTTTTTTCTTTGCTCTTTTTTGGGGGGATAAGGGGATGGAAGTGTGCGTGAGGCGCGGGCTGGTGACCCCAGAGCTGCGCAGTGAGTGCGGAGCCCCTGAGGCTGCGGCTCTGCTGTGCCGCGAGGGAAGCAGGCAGGAAAGAGGCGAAGTGAGGGATAAAAGGAGTGAGAGAAGCCCCGGTTTAACTGGGACGGGGTTTCAGGGAAGGGACTGGACTCCTTGAAGGAGGGGAGTCAAGAATTTCCTAGTATTGGATCCGAGAAATTTAGGGTTTAAGAGTGCCGGGTCGAGGGTTCAGAAATTCGAGACATCCGGGCTTAATTCTGCTAAGTGGAGGGTTGGTTCCGAGACATTTGGGTTTTGAGCCTGCTGGATTGAGAGTTTAAAAAAATGCCAAGAAATCCAGGCTTAATTCTGCCAAACTGAGGACAAATCCGAGATGTTTGGGTTTTGAGGCTGCTGGATTGAGAGTTTAAAAAAAAAAAATTTCAAGAAATCCAGGCTTAATTTTGCCAAAGTGAGGATTACTCCAAGAAAGCTGGAATTTTGGGCCCAGGGGTGAGCATTGGCCAACAGTTTGAAATTCAAAGGTACCTAAGTCTTGTGTGGTTGTGACTGATAGCGCTGGAGAAAGGGAAGTTGGAACAATAAAAAGGAGTGAGTGAGAATGAATGAGAATGTATGTGATAGAAATGCTAAACCTTGAAATAGAACTTTATTTTCTGGAAGGAGGCACATTTTATTAAGAGGAGGGAACTTTTGTATTCTAGGAGAAGAAAGGGGAAAGAGGTGGTGAGGTTTGAATAGTTGTTTTGTTGGTTTTTATTAAAAAGGAGTTCAAGTCGGGTAGAGAGGATGAAACAAACTTTAAAGAGAACCTTAACTGAATTAATAATTGAAACTCAAATCTCATGGGTAAAATGCCAACCTCTGGCTTTACTGAGAGTTCAGACACAACCAGGTCAGACCTGAGAGTGTCACCTTAGGAAATGCTGGTTGGTGTTGGAGATGAAAGTTTGGTAAGAAAGTTTCACAGATGTGTGGGCTCGGCGGAGAGATCTCTGAGTGGGGAGCCTGAGGATGGGATAGAAATGAAAGCAGCTTTTGATGTAGAGTGGGAGATGTTTGCTGAAACCTTGATCACTGAATGGGTGAGAGGACAAAGGGTGGAGATGGGTTGGAAGGAGATTTTTGTGTCAGGACAGAGGTCTGTGACTGCAGACAAGGACATGTTTTTCACCGGGTGGGTGGGTCTCAGGAAGAGCAGAAGTAAACAGAAAACGTGTTTTTGCCAGGAAGAGAGCTATGGCAGGCAGACAAGGAATGTTGATGTGGCAGGAAGCAGAGAGGCCTGAGAGTGTTCCACTGTGAGCTTGAATTGTAGCTTGCTTGCTCTTGTGAGTGCATGGTGGTGACTCCAGGGTTCTATAGGATGTGTATGGTATGGTGTGGTAGGAGCTAAAACAGGTTACAGGCAGATGTAAAGGTGTTGTGTACGGTGCTTGTTGGTTGTTATGTCTCGGGATACTCAGCAAAGAAAGGTGTACAATGCTCTCTGGAACAGAAAGGTTCAGTTCTGCCTCCGAGCTGTGGCTGGCAGCTGTGGGGCTGGCTCTGGATACCCCCTCCCTGAAATGCTGTGACTTGGCCTATGCAATAAACAGCTTTCAGGAGAGCTGCCTGAAGTCCAGACATCCTTTGTGAACCCTTTTCCTATAGCTTGGGTTACCCTTTTTGAACACCCAACATGAAACTGCTACCTATGAATTAGGGCAATGAGTGTTACAGAATTTGTCAACACAATTGCAAGGAGCCTTGAAGATTTGCGGTTCAAAGGGATAATCCCTTGTAGTGGTTTGGTCTAAAATACTCATTACTGTTTATCTTCTGTGAGATAAGAATTGGGAGAAATGCAAAGCAGGCACCAAACTTGAAAGAATTTAAAGAAGTTTATTAACAGACCTAATAGAAGGGGAAAAAAAAATTACACCCCCTTCAGAACTCTCCTCCTCCCCCCACCTTCCTCCCTTCTCCCACTGACAATGTAAAGACAACCCTTAAGATGTTCAGTCTGTTTACCACTTCCATCATAACCTTGTTCAGTCCATTTAGAAAGAGAAGTCTCTTCTTGCTCGTGCTATGAAAACAGTATCACACCGAGACAGCTACCCACTTCAGTCCATTTAGGAAGAGGAGTCTCTCTGCTCGGGATGTGAGTCCCTTCCCCCGACTTGCAGCTTTTCCCACAACTGCTTTCGGGGGTCCACTCTTGAAGTTTTTTGGGGTACAATTTTAAGGTTGAGCCGTTCAGAAACAAAGAAACAGAGGCCCTTCTCCTTCCCTGGGAGCAAAGGGTCTTTCTTATCTTCATTGTTAGGACTATCTCTGGGAGCATCTCTAGGAACTGAGGTTTTCTCCTTTCCATTTGGAGCCCAAGTCCTCATCTGGTTCATCTCTCCCTGTCCAAACTTCTCATGAAATTACAGCTGCATCAGCATCTGCCTATTGCTCACGAGTTGAACGCTCCACTCCCCATATCTCCATGAAATTTCAACGGGATACTCTGATAAATCATAGCTTCACAACAGAATTTCAGCTTTAAGTATCTCCTCTCTCTCTTCCCTCAGGTTTTCAGAACAGAGGGACCAGCGGTGCTGCGGCCGGCCCGCGGAGGGCTCAGCGGGTCTGCGCATGCGCAGGCGGAGTGATCCGACAGGAGGGACTATTTGTGATGCGGCCCTGCCCGCGGAGGGATCGCCGGTGATGCGTCCGCGCCCGCGCATGCGCACTGAGCACCGCGCCCCGCAGCCATCTGCGCACGCGCAGCTGCCACAACGCGCTGCACTTCGTAGAATTTGAAGAAAAGGGACAGTTTAATAAAAGTTTAATAAAAGTTTAATAAAATTAGGAGACAGCAGCACAAAGGGCGCTACGGCCGGTGCTTCGCAGAGAGCCAAAGGCGCACCTCGACAGCCAAAAGATCGGCTGTAAAAGTACAGCGCTTATTTTTATTCATCACCGGCATGCAGCATTCATTCATTCTTTGGAGTTGCTGAGTATCATCTTATCAGTCTTATCTTTTTCCTTGGCTCCATTCCCTCTGGTTTCGGGTTTTTTTTTTTATTCTTCCAATAAGATTTTCCAGGAATGTGAAGACCCCCCCCATCCTTCCCAAACTGAGCACCCAAACTGCGGCCATTCTACAGCGTTACATTGCAGAGCCCAGGCAAAGCTTTTCTCACGTTAAGGAACAGGAAAAAAAGAACATCACAGTCCATTCATAACAATGATGGAACGTGCGAAAAGCCAACATCACGGTACATTTATAACAAAAGGAGATAAGCAAAGTCCAAATGATCCAGTTTTGTATGTTCGGTTCGGCCGAGAAGGAAATAAGCTCCGACCGTATCTTCTGGCCCAGGTATGGCTCTCGAAGTCTGGGTCTGTCAGGCTTTACAAGGATTTGTAAATTCAAAAGAACTCGTTAACGCAGAAGAAAGCGAGTACGCTTCATGCTGGGTGGGAAACATAGAGCCTGAGGGGATAAGAATTTTAAAGCTGTCAGAGACCCAAGGAAAGGAGCAAAGGGCAAACAAGAAAGAGAAGGGCTGGGACCCCTGGAAGCATCGCCCCCTCCATTGCCGCCTGCCCCCCCCAAGCCCAGGCTCCTGTGGCGCCGCTCGCAGCTGCAGCGCCGCTCCTGAGCCCGAGGTCCCGCCTGTCCCGGCCCTCAGGCACCGCCCGCGGCTCCACCGCTTGTCCCAGCGGGGCGGCTCCGCCGGGAGCCCCGGTGTTCCCGCCGCCCCCTCCAGCCCCTGCGGGCCCAGCGGTAGCCCAGCCGGTGCTTTTGGTGTCCCTGTGCCCGTTCCTATCCCGGCTCTCCGCCCCACAGCTCCCAGCCGCCGCTTTCGGTGTCCCTGTGCCCGTTCCTATCCCGGCTCTCCGCCCCACAGCTCCCAGCCCGCCGCTGAATCGTGCCACAACCGGGCCAGGAGACACTTCAGAGACAGAGTCAGAGAAGCGGGTATTTGCTTTATTCGGCGCGCCGGGTGTGTGGGGATCGCTCCTCCCAACACACACCTGGTGCTCTCTACAACACAGTATTAAGGGTTAAATTATGAATATTCATCACATTCCTTGGGACAGGTGTGGTTACACAAATTATTTCTCGGAAGTCATTAGTATCATTAGCATCATTAGCATCATTAGCATCATTAGCATATGGGCCCGGCATGCGCTGTGTGTCCTGGTGGTCGCGCTGAGGAAGGCCTCTCCTCTTCCTCGGGGGTCTTTCTGATGAAGGCCAGTAGTCTTCCTCGCAGTGAACTTTTTCACTTTTCTCCCTGGGCATGCGTAGTCCTTTGAGGGATGATTCAGCAATCTCTGAGATGATCCTTGTCCCCTCTATCTTGACAAGATTAGGGTGAATTCAGCTTCTCAGGCTTTGTAATTAACATCGTCTGTCTAAACTAACATTTGCTGTCTCCCAATAGTTAACTTGTGCTTACATGAGTCAGTTATTGACTGCCCCTTCTTCACCGCTTTCGGTGTCCCTGTGCCCAGCCTGGCTCTCCGCCCCACAGCTCCCAGCCCGCCGCTTACCCTCGAGTTTGTCACCGTAATCCTTGAGTTGGTCACAGAAACTCTCAAATTTGTTGCACAAGTGCTTTTCCAGTGAAGCCCTGTAATTTAAGACCATGTTTTTCACAGCTGCTCTGGTAAACGGAGACGCTCGGATTTCAAGGAATCGAAGCCAGTTGAGAGCAGTTGAAAAGGATTCATTTAATAACACAGTTCTGTTTAGACAGGTCTCTGAAAAGACACGTATCAAGTGAAATGGAGCATTTCACATCCAAGAGCAGCTGGCAGCTGATTCACAACGTGATACCTGCATGTTTTGAGAAGTTATTTTGACTTTCTTCTATGGTTCCTTATCAAATTCATGGCAGAGTAGCTGGACGGTGAATGTCTTGGTTCAGCACATCAGGTAAAACTCAGCCCTTTCCTTTCTACACTGTGAAAACAGAAATAAATCCTTTGAACTAAATCACAAGTGCCTCATTAAGAGCTTATTTTATTGAAAAAGAGCATATTTTGGATCCAAAAGCACAGGATGTGCACACAGGATTCGGGTCATTTTGGTGCAAGAAGATGAAATTTGGTGGAAGGTTGGAGCTTCTTAAAGTAAAAACCCCACCTTTTTCAAGGGTTGGTCTAATATGGGAAGAACTTTTTGGAGCAAACAGCTCAAGAGAAATGAGTTTGGAGAAGAGAAGCCCTGCAGTGTCTGAAGGGAGTTCCAGGGAAGGTGGAGAGGAGCTGTTCATCAGGAGCTGGAAGGCCAGGACCCAGGGAATGGCTTCCCAGTGCCAGAGGGCAGGGCTGGATGGGAGATTGGGGAGGAATTGTTCTCTGGGAGGGTGGGCAGGGGCTGGGATGGAATTCCCAGAGCAGCTGGGGCTGCCCCTGGATCCCTGGCAGTGCCCAAGGCCAGGCTGGACACTGGGGCTGGGAGCAGCCTGGCACAGTGGGAGGTGTCCCTGCCCATGGATGACCTTTAAGGTCCCTTCTAACCCAAACTATGCTATGATTCCGTGATCCCATGACTTTAGCACCCAAAAAGAGGACAATACAGCAATTTTGCAAGCTGCTGCATTTCCCTGGATGTTTATTGCGGACTGGTTGCCGCCTGGCCCTCAAACTCCGTTTACATTTACCTTCACATTCACATTTACATTCACGTTCACAGTTCATTATTCAGCTTTATTTGAAGTTCCTATTTCCCCCCCCCCCCCCGCAGCCCCCAGGCCTCAGCCCCGGCGCTGCCACGGCAACGGCGCACGTGACCTGCGCGGGTCACGCGGCGGGCGGGGGGCGCACGTGACGGGCGCTCACGTGAGGCGGGCGCGATGGCGGAGGAGGAGCGGGCGCTGCTGGGCGGCGATGGCGGCGATGGCGGCGGCGGCTCCCCGGGGCCCCCCCGCGCCCTGCCCGCCGCCTGCGACCCCCGCCGCCTCCCGCACCGCCTGCTCGTCCTGGCCCTCATGTGCTTCCTGGGATTCGGTGCGGGATGGGCCGGGGGGGCTGCGTGTGGGGGGGCTCCGGGTGTGTGGGGCGCCCGGACGGAGCTCTGAGCCGTCGCCTTCTCCCTGCAGGCAGCTACTTCTGCTACGACAACCCGGCCGCTCTCCAGACGCAGGTTCAGCGGGTGAGTCGCTGCCAGGGGGCTTTGGAAAGCAGGGAGAGTGACCTTTGCCGTGGGCGTGGAGTAACGGGGCAGGGGGGAAAGGGCTTCCCGCTGGCAGAGGGGGAGGTGGGATACGGGCAGGAATTCTTCCCTGGGAGGGTGGGCAGGCCCTGGCACAGCGTGCCCAGAGCAGCTGTGGCTGCCCCTGGATCCCTGGCAGTGCCCAAGGCCAGGCTGGAGCAGCCTGGGCTGGTGGAAGGCGTTCCTGGGCTTGGAACAAAACGAATTTTAAGTCCCTTGCCACCCAAACCAGTCTGGAATTCTGTGAATGACAAGCAGTTGCCAGGTCAGGAATGCACTTGTTTCTACACGGTTTGCTTGGATATTTATTCTGTGTCCCTGCAATTAGCTCAGGAATAATCCCGTTTATAATTCCCCGGTGCTATGTAGGACATGAAGGTGAACACAGCCCAGTTCATGGCACTCTATGCCTGGTACTCCTGGCCCAATGTGGTTCTGTGCTTCTTTGGAGGTTTCCTGATAGACAGAGTGTTTGGAATTCGGTGAGTGCAATGTTTGTGTCACTCATGTGCAAGGAATGATGAGCCAAAAGTGCAGGTGAGGTTTAAGCTTTATATTAAAAAGTTTTTCCACATTGCAATAAACCTTTTCAATATTTTTTTCCCCACACAATTTAGGATGTTTTAACAATATAGCTGAGCTTCCTTTCCTTTATAATTTAAATAAATTTGCTTAAAAAGCACCACCTTGCACTGCCTGTTTTCTATGGGAGCTGTTGAGCTGCACAGTTTATTACAGAGACCTTTTACTGCACATGCACCTCCCCTTGTTTCCCTGCTGCAGGTCTAACACAGTGTTTTGTAGGGGAAAAAAAGATTCTGGTTGTGCATGACGTGATTTGATTTTGTTTTCTTTCCAGGCTGGGCACTATAATATTCAGCATCTTTGTGTGTGTTGGGCAGGTGAGTGCAGGGGAGGGGGTGAAGGATGATGAATTTGTGTTCCACATTAGACAGCTGAGAACTGGAATGGGAGAACCCTGGGTTGTGCTGGAGTATCTGGGAAAAGGGAATCTTGGAATGTGAGTGAAATCATGGGAGGGAGCCACACGTTTGATGTGGAATTGGTTGAGGACAGCACTGGGTGGGCCAGCTTGGATATGATGAATAGCAGAGGGAGCAAAGACCAAAAAGCAGAGCAGGAAGTGGATGTGAAGTATTTTTGGGAAGGGAAAAGCATTTCTGTTCCTGTTTTTGCACGGTTCTGGTTTGTTCCATACCCGAAATGCACAATTATCATTTCCCTTCAATGCTGTTTGCAGGTGGTGTTTGCTCTGGGAGCACTGTTTAACACTTTCTGGCTGATGGAAGTGGGCAGATTCATATTTGGGTGAGTCTGGAAGAGCAGATTTGTGCTCTCTGAGGTAAGGCCATCTAGAAAACTACAAAACCCAGCCCTAGAAAATGCTCCTCGAAAAGTGCTGCCTCTTGGAGACAAAATGGTTGGATTTTGAGATTTTGAAGCTGAGGAGTGCAAGATCTTCTCTTGCTTTCTCTGTGTAACTTAAAAACAAAAAATAGGACTTTGCAGGTCTTGCTGAACCAAAACCTGTGGAACCACCGATGATTCTTAAATCACTGCAATTCTGTTTCTGAATCTTTGTTTTCTGTTGCCTTGTGTATAGAAATCTGCATTCCCTCTGCCTGTACACAGCCAGATTTCTCTGAAATTCTTCTCTTGCCAAGGACCTCGCTGCTTTGCCTGCTGCATTTTAAATGTTTTCTTTTGCTTTTCAGGATAGGTGGTGAGTCCCTGGCAGTGGCCCAGAACACGTATGCAGTGAGCTGGTTCAAGGGCAAGGAGTTAAACCTGGTGTTTGGATTGCAGCTCAGCATGGCCAGAATTGTAAGCTTGCACCAGTGCACAGCTGAGAACGAAGAGAGGAGTTGTGCCCCTTCTTTTAGGGCTCCTTTGGGGCAGCCTGGGGTATTTTTAAGCTCTGCAGGTGTTTCCCTGGTGGGGCAGTGAGCTGCTCTCTGCTGGGGCTGGGGGATGCTCAGCCTGGTGCTCATGAGCAGCTGCCTCCTCTCAGCTGAACTGCTCTCAACTGGGGGTAGTCTTGGGATTGCAGCCATGGATCCTTTCTGGGGGCAAAGGGAGGGGAAAAGGTGCTTCTTCCTGGTGCCTGTCAGGTGGGAATCCCGTGTGCTCCAATACATGGAATTCAGCTCAGTTTATGAGCTCGTGCCTGTGGGGTTTATGCACTTCTCAAGTCTTGGTGAAAACCCTTCCAGATTTGTATAAAATTTAAATTTGTGATGTTATATTGTTGTTGCAATGATTAATTTGTTACCAAGCCAGCAGGGAATCATTTGGATCCTTTTTCCTGCTGGTTTAAGTTCCCTGGGTAGAATTTTCCCTGCTTGTCTCCAGTAAACCCTTCTGCCTGATGTTCCTGTCGAATCCCTGGAGCTGGGAAATGCTGGGTTCTTCACATGGCTCTGTTGTGCCTAGGGGAGCACGGTGAACATGAATATCATGGGATGGATCTACTCCAGAGTTCAGGATCTCCTGGGCTATGCTGGCCCCAGCACCCTTGGCCTGGCTCTCCTGATAGGTCAGTGATGTTTTGGGTTGCTGTCCACCTGCATGTGTGTTAATGATTTATTAACCACTTAAAAGCACTTATTAACCACTTAAAAGCAGCACAAATCTGTTTGAGCCTCAGAGGAGCAATTCCAGCACTTTTTGTATCATGTTCTCATATTCCCTCAGGTCACTGCGGCTGCTGAAATGCTGTGGCATTTTTGGGGTTGCCAAATTCAAGTTTGTGTCTTGTGGAGATGAAATATTTCACATGCTTTGAGCAAAGGAAAGACTTGCAAAATTTTCTGAGGGGTGTCAAAGATTGCCTGTGGTTGTCTGGTTGTCAAAGTGGAATTTGAACAATTCTGGGGTGTGTTCCCTTCCCTCAGAGCCATGGGCATGGAGACCCTGGTGTTGGGAGTAAGGCCAGGCTTTGTTTCTGTCCCTGCAAGGTGCAGATGAGGAGCTTGGCTGTGCTGAGGGGGATTGGTGGTCGTGTTTTAAATAAAATAAATGTATGTTCATGTTTGTGCTCCAAGGCAGGTGTCTGCACACCTGTTTCACACCTTAACCTTTGAGCTGCACTGCTCTTGAGCCTTAAAGCTGGTGTTAAACTCAATGTACCTTGACATGTCCAACAAAAACTGCACTAATTGGGCTGAAAAACCAAATTACTCTTTGAGTTGTTAGCTAAACATGGTATTGCCTTCTTCAGGTGGTGTCACTTGTCTCTTCTCACTGAGCTGTGCTTTAATCCTGGCTTACCTGGACAGGAGAGCAGAGAAACTGCTTTGTAAAGAGCAAGGGAAAACAGGTGAGTGGTGGGCCTGAGCTGGAACAGACCCTTCCAGCTCCTCTGCACAGGGCAGGTTTGCATTTGGGGTAATTCAGTGGCTGCTGCTGAACATCTTCACAGTTACCATTTTTAGCTCATTTTGCATGAATTTTTAGTGTTAAACACCAGTTCAAGAGGCAGATGCACTGTCACCTGCTTTATTTATAAAAATAAAAGTTCACACCAGTTTGTGCCCTTGCCACCAGTTCTGTGTTTTGTTGGAGTTGATCTGATTCCCTTCATTAGGGGTGCAGAACCAGGGAGCTCTTCCCTGTCAGCGTGTGGTGGCTTGAGTTTTCCATGTGGGAGAACTTAACCCAATTAAAAGTAAATTAAATTTGAGATCCAGTGGAATCCCAGACTGGTTTGGGTTGGGAGGGACCTTAAATCTCACCCAGTGCCATCCCCTGCCATGGGCAGGGACACCTTCCACTGTCCCAGGCTGCTCCAAGCCCCATCCAGCCTGGCTCTAGGCAGGAATTTCCAGCTGGTGGAAGATTTCCCTGGCCAGGTGTGTTGAACTCTGCTGCTCAGGGCTTGCAGGGGCTGTAGAGCTCTTGTCCATCCCTTCCTGTGGGAGGCACATTTGTTTGGCTTTGGCAGCGTGCATTTAACACTGGATGTCCTGCAGTGAGTCCCACGGGGTAAACTCCAACCAGGCAGGGGCAGGGATGTGCTTCAGGGGGCATTTGGGATCACCTGGGGGTTACCCAGGGGGGATGAATGCCAGGTTTGTTTATCCTGACTGAACCCATGCTGTGTCTGCCCCACTGCAGGAGAAGTGATCAAGCTCACAGATGTGAAGGATTTCTCCCTGTCCTTGTGGCTCATCTTTGTCATCTGTGTCTGTTACTACGCAGCAATTTTCCCTTTCATCGGCCTTGGGAAGTAAGTGCTGCTCACTTTTCCAGCTGTTCCTCTGGAATTTGGCCAGGCTTTTAACCAAATGCTTAAAAGCTTCACGATGACCTGCTGAGCTTTGTGGGAGTTACCACTCTGAGTTGTCAGAACTCAGGAGCATGAGGAAATGTTTGATTTCCTGATTAAAACTGGATACAGATTTACAACATGGGGTGGAATTTGCTGTCCTGTAGGATTCCTTCCATGTTTACAACCCAATATCTCATTATTTGGGTTAAATGTTGGCTGTGGACATTTTATGTTTTCCCCAAAGTATAATTTGAATGATCCTTAAATTAAAAGCTGTGGAGTCTGATAACAAGCTCCTAAATTAATTATAAATGAGAATCTGGGATATTTATGTCAAAGCTCTGTTTAATTTTCTTGTAAATGAGATTCTTGTCTCTTTGTCTAACTTAATTTTGATTTTATGTCCTTCAAGTCTGCATTTTCCTAAACAGTTTTTTTTTTCTTCCTTCAGGGTTTTCTTTATTGAAAAATTCAGATTTTCCCCCCAGGAAGCCAGTGCAATTAACAGGTATATTGGAATTGATTAATTAGGAATGCTGCCAAATTTTAGGATGTATTTTTGGGCTCTGGGCAGGTGGGAAGAGATTTGGGATCTCCTGTGACTTGGATTTAAATGGAGAAATAATTTCACATGACCCAAGGAATAACTGGAAGTTGTGGATGTGTTTTTTATTGAAAATGGGTGTTCACACTGCAAAGAAAAAGCTCTGAGGGGTTTTATTTTAGTATTTGGTGATTCTTTTCTGAGTGATAAAAGCAGTGTAATAACAACACTAAAAGAACTCAGTGTTGGTCGTTTGAGGATGAATTTGTGATGTGGCAAAACCCCAAAGTGGTAAAACCCAACAAGGAAACACTGGGCTGTGATTCCCAGAGCTCTGTCACTATTTCCTTGGATGCCTGAAACCTTTTGGGAATTCTAAATGATTGGGATTTTTTTGGAGGTGCTTTTTTTCTCCTGGCTTCACAGTTAACAAATGACTCTGGGAGTGTTCAGTCTTGAATTCTTCCTCTCCTGCAGCATTGTGTACATCATCTCAGCCCCCATGTCCCCAGTCTTCGGCCTTCTGGTGGATAAAGTTGGCAAGAACATCATCTGGGTTCTGTGTGCTGTCATCACCACGCTGGCCTCGCACATCATGCTGGCCTTTACCTTCTGGAACCCCTGGATAGCCATGGTAACCTGCTTTTCTGGGATTTAGAGCTAAATCTAAATAAAATCAGTATCAAGTATTTCTTTTATAAATACAAAAGAAGCAATGGAGTTAATGCTGAATTGTTCTGCGAGTTGTGAGGTGGAAAAGATGCCTCACTCCATTACTAAATTCCTGTGCCAGGTGCTCACTTTTCTCCTAAAAATGGTTCTTTTAGTTTATTTCTGAAGTTTATAACTATTGCTCAATGTGCCTCTGATGTGCTGGATTGAACCTCAGTAAAAATCTGCATTACTGACAGCAGATGCCCTGAAATATTTGTTTGGAGCTGAGGATTATGGTGCTCACCAGTGGGGCAGGGATTAAAAACTTTGGTTTTCAGGCATTTTTCTAGCGAGGTGCAGCTCTGGGTGTTCAGTCAGGCTCTTCAATTTTAATTAATAGAATTTATTTTGGGGGTCATTCCTGGAAGAAGTTCTAAAAGTGGATATTTATTTGGAATTCTGTTGCACGAGGTGTTACTTGAGCTCGCTTTTTGTCACTTTTGGGAGAAAGGGAAGGGCAAGATGTTCATTTGTTAGAGTTCGACATCAGAAGTGCCTCTCCTCTAACCCTGTCTGCCTGTCCCTGTGTCCCCAGTGCCTGCTGGGAGTGGCCTATTCCTTGCTGGCCTGTGCCCTGTGGCCCATGGTGGCCTTTGTCGTCCCAGAACATCAGCTGGGAACTGCCTATGGCTTGTAAGTACTTCCATGGATTTGTGCAAATCCAGAGCACCAGCAGGAGCAGGAGATGGAGCAGCTCTGCTGGAGCAAAGGCTGGGAGAGTTGGGATTGTCCAGCCTGGAGAGGAGAAGCTTTGGGGTGACCTGGAGAGGGACTTGGGACAAAGGATGGAGGGACAGGACCCAGGGAATGGCTTCCCACTGCCAGAGGGCAGGGCTGGATGGGAGATTGGGGGGGACTTCTTCCCTGGGAGGGTGGGCAGGGGCTGGGATGGAATTCCCAGAGCAGCTGGGGCTGCCCCTGGATCCCTGGCAGTGCCCAAGGCCAGGCCGGACACTGGGGCTTGGAGCAGCCTGGGACAGTGGGAGGTGTCCCTGCCATGGCAGGGGTGGCACTGGATGGGCTTTAAGGTCCCTTCCATCCCAAACCATTCCCTGATTCCTGACACTCCTGAACCATTGGATCTGAGCAGTTCCAACCCATTCCTGGTTCCCAGCTCCTCCAGGTTTGGAGCAGGAAGCCCTGGCTGCTCTGGGGATGTGGCTTTGGGACACAGCACGAGGCTGGGGGGAGGCACAGGAGCTTCTGCAAAGCTGGAGCCCTGCCTTCCACATGTCCCAGCAAACAGGGAAAGCTCATCTCCTGTTAGCTCAGTGCCACTGAGGAGCTTTCCCTAAGGAATCCACATCCATGTGGTGGTCCTGCTCTGTCCTAGCATGCAGTCCATCCAGAACCTGGGCCTGGCAGTGATTGCCATAGCAGCTGGCATGATCCTGGACACCAGGGGATACCTGTTCCTGGAAGTCTTCTTCAGTGCCTGTGTTTGCTGTGAGTGTGGGACACGCTGGGAGTGGCTTCAGGAAGCTTTGTTGGGCTTTTTTGCTTCATATTTCCTGGAAAACAGAAATGACTCCTCTTCTAGAGGTGTCAGCTGGGGCAGTGCTGAGATGAACTCACAGCCAGTGAAGTGGTTTGGGGTTTTCTTGAAGGGTGAAGTGTTTCAGTGTTTAAAAAAATGGAGTAAAAGATAGACAAATAATAGTCTTTTAGAGTGCAAGTTTAAAATAAGAATCCTTTTCTGAATTACCACGTGCTGTGAGCATGGGGGATTTACAAAAGCAGAAAACTCCTCTGAGTTACAACTGCCATGAAAAATCTTGGTTGTGGGTTGAACCTGTTCATTTATTGCCAGCTAAACCTGTCCCTTTCCTTTCCCAGTGTCACTGATAGCCGTGGTCATGCTGTACTTTGTGAATCACCTCGCAGGTGAGTGTTTGCAGCTTCTCTTTCTCTTCACCTCAGTCTTTACTTCTGTAAAACCATTCCACAGACTTCTCAGTGCTCTGAGAACCTCTGTGGTGAGTTTTGATACCAAAGGCACAGAAATCCCAGTTTTCAAGGTCTCAGTGTGCCCGTTGCTGCTGTTACAGGTGGTGATCTCAACTGGTCTGCAAAGAAAAGGGCAAAACTGCAAAAAGCTGCTGCTTCTGAGTGAGTACAGAGCCAGTGAATATCAGTGGCCTTGGGAAATGTTTGTCCTGGAGGGATTCAGTAGATCATTGTCTCGAGTCTGTTTTGGGCTGGATTGATTTTCTCACCAGTCTGTATCAGGATTTCGTATTCCTGCCCCTGTGGATCAATATTTGAAGGAGCAGTTATCCAGGTGTCCTTTCCTGCCACTTTTCCTCTCTATTTTCTTCTATTTCAGTGCCCTTCCAACTGAAATGTGGTGGAAAATGTTGAGTTTAAATCACAGCACTGATGTGAAACTCAGCTTGGGGTCAGATCTGTCACAAGTGCTCCTCTTACAGTGAGAAGTTTTAATTTTTAGGAAGAAAATAGGGCAGGACTTTTCAGTAAAATGGGATTCACTTCCTTTAAAAGGAAATGGAGCACTTTAGGTGGCAGAAAGGGTTGGAATAAGGAAATTTTGGCAGTTCATGGAATAATTTGGGTTGGGAGAGACCTTAAAGCCCATCCAGTTCCCAGCCCTGCCATGGGTGGGGACACTCCCATAGATGGTTCATCCTATTAAAATATGTTCATTATTCTTAATTTCACATTTTTTATGTGAGAGAATAAATCAATGTGTGGCAAATCACAGCTTGCAAAACCACACCTGTAGAGTCCCAGATGCTGCTGTGTGAAGAACATGGAATTTTCCCTTTGGAATGCTCTCTGTTCTGACCTGATTCAGCTCAGCAGCTCCCTCACATCCTGGAGCTCATTTCCTGTAGTTCTGTTGGAATTCTTTAGTTTTTAATAGGTAATTACATCTCACCTGCAGATGTTGTACATCACACAGTTGTATATATATTTTATAATATCATACCTGTTTGATCCAGATACTTTGCTAATAACGTGTTTCTTACAAATGGATTTATGGGCTTGTCCAACACTGGACTGTGCCCATATGGTGGTACTTAAATTAATCCCCAAAAACCCACGGCACCTGTGAGCAAAGGGAATTGGTGAGGTTTGATATGGTTTTTTCCTTTTTTTCCCACACATTAATCTTGAGGAAAGCTCAAGGAAATTAAAACCTGACTTAATTGTGATGGGTTTCCTTGAGCCAAAGGGATTTTTAATCCAATTTTTTTAATACAAACACACCAAACCCTTCCCAAACCTCAGAATTCTGTGTCCAAACAGAGCTGCTTCTCCCCCATGTGTAACGATTCCAGTGATTCCTGTGGATCTGTGGGGTTTAGGATGCCCCAGGCCAGTGTTTGCAGTAATTGTTGTCCCACTGTTTCTTTCAGAAAGGAAAGTTGAGTAGCAAACCCCATCCCGAAGTGGGAACACTTGATCAGCACCACCACCACTGAAGAAGGAGAGTTTAGGGTGCACTGTAGTTGTCTGGAAGATTCATTAACAGCTGGGCTTTGCCTGGTCCCTGCTTTGTTCTCACCTGTCCTGGGGGCACAGCTGGGCAGGGTGCCCTGGGGTAAAGCCTGAGCTCGGAGCCCTCCTGTGCCCACACCTGGCTGGAGGTTTCTGATCCAAAGGCATTTTTTGTTCTCTGGTAGAGCTCACCCCGAGCTCTCAACAGCTCACTGCTGCTCTTGTCACTGTCTTAATGCAAAATCCACTTTTTAAATGTATTTCCAGCTCTGGGTTTGTTTCCTTTCGACACTTTGATGGAAAAAGAGCCACAAATGCTCAAATGGACTTTTTTTTTTTGTAGGAGATTTCTGAATTCTGAGACTGCTGAGCAGTCTTTTATTGCCTTCTTGATTCTCTTTGTATTGCAATGTTTACTTTAAGGGATGCAAGTTTGTTTAACAGATACAAAAGTTGTTACAGGAGCTCCCTGAGCACGTTGTAATGTGTGAAAAACCAAAAGATTTCTCTTTCTGCTGAAATCTTGGAATGAAATAAAAGGAACCTGCAGAAAACAGCCTCTCTGTTTCTTTACACTGAATTACTGACCCCTGCATGTCTCAGGGTCATTAATCTGATACCCCAAAACATTGGAATAACCAGAATTCCCTGCTTGGCTCCACACTGCTCAGGGCAAACATCTGAAGGCACTTTTCTTTTGCAGAGCAGAAGAGCAGGAGAGGCTCAGACGGCAGAACGAAGATGATTTGGCAAAATTGCTGCCAAAAGCTGATGCCTTTAGTTTAAGGAATAAATACCTGTCCAGACTTGGAGCTCAGGTATCACTAACAGGGGGTCATAGGACAATGAAAAACTGGAGTAATCAGGGGTTTATTTTAGAAATTTGGCTGTTCCTAACAGCCAGCAGCTCCAGCTGTGAGTGAAGCTCCTGGGGCTTGTTCTCAGAAATAAATCTCCCAGTAATTAAAAATCTAACGAAGGAAAGGAATCAATGGCTGGCCCACCCCAGAAGTTGAGGAATGTCTTAATTTTATTTTTTTGCAGCTCCCAGCTCATTACTCCTCCTGTTTATCAACCCTGGCCCACAGGAGTGTGTTGAAATAGCACCTTGGCCTCTGGAAAAGCAGGAATGCACTGAATTTCCTGGGACACAGAGCCCAGCACAAGCAGATGCTCCGTGCTTTGCTGCAAGCCTAGATCCTAGATTTCAAATATTGGCTAAATCTCCTCCTTCCTGGGCAATTCAGAGATCCTGATGGGAAATTCTGGCTCTGGTGGAACCTCTGAGTACCTGCTCCAGCCTCCTGTCTCAAATACTCCGTGAGTAGCTGAGTCAGTGGCCAGGATTGGATCTCCGGGTGTGAAATGGGAAAATTCCCTAATTAAATTGCTGGGATGAGCCTGGATGGAAGTGGGGCTTTTCCAGCCTCTCCTCTTGGACACCTTGGTTGCTCTGTTCCACGTTTCTGGGAGGAAAAGGTAAGGAGAAACTCCCAAGTGAGTATTTCAGAGGAAACTCCGCTTCCAGAAGTACCAAAAGTGCTAACCCTGGAATTCGTCCCAGCTCAGGAGCAGCAATAACCTCTGCAAGCCCTGAATCATGTGAAAACTGATACATTTTTAAGAGTTTGTGACTAAAAACTGCAAAAAGAGTTAAAGCAATAACTGAATTTTGCTTGCAGAGGGAAAAGCCTTCAATTCCCTGGTGAAACTCAGCGTTTTCCCATCGTTTTCAATGGAAGGCTCCTTGCTGAACCGGGAGTTCCCAGAGCTCCTGCAGAGTGCATTTTGCTTTGGTTTAATTACTCCTCAAGGTAATGAGGGATAATTTATCCAAAGTGAGCTGATCTTGCTTTAAAGGGCAGGGGCAGGGGGTTTGTGGAACCCCAGGAACAGGGGCGATGTTCCTGGGATGACTCCAGGGAATCCTCGTGTGCCACAAAACGCTCCAGAGCCTTTGGAAATGTTTGGCTGTGGAGAGAGGAGTTTGTTGGGATACAAATATTACATTTTACGTAGAATGTTTTATTTTTGCCTACAGTAATTTAAGCAGAACTCATGGTCTTAAAGCTGGTTTTAAAAGAGACTTTGCAGTGGAGATTTCTTTGATGTTCCTGGAAAACTCTCATCTTCCTGAAGGGCTGTTTTGGGTGGAAGTTCTGGATTCTGAAGGACAATTGGCAAAACAAAGCAGCAGCCTGGGAGCTTCCTGCCCCCCTGAGCTGTGCTGGTTTTTACTGGTCCTTTCTGGGCTCCTCGGCACTGAGGGGGTGGTTGGTTGGTTGGTTTCCTTGCAGACTGTGAATTTTAGGTGTTTTTAAATAAAAATGGACACTGGCACCTGTGGTTTTTGGCTGTTGAGGGTTCTGGGGTTGCCTTTGGGAGTTGTTGGGGCAATTTTTAAGCAAAGTTTTGTTTCCCCAAAGGGGTGGAGGGTTTGGGGGAATTTTCTCTTTGAGGATCCGAAGGCAAATCTGCCCCCGTTATGGATAATGAGTTTTTCTTGGGGGGGGGAGAGAAATAAATTGAATTTTGCTCTTCATCTTCTGCTTCTCTTGAACTCTGACATATTTTGGTTGGAGAAGCTCCTCTGCTGTTCCCTCGAGGTTGGCATTTCATGCATGATCCAACCCTGAAGTTCCTGTTTTCCTTCGTTTTCAGTTCCTGAATTCTCTGTACCCTTCAGGCTCCTGCTCCAGTCCTGGGGGGTACTTCTGCAAACAGAGCAACTTCCCCTGGCAGCTGCAACCCCCTCCAGGCAGGATCTGAGTGTGGGAAAGGGGATTAACCCTCACTGGGTAGTGATGGAAACATTTATTGAAAATGTCTCAAAATCAGGAATTTACTGGACCAACTTCCTCAGAATCGGCTTTGTGCCACTGCCCGCAGCGGCTGCGGAGCCCTGCGGGAGGAGGGGCCGTGGGTGAGCTCAGGGAACTGGTGCGGAGGGAGCTTTATCCCAGGAAATCCTCTCTTTTTCAGGCATCCCTCACTAGAGGTCAGCCCTGCCCCGCTGCTGCCTCGGGAGCGTTGGGAAATTGGGATCGAAAGCTCCAAGGCTGCAGCTGCTGAGGGCGGTTCGGTGCCTGATTTACCCGGCTTGGTCCTGGCACAGGGAGTCCGTCCCTGGCACTGTCCCTGGAGCGCCCTGGGACAGTGGGAGGTGTCCCTGCCCATGGCAGGGGTGGCACTGGGTGAGCTTTAAGGTCCTTCCAACCCAACCCAATCTGTGATTCCATGGAATAGAGTCCAAGCTTTGGGAAAAGCACCTCAACCCCTCACTTCTCTTCGACTGAATTTATTTTCAGGGTGGGTAAAGTCTTGGTGTTCTCCATTACCAGGGGAGGCTCAGGGTGGGCAGCAGCAGGAATTTCCCCATGGAAAGGGTGCTCAGGCCTTGGCAGGGGCTGCCCAGGGAGGTTTGGAGTGCCCATCCCTGGAGGTGTCCAAGGAATTCCCGGACGTGTCCCCAGTGCTCTGGGCTGGGGATAAGGTGGGGATCAGGCACAGCTTGGACTCAGTCTTGGAGCTCTTTTCCAGCCTCAGGGATTCTGGGATTCTGTGGCTCTTCCATGTCTTACTGAGTGGGTTTGGGGAGTTTATTGTGGATCAGCTTTGTCTGATCCAGCTGGACCTGACCTTTGGAGGAAAACCTCCTTGTCCCTTTGGGATTTGGGGCTGGGATCCCTTTGTTCTTCAAGCCAAAGCTGGGGCCTCCCAGGAAACAGAAGGAAGGAAATAATTCCTGCTCTGCTTCCCCTGACCAAGCTGCTCTGCCTGGGATTCGGATTTCACAGCTGTGGATCTGTAAACACGGGGCTGCTCCTCAAATGATCGCAATCAACGTTAGCCCTGAATTAATTGAGTTGTTTCCGTGTTTACAAAGCTCTGTGCGTGGGCACAGAGCAGCTGGGAATGGCAGGGGTTGAGCCCGGTGGCGCTGGCACCATCCCCATTTCTGCTGGCAGCCGGAACGGGGACGGGGCAGGAGCGAATGGGGGGCACGGAGCGGCCCCGTGGCAGCTGGGGGGAAATGCTCCTTTAGGGCTGGGGCAAACCCAGAGGGACATCTCGGGTGTCCCTTAAATCCTGATGGGAATTCCCTTCAGCTCCAGACTTCAGCACTTCGTTAAAAATCCTGCTGTGTTCCCAGAATGTCTGCGGGTGAGTTTATGTGGATTTCCAATGTTATTTGATATTTTTAGATAGGTCTTTGGGGGTTTGTTTTACAGCGTAGCAGCAGGAGGAAATCAGCTTTAATTTGTTGGACCGGAGGAGGTTTTTGGGGTGTCCCTCGTTGCCCATCCTGCATCTCAGACCCCCCGTGAAGACGAAATTCAGAGCAACCCTTGACTTTCTCATCCATCAGAGCACACATTGCTTAGAAGAGCTCCCTAAAGCAAATTTCCCAGGCTTTTAGATCGAAACAACCACTCCAAGCAGTTTGTAGGGAGACTGGAGGCGATGTCCCAGCTTATGAAACGTGTGAGGAGTGATGGATACACACAGGGAAAGCTGAGGGAAAATGGGAGGGGAGAGGTGGCGTTCCCAGGCTCCACAGAAATCCAACAGCTCCACATTTAGATGGATTGGTTGTCCTGCCAGTGGGTCCTGATGTAAACACAGGGACATGTAATGGATTGGCTATAATGTCAATATTAGTTTAGAGCTGACTCCAGGAAAAATCTCTCACTGGTAGTGCTGGAATTGGGAATTCCAGGCTTTCTTCTGCTGGAGGGGAAAGCAGATCCAACGCCCTTTCCTTTTGTAATGGGGGAGTTAAATGAAAATGAGGGACTGAGAGCAGAGGTGAGCTGGCTCAGGGCATTGCATGTCCTGGAATTGGTTTGGGGATTTTCAGGGCAGTAGGAGGCTGAAGAGGGAGCACATCCTGCGTTTTGGAGTATCCGGAACTTGCAGCCCTTGGGTTGGGGAATGGCCCCCAGAGGGCAGGGTTAGATGGGATGTTGGGGAGGAATTCTTCCCTGGGAGGGTGGGGAGGTGCTGGAGTGGATTTTTCCAAGGATGCCCCATCCCTGGCAGTGCCCAAGGCCAGGCTGGACAGGGTTTGGAGCAGCCTGGGACAGTGGAAGGTGTCCCTGCCCATGGCAGGGGTGGTGCTGGGTGGGCTTTAAGGTCCCTTGCCATCCAAAGCATTCCACACTTCCATGATGCTGGCATCATGGTCACTTCCATAAGGCCATATCCATACATTTCTGTGACATTTCTATTCCCATTAATCATTTTTAAGGTGTCACATGAAGAGCACAACCCACAGACTCAAATTTATCCCTTTGCATGGAATAATTTTTTTCCTCCTCCTTTCCTCCTGCATTTCCTGCTCTCCCTTTGCCCAGGCTGCTGCTCCGAAGGGTTTGTTCAGGAGCTTAACCCAATTACAGCCCTCAGGAACAGAGCCTGATTACCCTGGACATCCTTTTGGTATCCATCACTGGAATATTGCCTGACAGGGTTAGCAATTGGCCTCCCGATGAACCAAAGCGCTCAGGAGCTCATTCCAGCGAGGAGCACGTTCCGGATTGCCCAGCACTGCCAGCAACGTTTCACATTCTCAGGACATGGCTTTGCTGGGGATTCATCCACGTTTTTCTGCCTTGAGGTGGAAAGCAGTGTCTGGACTGAAAGCAGCACTTCCCGAATTGCTGATGTGATCCCTGTCCCAGCTGCTTCATGGACACGCCGGACACTTCACCGGAGAAGCTCCCTTGGAGGAGCTGCAGCAGCTGGAATCAGGAAGTCAAATGCATTCCCAGAGCTGCAGGGCTAAAAGGCAGGAATTTAAGTGCCTCCATGTATTTTCCTGGCTCAGAACAAAGCTGGTGCATTTTTCAGGGAAGCAAAGCTCCCCGGGGTTGCGTGTGCTCCAGGATTGTTAACATGGATCCATGGGGAGGGATGGATGGAGCTTTGGGCACAAACAGGGATGGCCAAGCCTTGGGCTCCAGGATCAGTCCCTGGGCTGGCTCAGGCACCTCCCAGGATCCCAGGGCTTGGAATAGTCTCATAGAATCATGGAATCACAGAATCCCTAAGGTTGAAAAGATCTTTAAAGTCATCAAGTCCAACTCTCAACCCAGCAGCTCCACGTTCCCCGCTGAACCACACCCTCAAGTGTCACATCCATGGGTTTTTGAACAATTCCAGGGATGGGGACTCTGCTAAACTTTCCATTTGCTCAGACATCTCTGGAATTCATGTGAATGTTGGTGTAAAAACACAACAGAAAAACTCATTTCAGCCTTTCCTGATAGGGAAGCATTCCTTGCTTTCCCAGGCTCCCCAGGGAATCATCCTGGCCCTGATTCTGCCAGAGCTCCAGGAGTGTTTGGACAAAGCCCTCAGGCACAGGGTGGGATTGTTGGGGTGTCTGTGCAGGGCCAGGAGTTGGACTGGATGATCCCTGTGGGTGTCCCTTCCAGCTCAGGATATTCCATGATTCATTTGTCTTGTTTTCTCAGGGAAACAGAAGTGGTGAGTGAAGCCAAAATGACCTTTTTTTTCCCCCCACAGATTATCTTCCTATTAAGGGAATTCTTGGACAATAAACTGTGGGTTTACATTTCCTTCTGTGCAGCAGAAACCCAGCAAATCCTGTTAAAAACTGGCACCAGCAGATTTCCATGTGCCGGCTGCTGCCCCTCCCTGGGCTCCTGCAGGAATGTGGGGAGAATGTGGGGCACTCTTCAAGTTCTCTGCCTTGGACTGGGATAATTGCCCTTAATTACCATCCATCTCCACTGGAAAATGTTCTTTCCCAGGAGAATCTTGCAGAAAGAGATCTGATGCTCCAGCGGGTGCAGATTCCAGCTCCGAGCCGTGCTGATATCCAGAGGAAAATCATTATTCCAGTGGCTTCTTTAACAGCTCCTTGGATTGGGAATGAATTAATGGCAGCCTGGCACCATTAGGTGTTAACGGGCTCCCTCTGATTTATTTTTCCTGGCAGTCCTCCCCTGCTCCATGCATCATTCCCAACCATTCCATTTCCCTGGCGAGTGGAGAACGAGGGCCTGGAGCCAACTGGAGCTTAATGGGATCTCCCATCATTTTTAAGGGTGAGTTATGGAATGTCACACGGAATGTTGGGCCACACTCCGTAACCTCCTGGTGACATCTGCGTTGTCCCAGAGCAGCTCCAGCTCCCCAGCTGCTGTTCCCCAGCCCTTTGGGGATGCTCTTGTCATTCCAAACCTCTTCCCGAGCTCCAGGGATGCTTCAATAAAAGACAGGGAATTCTGTTGTGGAGTATTAAAGTCAGTATTTATTTGCGAGAGTCACTTTGGGGGGGCTTAATTGGAGCAGGTTTTGTGCTCAGGCTGCAGAATGGGGCAATAAAGATCAGAGATTGATGTTTATGAGCAGATTAAACACTTTAGCTGGGGGGATCGAAGTTATAAATGACAGCCCTGCCCGAGCTGGGATTGGCCACCGGAGATGTTGCTGAGTGCCCGTGGTGTTTAATGAGCTCGTTTGTTTGCAGGCCTCCAACTGCATCAGCCCCGGGAGTTTATTGAAACTGTGTTTAAAATAACAGCATGCCGAGTGCCAGAAATACGGGATAGGCTTGTGTGGGCTGGGTCAAATGGCCCAGAGGGAAAAGCGGGAGCTGAAAGCAGAGATTTGGATTTCCAAGGGAAGTCTGAGGGTTTGAGGAGCACAAGGAGTTCTGTCTCTTGGCTCTACACTGACGGAATTTTTGTTTCTCCTAGTTTTTGGTTATTTCACTGTAAACATGAGGCCTCAGCGTGCCAGGTGTCAGAAATATTGGATATGGGCTGGGGTCAAATATTCCAGAGGGAAACAGCAGGAGTTAAAAGCAGAGGTTTGGATTTCCAAGGAAGTCTGAGGGCTTGAAGAGCATGAGGGATTCCATCCCCTGGCTCTACACTGGTGGAATTTTGTTTCCTTCTGGTTTTTGGTCATTTCACTGTAAACATGAGGCCTCAGCGTGCTGGGTGTGAGAAATATTGGATATGGGTTTGTGTTTGTGTTTGTCAAATACCCCAGAGGGAAACAGCAGGAGTTGGAAGCAGAGATTTGGATTTCCAAGGAAGTCTGAGGGCTTGAGGAGCACAAGGGATTCCATCCCATGGTTCTGCACCACTGGAATTTTGGTTTCTCCTGGTTTTGGGTCATTTTATCACAAACACAGGGGCTCAGTGTGCAGCACATGTTTGTGGGGTGTCCCTGCAATGCTGGGTTATGCTGGATAACCTGGTTATCCGTGGAAATGAAATGTTCCCACTCCCAGAGGTCATGGAGAGACCTCAGCAGAACAATCAGATCTTGGGAAAGATCGTGGGGCCGTGTGGAACTGCTTGGGTTAAAGTTTAATGGATGTTTTGTCCCTGCTGGGAGAGTGCCCCTGGTGACTCCAGCATTTCCCCTCTGTCCCTGAAAGGAGAGGAAATGGAGATTTGTCTAAATGGCAGAAAAGTGGGAATATCCTGAGGTAATTTGCTTACAGCTGGTAGGGCACGGCCTAAAAATCAAAAGCATAATACTCACATAATAGAGATTTGATGAAAGCGGCGCTGAGATAATTTTGTTAGATTGTCCCTAAGCTCCATAGCTGAAAACTCACAGAGAAAGGCTGGAATTCAGTCTGCTCTCAGAGGAGAATAAATTCTATTTCCTTACTTGCTGAGGGAGATTTATAATTGGGGTAAAAACTGAGCTCTGAATTAATCTCAGTGCAGGATTGTGGCATCAAAAGCTCCCCATTGGCTCCCTGTCCCCGGGCTGTTCTTTGGTAGAGAATCATTTGTTTTACTCCAAAGAGCCCCTTTTTTCTTCCTCTATGAAAAAGTTGCTCTTTCTTTCCTCGTGGCTGCATTTCCTCTCGGGAGATCCTGATTAAACACTTCAGTTCAAAAGCCTTTGCACAGTGCAGGCGTTTGGGGAGGGAGGATCCATGGGGATGCTGGGGGTGCTGGGGCTTCAAACAGGCTCTGCCTCCTTCCTCCCACATCAGCACCTTGGATGCTCTTCCCTGGGAGGAGGGAGGGGGCCTTTCAAAGGGGAGAAACTGTTATTTAGAGTGATGTTATTTAGAGTGATGTTGTTTGAGGTGATGTTGTTTGAGGTGATGTTGGTTACAGAGGTGTTGTTTAAAGCAGCAGCTGATGGGTTCCCAGCCCCTCGTGCAGGTGTTGTTGCCCTCATTTTATTGGGGTGGGAAGGAGGTGCCCAGAGCCCCCCTGAGGATAAGGAGAACCCCAATTCTGCCCCTGGCTTTGGCATTGCTGGATAACAGGATCATGGAATGGTTCAGGTTGGAAAAACCCTCCAAGGTCACGGAGTCCAACCACCCCCAGCTCTGCCAAGGCCACTGCCCCCAAGTGTCACATCCACAGGGCTGTTAAACCCCTCTGGGCAGCAGTGCCAGGGCTGGACAACCCTTTCCATGGTCAGATTATTCCCAATATCCAACCTAAACTTCCTCTGCTGCAACTTGAGGCCGTTCCCTCTCCTCCTGTCCCTGTTCCCTGGGAGCAGAGCCCGACCCCCCCGGCTGCCCCCTCCTGTCAGGGACTTGTGCAGAGCCACAAGGTCCCCCCTGAGCCTCCTTTGCTCCAGGCTGAGCCCCTTTCCCAGCTCCCTCAGCCGCTCCTGGGGATCCAGCCCCTTCCCAGCTCCGTTCCCTTCCCTGCCCCAGCCCCTCCAGGTCTGTTTGGTGGGAGTCAGCACCAGCCCCTCCTGCTCTAATTGCACCTTTCCCTCACGAGCCCTGGTGGAAAATAATTAAATGTCAGCCCAGCCGGGCTCGGTTTGAGCCCCTGAGGGCACCAATTAAATGTAATAACGGGAACTGCAGCTTCGAACAAAAATGTGGGGTTTTCCTAAAGGAATGAGGTGAAGTCTTTTTACACAGCACGGAGCGGGAGGCTTTATTTCCGTGTTTCCGTGTAAGTGTCACTCCTGGAAAGCCTGAGGGAACGTCTGAGGAGGAGCCATTTCCACCCAGGAAACAGAGGCAGGAAGATGCTCGGGGGGCAGGAGTTCTGTCCTTGCCCAGAGCAGCTGTGGCTGCCAAATCCCTGGCAGCGTCCAAGGTCAGGCTGGAGGGTGCTTGGAGCAGCCTGGGATAGGGGAAGGTGTCCCTGCACAGGGGATGGAATGGGATGGGCTTTAACATTCCAAACCATTCCATGATTCTGTGATTCCTCTCTGCTGGCAAAAAAAAGGGAATTCGTGTGGACAGAAGCCTGAGCTGGAGGTTGTTCCCTCTGGAGAAGGGAATGCTGCTCCAGCAGCAGCAGCAGCTTCCTGGGAGCACTGGAGAAGCAACCCCCACCTCCCATCCGAGGGAAATAAAGCACCGGAATGATCCCAATAAATCCCGATAATTGTGCCTGGCAGCATGTGGTAATTTAGAACAGATTAATCTAACGAGCCTTGAAGAGGAATAAACAACAAACATCTCCGTGCAGCGGGAGCGCTGCTCTCCTCCACCCCGCCCGGATACCCCTTACTGCTCCTAAACAGCATCCACCCGCGAGGAGAAGGCACAAGGCATTAACCACAGGGAGCTGGGCAGAGCCAGAGGGGAATTCCCAGCATCGGGAATGTGCTGCCCCCGTGGCTGGGTGTGCCTGCGGTGGGAAGCAGGCTTTGGAATGGGGGCTGGGCTCCTGGGGCTCAGGTTGGATTTTGTATCCCTCATTTCCCGGCGGGCTGGATGCTGCTGGCAGGGTTGGGGCAGGGATTCGCCAGCGTCTCCATGGAAAAGGATGGAGCCACAGGTGGAGCTGGGCTCATCCACATCCTGCTGGAGAGCAAATCCACGGAGCTGAGACCCAGCAGTCTCCTCCTGACAAATGCAGGGATAAATCCCAGAGGAAAACTTCCTCACCTGGAAAAACAGCCCCTGGAGCCGTGGGGGTGGGGAGGGTGAGCCGTGCCTGTTGCCCTCTGTGCGTGCCCGGGGCGAGGATTTCAGCTGGAGCAGGAATTTCGGCTGGAGCAGGAACGTGTGGAAGATGGATGCGAGGGAGCCCCTGCGCATCTGCTGCTCTGGAGCGCTCCCTCCATCTCTCCCCTCGCTGTGGTGCCGGTGGTTGGGTGAGATCCATCATTCCCTGCCTTTCCTGCCGTGCTCCCAAGGCTTTCTCCAGCAAAATGCTTGGATCGGCAGGAAGCAGCACCAGAGGCTCCCGCATGGAATTTTCCCTGCTCCCTTTTTCCATGCAGGGCCTGGGCAAAGATATTTTGCCGGTGCACACTGCAGGGGCGTGGATGGGTGAGGCCGTGCCAGAGGGTGAAAGGAGCTGGGAAGGGGAATTTGGGACGCTTGGAGGTGGAATGTCCTGCTGGGAATGAGGTGGGAAGCTCGGCATGGCAGGAGGGAAATTTCCCTGTGGGAATTACTGGGTGCAGCTGGGGCTGGGCACCTGAGTATTCGCAGGGGTTTTGCATCCTGGTTGAAATTGTAAAGGTGGCAGGATTCATGGAGGACACCTGGGAAAGGTGCCAGGGACGGGGTAAGGTGTACCGGGAAGGAAACTGCAGCCCAGGAAAAGCCCACAGAGGGATTCCATGGGAAGCCACCTCGATCTTCTCCCAGGAAAGCAATTCCCTGCTGTGGTGCCACACCTGAGAGCGGCAGATCCTGCTCCCAGCAGGGTTTGGAGGCTGCTGGAATCCCTGGAGCTTTAAGAAAAGTGGGAAAGGGAGGAGGAGGGGGGAGCACATCCCTGTGGCCTCCTGAGCCTGGCTCAGGTGGGTGTTGAGGGGCTGCTCATGGAATGGGATCTGGGACAAGGTGGGGCTGTGGACAGGGAAGGGATGGTTGTTGCTTGTCTCCCTGGGGTTTGTCCATGAGTTTTCCATGACGTGGGAGTGTGTTCCTGTGCAGGATAGAAACCTGTGGGCTGGGAATTGCCCAGGACTCCCAGGAATCTTTTCCTGTGCTGTCACTTCCCTAAGTAGAAAGGTCGTCCCTGTCTCCTGCGTGTGGGAAAAGTTTGGAGTTAATCAAAACCCCATCAGCCCCCAAATCCCAACAGTTCCCATTTCCCAGGAAAAGAGCAATCAGCAGCTGTGTGTCCTGCCTTATCCCACAGCTCCAATCCCAGAGAAATGTCTTCCCTGATTGCAGCAACCCTGGAGCAGGGTTATCCAGCAGCTTTCCCCGCTGCTGGGATGTGAGGTGGATGGACAAAACCCAGGGATATTTCATCCATTTGTGGTTGGGCGTCTTTCCTGAATGCTTGGAGATTTGCAGGGATCCTTTGCACCAGAAATGGATTTGAAATGGACAATTGAGACCCCCTGGAATAAGCAGAGAAGGAATTCTACTTAAAATTTTAAGTGCCATGGGCTGAGTTCTTGGGCTGTTTCCTGGGTGAAAAGTGGGAAGCGTGGCCTGAGCCTGGAATTCCACAGGCTCACGGAACAACAGCAGTTCCAGAAGGGCTGATTTGGGGCAGTTTGCAGCCAGCAGCCCCTGGTTAATTAACGGGATGTGTTTGACCTTGGCACGCTCGGGGTGAGCCCTGCTGCTCCCTCCGTTGTGTTCTTGCCTTTGGATCAGCATTCCCTGCGCCTGGAATTGTTGGATGGGCAGATCAGGATCTTGTCTGGGAGCTTTGGTTCATCCCCAGGGCTCTGCCGTGCTGTTCTGTCCTCTGTGGGATCTCCATAGTAACGGAGCAGGGGGATGTTGTGCCTCGGATTTTTATCCTGGCTGGAAACACCAGGGCTGGCCGATATTTGTCTGTATTTCTGCCCACTGCTCCTCTGGAGCATTAGGAGCTTGTGCCTTTGGCTTCCAGGGCACTGCCCCTTCTCCTGGGGGTGTGGATCCAGCTGGGATGGGCAGGAGGAGCCTGGGATGCTCTGGGAATATCCCGGGCACGCTGATCCCTTGTTTGCAAGCAGGAAGAGAGTCCTTGCTCCAGAGCACCGGTGATTAATGGTGCAAACCCCGATTTCTGCCCACAAATGGAGAAACTGAGGAGTGAAGTTATTCCAGGGGGTTGTGCAGTGGGTCAGAGTAGGGCTGGGTGGGAGATTGGGAAGGAATTGTTCCCTGGGAGGGTGGGGAGGGGCTGGGATGGAATTCCCAGAGCAGCTGTGGCTGCCCCTGGATCCCTGGCAGTGCCCAAGGCCAGGCTGGACATTGGGGCTGGGATGGGGAAAGGTGTCCCTGCCCATGGTCCGGATGAGCTTTGAGGTCCCTCCCAGTCCAAACCAGTCTGGGATGGGGATTCTTAGTGCCTTTATGGGAAAGGGTTTTTTTTGGGGGGGGCAGGGGGGAAATGCATTTTTAATTTTCTGGGAATTGCATTTTCCAAAGGCTGCTTCAGCAACCAGGTGTTGATTTACACAGCTCCACTCCCGGTGTGTTTGTAGCATGGTAAAGTATGGGAATAATTCTATATAGGGGGTGGATAGATATAGAATCACTGCCTAAATTATCATCATAATTAATAATAGATGTGATGTAATAGATGTAATTAATTATATATTTTATTTTTTACAAAATTATTTATTTTTATATATTGTATATAAAATATAAAAATTTTTAATATTATATATATAGTATATAATATATAGAAGAATAGAATATATGGAAGAAAGAATATATAATATATATATTCTATATAATATATATTCTATATATTTTATTAATATAAAATAACACGGGGAAAGTATATAAATAGCAAAGTAAAACCTTTTCACTGGTTCTTATTTTATTTTTGAATTTTTTTTCTTCCTTTCTTGATTTTTTGGGGGGTTTGGGGGTTTTTTTGTTCCTTCCTCTGGTTGTTTTTTGGTTGTTTGGTTTTTTTTAATTTGTTTTGGTTTTGGGTTTTAGGGGTTTTTTTTTGTTGTTTTTTGGGGTTTTTTTTGGTGGGGTTTTGGGGGTTTCTTTGTGTTGGTTTTTTGGGGGTTTGTTTGTGTTGGTTTTTTTGTGGTTTTTTTTGTTGTTGTTGTTGGTTTTTTGGGTGGGTTTTTTGTTTGTTTGTTTGGGTTTTTTTGGGGGGTTTCTGTAGTTTGGGGATTTTTTGTTCCTCTCTTGCTTTTTCCTTTGGGTTTTGTGTTTCTCCCCCAGCTCGGATGAATAAAATCTACCCAGGCACCCCTGCCAGGAGCTCCTTTCCCACCAAGGATTAAAAATGAAATTCAGACATCCTGCAGGGAAAAGCAGAGCCCCAACCTCCCCGTGCAGTTCCATTCCCAGCTCACGCTGGGCACAATTCCCTGTCCGTGCCTCTGGCTCCGTCTCCTCCAATATCCGGGCTGGCTCGGATGTTTAACCATAAATACATTGAACTCCCCGATCAAACGGCTCCTGCTGTAAATATTGGGGCCAGCCAGGGTGATTAAATATGAAAAATGACATTTACAGGGAGCTGCAGTCGCTGTGGGAGCGGAGCTTTCCCAGATTTTGGCTCCGGGCTGAGCTTTGCAGCATCCACTGCAGGAAAATGCGATAATTCCCCAAAAAACCCCACCTGGGAGTTACAGGGGGACGTCAGAGCCCTCTGTGTCCCAGGAAAAAGTCCTGAGCTTTAATCACAGGACCATGGAATTGGGAAGGTTGGAAAAGACCTCTGGGATCACTGGCCCAGCTCCTGGGTCCTTTGCAGGCTGACTTTGGGGCTATTTCGGAACGCTTTTGGCAATTTTCTGGTGAATTCCTGTTCACAGCGCGGGAGCCGACGGGGAAGGATTTCCACCAAGTTTCTAATGACGAGCCCCATTCCAAGAGAATCAGGGAATAAAGGCTCTGTTGCACCAGCAGTGAGAAGGGCACGGAGCTGCCACCCGGGAGGAGAATCCGAGGGGATCCACGAGAATGTTCTGCAGGATCTGAGAGCTCTTGCGCAGCACTTACAGAAATAAAGATAAATAAATAAAAACTTTAAAAGAAATAAAGTTGAACACATCATGGCACAACTCTGGAATGCCATTGTGTGTATCTCCCTCACAGTTCTGGGGTAGGATTTGGGGAGCTCGTTGGGTGTTGGTAACGGAGAGAAGGAACTGACTGCAAAGTCCGGGTCCATCCGTGCCTCTGCCCCCGCACCCATCAATAAATGCCCGGATTCTTTCCACCCGGACAACGTCCCTCCCTCCCACTGGGGCACATCCAGCACACCCTGCTGGGCTCTGGGGGGCTGTGGCAGAGGGAGACCCCCGGGGCCCTGCCAGGCTCTGCCACCTGGAATTGTCCCTGGTGGCACCGGGGGCTCCAGGAGCTGCCACCTCCAACATTCCAGAGCCTGGAGGGGCCGGCAAAGGGAACAGACTCCAGCAGGGACACCCCGGCCCAGCGGAGCCCCCAGGGCTTTGGGGGGGGGGGGCAGGGATACCCCTGGGGGACAGAAAGGGATGCCCAGGGCAGGGGGGGAAAGGGGGAACCCCCAAAGGGTCCCGGTGGGGGGCACTGGGGACACGGGGAGCAACTGAGGGGGAATGAAACCCCTCAGAGGAGCCACTGGGGGGTCACAGGAGGGAAACGGGGATTAATGAGGATACAGGGGTCACTCGAGGTCATTTGGGGTCACTCGAGGTCATTTGAGGCCCTCACCGGGGTTACCTGAGGTCACAGGGGTTACTTGAGGTCATTGGAGTATTTTTTAATTGATCATGGGGTTACTTGAGGTCATTTGAGGCCCTGAATGGGGTTACTTGAGGTCACAGGGGTTACTTGAGGTCATTGGAGTATTTTTTATTTGATCCAGGGGTTACTTGAGGTCATTTGGGGCCCTGACTGGGGTTACTTGAGGTCATAGGGGTTACTTGAGGTCATTTGAGGCCCTGACTGGGGTTACTTGAGGTCATTGGGGTCACTTGAGGTCATTTGAGGCCCTGAATGGGGTTACTTGAGGTCATAGGGGTTACTTGAGGTCACAGGGGTTACTTGAGGTCATTGGAGTATTTTTTATTTGATCCAGGGGTTACTTGAGGTCATTTGGGGCCCTGACTGGGGTTACTTGAGGTCATTTGGGGTTACTTGAGGTCATTTGGGGTTACTTGAGGTCATTTGAGGCCCTGACTGGGGTTACTTGAGGTCATAGGGGTTACTTGAGGTCATTGGAGTACTTTTTAATTGATCCAGGGGTTACTTGAGGTCATTTGAGGCCCTGATTGGGGTTACTTGAGGTCACAGGGGTTATTCGAGGTCATATGGGGTTACTCGAGGTTTTTTGAGTCCCTGATTGGGGTTACTTGAAGTCATTTGGGGTTACTTGAGGTCATTGGAGTGATTTTTATTCGATCCAGGGGTCACTTGGGGCCATTTGGGGCCCTGAGAGTTGGTCAAGGGGTCAGACAAGGGCACCAGTGAGATCTGCAGGAATTCCCCTTGTAACCAGCCCGGATCTCAGGGATCAACATTCCCGGGGCTCCTGCCCGGCCCCGGCCCTGTTCTCTGCCCCAGCAGCACCAGGAACCACTGGGGGCGTGGGCTGAGCTTTGGGCTGGGTGGGAGCGCGGGGAGGGAAGTGTGGGGCTCCTTCTGGAGGGGAAAATTATTGTATTATATTGTATTATATTATATCATATTATATTGTATTATATTGTATTGTATTATAGTGTATTATATTGTATTATATTGTAATATATTATATTGAATTGTATTGTATTGTATTATATATACATATAATATATATAATATATATAGTGATTTTTATGTATATATGATTATATATAATCATTATATATTATTGTATTATAGTACTACATTATATTACATTATATTACATTGTATAACATTATATTATATTATGATTTATATACATATAATATATATAATATATATAACATGTATCATGATTTTTATATATATATATGATTATATATAATCATTATATAATATTATATTGTATTATACTATATAATATAATATAATATAATATAATATAATATTATATTACATTATATTATATTACATTATATTACATTATATTACAGTATATTACAGTATATTATAATTTATATACATATAATATTTATATAATATATAGCATACATAATGATTTTTATATATATAATGATTATATATAAACATTATATAATATTATATTGTATTATAGTATTATATTATACTATATTACATTTTATTATATTACTATTATATTATGTTTTATAAATATTACATATTAAGATACAATAATAATATATAAACAATATCATTATATATTATTAATATATTGTATACAAATAATATTACATTATTATGCATCATATATTAATATTATATATTATTATATGTTATTACTATATTAATTATATTCATTATATTATAGATTAATTATATTAATATATTATTATAATAATATATAGATGATAGTATATATAATTTTTATATTAATATATTAAAATATTAATTATATTATGATATATTATATTATAATGTATTCTATGTATATATACTATTATATATGATAATATTCATAATATATAACTCATATTATTATTTTATATTATTAATATATTAATATGTAATATATAGCAATTATATTATATTATATTATATTATATTATATTATATTATATTATATTATATTATTATCAGCCTTTTGTTTCCCCACGATGGAATTGATGTTTGGGAGACAAAGGCAGAGCAGCAGATTTGGGAACGATGGTGGGGTTCCAGAGCAGAGCTGGAATTGGGGTGTTCATTTCCCTGGTTCCATCTTCTATCAGAAGCGCTGGGTCGGGGCTGCCTGAGAAGCCTTTAAAATCGAGGGGAAGAAAATTCCCGTGGAGAGATCCATGCCAGGGAACTGAGGTCAGTTTTTGGGATGGGAATGGGTTTCCTATCCCGTGTTCCAGTGACTCCAGCAGGCCCGGGAGCCCTCCCTGGCATTCGTGGTCTCAGCATCCTGGGCTGGCAGCAGGAGCACATTTGGCTTCGCCCTCTTTGCATCTTCAAAATGGGAAAAAAAGGGGGAAAAATTGGGGGCAAATGGGGAAAAAATTGGGGGGGAAAATGGGGGCGGAAAGGGGGAGAAGAACGAGGGGCATAAAAAGGGGGGGGAAGGGAGAAAAAAGAAAAAGGTGAAAATGGGGAACAAGGGGGATAAATGGGAGGGAAATGGACAAAAGAGGGGGAAATGGGGAAAAAAGCGGGGGGGGGGGAAATGGAAAAAAATGGGAGAGACGTGTCTAGAGAGCAGCGCATTTCCTGGGAAGTGCTGAGCGGCCCTGAGAAAGGAATCACGAGGTGGGGGCAGGTCCTGGTCCCGAAAAGTTCGGGAATGCCGAGACAGGCTGGAGCGGGGTGGACACAAACTCCCTTTTGAGGCTCCCCACCGCCTTCCACAGGGCGGGGATTTGAAGGAATGGGATCACCCCTCTGCCCAGGAGCGATGCTCTGCCGCGGTGGGGTTCCTGCAGCTTTCATCCCGCCCCATTTCCCACCCGAGCCTCGCCACGGGTCTTCCCTGGTGTCCTGCTTTGAAGGACGCCTGTCCGCCCTCCTGGGAACCTTCCTGCCGTGGCAAATACCCCCACCCCCCCCCTTCCCTCCGTGTCGTTGTAACTTTGGAATTACGGCGCTTCCAGGGAATGGTTTGGGAAAAGGAGTAAGAGAATACGTAACGAGAAAAACAACACCGGCAAAGGCAAACAGAATCCCAACAGCCGCCTTTTCCCAGCCGGGCAATTCCCCCTTCGGCGCGGCCGTGGGAGCAGCGGGATGACCGCGTGGGTGTGGGGTTTTGGGTTAAAGAGGAGAAAAAAAACCCCGAAAAAGCGGCAGAAAACAACGGGGTGCGGGCAGCTCCGGGAGGAGGGAGGAGGAGGAGGAGAGCGGGGATTGTTTGGGGTTTCCGCGGCTCTCACCTGCCCCGTGCCGTGTCCTGGGGGGGCAGCGGCAGCCGGGAGAGGCTCCCTCCCAGTGGGGTCGGGGGTTGGAATGTGCCAGTTCAAGGGTCGCTCTTGGGAGCAGAGGCTCACCCACGGTGGGAGAAGCAGTGAAGGACAGGACTCCGCGGTGGCAGCAGCAATCCCACACCAAACCCACACCTGTCCCCTCTCCGGTCCCCATGAGAGCCGAGCCCCGCCCCTGACCCCAGCCCAGCCCCCCAGATCTGTGCATTTCCCCAGAGAAACCCCCCAGCCACCAAACTCACCCCCAGCTCTGCAGCAGCTGCACCCCCTCCTCCCCATCCCGGCCGCAGCTTTGGTCCCTTAAGCACCGTCGTTCCCATCTTTTAGGTAGCAAACGGGAGAAAAATTCCCTGGGAGAAAGAAACAACAACAGCAAAAGAAGGATAAAACCTAACCTTCCACACCTGTCTGTCCCTAACGAGCTGGGGATTGGCACAGGTGGGATCCCACTGCCTTTGGCACTGAGGACATGGCAGCACCAAAACGGTGGCAGCAAACCCATCTGAGTTAAGAGACAAAGCTCCGAGGAAGCCATCCAGATGGCCTTTGGAACAGGGATTAATTTGCAATTTAACATCACTTTCGTACCAGCCCTGGCAGTGCCTGCTCGGGCCCAGCCCCACTCGAACGCAGCCCCATCCCCGGCTGCCCCTGAGCAGAATGAAGAGTCTGGAAATAAACTTCCCTTTAAACCCCCTCCATGTTTGCCACAGCCACGGGTCACCTCTGCTTCGGTGTCTGTGCTCTGTGAATTCCAAACCCAAATCATTCCTGCCCTGGCTGCCACAGGATTTTCATCTTCTTTACTTGGCTTTGGAGAGATTTTGTGGTGCCATTTTTGGATTTTACCAAGCCCCTACGAGTGCTGATTCCATCTCTAATTTGGCCTCAGTAATCCAGGCCCAGCAGGCCAGGCTGATGGGAAAAGGATAACACAGTGCTCAGAATGAAAATAACAACAATAATCATCGACAGTAATAACAATAATCATCAAAAACCAGCCAGGACTCCGCAAAGGAGGAGCGTTTGCACTGAGGAAGGGTGGATTCCTCACTGGGAATAGTGGAGCTGGTAAAAAGTCTGGAGTTTAGTGGATAAAGTGCCAACTGTTCATTTTAAGCAGGGTTTAAGTGCTGGGCGCTCTGGGCTGGTTGGGCTGGGCCCAGGTGTGAGGATGCTGGAGGAGCAGAGCTGGGAGCAGCTCCAAGGGCCAAGCTGGGCAGCCCTGGAGGCTCCTGTCTGGAGCTCCTAAATCACCACAGCTCCTAAAACACTGCAAATCCATGGTTAAATCCAGCAGATGGGAATTGCTCATCCAGAAAAATCAGAAATTCATTTTCATGGAGACTGGGAAGCCAAAACTCAGCATTTAGGAGTAAACGTGGGGGCTGTGGCTTTAACGAGCCTTTGGGGGGTCAAACTGCTACGGAATATCCCAGGATCATGGAACATCCTGAGCTGGAAGGGATCCACAAGGATCACCCCAGATCCAGGTCTGCACTGGCAGGATCCCAGCTCTGGCATTGGAAGGGCTCCAGGAGTGCAGGAAAATCCCCCCTGCTCCTTATTTTTGGGGGTTTCCACGTCCTGAATCCCGTGCTGGCAGCAGAGCTCTGTCCCGGGGATTTTTGTGCAGGAATTCCCCTCGATCCCGCCCAGGCTCATCAATCAGCGATGATTCCCAATTTTCCTTTGTTTGGACTGATGCAATCTCTGAAATGTTATCAATCAGGAGAGAGCAGTTATCTTATTCCCCAGGCACCACTCAGGACTAATTAAAGCCCGCAATTAACTAGAGCAAGCCCATGAGGAGCTGCAAGGCAGCGGGAACGCCGTTCCTGGACAATGGGAAGAGCATTTCCCACTGGATTTGCAACCTGAGGGCTGAGCAGGGGACGATAAAAAATGCTATTTTTTCACCCTTTTCTCTCCACCATAAAGACTTCATATTTAAATATGATGATTAATTTTTCTCTAGATGAATTCTGGCTCAAAGTTCCGCTGGTTTTCCGAAAGCACCAGGCCTGCCCTACCCAGTGCTGGACACACTCAATTATTCCAGGGATTTTTCTCCCAACAGCACTGAAAACCCCCAAATCTTTTATGAACCACCCATTACCATTCCCCTCTGGATAATCCATCACACTCCCTCACAAAGCTTTGGAGTTTCAGCTCCTGTAATCCCGGTGCTCCTGCAGAAAAAGGCTGGAAAGGCCATTTAAACAACTTAAGTCGTGTCTGTAGGAAGCAGGATGGGATTTGGGAGTTTTCCCATTCGTTCCTCCTTCAGGTTGATGGATGCAATGCCTGGATTTGATTTAAGCTCTGTGGGAGTTGGGACTGGGTTTTTAAGGAGCAAGGGCAGCTCCCTGGAAAGAAAAACGGATTTTCCAAGGGTTCCACTCGTCTTGCACAGCACAAGGACGCTCAAAATAAATTTTGGAGAGAAACGAGGAGCTGACATCCATAATTCACTGCAAGGGCTGTTGGTTCGTGCTCTGGGAAGCCTCTGGAATGGAAGAAAAAGCACTGGGAAGCTTTAAATGGAGCAAAATCCCCAATAAAATCGGGAAGGGGAAGAACAACTCGAGAGGAGTTGGGCAGCGTGGCTGATTAGGGATAATAAAGGGGAGGGAATGACAGCAGCCAGTTTAGGGAGAAATTAATGGGAATCTGCACAATTCCTGCTGCTTTTCCTAGGAAAGATGTGCTCGGGATTGGGAGGGGGGGTTGGTGCCTTAAATTTTTGGGGTTTAGAACACAGGCATTGGAAATGCATCAGTGTGTCAAAAAACGTGGAGTTTACAGCTGGACCAATAAATATTTCGCAGCCTGGACCAGGAACAGTATCCAGGGAAATGCCTCTAAATCAGCCATGGAATGAGAAGAATAATTAAGCAATATTTACTTGCAGTTAGATCCAAACATCTTTTTTTTTATGCTGAGATTCATTAAATTCCCAGATTCCCTCGTAGTCCCTGAATATATTAACCACAGGAATTCATTTTCTCCAGCAGCTCATTAAGGGCCCCAAATACTGCAGATCCCACTGGAATCAGTTATTCCTCACCTTGCACTGGAAATCTTTCCATGCACATCCCTCGGGCCCAGCTCCCACATGGAGCAGGCCACGGCCAAAGCCACTTCCCGTGAATTCCAGGGGATTTATAGCAGAGCAAATTCTTTTGGGGACGTTGGGCTTTATGAATTAACCAGGTAGGACTGAAGGGGGAATTTCCCAGCAGCAAAATGAGGTTGCCAGGATGTACAGCTGCATCCAAAGCCATCTCCAGGTGTTTCCATGCCTAAATCCAGCATTTTCCAAGTGTTTCCACGTGGTTTTACTTTAAAATAATTGAATCATTTAGAACTCTTGAAATGGTACCGTTTGAAAGTAAACTGGTAAATTACTAAAATAACAATTTAAATTATTAAAATAACAATTAATAAAATTCCATTCCAATGCACAGGTGCTTTTATCTGGTGCTGAAATGGGGAATTCTCCGTTTTCATCCAGACTGGGAATCCAAGGCCTGGAAGTGGTGAATGCTGGGAAAGCTGGGATGGGGTCTCTGCTGCCTGGGCCCATCGTGTCCTATCAGGGAAGGTGAGGTTCCTATGGAGCCCCTGACCCCTCAGTCCCATGGAAAACCTGGAGATGGGGTCTCCGTCTTATCCTAGAGTCATGGAATGGTTTGGGGTAGAAGGAATCTTAAATCCCATCCCATTCCATCCCCTGCTGTTGGGGACACCTTCCACTGTCCCAGGCTGCTCCAAGCCCCAATGTCCAGCCTGGCCTTGGACACTGCCAGGGATCCAGGGGCAGCCACAGCTGCTCTGGGCACCCTGAGCCAGGGCCTGCCCACCCTCCCAGGGAACGATTCCTTCCCCTTATCCCATGTAAATCCCACCTCCACACACAGGTGAGGCTCCCTGGCCTGCAGTTCCCTGGGTTTTCCTTTCTTCCCCTTTTAAGAGCAGGAATGATGTTTTCCCATCTTCATGACTTCTGGAAAACTCCATTTTAGGCTTCAAATTGCAAAGAATCCGAGGTTCCTACAGATGCCCCACAAGGAGCCACACCCAGGATTCCATTTTCTCTTGGATAAATCCATCTGGAAGCAGCTGAGTGCGGGCAGGATGAGACAACTCCAGCTTAGTCCCATATTTGAGCGAGGCAGATCAATAACTGCATTCTTAAACATCTGGGAGTCTGTTCCTTGAAATCCGAGGGAGGCTGGGGGAGCCATCTGGGAGCTTTTGTTCAGCTGGAGCATCCAGGAGTGGGAATCCCAAACAGAGGCAGCTCTGAAAGATTGATGGAATTCTCCAGCAAGAGTTTCCACGCTAATGAGCTCCCCAGGGAGGGTGGGCTGGAGCAGAGGGAGCCAGCTCGGCTCTTCCTTCCCATTGGCATTCCGGGAGTGCAGAGCTCCAGATCCCGAGCCAGAGCTGATCTCCATAAATGATTAACCTGCTGTTTATAGGGGCCGGTTTTCCCGTGGGTCTGGTCAGCCTTGCAGGGCTCAGAAAATCAGGTTTTAGTGCCAGACTCCTCACTAGGCCCAGTTTTAGTCCAAAGCCTTGAATAGCCCAGCACCTGGGCTTGGTTTGGTGACGGTGTCATGGTGCAACACCCACAGCACGTCCTGATGGAACACAAGGAGCTTAGGCCTGGCCTAAGGACACACAAAGACTGGTTTAAAACCCCTTTGATAGGGGACAGATGTGCCCTGGGCGTGGCTCAGGGGGAGCTGCAGGTGTGCTCTGGAGAACAGGGGCAGGATGGGACCAGGAGTTGGGAATGTTGAGGAGCATCATGGTCTGGCTGGAGCACTGCATTCCAGAGGGACCATCCTGCCCCAGAGGGACCACCCTGTTCCAGATGGATCCCCTCGCTCCAGAGGGACCATCCTGTCCCAGAGGGACCACCCTGTTCCAGAGGGACCATCCTGCCCCAGAGGGATCCCCTCGCTCCAGAGGGACCATCCTGCCCCAGAGGGACCATCCTGTCCCAAAGGGACCTCCCTGCTTTGTCTGGACCACCCCACCCCTGACCAGACCCTGAGGGCTGAATCACCACAGCTCCTAACACACAGCAAATCCATGGTTAAATCCAGCAGATGGGAATTGCTCCTCTGGAAAAATCTGGGTAAACCACCCGGGCCCTGCTGAAATTCCACGCTGGGATGTGTGGGGCTGGCTGGGTAATGGGTGCAGCTCCGAGATCACACTGCAATCCCAGATCCCACTAATTAGTAGGGTGAGAAAAATTACCCCGATAGCTTTGTTGATTTAATTCCTGATTTAATTCCTGGGTTTAAGGCTGTTTCCAGGAGGGTTCACAGGCAATTCTGGGAATGCAGGAGCTCCTGGGTTTTTGCTGCCTTAAAATCTGCTGGCTGGGCAGGGAGTGCTCATTATTCAAGAATCCAGTGGGAATTAACAGCTTGGATACAGGAACATGCCCAGATCCTGCTTTCCCAGCCAGAGCTCTTCATGTCCTTCCTGCTCTCCTGAGGAGCAGGAACAGCTCCTCTCCCTCTCCATCTGCTGGCCCAAGGCCATCCACCAAGTCCTTGCCATGGGATCAACTCCTGGGAGCACAGGGAAGGACAACCCAGGCTCCTGGGAAGGGCAGAGAGGGTTTTCCCACATGGAGAAATCAGGGAGAGGAGCTGGAGCTCAGGAGACCAAATAATTCCCTGGAAAACTGGGGTTTGGAGGTGTGAGGGAGCACCAAGAGTTGTTTTTTTCCTCCAGGCATCAGATTTGGGAACGAGCAGGAGAATGTGCTGCCCAGTACTGGAGCCATCAATCTTTCCAGCTTTATTTTGGGCTCAAAAATCAGGAATTTTGGCACACACATGTGGCTTTGGTGTGGCACTGTGGGACTCCAAACTCCTTTGGAAAAGGCTTGGAGATGTGGTACAGGAGATGGATTTTTCCCTTTTTTTCCCTTGGAGATAATGTGGCAACTTAACTCTGCAGAATCTGTGGGGCCTCCAGGGCAGAGTGAGGCAGTGTGGAGCCTTTGGAAAATCCAGGTTTCCCAGGAATTCTGTTTTGTCTCCCTTCAAACAAACCGGGTGTTCGAAGAAATCAGCATCTTCATTTCTGACAAAGAGCAGCTCTCAGGCTTCCTATGCTGGAATAGGTGGATGTTTATTCCCTGGATGACACAGTCATGGAATCAAAAAGACTCCAAGAAACTGGTTTTGTTGGAAGTAGAAAGGACAATCATTGTCCTGGTCCCTGAGGGGTTTGGAATGTGCAAAAACCACCCAGGAGCCCAGGGAGGGGTGGAGGGAGAGCAGAGGGTGGCAGAGGCTTCGTTCTGCATCCCATGGAGCTGAGCTGTTCCCAGGAATTAGCTCCTCCTTCCCAGAGCTATAATTAGCTGCTTCTGACTTCCACTGTCCCGCAGTTAATTTTAATTTCTGATAAAAAGTGGATCATAAAAATGGGATCTTTTCCTGGTGCTGCACTATCATCTCACAGACAGAGTGACTCGGATCATCCGTTGTTCCCAGATATCCAGTGCCCCCTTTCCTAACCAGGAAAATCCACATCTCTTCTGTGATCTCACCCAGCACAGGCTGAAGCTGCCACCTGAGGTCTTGTGGAGTTTTCTTTTGGTGCCAAACCCATTTGGGATCCCATTTTTGGGAGCGGGCAGCAGCTTTTGTCCATAGGATACTGGGAGGATTTGGATTTTGGGATCCCACCAGCCCATCCTGGGGACAGGAAGGATCCAGCAGCTCCCAGGTCCCAGCTTTGGGCAGTTTAGTTCACCCACTCCAGGTCTGGAGGAACAAAAATCATCACAAAATTTGGGGCTGATGTCCAGGTAAAAGCTCACTTCCCTAAGGACCCACACGGTTTTTCCATGGCAAAGCCAAGGGAAAGCCCTCTTCCCTCCCTGCACACGGATTCCTGCCAGAGATGGCTCCTCCCTGGGAAGCAGATGGTGCAGGGTTGCTGTCTGCTTTGCTATTTCTTTCTCCTTCTAAATTGTTTTTGTTTCATCCTGGGAAAAAGGGGTTGGGAATAAAGCCTGGTTAACCCCAAATCCTTCTCCCAGAGGGTGTAAAACCGGTGGGGAGGGGACACAGGGGGGGTTGCAGCTCTCCCAAAGACCTTTTTTCCTGTCTTTTTCTCCACAAGAAAACGATAAAGATGGTATTTGAGATCTTGGTAAGACACTTGGCTCAAGGAGCAGCTCTGCAGTGATCTAATTTGAGGGGAAAATTAAACTCGTGTGTCCCCAGTGTTGTCCAGGCTGGACACACAGATTTTCATGGACATGATTCAGCGTTGGTACAAAACCTGGAAAGCAGAAGGGGAGCCAAAGGCTGAACTGGGAAACCGTGGAATCCCAGACTGGTTTGGGTTGGGAGGGACCTTACAGCCCATCCAGTGCCACCCCTGCCAGGTGACACCCTGCAGGGACACCTTCCACTGTCCCAGGCTGCTCCAAGCCCCAGCCTGGCCTTGGGCACTGCCAGGCTGCCCCTGGAGCAAAGGAAGGGGAGGGGGGCGTGGGTGAGACATTCCCTGAGCTTCCCAGGGACAGGATTCCAGGGGAAGGTGTGGAATCCATGGCAGGGGGTGGAAGGAGATGAGCTTTAAGGTCCCTCCAACCCAAACCAGTCCATGATTCCTTGATAAATGCCCACATTCCCTGATGGGAAATGCAGGTGGGCAGTGCCAGCCAGGGAGGAATTTTGGGCCAATTTCCAGCTTCTCTTTTGGAGCTGGGATGTGGTGGGTTGGCTCCTCAACCACCAGCAGGAACCCTCCTCCTTCCTGGGGCATGGACTCGGCTGCAGCCGAGTGCCAGCAGGAATTTCCCCATGGAAAGGGCAGGCAAGCCTTGGAAGGGGCTCCCAGGGAGCTTTGGAGTGCCCATCCCTGGAGGTGCCCAAGGACATGGCACTCGGTGACAAGGTGGGGATGGGGCACAGGTTGGACTCGCTGACCCTGGGGGGCTTTTCCAGCCTTGCTGATCCTGGAATTCTGTCCATGGGGAAGAAATCTGAAATCCTGAGCAGGACCCATGGTGCTCACCAAACCCAGCCACATTCCCAGGGCTGGGATAGCTGGGATTGTGCAGCTCTGGAGCCCTGCTGAACTTCCATGGGCACAGCTGGGCACATCTGGGCACAGCTGGCACCTCCTGGCTGCTTCTCCGGCGGGGCTGGAGCTGAGCCTGGCGAGGAACCACCTGTGGGAGCATCGCTGGTGTTAAGGACGGCTCTGCTTCCAAATATCCCAAATATTTTGCTTTTGTCAGGAGCTCCTTGGCCTTCCCGGGATTGCTGTGGCACCGATGAATTCCTGTTTCCTGCTCCTGTGTGATTCCCTTCCCACTGAGGGCTGATTTAGCCACGGGAGGGGAACCAGCACTGAAACCCCCTCTGGTGATTCAGCTTTGCCTGACTCCTCGTTTTCCTCGTGGGCTGAAGGAAATCCAGCCCAGATTTGCAGGAATCCCCTTCCCAGTTTGGAAAGCTGGAATTATTTGGAGCTCTGTTTACAGGGACTGAACTCGTAACCTCATTTTCAATAAATAATTACACAATATAAGCAAATAATGATGGAGTAAAAGAGGCTGAATTCACTCATTCGCTGCCAGTTTAAGCCACGCTCTGTGGAGTTTTTTGGGATTTTTTTATCCCTTTTCATGCCAAAAAAGTGTTGATTTACAAATTTTCCCTGAGCTGACATTCCCTTTGCATAGAGGGCTGGAAAATATCCAAACACATCCCTGAGCCCTGCTGGAGCTGGGGTTCAGGAGGAAGCCCCCAAATTCAATATATTTAAATTATTTATCTTATTAAATTACATTGTTACATGTCTTTAAACTATTTTATTTTATATTTTAAAACTAAATCTATTTTAAAATATTAAATATATATTCCCTACCAGCATTTAAAACCCCCAAATTTTTGCATTTGCTATAAATTCAGATTTAAACCCTTTCCAAGTGATCCTGGTTGTTTTTCTGAGCCTTACAGAGCCTTTTGGCCTATGAAAAGTTGGCAATTATTACTATTTGGGATTATTATTCATTTTCCTTTTATTGCCTGCCAAAGCAGAAATCTTTGCACAAGTCCAGGCTCAGAGCACTTTCACCACGTGCTTGAAATCATCGGAATCAACTCTGGAAAATGGATTTTTGGCAATGCTGGGAAAAACCCCTTAAGGGTTTTGTTGGTGTGCCTGAAGAGCATCATAAACCCCAGAGAAGCCTCTTGGATGCAGATTTGGGATTGGAGTTGTGCATAATAAAATTCCCACCGAGGAGCTGATGGAATGGCCTGGCTGGGGTTTGTGCTGACACCTCTGTCTGTTCATAGAAAATAGGAAATAAAATAAAGAGAAATTAAAATAAAGATAGGAAATAAAATCTAGAAAATAGAATAGATAAAATATAGAATATCTAAAACGGAATGTGTAAAATACAGATTCTGTAAAATATAGAATATCTAAAATAGAATCTGTAAAATATAGATTCTATAAAATATAGAATATCTAAAATACAGGATCTATAAAATAGAGATCTATAAAATAGAATATCTAAAATACAGAATCTATAAAATATAGAATCTATAAAATATAGAATATATAAAATACAGAATATATAGAATACGGAATATATAAAATAGAGATCTATAAAAGAGAATATCCAAAATATAGAATCTATAAATTAGAATCTGTAAAATATAGAATATCTAAAATAGAATCTATACAGTACAGAATCCATAAAACAGAATCTCTAACAGGGACTCTCTGGCTGATGCGTTTCTGTGTGTGCTGCACACACCCACCCCGCCATTCCCTCTCGGACCCAGCGCCGTTCCTCCCTGGATTCCCTATAAAACGCTCATTGCCGGCTCCGAACCCGCCCGTAAATCCAAGTTTCCCTCATTCCCGTGGCTGCGCGGCTCGGGATGACAGCGGATCCATCCCCGCGCTGGAGCCGTGCCAGAAGTTTCCCATCTCGCTGTCTGTGGGCTGCTCGCTCCCGCTCTGGCTCTTCCCATTTTTCCCCCTCTCTCTGAGGTTTTCCTGGTGCCGACAGAGTGAGCTCAACTCCGAGGGTTGCAGCTTCCCCGGCTCCTGCTGTTCCAGGGGAGCCAGCGCCGGCAGGAGCCGCGTTCCTGCCTCTTTTTCCTGGGAAACTTCGCCATGCGGCTGGTAAGGGATTGCATTCCCTAAAGAATGCCCCGACCTCCCTCTCGGGCAGCTCTGGGATGGAGCAGCTCCCTCGGGAATGGTGAAGGGAAGGGATGCCGGGGCTGTGGGCTGCCCGCCGGGACGTGGATGATGCTGTGTGTGACTCGCCAGCCGGGGAGGCGCGGGCAGATTTCCTTAGGGAATCTGGGATCCAGCAGCACTTTTGCCTCGGGAGAAGGAGCCTGGAGCAAACGCGATGCTGTTCCTGCCGTGCTGGAAGTTTATTAAGGGAATTTAAGGCTGGGTTCTGTTGTCGGCTCGGGAAGGGGGGGAACAGCTCCGGGGGATAACAATTCCAAACAGTGCTTGGAAAAGATGCCTGAGGATTCCCAGGGCTCTGCCGAGCGGTGGCCGGGCTCCGTGGCAGAATTTCCCTGGATTTCACAGCCTTTTTTCTTTGGGCTGTGCAATTCCTGGGGGTGGGGGAAACGTGGCTGTGCGTCCTGGGGGGAACGGCCCGCGGCTCTGAGCCTCGGGATTCCGCAGGGATCTCAGCTCCTGGCGATCCGAGCCCTGGAATAGCCGGCGGATCGATGCAGGGCTGCTGGAGCCGAGAGTTCAGCTGTTTGTCAGCACGGGAAAGCTCCCGGCGCTGCCGGCTCAGCGCTGGATCCCGATGAAGTCATCCCGGGAATGCTGCGGGACCAGTGCGGGCTCTGGCGGCGGGCAGAGGGCTCAGATGATTCCTCCGTGCGGGACTGATTGTTTATTTTCGGCGCTCCTGCCGGAGCCGCTGTAGCAAGGCCGGCTGGATTGGGCATCCAGGCTCTCTCCCAGCACGCTGGAGCTGTGCTTCCCTCGGGAGGAGATTCCACAGGGTGGTTCCTTCCATCCCAAACTCCATCCCCCGTGCACAGACAGCCCACGGGGCTTTTCCAAAGCTCATTCCAAGGCTATCCGCCAGGATGTGATGGATGGGAGTGACCGTGTACAGACACCAGAGGGTGGAAATAAAACAGAGGGAGACACTCGGAGGCAACACAGGGAAGTGGGAATGGTTCCTCAGGCATTCCAAGGGCAGGGAGCCGACCCTCAGGCGAGGATCCATCCTGCACATCCCATTCCTCACTGGAGGAGGAGGCTGAACACGTTGGGATTGATGGATCCTGCACGGCTCCGAGTTCCAGAGTGGGTGGCTGGAAATCAGCAAATACTGGATTCCCGTTTCTCCCACGCTGGGATCAATCCCAGCTTCTCTGTTTTCCAGGACAACTTGTCAGACAATGGAAACTCACTGGTTAAATTGCACAGGGGAAAAAAGGCTGCATTGGGAATATCGCACTTACCTGGAGCTGAATAAATTTGGATTGCCTTTGCTGGCTCGAGGTTTACAGCTTCCCAAAAGGCTGGAGAAGCTCTACAGGAGTCTTAGGAATAAAATAAATCCAGAAGAATTTCTCTGAGCTGGAGGTGCTGGGATTCACCTCATGCTCCCAGTGCAGCACTGTCAAACCTCTGGAATTGTGTCCAGTTATGCTTTCCCTGAGCATTCCAAAGCACAGACAGAACTGGAGTCCTTTACCTGCTTTAAATCTCTTAAAACTCGGATTTTCTGTCACTTGAGGCTCCTGCAGGTTCCTGCTCTGGCCATTTGGGGATTCCTGGAATCCCAATAGAACCAGGGAGACTCTTTCTGTGCCCAAAGGCTAAGGCCTGGCTTTGTGTGCAAAAGCCTGCTCAGACCTGAAATACAGGGAGATCAAATGCCAGGGAACGTTGGTACTTCCAGCAATTTCCCTGGATGCCCAAGAAAACATGAGAAGAAATGACAAACTGGTTGGGATGAGCCCTCTGAAGGGAAAGGTTTCCTGTTTCAGGGGAGCCCTGGCTCTCAGTGCCCCGATTCCAGCTGGGAAAACTCAGCAAAGCCAATATTCCACATTTCCTACAGCTGGGAAACCTGATTGCAGCATCCTGGAGCAGCGGGATGCAGGTGGGCAGGAGAAGTGGGACACCTCCAGGTGTTGTCCCAGATTTCTGTGCTGTCCCCTGACCACAGGGCCCGGGACCTGAGTTCAAACTCACTTGTTTACAACAGGCTGGAGAGTAAATACAGTAAATACAGTAAAATCAGCCAGAGGAAACATGGAAATGTCTCCTGGAACAAGGATCTTGTCTGGGGTTTAACTGGAGTTTGGGCAGCTCTGCTCATCCCGAGTTTTCAGCAGAGTCTTGATATGGGGACATTTCCATTTAGCAAGGTCAGAGCCTTTGAAGGGTCTAAAAAGTGGTTTTGAGGAAAAAATGGTGCTGGGAGAACATCCATGAGGAAAAGAAATGCTCAGCTCTTCTCCTCTGTGAGATCTGGAGACTGAGCTGGGACAATCCCACATTTAAGGGGATGTCAAGGGGGTGGAAACAGAGCTGGTCCCAGACTGGAAACAGGAAAACTGTGGGAAAATGGGAATTTGAGAACCAACCTGACACTGAACTGGGCCAGTGAACCTGACTGGATGATCCAGGCTGAGCTGCTGGGAACAAAGCAGAGAGGAGCTCCCATCCCTTGGGAATGGGTGATGATTTCCCAGGCAGTTCTGATGGATTTAGGAACACCTGGAAGGGAGAGGCTTCAAAGTGCAGGTGGAGACGGGGTTTGACCTCATCGCAGTCAGTCCCCCCTGGTCAGGAGGGCTCAGAGGAGCCAGTCCCTGGTGCTGAAAGTGAAACATCTGTCATTCCATAAATGGGAAAGGATCAGGAATATAAACCACTCTCCCATGTGAAACTCCAGCTTTCAAAGATGGGAATTACCTGGAATTATTTCTTGGGGTAGACAGAGATCTGATGAATGAGGTGCTGAAGGTGGTTATGCTGAATATAGGGAATTTTTCCTGTTGGAGGGGCTTTTTTTGCCATGGGAAATGGTTTTTTATGGTTATTTTGACACAAAATAACCCCTCCAGGGAGCCAAAGGAAGTTTTACTCCTTGAGCCCTGAAAAAAAGCTGTGCCAAGCTCTGTGCCCAAATGTCTCTGGCACATCTTGGACTAGGGACTGGCTTCCTTCTTCTTTTATTGAAAAAAAATCTCTATTCCTTTTTCTGTGGCAAGAGAAATCCCTGGTGAACCTCGGAGTTCTTTCCAGACTCCAACGAGGTGTTTAAGTGGGGCTGTTAAACGGGAAGTGTTTCAAACACCCATAAAATGTGGGTGTTTAATGGGACTGTTGATGCAATTCCAGCATCAGAGATGCCGGGTGGCCAATTTTTGGTTGTGGGAATTACAAGGCATTCCCATAGGCAGGACAGCTATGCCATAAGAATGTTTTGAGGAGCTCCTTAGGGAAAGGTGGATCAATCTGCAAGAAACTGAAAGACACCTTGAATTTTCTAAGGAATAAAACCAGACCCTTTTGTAGGGTTTTTTCTGTACTAGCTTTGTTGAAGGAATAGAAACACCTTTGTACAATGCTGGAATACAAAAAAGATGGAATCTCCTGCATTTTACAGCTCTGCTCTCACTCTGAGAATGATCAGGAGTGAGGGAAATCCTTTTGGAGTGACCATTTCCCCTCCGTTCCCACAAATCCTACCCTACATCGATCGGTGATAACGAGTCCTGGCTCGGGCGTGTTAATTAAGAACACCCTGTTTATCCTTGATAAGCATGAAGCCCATCAGGGCCTGCCCCCATCTCCTGCAGCCGCTCCTCACATTTCCTGGCACGGATTTTCCCATCCATTCCTGTGGCACCGGGGGCAGCTGGCCTTGATCTTCCTTCTGCCATCCTGGGCGGGTTTGGCTCGCTTGGTTCCCAAAGGCTGCACATCCACATCCCGATATCCAGGCAGGGAATTCGTTTGCACGCCGTGGATGGCTCAGCCACCCCTCAGCCACTGGCATTTTGTCCCTGCTTTGGAATATTATTTCCATGTATTAAAAAGCAGTTGGAGAACGCTCAGCTTGGTGCCTCTGAAAGCAACGCGGAGCAGCTGCTTTCGGAAAGGCACAGACGAGGGTCTTTTATTAATAATTAATTTCCTGGTAATCCTCTGAATTCCTTCAATTATCAAGTATTTAAAGTGGTTTTTATGTGCTGATAACTGAATGAATGAGAGGCATGGGGCGTTTCTCCAGGTGACTGAATTTCAGGCCGATTTTAAATCCTCTCCCATCTTGTTCTCCCTCTCCACAAAACATCCCGAGCTTTTATCCCATCCCTTTCCCTCCTTCCATGAGGAATCCGATGAGGCCAGTGGTGCCTGATGGGAGTTTTCCATCGGACGGTGACATTGTTGTGGTGGTCATCGATTGGAATCCTGATGGAAAATGTCCACTTGCAAAGGGGGAGGTGCTGAAGGAATCTGGGAATGCTGGTGGGGTTTAAGTTCAGCCTAAAGGCGGGAAGGTGTCTGTGTAAGCCCCTCTCAGGTCTATTTTAGGTCAGCATTTCAGCAGCTGCTTTGTGTCAGACTCCTCATCCCAAAGTTCTCCCAAAACTGGGATTGACCTAAAAATAAAGACCCAAACTGGGTGAAATTAAAATTAAACCAGAGTGTTCAAACTGTGATACATCCCAGCAAAAGGAGCCTGAATTATCCATTTACAGCTGCCCATGGAAAATGATCCTTATAATTCAGAGTGGGAACAAAGCACAAGTCATGGTAAAGGGATTGTGAGTTTGGGCAAACTCATCTTCCATGGAAGAAGGGAAAGCGAGGGAATCTCTCCCTTAGCACAGGAAACAGCAGCAAATGGATGTCACTGGAGCTGGGAATTTCATGGTGCTGTGCAAACTAAAAGCTCCTTTCTCCTCAGGTTTAGGATTTGAAGGAAGGATCCTGAGCATTGTAATTAAAAGTGGAGCAGAACCCTGAGGGTGATGGATGGGATGATTTTTCTGGGGTTTTCCCCTGGCAGAAAGTCAATGGGAATTCACCATCGGGACAGAGCAAACACATCCACACAGGGCTGGGGGAGGGAGTTGCACTGGGAGCAGCCTGTGAATATTCCAGTGCAAATTTTCATTGAAAATAAGGCCTTAATTGTGGGAATTTCACAGTCACTTCATGAGGGGATGGATGTGCTCCCTCCCTGGGGATGAAGTGGCCTCAGGCTTGTGGGGCCTGTCACAACCCCACAAATAACAGAATTAAGGAACTCAGCAGGTGACATTCCTAAACACGAGTTCTGACAGCGGAAATGGGGCTCAGGGAGCCCAAAGCAGCGACAGCATGAACCCTCCTCTGACGGGGAGAGAGGGCTGCAAACGCTTGGTGCAGAAATTAGAAGGCATTAATTGACATGTACGAGGCAGAAATGTTTGAAGACATCGGCTTGCTCGGAGTGCTGACAGACAAAACCAGCACTTTTGGAGTTTATTGCTGTTTTCAGCCTCCCAGCTGGCTGCAGACTGTAGGGTTTGGGTCCATTGTGCCTCTCCCGGTGCCAAATGAACAAAGGAATGCTCAGTCTTGGCCAGCCCCAGTGCAGTGCACGTGCCAAGGGTGGGAACGGCTCCTCTGTGCCACCAAAGTGCTGGAAGCAAGGCAAGATGTGGGGAATGTGTGTGTTTTAGTTGGATTATTTTGGGATTCAGGCTCCTGTTCTGGGGCTCTCTGTCAGAGGGATCCGTTTGCACTCTGTGTTTGCCAGCACATTTCTGCTCTGAGTCTTTCACCTCTCAGCTGTTCCCAGGCGTATTTTGGGGCAGAAATTCGTGTTTGGTCTAAACTGGAGCCTCTGGAAGGGGAATAATCCATGTTTGACAGGAAGCTCCTGTTTGGAGGGGTTGCATGGACACAGGTCTCAGATCAGTGTGTGCTGTGGATCCCAAAGAGGTGATTCCTGCTCTCAGCCCGGCTTCTGGGATGGGGAGGTCAGGAAAAAAGAGATTCACTTTGACCATGGATTTGTTTCAACCTTCTTGGAACACCCCCAAAGTTATATTTGTCCTTGTGGGAAAACCCCACTGTGTCACCAGGAGCTCTCCTTCTCACTCTGGAGCAGCCACTGAGCTGCTGGAGTTCCCTGGAATGGTGCTGTTTGGGGCACATTCCACTGGGAATTATTATTTCCATGAGGAAATATTTCTGATTTCAGCCCTTCCCCCTGCCCTGTGCCGTGGCTGAGCCTGGGTTTTCCAGAGACACCTGCAACTCCCGGGCACTGCCCGGCCCTGGCTGTGAGGAGCTGGAAATCAAAGCCCGCGGTGTGCTGTGCTGTAATTTATGCCAGGAAGCAGATTTAAATTATGCAAATTGCTGTCTGCACTGGATCTGCCATCTGGAAAAAGTTCTGCGTGCAAAAATCTGTCGGGGCAAGGCGAGGGACGAGGGATCATTGGGAAGGGAGGAGAGCTGATGGAATAAAAACAAGCTGCTGCTGGAAAATTGATTCCCGTGCTCCAGTCCAGTGGCAAAGCTGCAGTTCCACAGGAGCCAGATCAACATAGCAGGGATGAAATAATTGTTTAAAGCTGCTTTGCAGCTGGAAGAATTCCTTGTTATCCAGGAGAGATAAAATGCAGGTTAGGCGGGAAAGGAGGAGCCCAAGGGAAGGGTGGCACTTCCAGAGCTGGAGGTGGGCAGGGGTCAGCAATGAAAGGGAGGAGCTGACAGAGGAGATGTGGCCTGGAAATTTTGGGGCACAGGATAATCCTGGAGCCATCCAATGTGAAATATTCCTGTAATAAATGGGAATTTGAGAGGTTGAAGGATGCAGGATCTGCTGCCTCTCTAGTGATGGATCTCAGGGAAAGGTTCTTCCCCCAGAGGGTGCTGGGCACTGCCCAGGCTCCCCAGGGGATGGGCACGGCCCCAAGGCTGCCAGAGCTTCAGGAGCGTTGGGAAAGTGCTGCCAGGGATGCCCAGGGTGGGATTTGGGGTGTCTGTGCAGGGCGAGGGGCTGGACTGGATGATCCTTGGGGCTCAGGAGATCCCAGGATTCTTTATGATCTGTCGGAGCAGACTTGTGTGACTCCTTCTCTCCCAGAACCAGAGCTTCTGTGGCAGGAGGAATGGACACCTTGGAGTTGCATCACCTCCTGGGGTGAGTTTTCTGGGCAATCCCTCCCTTTATGAGCAGGAATTGCCTTCCCTTGTGTCCCCAGGATGTCCCCAGGTAAAACTCCGCAGAGCCCTCTCCAGAAATCAGCGCTGGTGGGGGTCAAGGACTTGTGGAACTCCTTGGAAAGGCAGAGGTTGCTTCTTGACACCCTCACAAATAGAAAGCCTCTTGGCTTTCCCGTGCCCGCCCAGCCCTTTCTGCGCCCCTCGGTTCGGGGGCAGCAGCGGCGCCGTGTCCTCGCCAGCAGAGCAGCACGGCGGGGCTGTGCTGCCGTCCCGGGAAGCAGAGCAGTGATTACAGAAAGCTCGGCCAGAGCTTGTCCTCTGCTCCTGCAGAGGATCCTGAGCACGGTGACGGGGCTGTGCAGAGGCCCCTCGCTGCCTGCACTCCCGTTAACTCCACAGGCACGGCGCTAATTTGGAAAAACAACAGTCGGAGGCTGCCGGGGATGCTCCGTAAAAACCCTGCCAGCGCCTGCTGCAGTGCAGACGGGAAACAAATGGTTCCCATTTAAACTTGGCACGCTGTAACCCCGCTGAGCTGACTTCCCAGGATAAACTACTGCCGTGGAATTGTATTCCCCCAAGCAGCACGAGGCCCTGTTTAAAAAGCACCACACGACCTCGAGTGTTCCTAATTATTTGTGTGATGAAGGGAGAAATGCTTCAGGGCTGGTTTATTTTTGCTCACCATCCTCATCGCTACGCTGGGAGTGCTTTGCTTCTTTCCAGTGAGGTGTTCTGGTAGATGGGATATTGGGAAGGAATTCTTCCCTGGGAGGGTGGGGAGGAGTTGGGATGGAATTCCCAGAGCAGCTGTGGCTGCCCCTGGATCCCTGGAAGTGTCCCAGGCCAGGCTGGACAGGGCTTGGAGCAGCCTGGGACAGTGGGAGGTATCCTGGGTGGAATTGGATGGGCCTTAGGATCCCTTCCAACCCAAAAAATCCTGGGATTCTCCAGCAGGAGAGCTTGGCTCTCAGGAGTTCCTTGGATTGGCATGGCACAGCTTTGCAGTCCTGGTGCCTTGGAGATTTTTCTTGGCTTCCTCTGTCCATAGAAATGGATTTTCCGACAAGGAAGTGCTCACTGAACCAAGGACCCACTTGGTTTCTCTGGGCTTAATCCCTAAATTTAGGGCTGGTGTTTTGTGGGGGTTTTAATGCTTTACCTGGGGTGGGGAACCATGTGCTTCAAATTCCCCCATCCCACAGCTCTATCTCCCACTGGAGAGCCTGGCACAGGGATGGAAGGGGTGGAATTCCTCCCCATGGCAGGAACATGCCCAGAGCACCCAGCAGCCAAAGCACCTCTGCACCACTTGCAGCACTGAGCGCTGCCTGGCTCGCAGAGATCACAAAGCATCACCCCCCGACCTCTCCTTCCCACGGCCAAAGCTGAATTCCCTGGAAAGCCTTTCCTGTGGGAGCCATGATGTGACCTTTACCAGCTCCAGCAGTCCCTGACAGCGGGAGCAGGAGAACACCCAGCACCAACATTTGTATTTCTTTAAGCCTGAGCTCCACACTGTGACAGGTCCCTCCCGTGAATGCTGCAGCTGCCAGAGGTCCAAGCCCAGCGTTAAAGCGGCATCTCCAACAGAACATTTCCAGAACATTTCCTTCCAGCTCTCCCTCGCCCCTCCACACACACAGAATCCACAGGGATGTGACTCCTTGTGCCCGTTTGACCTTTTCTGCAGCTTTTCAGTGGATAAAGTTCGCTCCCGTGGCCTCGGCGCAGCTCGGCAGTGGTTGTGTGTTGTTTCAGTGGTGTTCCTGACATTCCTGTAGCATCAAACCTGGCAAAAATGGGGTGTTTCACTCCCGGGCTCGGCCGTGAAAGTTCTTTGGTGTCACGGTGAACTTTGAAAATGAAAAGGTGTTCTAAAAGCAGCTGGGAAAGAAGAGATTTAATCAGCGAGACTCTGCCGGGGGGGAGCCCAAGGGCTCTGCCTTGCTTTTGGATGACAGGAAAGTTCAAAGCCCTGGTGAATGGAGTTTCTGTCCTTTCTGCCTCTTGGATGGAGGGAGCACCCAGGCATTCCAAAGGAAGGGTTTTGCTGTTGCTCTTTCTGATGCTTGAATTCAGTTTTGGTCTTGGAAACCCAAAGCAGAGGCTCCTTCACAGCAGAGACTGCAGGAGAGCAGTGAGGGAAGGGGGATTCTCATCACATCTGGGGGCCCTTTGACTCTGAATAATTATGCAGCATTTTGGTTTCGTTTGGAGACAGGTCCTGGAGGGGCAACAAAGCTGGGGAAGGGTCTGGAGAGTAAATCCTTGAAGGAGCAGCTGGGAAAGGGGCTGAGCCTGGAGCAAAGGAGGCTCAGGGGGGACCTTGTGGCTCTGCACAAGTCCCTGACAGGAGGGGGCAGCCGGGGGGGTCGGGCTCTGCTCCCAGGGAACAGGGACAGGAGGAGAGGGAACGGCCTCAGGCTGGGCCAGGGGAGGCTCAGGGTGGACAGCAGCAGGAATTTCCCCATGGAAAGGGTGCTCAGGCCTTGGCAGGGGCTGCCCAGGGAGGTTTGGAGTCAAAGGAACATCTGGAGGTGGCACTCAGGGCTCTGGGCTGGGGACAAGGTGGGGATCAGTCACAGGCTGGACTCGATGGTCCCGGAGGTCTCTCCCAACCTCAGCGATCCTGGGATTCTATTCTGTGACTATAAAAGATGGATATGGAGCTCCAGAGCAAGGTTGGGCCATTATTTTTTACTGGACCTAAGTGAGGCCCAGCCCTGCTGATCCTACCCTTGAACCTGATGCAGTTCCACCCCCCTGCCATGGCCAGCGCCTCCTTTCATTATCCCAGGTTTTTTTTTGAACGCTGGGATTTGATTTGGTTTTTTGTCTGATCTTGTGATGTCTGGGAGTTGAGACCTTTAATTTCCTGTCCTGGTGGATGTGCCTTGGCAACGCTCCCGGGGATGTGTCTGCAGGAAACCAGGACTGAGAAAAGGCCCCTGGAAAGAGGCACCAAAAACCAGGCAGGGCAGAATGAGCAACCCAGCCAAGCCAATACCTCTTAATTCAGTTCATTGTGAGCTGACCCCATCTGACTGAGTTAACTGAGGATGCTGTAGGTCCTGGGGTCACCTGCACATTTCCCAGCAAGGAAATTCAGTGCAGCAGGACCAGCTGCTGCAGAAAACCAGGATTTTGGCTCCGTGATTGAAGAACCCAACTTCCCTGGGAAGGCTCAGCTGGGATTATTTGCTCTCAGGCTCCCAGCTGAGCAGCAGCAAGAGCAGTTTTCTCTCTCAGGAACTTGTTAAAAAACTTGAAATGAGTTTATTTTGGTCAGAATGGGGACTTCCACAGAGCCAGGAGGGTTTCAATCATCATTTTATTATTATTTTATCCGTATTTACATAAATGAATGGCCCTGTGGCAGGTTTCACTTGAGAGTATTCCAGAAAAAGAGGAGTTGAGGCTGGGAGCTGTGTGGCTGCCTGGGTAGAAAAGCTGGGAGGAATCGAAGCTTTTCCAGCTTTTCAGGATGGAGCAGCCACTGAAATCAGAAGGAAGAAAAACTGAATGAGGTGTGGAACAAGTTCTCCTGGCATCTCCTGTGAGCTGAGGAGCAGGATTAGGGAGAGCTGGAGATTTTAGTCTGATTAACTCCTCCTGCCTCTCGTTCTTCAGAGCAGCGACTGCAAATTCCAAACCAAAGTGCTCCAGAAACAATTCCATTTCCACTGCCCCTTAAACATGGGGATATTTCTTTACTAGCTGAACACTAACGAGGCTGATGGGAATGTGGGGGGTTTGTGGCTGAGCTCAGGGAGATTAATTAATGGGATCCCCATTAGTGCCATGCCTGGGGTGGTCTCTGGAAATAAAGCCCCACCAACCTATTTTTTTCCAAAGTGCTGTTGAAAAATATCCAGGAGTTTATCTGGAATTCAGAAATCCAGCTCTGCCCCAACATCCCTGCGCTGGAGCCACAATTCCATGGATTTTCCATAGAAGTAGCCCCAGCAATGCTTATCCAGGAGTTGTCTGGGGAGCAAACTCGCAGTGTCAGAACAAGACCAGTCCCCCTCTGTGTTTTCCCTAACAAAAGGGAAGAACACTAAATAATTAACGTCAACAAATGAAAACTAATTTGCCAGTTTTTAATTTTTCCCCCATTGAGCGATCCCTGTTAATGAATAATTTACCAGGCAGAGATGAATATGAAATGAAAGGATTTCTCTGGGGTCTGCTGTGTTCTCTGAACATCCGAGCTGACTGTTTGGATATCCACATATATATATTTTTTTTAAAGGGTAAAAAATAACCCCAGAGAAAACAGCATTCAGCAGCAACCAGGCAGGAATAAAAAGAACTGCAGCCTCCAGAGGCTTTCCCATTTCCTCCTAGACCCGAGATCATTTGTCTGAGGCTGGTTTTGAATTATTCATACCAAGTGTAGCTCTGTGCTTTCCCAGACTGAATGTGACCAGGTTCCATCTCAGGCTTTCCCGTGCTGCTTCTTCTGTTTGCATTTCGGGTTTTCCTGGGACGCCTTTTGATGCCTCAGGAGGCCACCTAAAAACAGAGACTAGGCAGGAGTAAGGGAATAAAGGGAGGTATTTATTTGAAAGGCCTTCAAAGGTACCCCTGGGGGGCCAGAGGCTTTTGCCAGGATGGACCCCAAGATGGACAACAGGTCACGAGTTCCTCACCCTTTTATAGGTTTGGTTCATTTGCATAGCGGGGTGAATTCTCCAATTAAAGCTTCAGTTAAGGATGTAATTTCCCCAAGCTTGGCCCCCCTTTAGGGGCTTTTGGTTTATGCTTTTTGGGCCTAGGATGGTCTGGGTGTCCTTGGAGGGCAGGACCAGAGAGGCTTTGTCATGTCTGCCCAGCAGGAGAGAGCAGAAATTAACAGGCTACAAGAAACTTCAGGGTTACACACTGGGCAGTACAGAATTTGAAAAATATGAAAGTTAAAACCCAAGGTGTCACCTTTATCCCAAGGCTCTGCTGGGTGCTGGGGGATTCTGTCAGTCAAACACCCAGAACCCGCCCTGTGCCCAATGCCCAGCGCTTCCCACAGCACATGAGGCAGCTGTGGGAATGAGAATGGGATAACTGAGGAGCTGGGAAACCTTGGGAATGGTGCCGTGGCTCTGCTTCGACTTTGGAATGCCACCTCCAAGGGAAAAGTGTTGGTTTTTTTAGCTCTGTTGATTTTAAAAGTCTTGTGCATCCCAGTGCCTGTGTCAGATTAACAGGAGCATCCCAGTCTGGGGAAGTGTCCCTGTCCTTGGCAGGGGATGGAATGAGATGGGATTTAAGGTCCTTCCCACCAAACCAGTCTGGAATTCCATGGCATGACACTGCTCCCAGTGTCCATGGGATGTGGAGATGCTGCTCACGTTGGAGGCTGGTGGGGCAAGGAACACCAAGGAGGCCTTGGGGCACACACTGAAGCTCATCCCAATCCTGGATCTGTTTTCCCAGTCCTGGATCTATTTTCCCAATCCTATTTAACACAACTAAACCCAAGCAGGTTTTGAGTGGCAGCTGAAGCAGGAGCCATCCCGGTGTTTGTCTGTGAGGAGCCATCCCGGTGTTTGTGAGGAGCCATCCCGGTGTTTGTTTGTGAGGAGCCATCCTGGTGTTTGTTTGTGAGGAGCCATCCCGGTGTTTGTTTGTGAGGAGCCATCCCGGTGTTTGTTTGTGAGGAGCCATCCCGGTGTTTGTGAGGAGCCATCCCGGTGTTTGTTTTTGAGGAGCCATCCCGGTGTTTGTTTGTGAGGAGCCATCCCGGTGTTTCCCTGCTCCAGGTGGAAGCGGCGCTGCCCACATGGGATGCGGTTGCCAAGCAACGCCCTCGATTAAAAACATCTTCGGAGCCATCGCAGCGCCTGGGAGAGGAGATTTCACTCCTCGGGAGCTCCGGAGCCTCCTCCTCTCCATCTGTGCTCGCTTCACCTGGAAAGCTTGGCAGGGATTTTTCTCTCTCCGGTGCTCTGATTTGTGCACACGCCCAGATTCCCGGGATCACTGAGGCTGGAAAAGCCCTCCAGGATCACCAAATCCCACCAGTGACCGATCCCCACCTTGGCACTGAGGGACACATGCAGGAATTTGGCTTGAAAGGAGCTTAAAGCCCATCCAGTTCCATGGGCATGGACACCTCCCACTATCCCAGGCTGCTCCAAGCCCCGTCCAGCCTGGCCTGGTGCTGTGGCCGAGGATAAACCCATGTGGAAAGGCCAGGCCAGGCTGGGCCCATCCTCCCTGGCAGCCCAATCCACACATTCCCATCCTCACCCATCACCTGGAGCTGATGGATGCCTCTGCTTCCCCTCCCTGGCACAGGAATGCCCGTCCTGCCCAGGGATGGGCAATCCCAGGAGTGTTGGAGGATCCTGGCATTAAACCCTGGAGGTTTACCTGAGGAAAGGCCCTTGCTGTGATGTTGGTGGCTGTGGGGACAGAGCAGTGTGGCAAATACTCCCATACCCTTTCCCAAAAGCAATTCCTTTGCTTATATTCCAAACCCACAGTGCTTGGCCTAAACGGGGCTTCGAAGAGTGTAGAAAATAATAGAGAAATCATATTTCCTCATAGACAGGGAGGTTATTTTTTACAGGAACCTTCTGATTCCCAAACTAGTTCATCCCTCTTTTGTGAAAATTACAGATGGTCCCCCGTGCTGGAAAGCTGAAAATTGGATTAATGGATTTCCTCTCAGTTTTCAAACACTCCTCTGTTGTTGTCACTAGAATTAACAGGCTCAGGAGCTATAAGAGGAGCTTCCTGCTTTTTCTGGGGAAAACCCCTCCCCTGGGAATTCAGAAATGGATCTGTCACGTGAGATTTCCCCTCCCTGCCGTGCTGGAATTCACCCTGCCTGAATTACCATCTCCTCGTGTTCCTCTCCAAAGTAATCCAGACTCCAGAGTGTCGTGCAATTAAAGCAATAAAAAAATGAGGAAATACAAAATTAACAAAGCCCAGGATGCTGGGTACCCTCAGGCTGAAAAATAATTAACGGATAAACGGAACGAGCATGAAGTTTGGGTTGCTCTGAGTGTGCTCCTCAGGCTTTCCTGGCTTTTTTTCCCTCAGTGTCTCCGTGTCTGGAGCTGCCCAATCCCTGTCCGTGTCTGTATCCCACTGGATGAGGGAAGAGAAAAGCTCAGGAAGTTTTCCACTGTGTTTGTGCTATATCCGGGCCCAGAGAGGTGCTGTAACTCATCCTGCATTCCAGCAGCTGCACGGAGCCCTTCCAGCTTAATTCCCTGGAGCTGCAGCTGGGTCGCTGTGGGCAGGATGTGGAGCTGGGGGTGGCCCAGCAGCATCCTGGCTGTCCCTGTGCCCGCAGTGCCCCCGCAGTGCCCCTGCAGCACCCAACCCCTTTTCCACGGGCACAGCACCACGGGCAGCTCCATCAATCCCGTGGCGAGGAGCACCGGCCAGTGTTCCACGGTTAATGATGCCCAGCTGAAATTAGGATCGATTTCCTGTCTCCTCCTCTTCCCAGGGATGCAAACTTTGCCGGGCCCCTTCCAGAGCTGCCTCTTGTCCCTTTTATCCCGGCTTTCAGAGGTGCTGCCCAGTGATTTTCATTCGGAATGGTCAAAAATGTCAAAGCTGATTTTGGCTTTTGCTTTTTTGTTCTTTGCTCAGCCCTCACCCCGGGGCTCATGGAAAATGATGCTCTGATATTTCCTTTCAAGCTCGTGCTGGATTATCAATAAAATATTGGTTTCTCTGTCACTATTTTGGATTTCTAAGTTTAAGATCTCATAGGTGGCACTTGGTGGATTGTTTTGTTTCAGGGTTGACTCAAAACTTGCTTTGTTTGGAGGTTGAGAGGGGATCTCCAATGTTATCCAAGGGTTTTCCCATAAAAATAATGAATTTTTTTCTCTCTCTCCTTGCAGGAAGAGCTCAGGAGGCTCCAGCACACCCTGGAACAGGTCAATGGTGGCAAAGGCTCACTCCAAAGGTAAATGTGCCTTTCCCAAAGTGTCTCACCCATGATAAAGTGAAATGGGTTTTTTAAGGAGTGAAACCTTTGCTGAGGGATCCTCTTTGTCACGGACAATATTCCCAGTTTTGCCTGTCTCCCATAAACAATTCCCAGCTGTAGTTACAGGAGGGTGATTTCTGACAGTGATGGCATTGAGTGCCCAGTGAAGTCTCAAAATCACTCCACAGGTTGGGGTCTGGTCTCCCGAATTTCCCTGCCACAAGCTGCCATGCAACCCCTGCTGCTGCTCCCATCCCAGGCAGTGCTCCCAGGTGCTGGATTTGGATATTCCAGCATTTTCACTTTGCTTTCTCCAAGCGATCAGTTCCCAGCAGCAGCTCCTGGGCCATCATTTATTACAAAGAATTCATTCTTCAGCCCCCACGTGGCTTTTGCTGCTGTACCTCATTTGCTGCCAGCATTCCCATTGTTTCTTTCTGTTTCCCTCTCCAGCTTTCCCAGCGTGGTGCAGGGATGGAAGTTAATTCAGCAGCAATATCTGTTCAATTTGCCAGTGGGGTTTTATTTTATTTACAGCAGCTCCTTCGCTGGCTGTGCCTGTCCCTGGAGCCACAGCAGCTGGGAGGTTAAAACAGGGATTCAGGCAGCTTCCCACTGGAAAACTGGATCCAAATTCCCATTTTTTGATGGATGCTGGACACAGTGGTCCAGACAACTTCCTCCAAAGACAGCAACACCTTCTGATCAGCAGCTCTTCGTTTGTTCTTGTCCCGATTCCGGAATTAATTCCCAGGACTGCAGGAATGTCAGGCTGGGACATGACAAACTCATTTCCTTTCCTCTCCCATAGCCACCAGCTCACCATGGATGAAGAAAATAATATCCAGGAATATCCTCTCAACCTCCAGCCCCTGGAATCCAAAGTGAAAATGTGAGTAAGGAAAAGTGCTGGCTCTGCCTTGGAATGCAGCTGAGGGTGTCCAATTCCTGAGCTGCAGGATCCACCCTGGATCCATCCTGGATTTCTGTGTAACTGGATGAAAGAGCTTCAATTAGCAAATTGACTGAGTTCTCTATGTTTAAGCACGTGGAGCTGAGAAAACGGGGATTGTTCAGCCTGGAAAAGGAGAAGGCTCCAAAGTCACCAAATTGTGGCCTTGCAGGGCCTAAAGGGGCTGCAGGAGAGCTGGAGAGGGACTGGGGACAAGGGATGGAGGGACAGGACACAGGGAATGGCTTCCCAGTGCCAGAGGGCAGGGATGGATGGGAGATTGGGAAGGAATTGTTCCCTGGGAGAGCGGGAAGGGGCTGGGATGGAATTCCCAGAGGAGCTGTGGCTGCCCCTGGATCCCTGGCAGTGCCCAAGGCCAGGCTGGACATTGGGGCTTGGAGCAGCCTGGGACAGTGGGAGGTGTCCCTGCCCATGGCAGGGGTGGGGCTGGATGGGTTTTAAGTTCCCTTCCCTTCCCTTCCCTTCCCTTCCCTTCCCTTCCCTTCCCTTCCCTTCCCTTCCCTTCCCTTCCCTTCCCTTCCCGGGATGAACATTCCCTTTGAACCAAGTTTCCAATGGTAAACATCAGTTTTGCACCAGTTTTGTCATCTCTTGTGTGTAACTAAAGGAATATTTGGGAATCTGCTGGATTTCCCGTGTGTGCAGAGAAGCCAGGGGAGGGAAGGGCAGCACAGAGCCTTTTCCCCGGTGCTTTTCCCACCCAGCATCAGTTTCCCAGGGACCCCGTGGATGGAGCAGCCCTGGGGGTGCAGGGGCTGGAGAGGGGAGCAGAATTCCTGCTCTGGGGGTGCAGCCCAGCCCCGCGGCACGGGAAAAGCGGGATTTCCTCGGGAAGCCGGGCAGCTGCCGGCACTCAGCAAGGCCCACGCTGACACCTGGCTGCACCGACGGGAAGGGAGCGATGCGCATCCCGGGGCTCCGGGAATCAGCTCCCGAACTTCCAAATGCCACCGAATCACGGAATCATGGAACGGTTCGGCTTGGAAGGGACCTTTAGAGACCTTTCAGTGCAGCCCTGAGCAGGGATAGCCTCAATTAGGGCAGCTTGGCAGCCTGGTTTGGGGTGGTTTTAGGGATGGGGCGTCTCCCACCTCGCCACCCTCATGGAAAAAAATCCTTCCTCCTATCCTAAGTCGAGTCTCTTTTGGAATTACAGAATAATTTTAATTTTTGCTGCACATTACACGACATGGAGTTCCCCCTGGGGTCAGTTATTCTAAAAGTCTTGACTTGGGATAATTAAAACTTCCCCTCGTATTTATCAGAGTCCAGGATTCCTTTTGCAGCCTTTCCCATCGTGGATCCTCCAGCCCTGGAGCAGGAATCGCCTCCATCCAGCAAGCACTCCCTCACTTCCAGGCCATTAAAATATTAATGCATATTAAAATATTTAAAGGACACGAAGTTTCCAATTAAAACCCAGGGTCTTTTCAGCTTTTAGTCACGCAAAGAAAAGCCAGATGAAAGAATCCATTTTCGGGGAGCTTGCTAGGAGGGTAATTACGACTGAAGCTCAGTCTATTCTGCAGCTTTAAAATAGAAATAAACGTAAATATAAATCTGTGAATATAAATACATAAATGCAAATCTGTAAATACCGCTCATCCCAGTGAATAAACCCTCAATAGCTTAAAAATCCTCCAAGGAACTCTTCCTACAGAGAAGCTGTGGATGCTGGAGTTGTTCCAGGCCAGGTTGGATGGGGGTTGGAGTAACCTGGGATAGTGGAACGTCCCTGCCCATGGCAGGGGGTGGAACAAGATGATATTTTCCAACCTAAACCATTCTGGGATTCCATAACTCCACAACACTGGTCTGGCTCTCAAATTCCAATTGTGTGTGAATGATAATCTGGAACATGCTATGAATATAAAGCATCGAGGGTTGTGAATTCCTTTAAATGCACAGATGTGTGTTTTTATTTTGATTGCAGGGTGTCAAATCGGTCTCAAACCACAACCACTTCTGTCGGTTTTGGGATAGGTTTGGACTCTGAGTAAGGTGTTTCAGTGGAGCTGCCCCTGCCCATGGAAGCAGATGATCTTCCAAGTCCTTTCCAACCCAAACCATTCTGGGATTCCATAATTCCATGACACTGCTCTGGTGCTTCACTTCCAGCTGCACCTGATCTTAATCCGAAGTGGGCTACAAGTACAGAACACTGAAGGTTGTGAATTCCTTTAAATGCACCAATGTGTATTTTTATTTGGATTGCAAGGTGCCAAATCGTTCTCAAACCAAAATCACTTCCGTCTCTTTTGGGATTGGGTTGGACTCTGAGTAATGTGGAAGGAGTTTGGAACCAGATGATCTTTAAGGTCCTTTTCAACCCAAACCACTCCAGGATTCCCTGACCCTCCTTTACAGATTACCCCAGTAGTGCCTCACACAAACCCTACAGAGGTGCTTCCGTGTGCTCCCTATGCAGAGAGGAAACCTGAAATGGGAACCCCCCCAACCCCAGCGCTTTCAGCCAGGGATCTGGACTGAAATCCTTTGTTCCCTCAGCATCCAGCGAGCATGGCGTGAGCACCTGCAGCGCCAGGACCTGTCCCCACCCCCGGAGCCGCGGGACAAGCGCAGCCCATCCCCAGAGTCCCCAACGTCCTCCACGTCGCCGGCCTCGGGCAAGATGAGCAGGTCCGTCAGCATGAACACCTTCTCCGACAGCAGCACCCCCGTGAGTCCCGCTGCAATCCCTCCCTTGTTCCTTTCCTGGCTGCCTTTCTGGGATCTGGGACAAGTGCAAGCTCAGTTGTGGGTTCAGTGGGTTGATAATGGGTTAAAAAAGGATTTTTAGGTGTTTCAAATGACCTTCAGGCAGAGGTGCCTCTTGTAGCCTCACCAGGATGTGCCACTGTGGGTATCAGACCTGGATTTCAGCAGATTTTGGAGGTGTTCTTGCTGGAAAAAGGTACTTCCAGGTGGTCTTGTGTTCTCCTGTGTGTTTAGAATATTGTGTTCCCAAAACCCCCCAAATTGTTGTGCTTTTCCAGCAAAGAAAGGTGGTTTCTTGGTTGGTTTTTGGTTTTATTTTGTCGGGGGTTTTGTTGGTTGGTTTTTATATTTGCTGGAAGCTGATTTAGAGGTCCAAAATTACATTTGATTTTGGAATAAATATTCCTCCGTGACCAGTGGCTGGAAGCTGCATTTGTCTTTTTAAAGTGACCCCAAACAAACCCCAAATGCAGATGCCATTTTTGGAATACAGACAATTCTGTGACTGCCTCTGAATTGGGATTATTAGGTCAATAAGCAAATACAGAGCCTGGAAACGTTGTTTTCAACTTTGTCACAGAGGATGAGATTTGAGGGAATTACAGACCGGAGTGCATGGAATAACTCAGGAATTCCAGGAGCAGGAACTGCCGTGCTGCCTGGTGCAGGAGGTGTCTCCCTGCTCCTGAGGAGGGAACAGGTTGGTTGGCTCCTCACTGTCAGTGGCTGTTGCCACTCACAGGACAGCATTTGGTGGCTTCTGAATCCCTACAAAAATTCGGGAGTCATTGTTAGTGGTGTTCTCCGAGCTGGATTAATTTAATTCCGCCTTGAGTTGCAAAGTTGGAGCGATTTTCATCATGTAAAGCCCAGGGCACTGATCCAACAGAGCTTTTCCATGCTAAAAGCTCTGATCTTGGGGTTCTGGGGATCATTTGACTCTTTTCCAGTGTTGATCCAGGCCCAAAGAGAAGCTGTTCCCACAGGTTTATCGTGGGATGCGATGCCTGACAGAGTTTAATAAAATATCCCTGAGGGCAGTGGTTTGTTTTCAGTTGGGAGCTGGAGAGCAGGAGGATAAAGTGGGCTGGAATATCGGGTTGGACACTGAAGTTTCACGGATCAAAGGGGTTTGGTGCCTTTAACGAGAGGAATAAATGGGATGGAAATGTTTATCTGCCACTGGAATCAGCTTCCACCAGAGGTCCCTCGTGCCCTGCGCAGGGACACTCCCGGGTGCTCCAGAGCTTCCCAGCACTAATCTCGGTTGGAAAATGACACTTTTGGAGTGTTTGGGAGTTCAGTAAGGGCAGCTGGGAGTTCTGTGTTTGCGGGAAAATGAAGTTTGGATACTGGGGTGGGGATTTAATTTGTGTTAATGCGGCGCCCACTCATCCCACTTCCACGTGCAAAGGAAAAGGGGAATATTTCCTTACACTTCCTGGTGCTTAGCCTGTTAATAACCCTCGGAAAAACAGGGAATTTTTCTGGTGGCTGAGACATAAAACAGGCACAAAATAAAACAGGGCACAAAGCAAAGCGCTGGAAGTCCCCTGTCAGAGGCAGAGAAGGAATAAAGCAGTGTTAAACCATTGGAACTTCACACCCAGAGAGGATGAAGTGAACCCCAAAATATTTCATGAGTTGATAAAATCCAGAAATTCTCTGGTCAGTATTTTGAAGGTGAATTTGGGAAGATCTGTGAACACTCACACAGAGGTTTCATCTCTTTTTGCAATAAATTGATTTTCTCTGGAAAAGGGAGGCCAAACTGTCTGAGCTGCATGGATTGGAGTCTCCTGATGTCACCCAGAATTCCCATGTTAGGAGCATCCCATCTGACACAAAAATAGGTCCCCTTTTCTTGCCACTCGGCTTTCTTTGTCCAGTCCTAGAGGGACTCTCCCAGCTCTGTTTTAAGACATGGATTTGTGCTCAGTTGTTGTTCCCAAGGCTCCTGGATGTTTCCTACCCTCCAAATCCAAGAACCTCCAGGCAGATCAGCTTATCAGGGAATGGATCCTGCTGTCCCTTTACCAGCAGATAAATCATCCCTGACACGGGGAGAGAGCCATGGCTCCATCTCCGAGTGTTTGTGGGATAGAACCGGGGTTCCCCTGGGCCTTCCCCCTGGAGAGGACTGACGGAACGGGTGGGATGTCAGAGCTTGAGGGATGAGATGGGGAATGGAGAATCCTTGTTGGGCTGCTGCTCTGTAGCGCAGAAAGGTTTTTGTGTGTGGAGTACAAAGTGGTTTTAACTGTTGGAGAAGATCTGTTATCGATCACTGATCAGAGTATGGCATGAGGAGCTCCCAGGCTGTAGCTGTGCTGTTGTCACTTGCTTTCATTTTTCTTTTGCATGTTAATTTCTGCTAAAGAAAAAATTAGAAGACAGACAAATAATAGGTTTGAACTGATGTTCTTCCTTGTAAATGTTTTCAATTTTGTTACTGTGTAGAAGGGTGCCAAAACCTCCCTTCCTGGATGGGTTTCTGCTTTTTTCCTCCAGAATCCCAGAGTGGTCCAGGTAGGGAGGGACCTCAAAGGTCACCCAGTCCCACCCCTGCCATGGGCAGGGACACCTCCCACTGTCCCAGGCTGCTCCAACCCAACCTGGCTTTCGACACTTCCAGGGATCCAGGGGCAGCCACAGCTGCTCTGGGAATTCCATCCCAGCCCCTCTCCACCCTCACAGACAGGAATTCCTTCCCAATATCCCATCTAAATTCCAACTCCTTCAGTTTGAAGCCATTCCCTTGTCCGGTCACTCCAGTTCCCAACGAAGAGTCTCTCTTTGTCTCCCTCATTGCCCCACTCAGATCCTGGAAGGTGCTCTGGGCTCTCCACATAAATTTCCTCTCTCCAGGCTGGACAGCCCCACCTTTCCCACCCAGTCTCCTCAGGAGAGGTGCTCCAGTCTCCTTATCAACTTCGTGGCCCACCCTGGACTCGCTCCAACAGTTCTGTGTCCTTCTTACGCTGGGAACACCAGAACGGGGTGCAGCGTTCCAGGCGGGGTCTCGGGCAGCACTGAGCGTCCAGGAGGATGCGCTGTCCCAGCTCCCACCCCGCTGGGCTGCCCGGGAGAGGAGCGGGAGCGCCCCGGGATGCGGTGGCGGCGCTCGGGCGTTCAGCACCGCGGGCAGCGGCGGGGCCGGGGCCGCTCAGCACCGCGGACAGAGGCGCGGTCCTCTCGCTCCTCGGCCGGGGCTGGGGGCTCGCTGCCCTTGGATGAGGATCTTTCCCCAACCCTGTCACTCCCGATCTCCCATCCTGGCAAAGCGCCTCTTTTCCTCTCCTAAAAATCATTGCGATGCCCATGAGAATGGCACGAACCGATTCCGTAAAATTCCCAGTTTTTGCTGGAGCTAAGTCGCTCCAACAGGGGACTTTCTACCAAGAAATGCTCTTTTTAGAGGTGTAACCACACAAAACCTGCTTTTCCAAACGGGAATGGTTCTTTTCCCACCCTTTCTCCATCGGTTGATGCCACAGAACTATCCAGTGGGGAAAAGAGCCAGGACTGAGCTCCTCTGCCCCTAAACCCCCGTTTGTTTATCATTCCTGCCCCATGTGGTGCCTTCACAGCTGGGGCTTTTCCCAGTGATTTATTAGGGTTTGGTTCTAAAACCTTAATTCTCTCCGCAGCCTTTGGGTGTTCCTAGGTCTCCCACCTGCAGGAGAATCCTGTTTTTCCACTGGTGTCTGTGACATTCCCAGGGCTGTTTTGCACCTGCAGGGGCGATGGGAAGCTGAGGGGCAGGGAATATCAACGTATGGGAGGCAGTGAAATCCTAATGATCAGCGGGGCATTAATACAGAGAACATTCCCTCTTTCCTGCGAGCCTGGATTCCCAAATCAGCAGCCGAGAGGGAACCATCTGATAAATATTTACAGTGTGATTTCTATAGAATGTAAAAATGCAAATCTTGCCCTTGAGCAGCGGGGATGGAAACATAATTAAAGATGAGGGAGACAAATCCAGGGCTGAGATGAAAAGGCCCTAATTAGAAATCAAATATTTGATGGTTTGGGGAGAAACATTAACGCTGATGTGGCTGTCAGATAACACTTGGAATGAAGGGAACATGGAAAAAAATGTTGTTTTCAACCCCTCCCATTGGCTTTGGATAATCTCAGCTCTAAATGTGAGCAGGGGATTCACAGCACTGTGGCCCAACATGGAATTTATCTCTTAAAGGGATTTTTATGGAGAAATATTTGTGAACATAATCACCTGGAATGATTATCCAAGTTTAACTCTCTTGCAAATATTATCCCATGGGATTTTAACTGCTGGGATACAAAAGGACCCTCTTGAGCCTTTCTGCTGGTGGGAGCAGAACACCAATAATTCCTTCTTTCTTATGTTGTGTGTATTGAAGGTTGAGTATTGATGGGACCATTGATGTCGATTTGAGTTGTTGTGGTTTAGCAGCAGCAAAATCAATCCAGGAATGATCTTGGTTGACGATAAAATGTCTGATAAGACATTTCTGGTGGCGTTTCTGTGGGAATATTTGGCTGCTTGAGACACTCCAGAACAGTTTTGTCGAGCCCTGGGGTGGGTTTAGCTCTGTGAAGGTTCACAAGAGGATGGCCCTGGTGGGTACCAATGAGAGATCTCAAAAATAGGTTTGTTTTAAGTCCCACTTCAGGAAATTTGGCTAAATCCTTCATAAACCCTTTCTAAGCTAATTTGATCTCCAATATCTCATTTATTCCCACGGCATCACCTTCCTTTTACAAAGCCAGGCCCCAAAATGAAAATCATTTCAATGGAGGATTTAATGCTTAATTAAGCAGGGGGTGCAGAGCAGATTTGCACCATCGCAGAAAGTTCTTGGGGGGTTTCTCTCCAGCCCTGTGACAACACACTGAAAATCCAGAATTTTCTTTGTCCAAGGAACTGCCAGAGGGCAGGGATGGATGGGATTTTGGGAAGGAATTGTTCCCTGGGAGGGTGGGCAGGCCCTGGCACAGGGTGCCCAGAGCAGCTGGGGCTGCCCCTGGATCCCTGGCAGTGCCCAAGGCCAGGCTGGACATTGGGGCTGGGAGCAGCCTGGGACAGTGGGAGGTGTCACTGGATGTGACAGGCGGTGGACTGGGATGATCTTTGAGGTCCCTTCCAACCCAGACATTCCATGATTCTGCACCCTGTGTCCAGTGAGCTTTGCTGATGGCATTTGCAATCTTTGGGAATGATGACAATGACCTGATCTCTTTAGGCTGGAAAAGATCCCATCTTTAATCCAGAACTCCAAGACCTTTTGTTGTCACCCTTCCCCAGCACTGCTGATGACAGAGATCCAAGAGGTCAATCCAGAGTCAAATACTGGAGCAGTGCAGGAAATGGGAGTGGGTTTGGAATGGAAAGAGTGGGACTGGTGGTGTGCCTCAAACATGGAATTATTTGAGACTGGGAGATTTCCAGCCACAGGTTTCCCACAAGGAATTATCTTCACTGGCTGGAATGAATTATATTTTGGTGTGACCAAAAAAGAGGGGAAAATGTAAGAAATTTAAGTAATGGACGATAAAGTCACGATTGGACCAGGAGGAATTAGATGTATAAAATATATTTAATAGAAACTTCCTGGGATGGAGGGAAAATCTGATGGAAATTGCCCCATCCTGAGCCATTAAATTATTTTAGTGGCTCTATCACCACAGAAACGTGGCAGCAGCAGCACTTTAATGGGGTCTATTACAGAGCAGTGGATCTTCCCAAATATATCCAGATCATCTCCCAAAGGACAGAGTATTGATTCCTGCTCGTAAAAGGAATTTTCAGAGTAAACACACCGGGAAAGTGCATTTTGGTGGGAATAAATACGATTTGGGCTATTTCACCGCTTGGAATTTAAGCAAATAATAATAATAATTATTCTGGTTTGTGGGAGATTCTGACTCTATTTCAGTCACTCCATTTTTGGAGGCAATTTTCTACCTGTGAAATGACTTCTTAGGGTCAGATAAAGTTCATTAGGGAGACGTAAATGACATTTTAAGGGGGAAAATGTGCTGAACAATTCTGCCAATGGGATGCATTTAAGGAAAAAGCCATGTTTTCTTAGGGAATTTCTTCAATGGATTGAAGATTTCATGCTGGGGGTAAAAAAAGCCATTTAACTTCAGCAAAGATCCCAAAGCGAGCAGCACGGAAGCGCCCTGGTGGTGGTGGTTCATGTCCCACCTGCTCTGCCCATCCTGGAGCTGAGTCCCACCACGGGTGAAGCTTTTGGGAGGAAGGTTGGGCAGCTTTGCTCCTCAAGAACATCTCCTTAAATCCCATTTAATGGAGATTCCCACGTTGGAGTTATTCTGGTCCTCAACAAAACCTGATTAAATCCTGTGTTAATGGAGATTCCAATGTTGGAGTTATTCAGGTCTTCAGATTTTCTCCAAACCCCGTCTCTCACACCAATAATTTTTGGCAAAGCCACCCTTTTGCAAAGGCCTTTAGGAGATCCAAATCCAGCAGGTAACTCTGGGGTTTATCCCAGATTATTCATTGCTTCCATGATTTGTTTGATTGCATCACTTGGTTGTCCTTTTTATTTAGCTTCTGAGTTCTTTCTCCCTTTCCTCTGAAATATCAACCTCTATGAACCCCCAGATTCCCCCAAATTCCCCCAAATTCTCCCAAATTCCCCCAAATTCCCCCAAATTCCCCCAAATTCCCCCAGATTCCCCCAAATTCCTTTGTTCTACCCATGTGACAGTGAATTTTGAAGGGGTTTCCCATTGCTCAGGCTCTTCTCTCCAGTAAGATTTTGTTACCAGTGCCAGGATCACCTCACACCCCAGTTGTGTCCTTGTCCCTCGGACTGTGCTTTAAACTCCCCTTCGCTGGTGACTCCTGAAATTCTGACCTTATTTTGCCCTTCTTTGCCCACACTGAATTCAAGATTTCTCCTCCCATTGGACAGGGCAGGGAAATGCTGGGAGCTGAGCAGTTCCCACCTGGGAACACCAGAGCCAGAGGTGAACTCTGGAATATTCCTGTGGTTTATTACATTTGACATTTTCCTGCCCTTCCGATAACACCTTCCCCACATCGTGTGTGCACCAGTCCTTCATTATTTGAAAACTTGGGAGCTTTTGTTTTCCCAACTAAACCCTTGTTTCCGGTTCCTAATTAAGGCACTGCTTTAATTGCATTAACTGCTCTCATTCCGAGCCTGAGCGTGGCTGTGGAGCTCAGAAAACGCCGCTCCCCTCGCGTCAGTGGCCACGCTTTGGCTTTTCCAAGGCATTTAAAATTCCATTGCTGTTCCAATAAACCTCAGCCAGTGGATTATTTTTCATGGACAGACAGTCCATCCTTCTCCTGGGGGTTTTATGGACAGAGTGTATAAAATGATAACGCAATGAATGGGCCACCTGCCATCCTCTATCAGCTGCTTAAATCAGCTGCTCCAGACAGGAATTCAATACAGGAAAAGCTGTTCCAAATGGATTTTTCAGGTACAAGGCATAACAAGGAATTTCAGGAGTATTCTTGATCCATTGGCACCGAGATAGCTTTAAAGGCATTTATGGGCCTTCAATAAAGATGCTTTCAAACCATCTTCAGAATAATAAAATCGCTTCAGTGCTCTGAGGAGCTCGGAAGAAAATCAAATTATTGTTAGATTTGATTATGGCAGTGTCCAGAAATCCCAGATATTGGATAAAATCCGCTGAGAAGCAAAAGGAGAATCTCATTCAGGGAGGGAAAGGGAGAGAAGGTTTTGCATGCAGGAATAGAATATTCCCCTGTAATTTTATTTTTATGTAAATTATGTAAATTAGATGAAGATGTCATAATATTTCCCGTGCTGAATTCGTGGTATTTATGAACACTGCAGTGCTGTTTCCCCCTCTCCCGGAAAAACCTGCTGCGCCTCCCAGAATGCTGGGGATTTATTTTGTCTCCTGTGTTTAATTATGCAAAATTGGGATGCAAACTTAAATATGAAATCTTGAAGCCAAATTTCAGGGACAGATTTCCTACCTCGAAGGAAACGGAAAGGGAACATGGAGCTGCCGTGGGGAATTCAGTATTTTTTGTCCAGAGCTGTATTTTTTGGGATATACAACAATTAAAACAGGCTGCCCAGGTGGATTGCTGGATTCACCGTCCCTGGAAGTGTTCCAAAAATGTGTGGATGTGGCACTTGAGGACATTATTTAGTGGTGAACGTGGGTTGATGGTTGGACTTGGTCTTGGAGGTCTTTTCCAACCTTAAGGACTCTGTGATTCCATGAAATGAGGCCTTGGTGTCTCTTCCCAACACTGGGAATGCTGCTGTGGCTTCCTGCCCACTTGGGGCCCATTTTGATGTTTCTCTTCCTGACAGTCAAATATTTCCTGGATTTTCTTCCAAAATAATTCTAAATTTGCTTTGTGGGGTGGAGTTCCATGGGTGGCTGTAGGGCAGGGCTGGACATTTGTCTGTTCCTTCCCATTTGAGGGAAATAAAAACCCCAAACCTTTGATTGAGCCCTGAATCTCCTCCAGGGCAGCAGCGAGGCTCAGAGGAGCTTGGAATTTGCACGTACAAATCCCAGTCTGGCTTTTCCATGTCCCAATTCCCATTCCCTGCCTTTAATCCTCACACACTCCTTTGTTAAGCCCATCTGCAGCAACTCCTTCATTCCCTTCTGATGAAACAGATCCTTATCCCAGAAGAAAGGGAATTTGACAACTTTGTGCATGGATTGTGACCTTTCCCTAAGGATTTGTGCTCCCTCTTGGAGAAATCTTTGGGAAGGCACTGATTCCCTGCAAATCTGAGCCTGACTCATCACATCATCAGAAAGCCCCAAACCCAACTCGATGCATAAAAACATCCCAGAGTTCTTAACTCGCTCTCCAGGAGGAGTTTAATGAGCCAGAAAATTAAGAATATTCACATTTTTTTCCAGCAAGGAGATATTTTAATTCCAAACATTCCTACTTAATTTCCCTCGGAGCATAAACTCAGACCTTCTGTGGCAATGTCCTTTCAGCTGTCCTTGTCTTTGGGATTTTTCCATGCTTTTATTTTAAACCCAGCTCTTTGACACACAAGAAAGTATTATTTCATTTATTAGGGGCCGTGCCCACCATGAGATAATCATGGAGGAGGAATGAGAGGCTGTCACTGACTCCTCTCTCCATGAGAAAGGAATGTCAGAGCTCCTGGCTCTCAATGGATGCCTTTTCCAGCAGCACTGAAGGGCTTTATTTGGGTTCTTCCAGCACCACTGTCCTTTGTTCCCAGCCTTGGCCACACAGTGGAACTTTGTGTGCTGGAAGGGTTGATGCCAGCGGTGGAAAAGGTCCTAAAAACTCATGGAATTTCTTTTGGGATACATGAGCCTCAGTAAATAAGGTTTTATTACAGCAACAGGAGCAGAAAGAGAGGCATGGTTGGAGAAGGGTCTTGCTTAGAGTGTGACAGAACAAATCAGGTCGGGACAGGTTTAATTCAGGTGAATCGGGGTTTAATCCCAAACTCTCAAAGTTCGGGTCTTCCAAGAGGGATTTTTATTAAAATGTTCAAGTCAAAGTTTAGCCTTGTGCAAGTCTAAACTCCAATTAAATCAAATTTTTGTTAAAGTTGAATTAAAATTCAATTTTAGCATCACCTGCTGTTCTTTTTTCCGCTTGAATAGGGCTAAACAGGAACTTGAGTGTAGGGTTTTTATAATTGGGGGTTTTCCCTGGGAAAGGTTTGTTTTAGTGTCTCCTCCAGTCCCAGAGCAGCCCAACCAGTGGGAATGAGCTGTGTTTGTAACTCCAGAGCTGGTTTGGCTGCAGGGCTGGATATTCTGGATTGACCCTTGTCAGAAACTTGGATGTCTAAAAGTGAACCCTCAGTGCATCAGATCTTCTGCTCCTCCTGGGTTTTCCTAGAATTCCAGGAGGGTTTGGGTGGAAAGGGACCTTAAATCCCATCTCATTCCATGGGCAGGGACATCTTCCACTATCCCAGGCTGCTCCAAGCCTCGTCCAGCCCTGCCTGGGACACTCCCAGGGATGGGGAAGTTGTCCCAGTGTGTTGTTTATTTCCTTGGTTAAATCAGTGCCGGAGATAAATTTAATTCCTGTGGAATTTCACTTAAAACACAGAAATCGCCCCAGTTTTTGGGAATTCACCGTGATGTAAATGATGGGGAAATGTAGCTGTATCCTACTATAAACATTTCCATGGGTGAAGTAACTTACAATTGCATGATGCAGGTGTTTTCCTGTTCCATAAAACCTGGATGGACATGTGCAAAACACAAATATCCAGCATCCATCTGCATCCCAACTCCTGCATCCCTTGGCAGAGGGATGCTGTGGGATCAGTCCCTGAACGAGCCTCTCCCTGCCCCCATGAGCTGGGGATTTATCTGAGCAGCCTGACCTTCCCCAGGGACTGATAACTCAACTTCCTCCCCTTCAGCACCTCAATTAAACGTTGGGAAAGCCTTGCTTGGCCATTAGGATGAAAAATCCAGGATTGGAAATGATTACTTATTAAATATTTCCTGGGCACTCCTGAAAAAAAAAAAAAAGCTGGATTTTTAAATTTAGCTGGTTTGGGAGCTCAGCAGCTGGAGAAGGAGCCATGAACCTCTCCTGATCACAGCCAAGACGCCTGGAAAAATGTTTCCACAGTGACAGTAAAATCTTAATAACCTGTCAAAGGCGCTGCTCAGGAGAGGTTTGGGATGAGAAATTGCTCCAAGATTTCCAGCTGAACAATGCTGGGTTCACTTTACATCCATCAAAACCCAAAGTGAAAGTTAATTTACCTCAAGTCTTGCTGCTGAGCAAAGCCAGGGCCTACTTTTTAATTTTCAGGGAGAAAATTGGGCATTTCAGCCGTGGCTTTCCGAGAGCCAACGTTTGTGAGGAGAAAAATCCCAGTGGGGAAAGATTGGGAGTGATCAAATACTTGGAGGTGCTGTTAAATCTCAGATAATTGTTACCTCAACACAAAAACTGGGAAAAAATTAAAGAAATTACAACAGGGCCCCAAAGTGCCTAATTTACCTGACTGATTAATTACACCCCCAGGGAAATTTGGACAATAGGATCAGGAAAAACTGGACTGGTTTTGGACAATCTGATCAGGGGAAATTGAAATCCTGGTTCAGGAGAGCCCAGACACCCAAATTGTTCAGGATTCTGGGCGGCCTTCAAACAACCAGACAAATAGGAGCTGCTCCCAAGGAATTTTCTCCCAAAAAAACGAAATCCATACCTTTTCCTCTCACAGATGCTCTCCCAAACTTTGCATTTGCCCCATGGCTGCAGGTTGCTGTTGGTCACAGAAATAGTTTGGGGTTTTTTTTCAGGTTTGTTTAAAGGAAAGCTGGATTTGAGTTCTGCCTTCCACAGCGCCCGTCACACCCTGAGGAGCAGAGCTGGTGGCGATGGCCCAGCCCGAGGCAGGCAGGACAATGGTTTTTCCTGCTTTAAAGGCCTGGGAGTCATCCAGGATTTTCTGGGAGAGCCACGTCAACATAAGGAATGTGGGGACAGCCTTTAAGGGGTTTCTTGGAGCTGTTATGCATTTAAATTGTCCCATTAGGGGGGCCATGCTCCCCTGGCTGCCAATAAAATCAGTCTCGGGAGAGCTGTGGAGGCTCTCCCAGGAATTATTCCTGCTCTTTCCCACTTTAATGGGTTGCTTATTTTAGGAAAACAATGATTTTCTCCAAACGAGGCAGCCTGAAGTTTAACCTTTGTGGGTGGGTATTTATTTGCTGTGATTGCTGGGTGATGTTCTTATCTCTTATCACAGATTCACTCAATAAACGAGTTCATAAACAGGCCCCGCATGGATCCAGATTCCTGGATTCCTTTTCAATTCCTTGATTCCCTGCTCCTTGCCAGCCAACAGGAATCCCAAAGAGACAGCCAGAAAACAGAGGTGGGGACACAACGATTTCCTGCAGTGGCTTTTGTCCGTAATTAACAATAAAAGCTAAAATAGAAATGTTAATTATTGCCTGTAACACTCAGCTCTGCTTCACTTCTAAAGGATTGGGAGAATTTAGGTTGGAATATTAAAAATTTCCTTAAAGATAGGAATACCTGGGAAATGTCTCTCCAAAACTCCACAGCCCTGGCACAGGGTGCCCAGAGAAGCTGTGGCTGCCCCTGGATCCCTGGCAGTGTCCAAGGCCAGGTTGGAGCCACCTGGGATGGGGGAATCTCCTCAGGAATTCCTTTTATTCCGGTTTTCAGGGAAATTTTGAAGTCTTTTAATCACTCAGAGCACGTGAAGGATGTGGTGCTGTATCAGCCAGCAAGACTTTAATAATATTTAATAAAATCAAGGAGAATATTCCCACCCTGAGGGAGCAGATTCCAAGGGAAACTGCCCCCAATCCGTGAGCCTCTGGGGACCCAGCAATTTAGGGAATGCTCATTGCTGTGCTCCCAGACAATTCCCTGAGTGTAATCCCATTTCCAAGCTGGTTTTCCCTCCTGCCTGGCAGCAGGAGCTCTCAGACAAGGAATTTGTGAAGCTTGGATCACTTCCTGCTTGGGACAGCTTTGCTTAAAGGTGATCTGAAGTTTAAGGAGCTTCCCAGGAGGTTTACTCCAGACTCGGGGTATTTTTGGAGAGCTGCTGGTTGGAGAAGTGGAAGGAAAGCAGATTTTCCTAAGGAAAATGGAAGGCACCTCTGGTACCTGAGCAACTCCTGGGGCTGGTTTTCTTCCTACCGCTGGGAAAATCCCAGCTGGGGTGGATTCCAAGCCTTCCCTTCGCTCCAGGGCTCAGCTACATCATTGCCATCCCACTCTTGTCCATAAAACCACACTACAGCCAGCGAAGAGTTCTCCCAAATCCATGAATAAATCCCTAATTTTGCCGTGTCACTGCTGCCGAGCGATGCCACCTTCGAAATGCAAATTAACTCACGGCATTAAAGCTGACTCTGCTTTTCCGGCCCGGGCTGAGCTCACCTGGGTCCCCCCATCCCAAACGCATCCCTTTGCCAGATCCTAAAAGCAGGTTGTTGTCCCAGCCGGAATTTGCATTTCCAGGAGGGATTTCTTTTGTCTCCCGGTGCTGATTTGATTGTCCTCGCTGATAATCGCTTGATTAGCCTCCCATCAGCTCTAATAACTTGTTTCCTCCTGATTAGGGAGCCTAAGAAACAAATACGGGACGGGGTGGGGAATAAATGAGGAGCAGGAGGTTGGGAATATCCCAGATTTATTCCAGAGGCACCAGGAAAGGCACAGCCCTGCAGCTCCAGGAATAACTTAATGAATGAGGGCTGATTTCAGCCACCTCATGGATATAAATTGATCCAAAAATCCCAATTTCAGTGTAAAATAGGGATTGCAATGTGTTCTGTGCCATTGGAATTGCAGGAGAGGGAAAGCAGCAGCTCTGCAGGGCTCTCCACATTCCCTCCAGAACAGGGAGAGCCTGGAGCTCTCCCTATTCCATCATTCCATGATATTCCTGACCCAGCAGCCTGGAGCAGAGGGTTGGGAACACCCAGTGCTCATTCCAGGGCCACCAGGAAAGGCACAGCCCTGTGGCTCCAGGAATAACTTAATGAATGGATATAAACAGAGCTCAAATCCCACTTTTAATGTAAATTTGGGATTGAGACGTGTCCTGAAATGTTGGAATTGCAGGAGAGGGATTGCTGGGCTCACCACATTCCCTCTCCTCCCGCCTGAGCCCCTCATCCCCATCCTTCCCACCCTCCCTCCCTCGCTGGAACATTAGGAAAGTAAAGAAAGCTGAATAAATGAAAAGCCCTGTGAATTATTTATCCCTCTGGAGCGGCTCTTCCCAGCTTTTCCAGAGCCCTCCCTCCCCCTCTCAGAGCCGCTCAGCTCTGCTTTAGGTTTGATTTAAATTAGCCAAGGTTTCCTTCCATTTTAATGCCCCCCGCTAATTAATAATTAATGGCCTCACTGGCTCTGGAATCTGTTTTTTTCCAAGCAGGGATTCAGGGACAGGGAGCGAGGCTGATCCTGCTCCTGCTCAGGCTCCACCACTGCCCAGCGGGGAAATAGCTTCAGGTTTTTAACTGAATGTTGCATTTTTTCAACTTTTTGGTGCATTTTTTCACCTTTTGGATGTATTTTTCCATCTTTTTGGTGTATTTTTTCCACTTTCTGGTGGGTTTTTTCCTGTCACTCTGCTCCTCCGTGGACCTTTCCCAGTCCTTTTTTTCTCTCTGCTCAATCTCTTCCCTTTAATCTCATTTTTCTGGGGCTTTTCCCTCCAATTTTTGCTTCCTGTGCCACCACCCCCGCAGAGTTTTCGGGTTTTTTTTTTCCTTTTTGAATATTTCTCACCCCATTTTTTTCAGTTTTCTCCGTTCTCTCCGTGTGATTTTCACTCCAGCTCTGCTCAGGAGGGTTCCCCACTCTCTGCCCCTGCTGGAGGGACTCCACAGCCAAAATATCCCAACGATCTTTCCATATTTCCAACAGCAGATGGACCTAGAATGCCAAATTCTGGGATTTATTTTCCTTGGTTTTGTTTGAGTCGGGCATAATTTAATCCTTGAAAATGAAAAATTCCTTCTTGAACATTCCCCACCTTTTTTTCTTTAAACCTTGAAGGAGTTTTTTTGCCTTTTGGCTCTTCCTGGGAGGAATCCCCTGAGGATTAACACATCCCTGAGGAACTGCAATGGGAAAAAACGATGGAAAATAAATATATTTTTATTTTAATAATTATTTTTTTCCCAGAGGAGACTTGCAGGGAGTGCTTTGTGTCCATTTTTCATCTGCTGATCCAGGAAAAAATTTCAAATTTACCTAAAGAAAGACTCGAGGAGGGCGCTGAGGACGCCTCTCCCGGGATTCTCCCGCTCCAAGAGTCAGCCTGGATTTCCTGTCAGGATGCAGAACATCCCCACAGCTGCTGCTGGAACTTTCACAGCTCCTTTTTAATCCATTAAGAAAGAGAATTTGAAAAGCCAGGACAGGTTATTGAAGGGAGTCACCCCCGGTGGAGGTGAGATTTCCAAGCTTTATTGTGGAAAAGCGAATTATGACAAGTTAGAATTGCAAAGGCGCCAGGCAGGATGGAATTAGGGTTGGAATATTCATCTGGGATTGCTTTATTTGTGGTTTGACTTGGGAAAAGGGGGGAAATTTCCTGCCTTTTTCCACCAGCCACAGAGCCTGTGGAAATGAGGAGAGGTTGGAGAGATGTCCAGGATCGGTGCTTGGAAATGAATCCCCATTTTTGAGCTTCCTGCAATTTGCTGGCTGCTAGAAATATTCCCAGTTTTTTCTTGGATGATCTCTACATTTCTATGACACCTCCCACTGTCCCAGGCTGCTCCAAGCCCCAATGTCCAGCCTGGCCTTGGGCACTGCCAGGGATCCAGGGGCAGCCCCAGCTGCTCTGGGAATTCCATCCCAGCCCCTCCCAGGGAACAACTCCTTCCCAAAATCCCATCCGTCCCTCTGTCCTTGTGAAGCCATTCCCCCTTTTCCTGCCACTCCCTTCTCCAAGGGATGTGTTCAAAGGATGGGGATGGGAGGAGGATGGTGGGATCAGGGATGTGTTTGTTTGTGCTCCAATCCCATGAGGAATTAGCAGGAACCCATCAGAGAAAATCCTGATCCTGTATTGGAACAGGGGGATTAAGGGATCCAAGGAATTGTCCCTGCCTGGGGTTGCAGCACATCATGGACATTTCATTAATTAACTCATTCATTAATTAGCGCCGAGGGAGCCAGGGACAAACTGGTCCTGGCTAAAGGGGGGAAGGTCTGAGGGAAGAGAAACAGATTCTAGGGACAAAGCACAAGGTCCTGCTCCCACAACCCCCTCCAGTCCCCTCTGGGTGAGTCAGGATGCAGCTCCCAGCAACGCTGGATTAGGGATCTTTTCCCAGGTGAAATCAGGGATTTTCCAATCCCACTAAACTCTGAGGTTCCCAGAGTTCCCAGTCCCAGAGCTGGCTCCTGCTGCAGCCAAGGACAGCCCATCCCAAGGCGCAGCTTCACCTTCTCAGCCGGAGGGAAAATACTCCCAAAGTTCCCATCTTCCCAAAATCCATGAATGAGGAGATTTTGTTGAAATTCCTATTTAGGATAAACTGGGGCTGCAGGAGCCTGGGAATTCCATGCTGGAATGCCTGGATGGCTCGGGATACCCTTCACCCTTCTCCTCAGACACAGCCCAGAGCAGCAACAAGCCCACCTTAAACATGGAAAAGAATCCAAAGGATAAGAAACGCCAGGAATCGAGGCCGGGAATTCATTGGCTGGAGTTCCCTGCTGCTGGAATGTCATTTGGCTCAGATAACAGGGCAGGAATTCCAGCTTTTCCAGCCCCGATCTGAGCAGCGGGAGCCGAGGGAAGCGTTAGTGCTGAGCTGATTGCTCATCCCGCTTCCAACAGAAAGGGTTTTCCATGGGAAAGAGCGGACCTGAGGGGATTTGGGGTTTGGCCACTGTGGAGCAGCTTCAGGCACCCCACATTCCAACCGATCTCCCTGGGGAAGGAGAGAGGATCCTCTGGATACTTTAATCCATTTCCAGACTCCGGAGCAGGTCTGGGATTGCCCCAAACAGCGGCATTCCAGGGGCAGATCCCGGTGGGAGGCACAGGGATGCACCCAGCAGGCAGCACCACGGGGAGCAGAGCCTGGCCTGGCCTCCACCTCAACACCGCCAGGATTTGCCACCAGCGTTCCTTACACAGGATAATCCCGAGGTTTTTCCTGGAATTCCCAGCACCGCTACCTCGCTCCGGGCTTTTCCTTTCGGAGCTGAAAGCTTTCCCTGCATTCCATGCCCAGGCAGGCTGGGAAGTGCTGCCAAAAGCAGGAGCTCCAGCCGGATCCAGCCCTGCTCTCCCTGTTCCCGGAGCTGTTCCTGTGGTGCTTCCCACCAGGAAGGGCGTGCGAGAGGCTGGAGACGCGGATTTGATTCGGGAAATCCCAGGAATGCTGAGGAACACCTCCAGGATGGCGTGAGTTTGGAAAGAGGCGATAAAAACCCCAAAAGGATAAAAAGTCATGGCACATTAATGCTTGGAATTGTCCGCTGGAGCAGCACGGGAAGAGGGATGAATAATTCAAGGCAGACAGGATTTCCCTGGCAAGGTCGAGGCGTGTGAAGGGGAGGATTTTTGGGAGAGAGCAGCAACCTGCTTTCTTTGGGAAGAGAGCTCCATCCATCCCGAGGGGTCAGGAGACTTCAGGGACCGTCTGGATTTTGGGAGATTGTTTTGGAAGCCGCTCCGCCGGCGGGACGCAGGGCTCGGCTGGAATCTCGGATGCCAAAGGAATTCCGAGTGGATTTTTCAGCTCCACGGGCGAATCCCGGAGGAATGGGCAGCGGGAAGGGCGAGGAGGGAGCGGAGCCCTAAGCGGCCGGAGCGGGGCTCGGGATCCCGACATGCCAATCCCTGGGATTTCTCCCAAAATGGCCTGAAAGAGGAGCCGGGAGTGGAAGATGAATGTGAGTACCCGAAAATCGGATCCGCTCAGGCTGAGCTCTGCTCGGTGTTACCTCAGCCTGGGGACAGATCCTTTCAATAATTCCCAAAAAACCTCTGCTGCACCTCGTTGGAATGAGCAGGACTTTATAGGCACTGGGGAAGGAGCTGAAGGATAGGGAAGAACTCCAGGGATTCTGATTCCGGAGCCCAGCTCAGCCTGGAGCCACCTCAGCAGCTCACAAAGACAGGGATTATTAAGACATTTATTTCTTTATTAAGAGATTTATTTCTTTATTCATTCATTCATTTATTAAGACATTTATTTAATGTATTTTTAATTTATTTATTGAGAGATTTATTTATTTATTTATTTATTTATTGAGACATTTATTTCTTTATTAAGAGATGTATTTATTTATTAAGACATTTATTTAGTTATTAAGATGTTTATTGCTTAAGACATTTATTTATTAAGATACGTATTTATTTGTTAAGATATATATATATTCATTAGGACATTTATTTATTAAGAGATTTATTCATTTATTTATTAAGACATTTATTCTTTTATTAAGATATTTATTGTTTAAGACTTTTACTTATTTCTTTATTAAGATATTTATTTATTTACTAAGACATTTATTCATTTATTAGGACATTTTTTGTTACTAAGGGATACACAGCATTCCAGAATAATATTAATATTAATAATAATAATAAATATCTTGGCTCGGTCTCCACACCCCCAAATGCATCCGAGGCTCCGGTCTGAGCTCAGCAGCCCAAAATATCCATGGATTTTATTCCTCTGCAGCAGCAACAGCTTCACCAGCAAATCTTGGATCCTTGGGAGGGATCCTAGTGGATCGTAGGTCATTATTTTTAAACTGAATTGGATTCATTTGATGAATTTTCCCTGTTGGTTTCTCACAGAGGCCGTCGAGGGCAGGGAGCAAATTCCTTGGAGTGACCTGCCGGGAGTTTGTAGGGCTGGGGATTTTATAGGGAATTATTCCAGGAGGGATTTTAAGCTGGGGGTGTGAGACCCTGCAGGCAGAGCTGTGGATAACACGGGAATTCGGGATGCTGGGCTGGGATTGTGACTCAGCATCCTCAGGCCAGGGATGGATGTGCTGGGAGCAGGGAGAGGCAGGCAGGACGTGGTGTCCAGGAATTCTGGGATCCGCTGGGATGTGCAGCACCCCCGGACCCAGGATCCCTCCCTGGGTCTCTTGGGATGGTCCCTGGTTCCAGGGGCTGCTCCAGCCGCTGTTTCCCATCCCTGGGAGGCAGGGAAGGAGCTGCCCCATGGATGTGCTGCCCCCCACGGACACGACCCATCCGCAGGGATGGGAGCTGGGGAGCACAGGGCCTGGGAAAGGCGTGTCCACGCCAGGAACCCCCAGTCCCCTGGATCTGTTTGGGATCTGTTTCCCACACGTTTGGATAACGTGTGTTTGGCTCGTTCCCCTGAAATTCCCTGGATTTCAGACTCATCTTGGCTGGATTTAAAATTCTGCTTGGGCCAGCTTCTGCGGAGGGTTGGACATAGTGGATGGGGAGGGATTTGGGATTTGGGATTTGGTTTGGGGGCAGAGCGAAAGTTAAACTCCAGCACCCCCTCGGGGAAAAGGCAACACCTTGGATATTCCCAGGCAGCTTTGGGATTTCAGGGGTGCCCCAGGTCTGGGAGGTGTCTGGGAATGTGTTGTCACCACTGGGGTGGCCGCAGGGCTCCGTCCTCCATCCCTGATCCAGGGGTGCTTTCCAGGCACTCCCTTTTCCCTCCCTGGGAGTTATTTTGTGCCGTCTCCTTTCTCCCAGCACTAACAGCCTCAATTTTCCCTCATTCCCATAACTAATACCAAACCCTCGGTGTTAATTGGAGCCTGGCACGGCCGTGCCAGCCCCGCTAAGAGGATTATCCACTTTCTGTCTCCCTGGCTTCCCATTCCAGGGGGAAATCCGGCAGCATGAGGCCATTCCCAAAGCCCTGGCTGCAACATGAGCTGTAGACCATGGAGTCATGGGAGGACTCATGGAATGGCTGGGGTTGGAAGTGACTTTAGATCTGATATTATTTATATATATATAATTTATCTGTGTTGGTCTGGGGAGTTGGCCTTAGGTCTTTCCTTCCATATGAGGTGGGATCATTTATAAAACTAGGTTTTATTCCCTGGAAAGCTGCTCCCAGGCCTTATCCCTGCTGGCAGGAATTGTTAACCACAGAAAAAGGAACATCCCCCGCTCTACCAGGCCTGCAGCAAAGTTATTCCGTGGCCAGAGTCTCCCTGGTTGGGATTTTGGGGCTGGAAAAGCCCAAACCAGAGCTGTCTGCGTGAGGCACGGAGCTGAAAAGAGCAGAGAGGGAGGGAACAGAGTGAGACAAAGGCTGAGCAGTTGCTTCCAGCCGAAAATGTAGATTTATGCAGAAAACAAACATCAAGAGCTGCATCTGTTGCAGGCTTAGTACAATTCCTCATCAGGGAGCAGAGCTCCTTCCTCACTGCTCCATTTGCTGCAGCCACAGATTTTATTTTCCCTGGATTTGCGTGTCATGAAGGAGTTTGGGGTTTTTTTGAAGTTGCATTTCTGTCTTGGAATATAAATGAGTATAAAAATACTTCCCTGGGCTGGGTGACCACGCTTCTAAACCTCCATCCATCAGCTCCTCGATGTGTTTGGCAAAACCAAGCAGGGAAAAGCCGGGAAAGAGCCTTTGGATAATGCAGAGGTGTTTGGGGGATAACAGGGATGGCTTTCCTGCCCTTTCCCTGTGTGCAGTCTGCATCCCAAGGGATGGGGGAGGGAAGCTTTCCCACAGCAATTCCCCCCTCCCTGTGGCTCTTCCACACTCGTTCATTTTGGAGAGTGATTAGGGGTGCCTGAGAGGGATCTGTGCCCGTGCAGCTGCTGCACCCTCTGCTGCTCCTGGGGCTCCTGTGCTGCTCCTCCGGCTTCTCAGGGAGCAAATCCTGGGAGGAGCAGCTGGGAAAGGGGCTCAGGCTGGAGCAAAGGAGGCTCAGGGGGGACCTTGTGGCTCTGCACAAGTCCCTGACAGGAGGGGGCAGCCGGGGGGGTCGGGCTCTGCTCCCAGGGAACAGGGACAGGAGAGAGGGAACGGCCTCAAGTTGCAGCAGAGAAAGTTTAGGTTGGATATTGGAAAAATTCCTTCCTGGAAAGGGTGCTCAGGCCTTGGCAGGGGCTGCCCAGGGAGGTTTGGAGCGCCCATCCCTGGAGGTGGCACTCAGTGCCCTGGGCTGGTGACAAGGTGGGGGTGGGTCACAGGCTGGACTCGATGATCTTGGAGATCTTTTCCAACCTCAGTGATCCTGGAATTCCATGACTTTGGGGCTGTTCCGTGGGCGCAACACCGCAAGCCAGATTTGGGGGATAACTGAGGGGAGATGCTTGAGGAGGCCACCAGAAATGGGCCAGGGGTCTCAGAGACACCTTCCCAAAAGCAGCTCCTGGAATCCCAGAATCAGCAGGGTTGGAAAAGCCCTCCCAGCCCATGGAATCCAACCTTTTCACGGCCCAAAGCCTGAGAGGAGCCAAGGAATCCCGCCCCACACACATCCAGGGAACGCTGTGGGCATCCCAGGGCCCACCCCACACACGCAGCTCCGCCTCTGGCAGAGGAATGAGAGGAAAAGCTGGGGAGGAGAAGGCAGCGCAGGGAGTTTGGGCCTGGCCCTGAGGTTTAGAGTGAAAAACAAAAGTTAAACGCAGAGCACTTTGCTCTGAGCCTGATTATTGAGCCGTGCCGGTCAGGCGGCTCCTGGGAAGGGCTGGATTGAGGATCCCATAAATCGTGCGGGAAAAGCAAAGCCTCGTGCAGAGCTGAACCGCACCCCGGGGGGAACGGGACCCGAAGGTCCAGAAACAGCAATGAGAATTGTCCTTGACGGGAACCGGGAACCAGCAACAGCTGTCGGCTCAGAATGCACCGGTAACGGAGCAGATTGCTGGGATTGGATCCCACCCTTTGAAGGGCGCCTGCAGGAATTTCTTTTCCAGCCGGAATTGTACCTTCCCCTCTCCCGGTTCGCTCCGTGTGCCCGGCTTTGGCTGCTTTAGGCTGGGATTAATCATCTGTAACCTGACTCAACCCCTGAGCCGAGCTCAGGCGGTGCTGCCAGGGAGGGGAATCTTGGGGAACGTGAGATTGCGGATTGCGGGAGGAATATCCAAACTTCATTTTTCCAAACCGTTTTCTGTGCCTCTCCTTTAACTGATTCGGACAAGAAATGATGGGCTGTAAGATACCTGCAGGAAGTTTACAATGCTCAGCCCTAAATCAGGCAGTGAGCTGGATCATCCAGGAGGCAACAAAAACTTGGGAGAAATCGCTGAGGGTTGATTTTCGCTCCAAACATTCCCGGCTGCAGCTCGGGCAGGTGGATGAATCTTCCTGGATTCCGCTGGAGTTGAGCACACTCCTCCCCGCTTCTGTTGGACTTCAGCCCCTCCCAGAGATAACCAGAGGCCCCCGAGGTGATTAACACACTCCTTAATTAACCTGAAGCTTCCTTGAGGGGCTGGTTCCTCTCTGCCCGAAGGATCAGGAGGAATTTGGGGGGAGAAACGCTGCGAAAGCTTCTCTGCACACGCTGGAATTCGGGAGTTGATGCACTGAGAGGAAGCAACATAAATAGCAAGATTCGGCCGGGCTCTGTGGATTCCTGCATTTGAAATATTCCAGCTATTTCCCTGCTCGCATTCCTTACCCACGTGCCTTCCTAAGCACTTTATTAAAGGACATTTTTTTTCCCCCCTGGCCTTGATGATTACACGGAATTCCAGAGGCTGCTGGACAGATAAAAGAGACTCCTTTTGTTTATTCCAAGGATTTTACTACCCTTCCTGTGCTTCCAGACTGGGACAGGCACAGGGAAAGCAGCTCCATCCCTGGAATGGTTCCAGGCTGGGTTGGAAGGGGCTGGGAGCAACGTGGGGTGGGGGAAGGTGTCCCTGCCCTGGGGATTGGAACTGGATGAACTTTAATGTCCCTTCCAACCCAAATAATTCCATGGTTCTGTGATTCATCCCGGAGCAAATAATTTAGAGGAAAACCAGTCTGGGCAGGAGCAGCTCTTTCATCAGCCAGGTTTTACAAAGGAAGGGAGACAACGGGGACTTTTCTGGGTGCTTTAGGACATGGGGCGACTTCTGGGAGTGAGGGAAGCCCTGGCAGAAGTGGAACCATCCCAGCAAACATCAAATCCCAGTCTGGAGAACTGGGAGCTGCCAGAGCCCAAAATGCTGTGCGTGGCCTAAGAGGGATTAATTTTGGGATGCTGCCCTTGTCCCCCTGCTGCACCTGTGCCCTCCTGTGCCACCAGAGGAGCTTTGGTGGCAGTGCCATCGCTCAGAGTCCTGCTGGGATTTCCCTCCCCTTCCTCCCCCCTCTAAATTAAGCAAAGGATTAATTTGCTAAATTTAATTGGCTAAATTTAAAGAGTTAAAGCTGCAAATCCAAACGGTACAAGAACAATGCCCACAGGGGTTTTGCCCTCGGCCAGGAATGCTGTGCCATGGCAGCCCTGGGCCCTCCAGCTCCCCGAGGGAGGATGCAGCATTCCAGAGGGGGATGCAGCTGGATGGATCCTGTCCCTGCACCCCACAGAGCTGCAGGTGAGCCCCCACCGTGTCTATTTTTAAGGGAAATGGCCTTTTTTTGTGCATTTTGGGGGTGGTTTGGTTTGTTGCTGGAGTCTCAGGGATGCACGGCTGGGAAACCTGAAGCAATGCAGCATCCCAGTGCTCCTAATCCCAAAGGCAGGGATTGGGGTAATCAGAGTGTGCAGGGACTGCAGGATGTTATTGGGATTTTTAAAGAGGAGACAACTTTTCTGAATGAATAAACTGTAGAATATTCCACTCTGCCAGAATACTTATCCCAGAATCATCAAATCCCAGAATCCCAGAATGGTTTGGATTGGAAGGACCTTAAAGCTCATCCCATTCCACCCCTGCCATGTCAGGGACACCTCCCACTGTCCCAGGCTGCTCCAAGCCCCAGTGTCCAGCCTGGCCTTGGACACTGCCAGGGATCCAGGGGCAGCCCCAGCTGCTCTGGGCACCCTGTGCCAGGGCCTCCCCACATTCCCAGGGAGGGATTTATTCCCAATATTTATATTTATCACAGTTGTCACTCCTGTGTGCGTGACACATTCCTATTCCCAGCACCATTCCAGCTGAAATGGGACCTTTTTTCCCTCCCCTGCAGAAATCATTTGAGAGGCACCAATCTGCCAGCTCAGTGAATCTGGGGCTTGGCATCAGCTGGGAAAACAGGGAAAACAGCAGCTGCAGGGAATGCTCTGCTCCACAGGTCACGGATCCATCCTCCTGCACTCATCCCTGGGAGCTGCTGGTGGGACCTCAGGGCTTGTCCAGCTTCTCCCACGGGCTGCAAGGTGTGGGAGGCTGGCCTGGCCTGGGAAGGCAGCAGGAATGTGTTAAATCCCTCCAGGAGAGCCTGGAAAGTGGGAGCAGCATTCCCAGCAGGAACTGGGCTGGATGAGGGGAGGCAAACAGTGACAGATGTCAAGCCTGTGTTGTTCCAAATATAATTTCCCTTAAAATGCAAATTCCCGAGTCCCTGTTTGCTTTCCTGATCCTGGAATGTGTCTGTCACCATGGCACCTGCAGGACAGACCCAGGCTTGTCCCCACAGCCAGAAGAAGCCATTTATTTTTCCCTTGGAAAAGGTGGGGTGCCCGCTCTGAGCTGTGGGGAGAACTGGGAGTGGGAATGGGATGGTGCTGCCAAGGGATGGAGACAGCCGTGGGCTCTTCCCCCTCCTCCTCTTCCTCATTCCCAGGGCTGATCCACAGGATGCTGGGTCCTGGGATGGGGAATATTTCAGAGATCTGAGAGAATCCAGGGAATCTTCTGGCTCTGGAGGCTGCGCAAGAAGAAACCACAGCTCTTGCACTCGGCTTGTGCCCCCTGCAAGGCTGGGGATGGATTATTTGGGATGAAGGATCCACATCCCTCCATGGGATGTGTGGCAGAAAACCTTTACAGAAGAAGAGAAATGGGGGGAAAAAAAACCCCAATTCCTGAATAAAAATGCCCAGGGGATGTGGAGAGAGTCTGGTAGAGAGGGAATCTGGTGTAGAGGGAATCTGATTTTTGGAGGTCTGAGGTAATTTTTGGGTGTTGGGGTCTGGTGCAGATTCCAGGTGAACTCTTACAGCTTTTTTCCTGCCCATGGGATGAAAAGACCCAGGAATATTCTCAGAGGGGTTGCAGCAGGAAAAGGAAATGTGCCCTGATCTCAGTGCAGTCCTTTTCCTGTCAGGAGATAGGAATTTGTTGTGTTCAGAGGAAACTTCCCTTTCCTGCTTTATCCCAGGGATATCTTTATCCCAGCATCATTTCCCTGGCAAATCCCACTGGGGTAGGGACAATGCTCAGCTCTGGGTGGGAACCAGTTCAAGAAAAAAACCCCAAAGTGCCGTTTTTAAGGTAAAAACACAATTTGAGAGCTCTGGTTGGACATGAGGGTGGTGGGACAAAGACCCAGCTGGCAGAAATGTTCCCGTGTTTAGGGATTTATGGGGTTCTAAGGGAGGTTGTGGCTTCCCTGCTTTCCTTCCTTCTCTGACCCAAAAACTCCTTCAATCTAGCAGGAGGCAGCGCGCAAAACCCATTTTAGAATGGGGTTACAGCAGTGCCAAAATAGAAAAATCAAATCAATTTAGTGGCTCATGATGATCAGCAAACTGCCTTTAAATCAGCACCGGGAAAAGAGTAAGAACCTGATGTTTGTGGTGGATTCCTGCCTCAGAATCCACCCCACAAGGTCTGTACAGAACCTCCTTTGCACTGAATGAAAGAGCTGTCGAAGCAGATTCTTTCATCTGCCAGGGTTTGTGTTCTCGCCCTTGAAAATTCCTACAAATCCCGAGTTTTCTGTGGCGTTGGAGAAGGGACCTGTTTGATGTGGGCTTGTGAAACAGATAAATGAAATTTGTGTTTGGAATAGCAAATCCTTCCTGTGCAGGGTCGAGCAGAAATCTGTTCCCCAGGTATAATTAGAAGTGGGGAGGGTTTACTACGAGGTCAAAAAGGATTGGATCTGTCTGCAGTGGGGGAAAAAAATAGGGAAACTTGGAAAAATCCCGTGCATGATGTGTTAAACCTCACGGGAAAACAACTTTGTTTGGGGACAGGGCAGCAGGGAGGGATTCTCAGGGGTTGGCACCGTAAAGCATTAATTGAATGAAGGCTGAAACAGCTTTATCCCACTAAAACTGGAAAATCTGGAACGGGAAGTGCCTGCCACTCATTCCATGCCATTCCAGGTGCCCACACTGGGAAATTCAGGGAGAGGGAAGCGCTCTTGCATTCCACAAAATGTTATCAGTGCACTCATGGCGTTGAAGGGAAGAAAATTCCCTGATAAAGATCCTGTAAATCCAACTTCCCACAGCCTGTGGCTCCCAGACTGGGAGCAGCGAGGCAGCTCCTCTTTTGCTCAGCAGGAAATCCCTTCTGGGGCTGGTGGTGACATCAAACCAGCCCCAAATAAAGAATGACACCCCACACAGTGCGTCCGATGCCACCCCCTCCTAACCTCGCGGTGAAACCTTTTCCCGATGGAATTCATCTCCAGGATTTTGCTCCTTCCTGCCATTTGCTGGGATTATTTTTAAAACTGCACTTTGCAGTTCCTGATTTTATAGTTTCAACCACCAGGCAGCCTGGGAGAGAAGCAGGGATCAGCTGGGAAGAGGGAGGGATGCAGCTGCTCCTGGGGGTCAGGAGGGTAAATTGGGATAATCTGGGCTGAGCACCTGGAGGAGACACCTCAGGGGAAAGGTTAATCCCAAATAAGCTGTGTGATATTCCCTGTGGATCCCAACCCCTTTATCCCTCTGGAGCCGTGCCTGGGGGTCAGTCTCCTACAGAAAAGCTGGAGAGGGTTTTTTAACCAGGGCATGTAGGGCTGGAGCAAGGGGGAACGCCTTCCCACTGCCAGAGGGATGTTGGGAAGGAATTCCCAGAGCAGCTGGGAATTGGATCCCTGGAATGCCCAAGGCCAGGCTGGACAGGGCTGAGAGCACCCCGGGACAGTGGAAGGTGTCCCTGCCCAGGGCAGGGGTGACACTGGGTGACCTTTGGGATCCCTTCCAGCCCAAACCTTTCCATGACTCTGTGATTCCCACCCCACAGGGAGAAGAGGGGATTCTCCAGGATACTAAAACCTTTCAGTCCCAGTCCATGCCCCGTTCCTGATGTTTTTCCCATCTGATGGTGGTGGGTTTTGGCACTGGGTTCCCAGGACTGCCAGGATGCCCCTCCCTGCCCAGGAGGGGGATGTGGGGTCAGACGGGGCACCGGAGCCGCCTCCTCCCCTCTCCCCGGCCAGGTCTCCTCGGGATGAGCTGCACAGATGGGTTCAGAAGCCCCAGAAGTTACCTGGCTGCAGGTGTTTCCCTTCTCCCCCTCATCCCTCTGGAATTGCAGGCAAAGCCAGGCTGGGCTGTGGGCAGCCACGAAGGGGCGATTCCCCCCGAGCTGTGCCCACTCCCTGGGTGTCTGTGCCGTGCCCACCTTGGCCCTGGGCATTGCCTCCCCACCCTACACAACAACAGGACATTTTTAACCCCCCCGTGCTGCTTTTGGGGCAGGGTTAATTCTCTCCCAGTGGCTGGGACAGGCTGGAATTACGTTTCGGATTTGTGCTGGAAACAGAGCTGATGACACACAGATGTTTTGATTCTCGCTGGGCAGCCCCAGGGATGTTCCTCACACAAAATCCTGCCACAAGATCAGCTCCTAACCCAATTCAGTGCTTCAACTTCATTCTAATTAAGAGTTGCTGGTTCTCCCCCTGAACTTTCCCCCTCCGTATCCAGAGGGTTGGGATTGCAAGGATCAGAGGGCAGCTGCCACATCTCCCAAAGCCTATGTGGAAGCTCCTGATCCCTGTGATTGATGCTCCCCATTTCAGCCACACCACCTTAAAAGGTCTCCTTGCTGTGGATTTGGGAATGGGAACATTTGCGTGTTAAACTTGGCTCCAGTGACCCAGAATACCGAAACTAGATTGGTTTTTTTTAGCAGAGGTATTTATAGGCGACTCTTAACGAGTTACTTTAAATTACTTTTAAAGAAGGAAAGAAAGGGAGAGGGTGGAAGTGGGGATTTGTGGCGGGTGCCCTGTGGTCCCTGGGGGCGTGGGAGGGAGGATGTCACTCGCTGTGACTCCCTGCAGACACCCACAGCCCCACGCAGAGACGATGCCACCCCCTTGTCAAACCCAGTCATAAAATCATGGAATGGTTTGGGTTGGAAGGGACTTTAAATCCCATCCAGTGCTACCCCTGCCATGGGCAGGGACACCTTCCACTGTCCCAGGCTGCTCCAAGCCCCATCCAACCTCGCCTGGGACATTCCAGGGGCAGCCACAGCTGCTCTGGGAATTCCACCCCAACCCCTCACCACCCTCCCAGCCAGGAATTCCTTCCCAATATCCCATCCATCCCTGCCCTCTGGCACTGGGAAGCCATTCCCTGTGTCCTGTCCCTCCATCCCTTGTCCCCAGTCCCTCTCCAGTTCTTCTGGAGCCCCTTTAGGCCCTGCAAGAGGCTCTGAGCTCTCCCTGGAGCCTTCTCTCCAGCTGAGCACCCCCAGCTCCCCCAGCCTGGCTCCAGAGGGGCTCTGGCCCTCGGAGCAGCTCCGGGGCCTCCTCTGGCCTCTCTCCAGCAGCTCCCCGCCCTCTTGGTGTTGGATCCCAGGGCTGGAGCCAGCTCTGAGCGGGTCAAAGGGGCAGAATCCCCCCTCTCCTGCTGCCCACACTGTGGGATCAGCCCAGCACACGGGGATTTTGGGGCTGTCAGTGCTTGTGACCAGGTCAGGCTGAGCTTCTCTTTCACCAACACCCCCAAATCCTTTTCCTCGGGGCTGCTTTGGATCCATTCTCTAAGCAGCCTGCATTTATGCTTGGGATCACTTGGGATTGTCCCGACCCAACAACTATGGAAATAAAGAATAACCATTTTTTATATAACAAAAACCCCCAGTTACAATAGCTACAGCAACAACATCAGCTAATAGCATAGTTATAATTAAATAAAAAAAAAAAAACCAAGAATAATTTTTAAAAAATACCAAGAATATGGGATTTTGTGCCCGTCGGAGCGGTGGTTTCTCGCAGCCAGCCGGCGTTTCCCGCAGCTCCCGAGCGGCGGAGCCGGAGCCCGGCCCCGCTCCGCCCCCGCCCGCTCCGCCCGGGGCCGCCCCGCGCCGGCGGCAGCTCCGGAGCGCGGGGGCGGCCCCGGGCCGGCGTTTCCCGTGCCCGGCGGGCAGCAGCGCTCCGGGCATCTCTGACACGGCTGCCCTCCGCTTCTCTCCGGCAGGATTCCCGGGAGGATGGCATGGATTTAGGCAGCGACGCCGGCAGCAGCCGCTCCAGCTCGGAATCCAACTCCAGCAAAGCCACGCCGTGCTCGGAGGGCAAGTCCTCGCCGTCCCCCAGCAGCCTGGACCTGGCGGCGCTGGAGGACTCGGAGGAGGAGGAGGAAGAGGAGGAGGAGGAGGAGGACGGGGGCTCCCCGCCGTCCCCGCCGCGCTGCCCCGCCGCCCATGGCCGGAGCGGCCCCGCGGCCGTTGCCCGGCGCTGCCCCCGCCCGCGGCCCCCGCCCCGCACGGACCCCGCGCAGCGGCGGCGCGGAGCGGCCGCGGGCCCGGGCGGGCGGCGGAGCGCAGGGGCGCGGCCCCCCCGGGACCCGCAGCCCCCGGCCATGGACTGGGCAGCCCTGGAGCGGCACCTGGCCGGGCTGCAGTGCCGGGAGCAGGAGCGCAACCCGCGGGCCAGCCCCGCCTCGGTGAGTGGGGAAGGCGGGGGGCGGCTGGGGGGGGGGGGCGCGGATGGAGGGTGGAGCGGGGGATTGGGTTTGGGCTGCTGGGATCCCACCTGGAGGGATGCTGCCAGGGCTGGCGGCTCCAGCAGGGGGATGTGGAGGTGCTGGAGAGAGGCCAGAGGAGGCCACGGAGATGCTCCGAGGGCTGGAGCCCCTCTGCTCTGGGAGAGCTGGGGGTGTTCACCTGGAGAAGGGAAGGATCCGGGGAGAAGCTCAGAGTCCCTCCAGGGCCTAAAGGGGCTCCAGGAGAGCTGCAAAGGGACTGGGGACAAGGCATGGAGGGACAGGACACAGGGAATGGCTTTAAGCTGCAGGATGGTAGACGTAGATTGGATATCGGGAATGAATCCTTCCCTGTGAGGGTGGGCAGGCCCTGGCACAGGGTGCCCAGAGCAGCTGTGGCTGCCCCTGGATCCCTGGCAGTGCCCAAGGCCAGGTTGGACGGGGCTGGGAGCAACCTGGGACAGTGGAAGGTGTCCCTGCCCGTGGCAGGGAATGAGATGAGCTTTAATGTCCCTTCTACCCCAAACCATTCCTTGATTCTCAACTTTCCCGGAGCATCCTCGGGCACTAGTGGGTCTGGTTCCCTGCTGCTCCAGGGATGTGGCAGGGGCTGGTGCCTGTTCCCAGCAGGAGCGAGGTGCCACCACCAGGCTGTGTCAGAGCCGGGTCCCTTTAGCGAGGCCAAGGAATATCAGCTTTTCCCAGGCTGGGAGCGGTGCCAGGCTGGCGCTGTGCTGCCCTTTCCTGAGGGAAAGAATCTCTCCCAAGGAGCCGGTGTCAGCCAGAATGAACCCCCCAGCGCTGTTTTACAGAAACCCCTGGAAACTGTGGCGTGATCCCATTATTTCGGGTGGTTTGGGAATTGCACAGAACTTCTGAGCCGCAGTGATGTGAGAGGAACAAGCACTGCAGACACGCCGGTGACACGGCAGGGCTGAGGCTCTTCCATAATGTATGAATTCCAAAGGAATCCACCAAATCTCTCCTGGAAGCTCTGCAGGAGCCTTTGGAAGGCTGATAAATGCTGTGTGCCTCACCAGCCCTACCCCGTGGCCTTGCCTCTGGCACACAGGATTTTTTTTCCATGATTTTTTTTTGGTATTTAAAAGGCATTCCATGCCCTAACTTCCTGTGAAGTCACCTCGCTCAGGGAGGTGGGGATTTCCCCCTGAATCCTTGAATTACAACTAATTGGTGACAAATCTGGGTGGGTGCTGGGCAGGATGAGTAAGCTGAGGAATGAGTGGGACTGCTGCCATGCAGGGATGCTTTTTTCCAAAGCCTGAACGCTGGAGCCTCAGTGCCTTGAGGAACTGACAGGTAACAGCTTTAATTACAGTCATTTGTGCAGGAACTCAGCCTGGAAAAAGGGAAAAAAAAAAAACCACCAAACCCCCCCACACACCTCATTTTTGTGGTTTGGGAGCTGATTTCCCCAGCATTATCTGCTCAACTCTGCTGGCACTGCTGGAAACTCTTTGCCTCCAGGCATGAGCTTAACCAGGTGAGCTGTCACCGAAGGAATTCTACCCCTGTCAGGATTTTCCTCCTCCATGCTCCCATTCCCTCCTACAAGCACAGAGGAATTCGGGCTGCCTCATGCCCTGACTAGTCCTGTGGAGAGTCTCGTGCTGTGCAGATCCCGGGCTGGAATGAGCCTGTATGGATGCTCCAGTGTGGGCATGGATGAGCCAGGACATGGAGAGCATCTCCCGTGGCTGGGGCTGAGCTCCAGGTCTCTTTGCTTCCCACAGCTGGAGTTTTCTCCTCTGCAGATGTGACTTTTCCAGTGTTTGTGGCCCTGGAGAGACTTTCCTCAACTCCCCAGCTGTCCTGGAGGCACCTTTGCTCCAGGATTCCCCTTCCCTTGGCTCCCAGGGAGGAGGAGGAGGTGTTCCAGCTCTGCTCCTTCCACTTCCCACCTGGATCAAAGGAAAAGGGCTGCTGGCAGCAGCCCAGCCCCTGCTGGGCAGGGACATTTCCCCTCCTGGCTGGCTGGGAAGCAGGGTTTGATGTCCCCATGTCACCTCCTGTCCCTCCCTGACGGTGTCTGCGGCACCCAGCATGTCCCACGAGCTGCGTGGACCCAAAGCCTTCAAGGCTGAACCAGAATGAAGTGAAAATCCCTCTTTTGATTTTTGTTTTCCCTGCCCTTGACATTCCCCCGCGGTTCAGTGTTTATAACAAAGCCCTGCCTTGCCCTGCTGGGAGCCCAAGTGTTTGTAAACATGGGAATCATGGAGAGAAGGCAGCCAGGAAGCAAATACAGGGAAGATGGACTGGATTGCTCCAACTGCTAGCAGGATATCTCAGGAAAAGGGAATTTCCAGTAGGATAGGCCTTGGCTGGGGCAGGGAATCAGGGTGGGATGTGAAAGCAGCTTGGAGTGGAGGTGTTTTCTAGGCTGGTTGCTGTTCCCGGGAATCCAGAGAGGTGTTCCATTGAGATGGTTTTATGCAGATGATTGATGAGGATGATTAAAATCGAGTACTTTCTGCTGGCAGGACCTGTGTTCTATTGGGGTTTACCTTGCCCCAAGGCAAGGTGGGGCAGGGGTCACCACGGGGACAGGAGTGACCCATCAGGGGTCGGTCTGGGCTCAGCTTTGCGGCTCCCTGGGGCTGTGCTCCTTTCCATCAGATCCCTCCCTGCTCCATCCCTCTTCCCTGGCCCTGGCTGAGCATCCCGACCTGGATTCAGGAATTTCTGCTGATCCCATGCCCTTGCAAGCCCACACTGACTGTGCTGAGGCCTTGCTGAGGGACATGGATCGTGCTGGAGTCACAGGAGAAGGAAATTCCCACTCCTAAGGAAGCTCTATCATGGTTTTAGGAGGTTTTCCCAGCCAGGAAGGTCTGGGCTGGAATGCAAGGAGGGAATGCTGCAGCTGGACTAAATAAAAAGTGTAAGTGATGAGGGACCTTTGGTCCCATCCATAGGTGCAGAGATGTGCCCCGAGTTCCTGGGAAGGCTGGAAAAGAGAATATTAATGCCACGGGAAGGGCTGTTGTTCAGCTTCCAGGTGGGATTACATGGCACAGACGGGAAGTGAGGGCCAGGGCTGCTCCCTCAGGGTGAAGGTGCCTGAGAAACTCCTACCAGGAAATTTGGGAAGGATTTGGCAGCTTCTGCTTGGCACTGAGAGAACCCCAGGCCCAGTGGGGTGGGATGGCCATGGATGTGTCCATCCTGGATATTCCATGTCCGTGGGCAGGTTGTGTGGGGTGGCTGGAATGCCCCCAGCTCTGTGATGCCCTCTGGGAGGGTCCCGTGGGCCAGGTGGGCAGAGGATGTCTAGAAATGGAGAATATTCCCTTCTTTCCCCCAAATAAGGGTGGGTTTGGAGCTGCTTTCAGTGGACGAGGTCCCACCAAGCCTGGTGGGCTGTATCAGATGACTCCTGAGTTTTCTGGACTCCACCTAAGAGGAGAGACATCTTTCCTGGAGGCACCTGGTGCTCGGAAGGTTCCTACGGAGATGCTTGGCTCAATCTCCTCCCCCAGCTGCAGGAAGCCACCCCCTCCCAGTTTTTAATTTTTCCTCCTTTCCTCAACCCCTGGTTGCATCCAGAGTGGCACCAAATGTGCCATGGGATGATTTATGGCCCTTAGGAGCCATGGAGGTGCCGGGGAAGCGGCGAGGCTCCGCTTGCCGTGCCTCTAATGGCTCGAATCAAATCCAAATCAGACTTAATGGCTTTAATATTCCTCCCATCGCCTCTCTGAGGATGGGAATTGCAATCAATGGGATGGATTGGCTGGGAGGAATATCTGCAAATCCTGGAGTCAATTAAAGCAACACTCGCAGGAGGGGAAGTGGCTTGGGCAGAGACTTGGCTGTGACAGGCTGGGCAGGGAGGGAGGGAGGGAATTGCTGAAGGAATTTTGCTGCCCACAAGGCTTAGTGCTGCTAAAAGCTCATCCCTGCAGCTTCCAGGACTTCTGCAGGAGCCTTTCAGGTAGAGAAGGATGTGCTGGAGTCTCTGTTTTACCTTTTCATCCCTGGAATGTTCCTGCCTGTGCTGTCAGACAGATCGATGCCGCCTATCCCGTCCCTGTGGCGGTGAATCCAAGGGATCACACATCTGCCCAGGTGCTTGGACTCCTGCATTCCCAGTGTGTCAGGAAGTTAAATTTGTGTCCTTCTGACTGCTTTGGTCCTCCAGGCTGCCCTGAGCCTCTGGAGGTGGGCACGGTGCTCCTGCTTCCATCAGAGCTGTTCCATCGGTGTCCGGCTGCCCACAGAGCACCTTGGGAACGACCCTGAAGGGCAACAAAGAGCATCCAGAGGCCTGAATTCACCTTGGGGAGGCTGGAAAAGTTTCAGCTCTGTGTTTGAGAGCAGCTGGAAACCTCCTGGGAGTGTTCAAAAAGCGTGGAAGTGGCACTTGGGGATGTGGTTTAACCGTGAACACGATGGTGGTGGATTAATGTTTGGATTTGATGGTCTTAGAGGGCTTTCCCAACCTTAATGATTCCATGAAAAGACTTCAACCCAGGATATTCCAGAAGCTGTAGGATGGAATTTAGCATGGACCATGTGAATACCTCTTTCTTCTGCCTGTGTCTCTCGGAAAATTTGAAACTTTATTCAAAGCAGGGGCTAAAATCTTGAAATAAGTTAATAATTGGCCACGGGCAGGGATCTGACTTTCATGGATCAGAGCAGCCAGAATGGAAGGAGAAATGTATGGAGCAGCTTGGCAAGAGGGAGGAGAGGAGTGGAGCCAGCAGGTGCTTGTTTGAGCCATATGGAAGTGTTGGTGCAGCAGGATTTTCAGGAATGTGGGCTGGGATCAAGCCCAGACCTTTGGTGTAAAGCCTTGATCCACCTTGGAGCTCTGTCCCAAACATTCAGGAGCAAATATTGGCTTGGAGGTTGTCTGTGGGTTGGTTCTCACTTCAGCTAAGCAATAATTGCTCGATCGAGCCGGCCCAAAGTGCAGGATCCCTCCTCCCCAGGGATGTGGTGTTGTCTGGGATGGGAGTGTTGGGAGCAGGGAACAGCCAGGGATTAACACCTGGAAGGAATTTTTCCAGCCAGGAGCTGTCAGTGTGGGAATTTCTGCTTTCCAGAATCCGCCTTGGGGCTTGCAGGAAATTTCATTTCTGTCATTGCTCAGGCAGACCTTCCCTGTCCACCCGGCACCTCCTGTCCCTGCTGCACCTGAGCACTGAACTCCTCACCTGGAAAAGGGAAAGTCAGGATCAGGGAGGTTCTCCAGGGCACCTAATTTGTTGTGAGGTGTTGACATGGAAAAGTGTGGAAAAAGCTTTAATTCCAGTCAAAACACGGCTTTGTTCCAGGGATGGAATGATCCATCCCTGCTGCTGGTGGAGCAGGAGAGCCCTGGACTTTGGCCGCTTCCCACCCAGCTCAAAGGTTGGCTGGGAGATTCCTGGTCCTGCCCCAGTGAGCAGTGCCATTCCCTTGGGAAAACATCCGTAGGAATTACCAAACTGGTGGTAATTCCATAGATTGGAGGGATGTGGCCTTGCTGCTTCCAAACCCGGGCCAGGCAAAACTGCAAGGATTCATAATCCTGAGGGAAAACTTGATTCCCACTGCTTTCCATGAAGGAAGTGCCAAACACAAGGGAGAACAGCCTGTGGGTTCTGTGGGGATGGATGATTCTCCTTTATCCCAGTGCTGCTATAATGTGAATTCCTCCAGGTGATGGATCCCAGTCGGCTGGTGAGTGAATGCTTCCTGTGGGATGTGGAAAAGCTGGAAAAGTTGGACTTTTCTAGCACTAATGGTGGAGCAGGCAGCAGTAAATCTCCCTTTAATGTGACGCTGAGGGATCATATCCATGATCCGGCTCTGTAAAACCAGTAAGTTTGTTATAAATGAGTATTTTTGGTGTTTGGGAATCACAAGTAGGAAATCCAAAAGATTTCCAAGGAGAGGAGCGAGCCTTTATGCCAGGCAAAGTTTGGAATATCTCATCACATTGTTTTTTAAAAGAGGGAGATTCTGGAGCCCTGCACCCCTCCCCTAATCCTTCAAATTCCCACTTGAACCAAAGTGTCTCAGGTTGGAATAGCAGCAGGCAGCAGGAATTTTGATTTCCTGGGATAATAATTATGTACTTAGGCAAATATTCCTCGCTTATTAAGTGGGATAAATGCAAGGCAGGGGGGGTCTAATTCTCACAACAGCCCTGTGCTGTGCAAAACCTGTGATTTTTCCTATGGATGCTCTGCCTGTGGGATGGGGTGTCTGGAACACCTGGAGCTGTGGAAAATTCAGATGCACGTGGAGGGAGAAATTGCAGGCAGAAGATATTTAAAAACCAGAGGAAAAGGGGTTTTTCAACCCAAACCATGTTGAAGATCTGCTGAGGAGCACTGGAAAGCCAGGATTGTCCTGACTCCAAAATTCCAGGGACCTCTGAGAGGTTCTAAATATTCTAAATGATTTAAATATTTCTTAAATATTCAAAGATTTGTTTAAATATTCTAAATAATGCTCCAAATGCCCCCAAACCCTTCAGAGTGTGTTTCTGTGAGCAACAGGATTGCCTTAGCAGTGATAAGAGCAGCAGGAATTGTGATTTATTTCCTTCTTCCTCTCTGCCTGGATTTAAGGTGGTTTGGATTTAACTGGTTGGAAAATCAGGTGCAGCACTTGATTATTTTATAAAGTTTGGGGAAAAACTGGGAAGAAGTTGCTCAAAGCATCATTTTTCCTACTCCTAACAGCAAAAAATCAGGAAGATGAATACTGGTGACATCAGTTTGTGTCCCCGTCTCCTCAGGATGTGGCTCAGCCCAAGGGAGCTTCAAGGGAGCTCAGTTTTAGTGGGAAAAATGGGCTTTTTTGAGGGGAAAACCTTTTGTAAGGATACATAAAATCCCAGTGTTAATTCCCCAGAGTTGGCTGTAATCCCCACTGGGAGGAAATGGGATTTCCCAGTGCCTCACTGTAGGTGTTAATTTTACTTTATAAAAGTGAAGCTGTTTAAAATAATCCCGTCCTCTGCTCAGTTCGGTGTTTTCCAAGGCTGGACACCGTGATCCCGGAATTCCTGTGGAATGCTGGGCACAGTGACACTGCTGAGGGGGCTGAGGAGAAGCAGAGTTTGGTGTATTTAGGCTCTTCGATCCCAAATAATTCAGCTTTTGTGTGAGCTTTTCTTTAGTCAGAACTAAGAAGATTTAAAAATCTCTCTTCCAGCTCTCGCTCTGAAATCAATCCTGCTCCAGCAGAGCACCCATGGATTCAGTGGAAAACGATTTTCCCTCTTCCAATTATCCTTTCACATGAGGTGCTCCATAATCCCTCTGTCCCTGGAGGTTTTCCAGCTTTTCCAAGCCCTCGGATCATTTTGGGGCACCTCATCTTTCCCTGTGGAGTCGTTTGCGTCACGGCAGTGGGAGATCTTATTTATAGCCCCCATCTGGGAGTGCAGCTCCGTGATCTATAGATCTCCTTTAACGAGAAAATCACACCCAGGGCCATTTATTCCTGCTGCTTCCTCTGGAAATCCGAGAGGAAATAGGATTTCCAAGGAAAGAGAAAGAGAAGTGCCAGGCTGAGATTTAATCCTCTCCCTGGTAGAGGCAACGTTCAAAAAGAAAAGAGAACTCTGCTGAAGCGCTGAATTCTTTATGCACACAAAAGCTGCTGGCGCGTGTGGCCCGTGGGGAATCCAAATGCTTTTAGTGAGTTATTAAAAATTGAATCCAAACTTTTTATTCCGTGTAATTCCTAGATTGGATTTATTAAAGAGGGATTTGGGGAAATAGCAGCATTCTGAACCAGGGTCATGTTCTTCTCTGGCTCCTTGGCCTGGGAGGTGTTTGATGATCAACTGTTCTTAGTAGTTAAGAAAAAAAATAATTCTGGGAATCATTTTTCCATCTGGAATTCCCTCTGTTTTGCATTTGCATTAATGCATAATATCGAGGCTCTTTGCATTTTTCCTGGCACATTGCAGCTGGCCTTTCCTTTCTTCTGCTGCTTTCTCATCTATTATTTCTTAGTTTAAAAGCACAAAGGCAACTTTCAGCTGTGCCTTGCAAAGATCCAAGAAGCCTTTTCCTGGGAAAAGGAATCCCAGCTTGTGACTTCCCTAGGCTGACCTGGGAGCTCTTGGGAGCAGCAGGGAAACATCCTGCTGGGAAACACCTCCAGGACCTTTTCCAAGTGTCTGTTGCTGGGAAGGGTAGAGTAGGTGAAAAGCAGGATGTGCTCCTGAAAACCTTGGATACAGCCTTGACCCCCTCTTCTCCTGGGATTCCTTTAAATCCATCCTCCAGTGACCAAATTGGCCAATATTTCCGATATATTAATAATATTTAAACAGCTCAAAATAGGTGCTCAGAGCTCAGCCAGCCCTTCTCCCTGCTCAAAGGCTGCAGGAATTATGCCTATTCCCGGGAAATCCCAATCCAGACTGTCCATAAATGACATGGATGAGGGTTTCCCACATTTTACACCTGCCCCTGTGTGCCATATTCCATATAAATAAATATGTTTTGCTTGATATAAGATGCAAGGTGAGTTTTGGCAGTGCTGTTCCCCATCCCATCCCTCTGGCATGGAGCAGGAATGTGTGTTATTCCCAGGAAACTGTGCTGCTGTTTCAGGATAATTCTGGTGCTCCATTTCCAATCCCTCCTTCCTTGTTATCCACACATTTCATACTCCTGGAAAGACTGGGATGCAGAATTGGAATTGCTGCTACTAAGGAGAGATCCTGCAGCATCCAAAAACAATTCCAGGGGCTTCCACAGCCGGGCAGGGGAACGCTGGAGGCCTTTGGGAATGCTGGAGGCCTTTGGGAGTTCTGGAGGCCTTTGGGAACGCTGGAGGCCTTTGGGAATGCTGGAGGCCTTTGGGAACGCTGGAGGCCTTTGGGAATGCTGGAGCTTAGAGCCAGCGCTGCCTGGAGGATCCCACACTCTACTTAAGGCCCTGTTAATGGCTTTTAATTACTCTGGGGTTTGTGTTGGACCAAACAAAACCCAAAACAAACCGGAGTAGGTTGAGGCCTGGATCCAACCTCGAAGCTTTTCATGCCTTGATTCCCAAGAGAATCCCAGGGATGAGGTGTCAGTGAGGCAGCAGCTGCAGCTTTAGGAAGAGAATTTTTGCTGGTTACAGGAATAGGATATGGAGGGAAATCTGTAAACATGTGGGGAAATAACAGTTCACTGGAAAATAAACTTTCCCCAGGGAAAGCCACCAGCAGTATCCAATGCCTTGGACATGCTGCTGCTGTTTCCGGCATGGAGATGAAAATTCCTTGGAGAAGCAGAGCGCTCCTGTGCTCCCCAACACAGCAGGGAGGTTTATTTTGTCCCTTAGAGCTGGAATTCCCTGCTGTAGCACCCAGTCTTCCCACTGCCATCTCCCTTTCCTCCCATGCCTCAGGGATTGGGTGTCCCCTGTTCCCTTTCTCCATTTTCTCCTGGAAATCCAGCTGTGCCAGTGGTTTCAGGCAGAGCCAGCCTCAGCTCCAGCACAGCCTGAGCCACACCAGACAATGTCCTACATCCCAGGGGAACATGGAGAAACAGTGGGGCTGGAGTGTGTCCAGGGAAGGGGATGGGGTTGGGAAGGGGCTGGAGCCCCAGGAGGGGCTGAGGGAGCTGGAAAGGGGCTGAGCCTGGAGCAAAGGAGGCTCAGGGGGGACCTTGTGGCTCTGCACAAGTCCCTGACAGGAGGGGGCAGCCGGGGGGGTCGGGCTCTGCTGCCAGGGAACAGGGACAGGAGGAGAGGGAACGGCCTCAAGTTGCACCAGAGAAGTTGGATATTGGGAAAATTCCTTCCTGGGAAGCATTGTCCAGCCCTGGCACAGCTGCCCAGGAGTCCCCATCCTTGGGCAGATTTAACAGCCCTGTGGATGTGGCACTTGGGACGTGGGGCAGCGGTGGCCTTGGCAGAGCTGGGAATGGTTGGACTCTATGGTCTGAGAGGGCTTTTCTAACCCAAACAATTCCATGGTCGATGGCTGTGAGCAAACAACCACAATTTTGAAGTTTCCAAACCAGGGCTCCTGCCTAGCTGCTGCTCCCGTTTCCTGTTAAAATTCCATTTATTATCCCTCTGCTCCGGGCTGGCAGCTCCCGGTAGAAGTGATGGAGAGAGAAGCTGTGAGCAGAGACACAACCCCTGCTCCGAGGCTTTTCTTTGCATGGGCAGCTTCTCCTCAGCTCCTTTTGTGCTGACAATTTGGGAGAGTCCAGAAATCCGAGCCCTAATTCCTCTGGAGGAGTCGTCTGAGGCCAGAAACAGCCTCTGCTTAATGGCATGGCCAGAGCTGGTGCCAACACCTGATTGCTGAGGAGATCCTGAGGCTGTGGAAAAACATCCCTGGGCTTGTTTGCAGGAATGGGGCTTTTTCTTTGACGGAGGGGTCGAATGGGGGATTTAATTCCCTGGAATGAAATGGAGAAGTCCAACATGACATGAAACGCAGAGGGATGGAGCACCTGCAGGGGCTGCAGTGGGGCCAGGGAGGGGTTTATGTGCAGCAGTCCCTCTTTTTGCCCTATATTTGACTTTTCAGTTGTCTTCACGAGTGTTCCAAGCCTTTTTTCACTGCTTAATTCCCATTATTTGAACTTGAAAATGATCCTGGAGTAGTGCACGGGGCTGGGACACAATGTTGGTTCTGCTGGAAAAGGGCTTGGAGCAAGGATCTCTGCCCTGCAGGAATGTAATGCTCAGGGAAGCTCAGCAGACAGCCTCTGGCATGGGAACAATCGGGAATTCTCTGCCTTTTGCCCTCGGGAACAAGGAGTTACCGTGTGCAAGTGCAGCCTGGGGTGATGGGATGCTCCTGGGGTGCTCATGCTTCCAGGTGTTTTCAGCACTCCCAGGAATTTTCACGTTTGAAGCTGCAGGTCAGGCTGTGGTGTTCCTTTGTGTTTATATGATACAAGCAGGGAATGGTTTGGGATGGAAGGGACCTTAAATCCCATCCCATTCCATGGGCAGGGACACCCTCCCCTATCCATCCCTGCTCCAAGCCCCATCCATCCCTGGATCCAGGGGTCCAGGGGCAACCACAGCTTCTCTGGGCACCCTGTGCCAAGGCCTCACAGGGAGGAATTTCCTCCTTCCTAATCCCTCTGTTGTCCTGTGACTTCATCCCAGGATAAAACTTACACCTTATCCTTAGTGCTCATCCCAATGCATCCTCCAGGAGCGAGCTCTGCCTTTCCTGGGCATTCCTGCCACCAGAAACTCCACGGCTCAACTCAAAGGCTCGATCTGGTGGTGTAAATGGAAAAAAAAAAAAATCCCAAATCCAACCTCCAATAACCCCCTCGCGTGTCTGTCTGGAAAAACTGGCCCGGTTCCAGCAGACACCTTAGAATGAACCACCCGGGATCTCCACCCTGTGGAAAGACTCCAGGAAAACCAGGCGCTGAAGGAGCAGGAAAAGCTGCAGGCTGTCGGAGCAGGAATGAAAGAATGCCTGAGGTAGAACACGAGAGGGGAAAAAAAGGAGATTGAAGAGAGCAGAGTTGTTTTCTTGCTCTTATATGGTGCTGCTGTGCCACCAGCAGCTCCCTCGCTCCATGACTAATGAGGCTCAGCTGGGATCCACCCTTGCTTATCCTGTTATTTTTAGCTTTCTCCAGCCTCCTGCTCGCCGTGCCTGCCCTGTCTTATTTGAAATACTGAGTTTGCAACCCGGCAGCCTCCCTCGGGGGCCAGAAATGGGATTTCTTATCCCTGAGGGAATTATTTTTGGAGTCGGCAGCGACACCCATTGAAGAGGAGTCACCTTTGTGACCCCGGCAGCTCCAGACAAGAGGATTCATTTTTTTTTCCCTTTTTTCAGTGACCCTGGGGTTGGGAGGCAAACTCCAAAAACTCATCTTTGCATCCACTTTTTAAAGGCTGGAAATTGAAAATAAACCTGAAGCAAGAGCAGGGCTTTATTCAGCCCAGGACAGCAGGGATTATATGGAAATGTCACTGGGGTGGGAGCAGGTACAGAAATCCCACATCCTCCACTTAGCAACCCTTCAGTTCCTGGTCTGGAGCCAAAAGCCATTTCTGGATGGAACATGAAGCCCTTTGAATTGTGGCAAAATCCCTGGAACTGCAGGCTGAGCTGATTTAAATCCAGGGGATTAATTAATTAATTAATTAATCCCGAGTGTGGGGTGTCCAATGGGCTGCACCTCATTTATCCAGCCACACAAACCAAGCTGTGCTTGCTCCATCCTTCCCAAATTCCCTGATCCCAGCAGTGGCAGGGCTGGAACCTCTCGGATTTGGGTGCATATTTTAAGGAGGCCCCTCAAAAAGAGTGGATTTCTGCCAAAACCTTGGAGTTATGGACATCAGCCTTTGGAGATGAGGGAAAAATCCCCTTCTATTTCTGTCCTGACCATGACTCAGAGGAAGATTTGTCCCTGCAAAGTCACTCCTTTTTTGAGGAGGCATTTACAGGCTGCTGCCATCACCTGTTGGGCTCAGGACATTCCTATTTTTGGTGTTTAAAAAGACAAGTTTTCATTCCTCACCGAATTTGTAGTGTGCTGTGTTTGTTTTTTCAGCCTGCAAGCCCCAGTGCTGGGCTTTTCCCACCCCTTTTGCAATTAAAATTACAAAATAAAGCCAGAAAGAAATGAGGCCTCTCAGCTGCTGCCTCCAGGAAGCACAAAGGGAAGAGGAAAGGATGGATGGGCTGGGGGTGATAGCAGTGGGATAATCCCATCCTCATCCCCATTCCCAGATTTTGCCCTCTGGCTCAGTGCTTGGTTGTAATTAATAACTGGAATTTTGTGGTTGGATAAATGCAGGTGCAGCCCATTGGACACCTCACACTCAGGATTAATTAATTAATTAGTCCCCTGGATTTAAATCAGTTCAGTTCCCTCTGACTGCATGGCCAGCCTGCAATTCCAGGGATTTTGCCACAATTCAAAGAGCTTTGTATTCCATCCAGAAATATTCCCCAGACCAAGAACTGAAGGGTTGAGTAGGGAACATGAAATTTCTGCTTGTGCTTCCAATCCAGCAAGGTTTCCACACAATTCCTGCTGTCCCACCCTGGCCTTCATTCTCAGGGAAAATCCCTTGTTGGGCCATTTTTGCCCTCTTGGAAAAACTCCATTAATTCCTCTCCCTGCTGCTGTTTTAGTGGGGCTGGGAACAATTCCATACTTTTCAAATATCTTTTCAAATATAGCAAATTTATATTGGAAAAAGGAAAACAAACCAAATAAATGGGAGAGAAGGGATAGGGAAATCTGCCTGGGAGCTGCAGGACAAGCCTGGATGTGCTGCCCATGGATTGGAGCAGGGCTGATAAAAACTTCTCCTAAATTTGTTATCAGAAATCAGATGAGGGGGTCACTTATGGGTCGCTTTTAATGCTTTGGGGCTATTCTGGATCAATATGGATACAGCTGAAACTTTGGGAATCTTTTCCAGATGGGTTTGGGGGTGGATGGGTGCATCCTTCTGGTGCCAGCATCCCTCACCCAGCCCAGCTTGGAGCAGACAATGGGATTTGGAGGCAGAGTTGTTTCCCCTAATGGCAGCGGGGCCATGCTGGGTGTGGATGTCCCGGCTGGCAGTGCCAGGATGCTCCTGGCAAAGGCACAGGGATGAGCTCGGGCACAGCTGCTCCAGGCAGGGGCACACTGGGATCCTCGGGGACTGGGAATTCTGAGGGAACAGCTGTCCCTGCTCTGGGCTGGGGGAGGTTTGATTTGGGTTCAGCTCAGGCAGATCCCACCCAGCCCGATCCCTCTGTTTTCCGGGAACGTCAGGTCTGCACTGTCTGTGTGTGCCAGCCAAAACTGGGGAAAATTGTTTGTAGCTGATGAGATTTGCTACAAATCCTCTCCCAGATTGTGCTGCAGAGCGAGGAATATTTGGATTTGTGGATGCTCAGACAAAACCTGATTTCTCTGCTAAAAAGCCCATGTTCTCCATAGATTCTGCAGGCTGGGAATGCTGCAATTCCAAAAGAACCGCTGATTCCTAACAATAGAAATAAATCAAATTGCAAGGAGGCAGCTGGAGCCTCTCTGGTGCTGTCTCCCCACACTCCTGAAGTGCTGGAGATAAAGTGATGGACACAGGGAATGGTTTGGGTGGGAAGGAATTTAAAGGTTATCCAGTCCCACCCTCCACCATAGGGACACCTTCCACTATCCCAGGGTGCTCCCAGCCCTGTCCAATCTCTCCTTGGACACTTCCAGGGATGGGGCATCCTCAGGGAAATCCATTCCAGGGCCTCACCATCCTCACAGGGAAGAATTCCTTCCAGTATCCCACCTAACCCTGGCACTGGGAAGCCATTCCCTGTGTCCTGTCCCTCCATCCCTTGTCCCCAGTCCCTCTCCAGCTCTCCTGGAGCCCCTTTAGGCACTGGAAGGGGCTCTGAGGTTTCCTGGGATCCTTCCCTTCTCCATTCCCAGCAGTGAATCCTTGGTAGGTTCAGCCCTCACCATCAGAGCTCCTCGAAATTCCCTTTTAAGCACTTCTGATCCAGCTCATAAATTGTCCAACTGAAACGAAGCCTGTGTGGTACCACTGAGCCTCCCTGGATGGCTTCCATGGAAAAATCTGCTTGTTTTCCATATGTTTGGTGGCTTTTATATCACTGGAGAGTTATAAATACTTGGGCGGCTTCAGTGAGTGCCTGCAATTCCCTGGGAAGCGTTTGACATGGGAGGAATTGGGATGGGAAATTGCTGTATCCTTCTGTTCTGGGTTTTTAGGGAAGGGAAAATCCTGGTTTGGTTGTGTGTTTTTATCCCAAATCAATCTCTGATGCTTTGGGGGGGGGGGGGGGGGGGTGTAAAGGTGCTGCTTGGAAAGGACTCCAGAAAATTCCAGGGAAAAGGGCATAGAAAAGGGAAGGACGTTGGATCCTTAACCCATTGGAGGTTTATCCCCTCCTGGAGCACAGTAACACATCCAAAAGGATGGAAAACCCCTCGGCGTCCTCTTCCTTAAATAAAGAAGGAATAGTGCAGAGCATTATCCATGGATGTAATCCAAACAAATACTCCCCTTTCCAAGCAGATGTCGAGTATTAACTGATTAAAAATAATCGCTTTTTTCTTTATTTTTCTTGCTGGATTTAAAGCTAGGGAAAGCTTTAGCTGGGCTTAAAGAGGAGCTAAATCCCTCACTCCCAGGAAATCATCAGCAAATCGAGCTGAAATCCCGGGATGCTGGATATAATTCCTGCTTCCAAACAAGCTTGCTGTGCTTGGGAAGCCTTTGGGAGCCCAGCAGGACCCTCCTGGCGTGCTGGGGGGGCTGGACTGGGGCTTGTTCCCTGTCTCTGCCTCTGATGGGTGTTCTCCCTGAGGATCATCATCCCAGAGAATTCCATGGAGCTGCTCCAGAGCTGGAGCCAGGCTGGGAGAGCTGGAGGTGCTCACCTGGAGAGGAGAAGGCTCCAGGGAGAGCTCCGAGCCCCTTGCAGGGCCTAAAGGGGCTCCAGGAGAGCTGGAGAGGGACTGGGGACAAGACACGGAGGGACAGGACCCAGGGAATGGCTTCCCAGTGCCAGAGGGCAGGGCTGGATGGGAGATTGGGAAGGAATTCCTGGCTGGGAGGGTGCTGAGGCCCTGGAATGGATTTCCCCGAGGATGCCCTTGGATCCCTGGCAGTGCCCAAGGCCATCTTGGACAGGGTTTGGAGCAGCCAGGGACAGTGGAAGGTGTCCCTGCCCATGGCAGGGGGTGGAACTGGGTGAGCTTTAAATTCCTTCCAACCCGACCCATTCCACGATCCTGCAATTCTCTGAAAATTGGGACAAAACACATTCCCAGGTCCTCAGCTCCTCCCTGATTTTCACCTGCTCCAAGATCCAGCTGCGTATTTATTTTGGGATTAAAAAAAACAAACCCCAAACATTAATTGAGCCTGGCTTTTGTATCAGCCGAGTGGGTTGGCCGACACCAGCCTGGAAAATAAACCTTCCCACCTGATAAGGCCCCTCTGGGAATGCCTGTGGGCAGGAAAGCATTCCTGGTGTTTCCAGCAGGAATTCCACGTCTGGGCTGCCTTGCTGCTGCTGCTGCTCCTGCTTTTCCCCCTCCCCGTTCCCAAGCTTTGGGATGATGCCCTTGCAGCTGGGGGGGATCAGGCGCAGAGCACGACACGGGTGTGGAAAAAGAAATGTGTGGGACAGAGGGAAATGCCAAACGCGTCGGGAAAAGGGCTGGACGTGAGTAATAACCCGGTATCCTTCCCTTCCCTTCCTCCCACGGCTGCCCTCGGTTCCAGGCGCTGGCAATGGGAGGGATCGGCTTCCCTGCCCAGCGTTATTCCTTTGAAGGAGCGTTTTCCCCAGCGGGAATGAGGATGGGAGAGCCGATAACCTCCCGGTGCTCCTCCCTCCGCCCTGTTAATGATTTCCTTGGAGCTGCGGCAGCCAGGGAGAGCAGAAAGCCTGGGAATTTCCTGCCTGCCTTTGCCACCTCAGGCTGTTGGAGAGGGACAAGGTTTGGGATGTGCCAGGGGCCTCCTGTGAGCTTAAGAAAGGGAAAAAAAGTACCTAAAAATGTGAGCACAGAAGCAGAAATTCTATGTTTCCCCCCAGAACTGGGGACACCAGGTGTTTCCTCCTTCTGTAGAGGGATAATTAAGGAAATTCCATTGTTTCACTGGAAGAATTTGAGTGCCTGGTAAAGCTGAGCTTTCTGTCTCTGCGTGTCCGTGGGCAGTGATGTGCTGCCTGTGCCGTGGGATGGAATTCCCGGTGTCCTGAGGCCCTGGGGACATCCAGGAATCAGGTCTGGCTCATTCCTGGTGCCCACCCCACCTCCAGGACAGCCCCTGCCTGGAACAGCACCTTCCCAATCCCTCTGGACGAGCCCTGGAGGGGTTTGAAGGGAAGGGTTTCACTCCAGTGTTGTGTCAGACCCTCTGGAGATGTTCTCCAGGGACTTCTGAGCTACACATTCCTAGTCCAGAGCTGGTCTTGGGGAAAACTTAGGGAAAACTTGTCTGGATCATCTCCCAGGTGGTACCAGACACCCTCAGTTAGGGGGTGCCTCGCTAAGAAATGCAAAGCAGGCAGGGCAGGTATTCCCTGGGTTTCTTTTCCCAGCTGAGAAGGGGCTGTTAGGGGTCCCAGAGGTTTTCCTGGAGCTTCCCACTGGGTTGTGGCTCCATGGAAAGCAGCAGCCTGTGCTCATCCTTCACCCTGGAGCATCGTTTCCTGTTGACCCACCTGGAAAACTGCCAGGAGCCTTTCCCTCGGTTTAATCCCTCTCTGCTTTAATCATTACCTGCCTGCCCATCTCGCTCCTGCCGGGGAATGCAAATGGAGCCGGAGCAGAGGAGCAAATCCAGAGGTCGAGGATAATTCCCAGCCTTTTCCACCTCCACGGCTGGCTCCATGTCCTGGGGGGAAAAGAGCCTGGCTGGGAACAGGTGGCTCTCCTGCAGCAGGTGACTGTGGCTCTCTCTGGGATCATTTTTCCAAAGGGAAAAGCTGTTGATTCCTGAGGGGGGATCCCCCTGTGCCAGCCCAGCCCTGGGAGTGGGGAGGCTGGCACCAAGCTCTGAGGCACCACTGGAATGGTGGCTTCGCAGCCTGTGGGAAGAGGGAGGGAATTTGGGGAGTTTTCCTGAGAGTAAATGGAATTTGAGTTTGTGTAATGCAGGGAGCTGCTTTTAGCCTGCCACAGATCCTCCTCCAAACAAAGCCAAGGTTACGCAGTAAATTGCGGAGCGGGGCTGGTTTATTTTGATGAATTTTTATTTTGATGTCTGCTTGAATGGGATTCTCTGCAGAGCCAGGAAAAACCAAGGATGACTTCACCCTCTCTTAAAAATTTATGCAGAATATATTAATTTTTTCTTTTTAAATGAAGTATCTTTATTTTTTTTCAAGCTGTGCTGCTGCAGGGGAGAGAGAGCACTGGGGAGGAGGGTCTGGGGGCTCTCTCCACCCATGCCCCAGCTGCACAGCGACTCCAGGGATTCTCCATCCATCCTCCCACAGCTGCTCCAGCCTGTCTGTGCTGGTGGGAAGCTGGGAAAGCTGGGGCAGGGAGATGATCCCACAAAGGCCTTTTTTTTTTCTAGAGGCACATCTGGTGTGGGGAATCAAATCCAAGCTGCCCTGAGCAAGTGTTCCTGGATTTCAGTCATGTGAATCCTTGAACAGCTGGGCCTAGGAGCAGGATAAATCCCCGTTTGCTGAAGGAAAGGAGGGGAGGCATGGAATTTCTACTGTTCCCTGCCTGGCTGGGGGTGCCCAGGGCATGGTGTGAGCCCGAGCTGTGACCCCACCGTGCCCCTTGGATGAGCTTCTTTCCGGACAAAACAGGGATTGAAAATGACATTTTGTGTGTCCTCGCCCTCCAGCCATGGCTAGGGCCAGACTCTTGTAAATGAGGGGATGTTTGGGTTCATGTTGTGGTTGGAAAAGACCTCCGAGATCACCCAGTCCAACCCCAATGCCTGCTAAACCACATTCCCAAGTGCCCCGTCCACTCGTTTTTTGAACCCTTCCAGGGATGTGACTCCACCACAGCCTCTTCCAATGCCTAACCCATCCTTCAGTGCAGGAATTTCGCCTGAAATCCAACCTGAGCCTCCCTCCCCTGGCGCAACTTTCGGCCTTTCCCCCGTGTCCTCTGGCTCTCCCTGCCCCAAGCCGGGCCGGGTGGGGCCGGGGCCAGGTGGGCGCTGGGGCAGAGCTCCGCTCCCTCCCTGCCGGCTGCACGAGGTAAAAATAACCGGGAATGTAGGGCAGAGCCTCTCCCAGCAGTTCCCGCGCGGGATTTCCGAGGCAGCAGGCACAAGGAAGGTGTCCGGAGCTGTTATCTCAGGGCTGGCTGGTTTTGGGTGCCTCGGGGCCGCGCTCCATCCTCCTCCGGGCCGGTCCCGGGGGGCTCGGGGGGGCTGGAACTGCGGCTGCCGCAGCATCGCCGGGGCCGGGGGAGCCTCCCCGTGCCCAGTGGGGGTTTGAGGGATTTTTTCCCCCCTCCTGGAGCGGAGCGCGGCCGCAGCGGCCCCGCCCGGAGCCCCGCGCGGAGCGGGCGGAGGCGGCCCCGGCCCGGCCCCCCCGAGCTCCCGGGGCCGCCGCTGCGCAGGCGGAGCAGCGCGGCCGCATCCATCTTCCCGGGCTGCCTCCTCCTCCTGCCTTCTCCCCATCCTCCTCCTCCCCATCCTCCTCCTTCTACCCCGCCGGGGCCGCGGCGGCTGCGGGCGCTGCCGGCGGGGCGGCGGCGGCGGATGATGCACCGAGATGGTTCACCAGGAAAACTGCTCCTACCAGGTAAGGGGCCAGAGCGGCCTGGCGCCCAGCCCCGGGCAGCCCCGGGCAGCCCCGGGCCACCCCCGGCCGGAGCCAGCCCCGGTGTGTGGCACCCCCGGGGGATGCGGCAGCGCGGGGCCGCCGCTTCGGGCTCGCACCGAGCACCCCGGGGCTGGGCAGGCAGAGCAGCCCCGGGGCTTTTGTGCTCGCCATGTGATGCTCGGAGGCGCAGCGGGGCCGGGGATGCGCTGCCCACATCCCGCTGCCTGCCCGGGCCGCGCTGCCCGCATCCCTCTGCCTGCATCCCGCTGCTCTCCTGCCGGGATAAAGCCGCTCCCTGGAAGCGAGAGAGCCGCGGGATCGCGCTCCCGGAGCTGCCGCAGCACAGGGATGTCTGGTTTAGAGCATTTCCTGCGCTTCCCACATTTCACGAGTGCGAGAGCTGCCCCGCAGGATGGTGATTCACAGGCTGCGGTCTGCTCGTGGCTCCGCAGGAGCTGGGGATGGGGGTGTTTGTGAGCATCCGTCACGGCCGCCCCCGTCCCCCGGGGGTCCCCGTGTTTGGGGAACATCGCGATTATTTTAGTGGCCAAAATGAGAGCTGGGCTGGGCTGGGGTTGTGGCTTCATTTTCCTCTGAAGAGAGGATGGGTGCTGTGGGTGCACCTGCACGGGAAGCATCTCACTGGGGGCTCAGTGGCGCTTTTAGGGGCTCAGTGGCGCTTTTAGGGGTTCGATGGCTCATTTGGGGGCTCGATGGCTCATTTGGGGGCTCGATGGCACAGGCGGATTATTAAATGCACCAACATCTGTCCCTCTGGCACGGCGATGCTGAGAAATGCCTTTGCCTACGTGCAGTGAGGGTGTTTTGGAAAACCCCCATTCCCAAACATTCCCAGAGCTGGACCCTCAGCAAGCAGGGCCTTGCCCGGACCAGCTCCCCATCCTTGTTTTTCCTCCATTCCCGTGTTTAATTCCAACTTCAGGCCGTGTTTTCCAACAGAATATTTCAGATGCAAAATACCTCATGAAGGGAAAAGATATGAATCAGACAGAAGAGTTGAAAGGATTTTTCACAGAATGTTTTCAGTCCAGCAATTCTGGAAGGGAATTTCCATTTTCGGGAAAAAATATCCTGGGGATTTTTTCCTTTTTTTCCCCAGCCTTTTGATTTCCCGGCAGCTCCGAGCCTGTTGCTCTGGACAGCCGGGATAAATGGTGCCATTGTTTGGGAGCAGCGGATGTTTTCCCAGCATACTCAGGAACGCACGGGTTAAAGGTTGGGCATTGTCTCCCGGCTGGAAGCGGCTCCGGGGGGTGGGATGATGATGGTGATGATGATGATGGTGATGGTGATGATGATGCCGAGCTGCGGCACAGGCCTGGCCTAAAATCCCTGGGTGTTACTGCGACAGTGCTGCCGCCTTTCCCTGCTTCCATCCCCTGCTTGTTTATGGATCGGTGCCCTCCAAACCCATAAATATTAGAAGGAAACCAGCCAGAAAGCAGGCAAATCTTAAGAAGAAAACATGCAGGGAAACATCTTTTCAATTTAAATCTGTTCCCAAACCTTCCTAGGGTGCTGCAGAGATTAAGAGCAACCCCAGCCCCCTCGCAACCCCATTAACCCGAAGGCCGAGCTTTAATCCTTTTGTGGATGGCAGTCCCGGGGTTTGGGATCACACTGGAAGGCAGCAATGATGGGATTTTGGTGGCTGCCCGCGGGAGGGGGTGGCAGTGTTTAATCTGCTCTGCTCCCTCCTCACACCCCTTTTTTGGAGCTGTTAAAGGAACTAAAAATAAATCAAAGAGAGGAACAAGCCAGCGCCTGGGAAAACTTGAAAAGGGGTTTGTTTTGAAGGATTCTGGCAGGAAAACTCTGACGTGCCCAGGTCATGGCTGGGTCACCAAATCCGTGGCAGGGAGGGAGCTGGGAATGGGGCAGGTGCTGAGGAAGAGGAGGAAATTCCTGTCGTGTGCCATTCCTTGCCTCAAATCCCTGATTCCCCCAGAAATGGGCTGGGAAATGCAGGTGGCCCTGGGCTCTGCTGGGGTTCAGATGTGGCTGAGTCAGGTGAATTCCTTGAATTTAGGCCGGACCCTCCATGGTCTGGAGGTCCCAGCATCTGTCGTCTTTTCCACAGATGCATCCTGGAATCCGGCTGGATGCTGATCCATGCCATGGATTTTTCCCTTCGTTTTGTTTCTTTTCCTATTTATTCCAGTTTATTTTCCTATATCGAACATTTCATGCAGGGCTCTGTAATTCCTCCTGCGGTCTGACCCAGAGAACCTTGGCTGGTGCCCACTGAGCGATGTTTCGTGAGCTCCTGAGCCCACATGGAATAAAAACCCAGCGTGCAAATCCAGGCTTTAGCCCAGAAATAAAGGTTTTACTCTGCTGCGTGGTTCAGCTGGGCTTTACTGGCCCTCAGCCTCAGCCGGGCCTCCAGTTTGCTTTGTAAATCCGCATTTTCAGCAGGTCCATGGAGCAGAGCTGGGCTCCTCAGCCTCCTCCTGGCTCTATCCATGGTTTTTTGCCATCACTGTGGCAAAGTGGGTGACGTGTCTAAATCATGGATTTTTAAATTCCCGACTGAAAGCAGAGAAGGCAGGGGCACCCAGTGCCCGTGCCTGAGGCAGGAGCCTCCCAGTTGCCCCTGGGAACGGGATTTGGCTCCGTGTTTTGGCACCAGGCACGAGCTGAGCTATCTGCTGGCAGCAGGGTCGCTCTGGAGATGGTTCCAGGCTCCACACGTGCGAGGAAAATTAAGAAGGAAAAGAGATCTGAGGAGAAAAGAGATTTTATTGGCTCAGAAATTGTCTCTGAGGTGGGGCAGGGGGTGGGGCTGATCCTGCTTGGATCTGTGGGTTTTCCTGGGATGTGAGATGTGTCCAGCTATTGGGATTGACTTTGTCTGTCTGTTTTTGAGAGGGATCTGTTGGATAACCCTGTGGCAGGGAGGTGCTGGTGTTCCTGTGGCGTGGGAAGGTGCTGGTGACACTTTGGATCAGGCTGGAAGCCCCAGGGATGGACCAGGCAAGGCTGGGTGCCCCTCACCCCTCCCAGGATCCCACTGAAGCACGGAATTAATCCATAAAATTCACAGGCTTAAAATGCAGAGTGCTCATTTAAAAAAAAAAAACAACTTAAAAGAATTGGAGACTTTATGAGGTTTCTTTGGTTTGATCTCAGGAGGGGTTTGGAGGGTCCAGAAATCAGCTGTCATCATCCTTTTCTTTAAAGTGAGTGCAACTTCTGGTGGCAAAATATAACCCCAAGGGACAGGCCTTGGGGAAAGCCCCAGATTCCATGAAAATCCAGTGTGCAAAAGCTGGAGAGCTGCTGGCCTGGCCCCTTGCCCATGGAGAGAGGCTGCAGCCTGGTACAGCTCCGTGCCACTGCCCCACATCCACGGCAGTGACAATAGAACAGAGCCTTTGTCAGGGAGCTCTGGGGCCTTGTTTGGACACAGATCCCAAAAAAAGGCTCTGCCAAGTGGTGGAAAAGCACTTGGAGTGTGCTAAAGCTCAGGGAAGCATCACCAGAGGGAGGCCTTGGGCCAGCTCATCCCGAAATTTTATAGACTTACAGGTGCTTTGTGTTGAGAAGGGATGGGTGGGAGAGGTTTATTCCAAGATTGGCAATAAGTTCAAGGTTTTGTGGAATGGAATTGCAGAATCCCAGAATAGTTTGGATTGAAAGGGGCCTTAAAGCCCATCCCCACTGGCAGGGACACTTCCCACTGTCCCAGGCTGCTCCGAGCCCCATCCAGCCTGGCCTTGGATGCTTCCACGGATCCAGGGGCAGCCACAGCTGCTCTGGGAATTCCATTCCAGGGCCCCACCGCCCTCCCAGGGAGGAATTTATTCCCAATATCCCATCTATTCCTGCTCTCTTTCAGTTTAAAACCATTTGTCCCTGTCCTGTCACCCCGTGCTCTTGTAAAGAGTCTCTCCTGGTAGTTGTGGCAACCTGAGATTCCATAATCCTGGAATTTACGTCCACCCTCTGTCCTGGGTACGAACACGATTTGGGCAGCTTGGAGGGCTTTCCTTGATCTCTGCTGGGAACTCAGGGGCTTCCTCTCCTCCCTTGGGATCCAGTGGTGTTTGGGAGCTGATCCCAGCAGGAAGGGGGGATTCCTTCCCTCTGGAGCACACCCCAGCCCTGGGGGGATTTCACTGACCCCAGCAATGCTTTTACACTCAGGAAAGGAGAATTTTGCTGCTTTCTTGTCCTTGAGCCATTGGGGCGTGCTCCGAGCACCCCAAACTGGCTGTGCCCTATTTCGTCGCCTCACTTAGGGATGATTTAAGCACTTCCATGCCCATCCCGGCGTTCCTGGCAGTGCTCCTAGTTCCATGTGCTCCCATCCCAGGGACCCCCCAGCTGACCTGCTCCAGATTTTGCTGCTCTGAGCTTTCCCTTCGTGCTGGAAAAAGGAAATCAGGCTCTTCCCTCTCCGGCATTGCCGGCGGCTGCTGCAGGAGCTGTGCCCGTGGAGAGGGGAGTGGGATCTGCATTCCTTGGGCACTGATGCCAGCATGGAGCCCTTTTTGGGGATGTTCCAGGCAGAGGGCAATGGTGGCTGTGGGTCAGGCAGCCCCTGGGGAAGCAGCTGAACACCAGAGGGTTTGGTCCCTGCGCTGAGAGAATCCCCAAATCCCTTTCCCTTTGGATATCCCACATTTAAATCGGCCTTTTCCAGCACGGAGGTGCCCATCCCAAGGGAGCAGGTCCTGGCACTGAGGGGGGCCCCAAATGTGCCCCCAGCCGTGGTTCCAGGGGTGCTTCTCAGCCAGGTCTGGGGTTTCTCCCTTGGCCTGGAATAGCTCCTGGATGCAGGGTTTTGCCTGGAGACTGGGATCAGATCTGGGAATGCCCCTCTGCAGAGTCCTGGCGCTTCCCAGGAGGGCAGGGCAGAGGTGAGCTGGCCCGAGAGCTGGGATGGCCGACAAAACATCCTGAAAACTGCGGGTGACAAGGGTTGAATATATTTATTTCTATTTCTGGCTTCAGGGCTGTGTCACTTCCTCCCCTTGGGGGTGGCTCTGGTGTCACTTTGCAGGGGTGGGCACCGCAGCCCAGCCAGGGAGGGGATGTGGGGACATCCCCAATGGATGAGGACAGGGTGATGCAGGATTGTCACAAACCGGGAGGGGACTCGTGCGACAAATCCCAGGCTCAGCCCCGGCCCGGGGCTCCTGGCCACCACATGCTCCCCTGGGGCTGTGCCATGATTTATTTATTTGGGATTTATTGTGTCAGGATCCATCCCCATCCGGGAGAGGAAGTGGATTTAGCAACAGCAGGAAAAGACACAATGAGTCAGCGGCGGAGGGGAACTGAAAATAAGGAAATATCCAGAGAATGACTTTGTTTCATTTGGGAATTACAGTTGCAAAGCACGATCCAGGGACAAGAGTGGAATTGAACATTAATTATTGCTGTTTTTTCCCTGAAAATTCGGAGTAGATTTGTGCTGGGATGCATCATTTGGGTGTTGTTAGAGCTGGGAATTTAACTGGGATTTGCATTTGGGGTGGAATGATGTCAGCATGGCTTGGATATCTCATTAAACGTTGTAGGGCAATTAAAATTATTTATCTGTAGTGTTCCACCAAAAATCAGGATTTTTCTTGCTGCTGTGCCAGGTTGTGAGGAGAAACTGTGGCATAATTCCATTTTCCTAAGGATTCCTTTTGGGAATGCCTGCCCTGAGCTGTGCTCTGCCTCTCCCTGCAGCTGATCCCGACAAACCTTTCCCACTGGGATGGGGTCTCGGCAAGGACAGAGCGGGATTTGTGCGGGAGGAGGTCGGTGGCGGCGTTGGGAAGGCCGGATCTCCAGGCAGGAATGCTGGAGGCAGGAGCTGGAAGCTCCAGGTTTGGGGGCTGCCAGTCCCCCCAGGAGCCAGAGCTGGAGTTTTTGGGGATCCCCAGGCTCTGCACACCCACAGGATGTGGGACTGGGTGCCTCTGCTATTTAATTCCAAGAAATTGAGGATTTTTTTTGCACCTGCAAAAGCCGATTTAGCCAGAAAAGAGCTCCGTGGGGTCCTTGCTGGTGGGGTTTGCGTGGAGCGAAAATTCCATCCCGCGGTTCCCATCGCTGCCCCTCCTGTGATGGATGGACCGGGACCCCCAGCCGTGGCTGGGAATTCACCGGGATACCTTCCCTGGGGAAAAGCCCCAGGAGAAAGCCCCTTGCTCCGGGCGGGCAGCGCTGCCAGGCCGGGATTTTGACACCAGACACCGGGATTTTTCCTGCCCTTGTGCAGGCTCGGGGTTATTTTTATCCGGCGCTGGCAGTGGCTGCAGAAGGACGCGGCTTCCCAGCCCCGCCGAGCCTCCGCCGCCTGGGGCTCCCTGACTTTATTTGGGAAAACCAAGGTGCTCCTTGGACGGCCGGGAGCAGAGAGGTGCTGGAAAAGCATCCTGGCCTGGGAAGCGCCTGTGGAGCGAGCCCTTCATCCCATGGTGGCGGCTGGCGAGGACTGAGATGTCCCTTCGGGATCGGGAGCGATCCAGCGGCCGCCTGAGGAGCCGGGAGCGAGGGAGATGAGCCGGGAGGGGGATGATGGAATGGGTGACGTCATCAGGAAAGCAGCCCCGCCGCCCGGGGAGGGGAGCTATAAAAAGGTAAGGGACAAAAAGGGACAGAAAGGGGCCTTTGTGTGCCACCAGGCGGGACCCGCGGGAATGCTGCGGGAATGCTGCCCAAATCCCGCCCAGGCCGGTGGGATTCGGGGGCTGCAGCAAGGGAAACTCCGTGGTTTTCGAAGTGCTGGCACAGGGCAGCAAAGCTAACTCCCTCCTTGTTTCCCTATCTCCTGGTGATGAACAAAATACCGGGAGAAGTTTCCAAAGGCATTGTTCTACCTGGAAACCCCCGGGATTTTAAAGCAATTCGTGACGTGGCTCAAAACACACGAGTTTGACTTGGGGTTGCTTTTACCCCGTGGGAAAAAAAAAAAAAAAAGGAGATAAAACCACATTTTCTGTGGTTCTCATTTGTGTGTAAATCCCAGAATAGTCCCTGTGCTGGGCAGAGATAAAACGAGGCACTGCCTGTGGCTCTGGGACTTTAAATATAGTCCTGGTCCAGGGCTGGGAATGACAGAGCCGGGCAAAAATAGCCCTGGTGGCCTGGCCGGGTGTCCCAGTGCTCCTGCTGGGTGTCCCAGTGCTCCTGGTCAGGTGTCCCAGTGCTCCTGGCCAGGTGTCCCAGTGCTCCTGCCGGGTGTCCCAGTGCTCCTGGTCGGGTGTCCCAGTGCTTCTGGCCAGGTGTCCCAGTGCTCCTGCCGGGTGTCCCAGTGCTCCTGGTTGGGTGTCCCAGTGCTCCTGCTGGGTGTCCCAGTGCTCCTGCAGTGTTTGGTGCCGGAGGATGTGTGGGGAGGGATTCTCCCTCTCTGGTCCCCTCTCCTGAGACCCCTCCTGCAGAGCTGCACCAGAGCTGGAGGCCCAGCAGGAGGATGTGGAGGTGCTAGAGGGAGTCCAGAGGGAGCATGGAGCTGTTCCAAGGCTGGAGCCCCTCTGGAGCCAGGCTGGGAGAGCTGGGAATGTTCACCTGGAGAAGGGAAAACTCCAGGGAGAGCTCAGAGCCCCTTGCAGGGCCTAAAGGGGCTCCAGGAGAGCTGCAGAGGGACTGGGGACAAGGGATGGAGGGACAGGACTCAGGGAATGGCTTCCCAGTGCCAGAGGGCAGGGCTGGATGGGAGATTGGGAAGGAATTGTTCCCTGTGAGGGGCTGGGATGGAATTCCCAGAGCAGCTGGGGCTGCCCCTGGATCCCTGGCAGTGCCCAAGGCCAGGATGGACATTGGGGCTTGGAGCAGCCTGGGACAGTGGAAGGTGTCCCTGCCCGTGAACAGGAAATGGGATGAGCTTTGGGATCCCTTCCAGCCCAACCCATTCCAGGATTCTGGGATATGTTGGCCTTTTCCCTGGAGCAGCCACAGCCAGACCTGACATTGTGTTCTCATTCCTGGCTCCGGCACAGGTGGCTGCTGCCCTTCCGAGTGGGAAGGTCAGGGGGAAGAAGGAAAACATCCGCCCTGGATTGTTCTGTTTTCCCTTAAAAATCAAAAGCAGCTTTTTTGTTCAAAATCCCTGTGAGAACGGAATTGTCCTCACTCTGCACAGAGCAGAAATGCTTTTATTTTTTGAGTCAGTGCCAAAATACACATTTAAGTACCATGGGGTTATGCTTTCCTTGGAATTACCTTTGCATTTTGAGGATTTGTCCATTATTCCTTCTATACCAAGCCAGAATATTTGATAGTCAACCCCCCCCCTTGCTGTTTCCCTTCTCCATTTATATTTTTCCATCCCCAGCTCTGGATTTCAGCTGTTAGGTAATTTATCCAAAGCCTAAAGCCCAGTTCCCTCAGGTGTATTTTATTCCTCAGTAACTGCTCCCCATTTTATAATAACAAATAGGACTCTTGATTTCTTTATGGTCGTTACCCTGGGCCTGCCTTGGAAAATGGGATCTTCCCAGCTCAGTCCTGGGAGCGGAGTTATTTAGAATCCTCAGTAATGACCTGGTGGAGAAAACAAATTGCACATTGATTAAATGTACAGATGTCAGCCTGGGAGCAGCGGGGCCTGGTGGGAAACAGCAGAATTAAAACAGATCTGGAGAGGCAGATCCGTCGGGAAGGAGGGAAAATGTCCAGTTCTGCCTGTATTTTAATGGGAAAAGAGCAGCTTTTGGTGCCCACGGAGGAGGTGGGGATGCCAGAGGAGGGAGAGGTCCCAGCTGGAGTGGAGGCTGGGCAGGAGGAGGTGGGGATGGGCTGTGGGCGCTGGATTTCGCTTGGAGCACAAGGAAAATCAAATTTAGACGGGAGGATGTGGGAGAGGATCATCTGAGCTGGGAAAGGGGAAATTTCCAGGGCTTGGTGGAATATTGGTGCAGTGGCACAGCCGTGGGCATCCTGAGATGGGCAGCATGAGGAGCTGGCACCAACCTCCCTCGTTCTGCTTCCAATCCATTAAAAATTATTTTCCCTCATTTTTCCTTATTTTTTTTTCCTCTGTTCTGCTGTGCCCAGCAGGGCTGGTTATTTTTAATCCTAAATCCATCTCCATGTAGGTATTTGAGGTATTGATTATTGAAACCTAAAAACACAATGGTCTGGTAGAATTTCGGAGACCTGGAGCTCAACCCAAAAACTCGGTACCACTTGGTGTTGTGGGGTTTCTTTTATTATTTTAAGGATTTGAAATAAAAGGAGTTAGGTTGTAAATGAAGTATTTAGGGAAGGGATTGACAATTTAATGGGCAGGGTAGTAATGTGTGCAATCAGCACTGGAGCTGGAATTAAATCATTAATTATTTTAGGTTAATAATTTGCATTTTGTCACACTTCTTTGTACAAAAAGGTGCTTTATTTTTCCTGAGGTGGGATATGGGAAGCACAACTCCATGAATTAACCCCATGGAAGCAGCCCAGCCCTGCCTGCAATGTTTCTTTTTGCTGTGTTTTCTGGATTGGGGATTAAGTGTTATTTTGTAATTAAATGTTTGAGGCCTTCCAAGTGTTCCTTCTATCAATAACTTCCTGAATTTGTTGTCAGGGGTGGCACGTGATCCATTAGTGACAGACTCCGGGGAGGATTTTGAATCTAGATCTGAGATTTGCATTGACTGCACATTGATTACAGAATTACTGGTCAGGGATTAAATTTCAAATCATTTTGTTGATTGCTATTTTAAACCCCCCACACATTCTATTTCTATTTCTATTTCTATTTCTATTTCTATTTCTATTTCTATTTCTATTTCTATTTCTATTTCTATTTCTATTTCTATTTCTTCTTTCTATTTCTATATTAAAATCCATCTTTAAACCCAGGGGTAATTTGATGACCACCATCAAAATCCATCCCTGGGCATGCTGGCAGGAGAGGGATTTGTGTGGGTTGGGAAGCTGCTCAGGGAGGTGGAAGATGCTGATGGGGGTGGCTGTGTGTGGATATAGGTACAGATATTGGCGAATATATAGGGATGTATCTGTCAGCAAGTTTGGGTTGGAATCAGATGATCTTTAAGGTCCTTCCGAACCCAAACCATTCTTTGATTCCATGTGGAGAGAGATGCAATTGGAGATTCTGGCTGGGATGGGCTCTGTGGTTCACCCAAGCGTGGAATGCTTGGGAGACTCTGAACATCTGAGCGTGGTGGTGGGGCTGGTGGGACACGTCCCCTTCCCGTGCCCTGGCCTGGCCAGAGCTCATCCCTCCCTGTCCCTTCCCGAGCTCATCCCTCCCTGTCCCTTCCCAAACTCATCCCTCCCTGTCCCTTCCCGAGCTCATCCCTCCCTGTCCCTTCCCGAGCTCATCCCTCGCTGTCCCTTCCCGAGCTCATCCCTCGCTGTCCCTTCCCGAGCTCATCCCTCCCTGTCCCTTCCCAGAGCTCATCCCTCCCTGTCCCTTCCCAGAGCTCATCCCTCGCTGTCCCTTCCCTGAGCTCATCTCTCCCCATCCCTTCCCAGAGCTCATCCCTCCCTGTCCCTTCCCAAACTCATCCCTCCCTGTCCCTTCCCAAACTCATCCCTCCCTGTCCCTTCCCAAACTCATCCCTCCCTGTCCCTTCCCAAACTCATCCCTCCCTGTCCCTCCCCGAGCTCATCCCTCGCTGTCCCTTCCCGAGCTCATCCCTCCCTGTCCCTTCCTAAACTCATCCCTCCCTGTCCCTTCCCAAACTCATCCCTCCCTGTCCCTTCCCGAGCTCATCCCTCCCTGTCCCTTCCCGAGCTCATCCCTCGCTGTCCCTTCCCGAGCTCATCCCTCGCTGTCCCTTCCCGAGCTCATCCCTCGTTGTCCCTCCCAGAGCTCGTCCCTTGCTGTCCCTTCCCGAGCTCATCCCTCACTCTCCCTTCCCGAGCTCATCCCTCACTCTCCCTTCCTGAGCTCATCCTTCGCCGTCCCTTCCCTGAGCTCATCTCTCCCTATCCCTTCCCAGAGCTCATCCCTCGCTGTCCCTCCCCGAGCTCATCCCTCGCTGTCCCTCCCCGAGCTCATCCCTCGCTGTCCCTTCCCAAACTCATCCCTCGCTGTCCCTTCCCAGAGCTCATCCCTCGCTGTCCCTCCCCGAGCTCATCCCTCGCTGTCCCTTCCCGAGCTCATCCCTCCCTGTCCCTCCCCGAGCTCATCCCTCGCTGTCCCTCCCCTGCAGGCCCAGAAGAATGAGCGCGAGTCCATCCGGCAGAAGTTGGCTCTGGGCAGTTTTTTCGACGATGGCCCCGGGCTCTACACGAGCTGCAGCAAGAGCGGCAAGCCCAGCCTGTCCTCCCGGTAAGCCAGAGCCCAAAACCTCAGGGCAGCCTGGGAAGTGGGAGATCTCTCCGGTGGGACATCCCAGGATCATCTCTCACTCTTTGCTTTCAGCCATATTCCTGAGTTTTCCTTGTTTTCTTTGCAGCACTTGTGTGCTATGTGAATACTCGTAAATGATGTGGGAAAATCCTCCTTTAAAAGTGGGTAGAAAGGTATTTGGATGTTTAGGGGATAAAGGAAATGAAGTGAAGTTTTTTGGATGAGGTTTCCTTCAGGTTTTCATTCAGGATTTGGAACAGGTGTCCCAGGGGAGCTGTGGCTGCCCCTGGATCCCTGGAAGCATCCAAGACCAGGTTGGACAGGGCTTGGAGCAGCCTGGGATAATGGAAGGTGTCCCTGCCCATGGCAGGGAGTGGAATAAAATGGACTTTAGGGTCCCTTCCAACCCAAACCATTTGGGAATTCCAGCCTCCATGATTCTGGAATTCTGTGATTCATGCTCAGAAAGCACCAGAGAATGGACAAAATAAGCTCTAACATGGCCTCCTGCCTCCCCGCCACATCCCCAAGCTCTGCTTCAGACATGGCTCCATCCCTGGAGCTGCTCACGGGTTCCTCACTTGGATTTTTAAGATTTTTGCATCAAATACACTCCAGAAAGTCCTGTTTGTGTTCAGCTGGGTGAAGCATCCAACACCTCCCATGCTGGGAGCGAAGCTCTGCCTGTTGCCATGGAGTGGGAGAAGAAAGGAGTCTTAGGGAGGCAGGAATCCAGGAGGAATCCTGCTGTTCCAGGGGACAGGTACAGTCGTGGAATTAATTTGAGCTGCAGATCGTGTGAAAGGGAAAACAGCTTTGCTGTGTGTAGTTACAGCTGAACCAGGAGCTGCTGTCTGATAATTAGAGCACGGCTCTAATTAACGCAGCTCATCATGGTCTGGCAGCTGTGCTCCCAGAAACTGCCAGCTGTGCCTGAAGGCTTTGGTGTTTGTTAATATTTATAATCCAGGAGAAGTATTCCCTGTTCCAGGACCTGCAGGAACCTTTGCAGGACGTGGCTCCCATGTTTTCGTATGGAATTATAGAGCAGGATCGTGGAATGCTTGGGTTGGAAGGGACCTTAAAGCTCATCCAATTCCCTATCCATGGGCAGGGACACTTCCCACTATCCCAGGCTGCTCCCAGCCCCATCCAGCCCAGCCTGGAACAATTCCAGGGATCCAGGGGCAGCCACAGCTGCTCTGCCAGGGCCTCATCTCCTTCACCACAAACAATTATTTATCTTATTTATTTTAGGGTAGTAGTAGCTAATAAACTCCACAGAAATAGATGGAAAATGGGAGTTTGCTGTTCCTAAGGACCAGTACAAGCTCCCACCACACTGGGAATGAGGAATAACAGGCAGCAGGATGTGGAGGATTCCCCATCTCCAGCAGGTGGTGATGGATTGGGATCTCTCACCTGGAGAAGTGCTTTTCCCTTCTCTCAGCCTGCACTGGGATGCCCTTCCCTGATCCACTGCATCAAGAGAAAATCATTCCTGGGGAGGGGGATCTGGGTGGGGTTAATCAGTCCCAATCCAGCAATGGAGCAGGGGGGTCTGGAAAACACCGGAATAAACTCTTGTGTTACAGGAGTGTCTGGGATACAAACAGTGAATAAATAATTTCCACCACTGACAAAATACTTTATGACATATATTACTATGTATGTTAATTCTATCTTTATACATTTCTCTTTAATTTTTTTACTCTTTATTTGCCAGTAATTTATGCATTTTTATAGCAACACGTTCCATATCTTCTGTTGTGTTTTATGCAGTTTATTTAATGTAATCAGAGCTGAATAATCAAAAAGAGTAATGATATTCCAAAATAATGATCATAAAAAGGAATCAAAACCCTCTGCAGCGTGGGGGTAATTCTGCAGTTTATCAGCAGATGGTGGTAGCAGCCCTGGCAGTGAGTTCCCAGTGCCACGCTGAACTGGTCACCTGATGAACTGGTGACCCAGCACGGGGTTGGTGGCAGTCCCAGCCCCAGGGGACGGCGGTGCCACCTCCCCCTGTCCTCCCCCAGGTTACAGAGTGGGATGAACCTGCAGATCTGCTTTGTGAACGACAGTGGCAGTGACAAGGACAGCGATGGAGATGACAGCAAGACAGAGACCAGCCTGGACACGCCGTTGTCACCCATGGTGGGTCTGGGAACTCAGCCTGGAGCAGGAAAGCCACAGGGAGTCCATGAGGAAGCTGATCCTGTTAAAATAGCAACTCTAAACCCCAGAGCAGCATTTTCAGCCCTCAGTAAAGTGTGAGATGCCGAGGGACAGATAAGAAACGCCCCTGGCTGCTGTGGACCTTCACATGAAGGTTCCTTCTTCCTTCCTTCCTTCCTTCCTTCCTTCCTTCCTTCCTTCCTTCCTTCCTTCCTTCCTGCCTTCCTGCCTTCCTGCCTTCCTGCCTTCCTGCCTTCCTGCCTTCCTGCCTTTCTTTTTGGCCCTGAGAACAATCAGGGAATGGATAGGAAGTGGTATCAGCTCCCGGCAGCTTCCCTCTCTTTTCCTGCTTGGATATGACATTCCTTAGTGGATACACCACCACAGCCCCAGGTGTTTCCCTCCAGCTCAACCCGTGTGGCCTTTCAGCACCTACTGATCTGCTGGCTCCTCTTTCCCTTCAAAGCCCAGAAGCCCTATCTGGGAGTCACTCTGATTTTCAAAGATAATCTTGCAGATTAAGATAAAAAAATAAACCCATGCTCTTCACAGTTCCGTAGAAAAGAGCACAAAAATAGGTCAAACTTTGCTGTGGCTTCTTTGCTTCCCCAGAGCAAGCAGAGCTCATCCTACTCCGACAGAGACACGACGGAGGAGGAGTCGGAGTCCCTGGATGACATGGACTTCCTCACCAGGCAAAAGAAGCTCCAGGCTGAGGCCAAGATGGCCTTGGCTATGGCAAAGCCCATGGCCAAGATGCAGGTGGAGGTGGAAAAGCAGAACAGGAAGAAGTCGCCCGTAGCGGATCTTGTGAGTGGGGCCGGGGGTGACCCCAGGGGGGACTCCAGCCCTGGGACATCCACACCACTGGTGGCTCTGGCTCACAGGGATGAGAGACATGGGGAGGAGAGGTGGAGAAGGGATTGGCCTCAGGAGCTGGAAGGAGTTAGGGGAGCAGGATGGGTGCAGGGAATGGGATGCTGGAGGTTGGTGCTGCCTTGAGGCTGCTCATCCTCTGAGCTGGAGTCTGTTCATCCCATCCCATCCCATCCCATCCCATCCCATCCCATCCCATCCCATCCCATCCCATCCCATCCCATCCCATCCCATCCCATCCCATCCCATCCCATCCCATCCCATGCCATCCCAGAGCACTCCTGCCTTTGTCCAGGGCTGTCACCATCACCCTCACCCCCTATTCCATCAAACATTCCTGATCCTGGTCGACTGGGAGCCTTGGGCCCAGTGTTGTGTTGATGCTTGGCCTCCATTTGGTGGAGTCGTTGCTGCCTGTTTGTGAGGGGGGGATGCAAAACTGAGGGGACAAACTGCTCAGAAATAGAAATAATTGGAAGGAAACAGTAAAATATTGGAAGGAAACAGTAAAATATTGGAAGGAAGCAGTAAAATAGTGAACATTTCTTTCCAGCTGCCACATATGCCTCATATCAGTGAATGCCTGATGAAGAGAAGTTTAAAACCCACTGACCTAAGGGACATGACCATCGGGCAGCTACAGGTGATAGTCAATGACCTTCACTCACAGATAGAAAGTAAGTGGTAATTGCTTAATTATTCTGGGGTCAGTCTCCTTTAATTAAGAGCAGTTCTCTGGGATAAATGTAAATATTCTCAGTGGAAAGGGCTGTGCAGCCCTGGGCAGTGATGGAGTCCCCAACCCTGCAGAGGTTTAAAAGCCCTGTGGATGTGGCACTTGGTGGGGAAAATCCCAACCTGGGGTCCCCCAGGACATCCCAAACTCACCCCATTTCTCCCTGGAGCAGGCTTGAACGAGGAGCTGGTGCAGCTGCTGCTGATCCGGGATGAGCTGCACACGGAGCAGGATGCCATGCTGGTGGACATCGAGGATCTCACCAGGTGAAGCAGGAATTTCTCTCCCCTCACAGCTCCCCATTTACCATCAGCAGCGTGTGGGGCTTTTCTTCCAGCAGAATTCTGGGACTAAAGCTTTTGCCATCCAGGATATTGGGAAGGAATTGTTCCCTGAGAGGGTGGGGAGGCCCTGGAAGGGATTTCCCAGAGAAGCTGTGGCTGCCCCTGGATCCCTGGCAGTGTCCAAGGCCAGGCTGGACAGAGATCTGTCTTTGCCATCAGGAGGGCTGGACAAGGGGGAGAACTTTGGAATCACTTAAATATTAATATTTAATAACTGCTAAAACAAAAAGCCTTGCAGGATATGGGCAGGTTCCCTAAAGGACTCCATCTGCTGGCAGCAAGGCTCAGGAAGCATTTTCCTTTGGGATGATTGGGGATGGGCTTCTGAAATAGAAAGTGTTCCAAAACATTCTGAGTATTTTATTCAGAAGTGTAAAGATGTGGGATGAAAGGAGCTGGAAAAGAAGAGGCCCTGGGTAGCATCAGCACACCAGGACTGTGATTCCAGACTGAAGCATTAAAGCTTGGAAAAAAAATGAAGAGCAAGTGGTGAGGGGGAAGTCTGGGATGGGAGCTGGAGCTGTGTCAGGGCCACCTCATATCCTGGGATCTCCTCCTGTGTTTTGGGAAGTGCTTTGCTTCCTCCCTGCAATTCATAAATGGCATTTTTTTGGGAATGGTGGGGCACTGGCTGTCCCCATCCCTCTGTTATTTGGGGTAGAGGTGTTTGCCATCCCTGTGGGAAGGGAGGGAAAAATCCCAGCTGCCCCAAACCATTTTGGAGTTTGGAGAAACCCAAAGGGGCTTCCCTGGCCCTTCACCCACCCTCCTGCCAGGAAGGAGCCCCGGCAGAGATCCAGAAAACTTCATGTTTCCCTTGGGAAAACACAATTCCCAGCTCAGTGCCGGAGCAGATGGGTTGGGTTTTCCATCTTTTCCTTGGCACAGGGAATAACAGCCCCTCCCTGTCCCCAGACACGCCGAGAGCCAGCAGAAGCACATGGCAGAGAAGATGCCAGCCAAGTGAGCCCCGGAGCGCCCTCCTCCTGCCTCTGTCCGTGTCCAGGGAATTCCAGAATTCCAGTGTTGCTCATTGACCATGTCCGAAGCTTTCTGTCCGGTGATTGGCCTCTGCTTCTTAATTTATTTTAATTTTTTTACTCGTGCCACTAAATATCAGGCATTTTAATAATAATAATAATAATATTATTATTACAGAAACAAAGAGAATTGTACAGTACTTATAACATTATAAATCATGGGCGAGAAGAGAGGGTAGTTTAACTTTATTTTTTGGTTGTTTAGAGATTTTTTTGGGTTGGATGATATTTTACCATTGACTACTTTTTTATTCTTCACTGTAGTTCTCAAATAAAGAACCTGTTCTTGACGGTGCTATTCAAGTCAACAAAAAATCCATGCCTGCCTCGTAGTGACGTCGTAGCTTTCAGTAATCTGTACATTTTACTCAGTTCTCGACCTTTTGGGAATGTTGACTACCTGACATTCATTTTTAGGTGTGCTATTAACACTCGGTGGGGTGCAGAGAGTTGGAAGTTTTCTGTATAAAGCTGTAAAATAAAAATTACCACCATTGTTTCCTATGCCACGTCTGTTTGTTGCTGGTGGATCCTCCAACTAAATGTGCAATTTATCATCACCAGAAAGAGGCTTTTTTTTTTTTTTTTTTGGCCTTGATGATCACATCAAACTGAGAGAAGAGAGGGTTTTTGCAGAGTTATTTGTTTGGAAGTTCCGAATTCTGTGTCACATGGACTTCAAAGATTCTTCTGTAGCACTGAGCCCCAAATCTGTGATGGTTGGAAGCAGCAGACACACAGCCCAGGTGTTTTTTTTTTTTTTTATATTTTATTGTCTGGGCTGAGCATTTAAATGAAATTTTAGAAAGAAAAAGAATAATCTATGTTAAAAACCAGGCAGCAAATTAAATGGATTAAACGTGGAATCCCTCACTCTGCCTTTGGGGGAGGCTCAGAGCTGAGTGCTGGGACACTGAGCTGAACTGAGAGGGGACACTGGCACACAATGAATCCATCTCCACCCCTCCTTTATTGGATTCCAAAGCTGGAAGAACCCAGCCAGCCCTTCCAAAGCCCCAGCCTGGTGCTCCCAGCAGCTTTTTACCTTTTAATTCTCCTTTCCTTGGGGGCAAATCCATCCCAGCCAAGGCTCTGCCTGGTGACTTACTCAGGGTGTTTGCAGAAAGCCTCAGCTGCATTCCAACTTCATCCCCTGCCAGGAATGTCTTTTATTAAAGGACTTTTTTTTTTATTAAAGGACTTTTTTTTTATTAAAGGACTTTCGCCCACCCCCCCCCTTTTTTTTCCCAGAAAGGGCAGGGCTGGAAGCAGCCCTGGAGGGGTTTGGGGGGCTGGGATGGGGGGTTGGTTTAATTTAGGGCTGTTCTGCTTTTCCCAAGGGTTTTCCAGTGCTATTCCCTGTCCCACAGCTCCCACGGGGATGGGATCCCGTGTTCTTGCTGGGCAGTGTGCCCTGAGGGGGATCAGGGAGCAGAGGGATGGATTAGGAGCCCACAGCTGCAGCCCACATCCACATCAACCCTTTTCTTCCTCACGTTTAAATCTGTGCAGAAAATACACAGAAATGGGGGTGATGGTTTCCTTGGGTGGCTTCCTGCATGTGGGGAGAGCTGCTGGGTTTGAATTTTCCCTCTAAAACCCCAAATCTACAGTGTCTGACCCCAAAACCTCTCCATGGGTCCGCTGCCTCCCTCAGAAGCAGCTCTGGGTCTCAGGGAGGAGCTGCCTCCTGCTGTATTTAAAGCATGAAAAGCCCCAAACACACAAAGTTTGCTCTCAGATTTAAGGAAAAAAAAATTTTAAAAAGAATAAAAAATTAGAAAAATAATCAAGAAAGCCCCTGGCTGGTCCTGGGGAATCCCACAGCTCCCCCTGGCACCATCCAGCTCCGGAGCACCGGGATGAGGCAGCCGGGAAGGCTGGAATTCCATTCCCTTGCTAAGAACCTTTGACTTGCCAGAGAGAATTTGTCCTTCTACTCACCCTCTGCTGGTTCTCCCCCTCCTGTCCTGGGGGATTGGGTTTTCCCTGGAAAAAAATCCTGTTTTGGGTCTCCTTGGCTCTGTGTCCCACGTTCTGAGGGGTGCTGTGGATGGGGGCAAAGCTGGAACTGATGGATTAAAGGATATTTCCAAAAGAGAAGGGTCTGGTGTGGTTTCTGAGCAAGATTTTTGGTTTTGTGGTTTATTCCTGGGTCTCGGTCCTGCTTGGAGCCTCCTGCATCCTCCTGGGTGGGATTTTGATTCCCAGAAAAACATAAACTGTCTCCCACAGGTGGTGGATCCTCCAGCTGGGAATTGTCTTCCTTTTTGCTGTAGGAGAAGCACCTCCAAAACTCACCAAAACCACCTGGCTGAGGCAGCAAAAACACCTCCCAGCTCTGCTTCCTGCTGTGGGAATGGAGATCCCACAAACCCCACATTCCCAGCTCCCTACCCTCCACGCAGCTGTGGAAATCCCCAGGGAATATATGGGATTTTTGGGAGCCCCATCCTTGTGGAGAATTTGTTGGTTTTTTTTTTTTTTTCAACTTAGCTTTAATTTTTAATTTTGTCCTTATTTTTTGGATGCTTTTCTCCCATGAACGGGGCATTTACAGGGTTCCACTGGTGAATCTCAGTGTTTGGGACCCCAGAGCTGAATTCCCCACTGGAGTTTCAAAGGGAGAAGGTCCCTGGGATGAGCTCACAGGGACAGTAAGAAGCAGCTTTTGGTATGACAGCAGCCACTGCTCCAGGCTGGGGACTGGGATTTGGCACTCAGCTCCTGGATCCAAGGAATCCCTGTGCCCAGTACTCCTTGCCTGGAATTTTTTTTGGGGGGAAAAAAATGTGTTCATTTGGAGAAAATGTTCAGAAGACTTAAAAACCAAGGAAAGATGAGAGTTGGATGGGCTGGACCCGGGTAGGGATCATGGGATTCCAGGATGGTTTGGGAGGGAAGGGAGCTTAAATCCCACCCAGTGGTGGGATTTATCCATGGGCAGGGATACCTCCCACTGTCCCAGGCTGCTCCAAGCCCCAGTGTCCAACCTGGCCTTGGGCACTGCCAGGGATCCAGGGGCAGCCACAGCTGCTCTGGGAATTCCATCCCAGCCCCTGCCCACCCTCCCAGGGAACAATTCCTTCCCAATCTCCCATCCATCCCTGCCCTCTGGCAGTGGGAAGCCATTCCCTGTGTCCTGTCCCTCCATGCCTTGTCCCCAGTCCCTCTCCAGCTCTCCTGGAGCCCCTTTAGGCATTGGAAGGCCACAGTTTGGGATAAGGGATGGGAGCAGAGCCCGGTGAAGCTTGGAAATAATTTTGGATTTTTTATGCTGCCTGGGCAGGGCAGGAATTGCTCCTTGGTGTTCCCTGTCCTGTCCCCACCATGCTGCCCTCCAATGCCCCTTTCCAGAGTCAATCCTGGCCATCCAGGAAGAATTCTCCTTGCTTTTCCTCGCCTGCTTCCAGCTGGTCTCACACCACAACATTTCTTCATATTTTTAAGTCTCATCCTAAACCCATGGGTGCCTGAAGAGCCTGAACTGCCGCACTGAATAAAAAATAATCCCAAACCATCCTCATGCCTGAGATGAGGCCCTGCTGACGTGGATTCCATCACCCCTGGGAACTGGGATGAGCTTTGTGACCCAGCTGCTTCCTGTCAGGGAAGCCCTGCGGTTTGGGTTCCCCTTTTTGGGATTTTCTGCCCTTTTTTGGCTCCTCCTTCCCCCCCCCCCCCCCTTCCCCAAGCGGCTCCTGGGTGTGCTGAGCAACATCTGCCCACACACACGGGCACCACCATGGAGTGGGAGCAGGGAAAAGCAGGGAAGCTGTGGCTGTTCCATCCCTGGAAGTGCCCAGGGCCAGGCTGGACATTGGGGCTTGGAACCATCTGGGATATTGGGATGGGGAAAGGTGTCCCTGGAATAGCAGGGGTGGGATGAGAGGATTTTCCCAACGTCCCTTCCCAACCCAAACCATTCAACGATTCCATAAAAACCACACACACGCCTTTTCACCCTCCAAGGGAGAAGCACTAATGAACTTGCGATAATTAAGCCTCGTGCAGGCTCAGATGAGACCCTTTGGGCTGGGGGGACCCTCCCTCCGGGTGCCCCCTGCCCCAGCCCGCTCCAGGCCATCCCTGCTGCTTCTCCCCGCTGCCAGGGAAGGTGAACAGCTCGCAGATTTTCCCTCTCCGAAGCAAAGCCACCCTTCAGCCCCAGGGCGGCTCCGTGGGCGGGAGCTGAGTTCCGCTCCCGCTGCCCCACATCCCACGGCCCTTCCCGCCGAGTTTCTCTTCCCTCTTACCATAAACCAAAGGAAAGCCTCATGTGCAGGGCCTCGTCCTCCTCCTCTGCTGCTCCAGGGGTGCCCAGGGACATCCTGCATCCCACAGCGGCAGGAATTCCAGGGGGTTTTCCAGCCGGGATCAAATCTGCTGCTAAAGCCTCTTTTCCCGGTGCTTCGGTGGGATCAGCCCTTCCCTCTTCCCTCAGATCCACCAGCAGCTCCTTCCCAGTGGGAAAGAATTGCTTAAAGTCTCTTGGCTGTGGAGGGAAGGAAAAAAGGATCGATGCAAAAGGATTTGCCCCGATTCTCGGTGGCACAAACTGTTCTGACCCGTCCCAGCCTCTCCTGGTCCGTGGATTTTAGTGTTTGATGCCAGATTGGGATTGCTGATGGCAAAATTGCCAGGGAGGACTGGGAGCAAAGCCCAGGCACCACAGTGATCGTGTCCACAGCCTCCTGCCCCTCAGCTTCCCAAGGGCAGCACGTTTGGGGGAGAAACTCACCTTGAATGGAGACCGAAGTGTCCTCATCGGTCTGCAAATGGGAATTGCAGAGTTTTACTGGATCTCCGGAGCTGTTTCCAGGCAGCTCAGCTCTCCTCTGCTTCCAGGCAGGGCTGTGGGAGGAGGAATTTCCCCAGGGGCTCTCCCCATCCCACCGTGGACAAAGGACTGATACCCCCCAGACACTGGTTGGGAAAAATCCCCTTGGATGTTCAGGGATTTTGCTGGAATAACCAGTCCTGGCTGAGGGGACTGACCCCCAGAGCAAGGATAAGAGCTGGAAACGGCTCTGCAGCTCCCAAACCACACAGAGATGGATTTTTTGGGAGTGGGAAAGGGATCCCCATGACTGTCTCAGACCCCTCATCCTGCACCTTCCCACTGCCTTGGAATCTGGGAAGAGAAGGGACACAATCCCCGTGTCCCCGCAAGGGTCAGGGCCCTGCAGGAGAAGTTTGGGGTTGGGAGATGGGACCAGAGCTGTGCAGTCATTTTGGGGCTGCTCAGCTCAGCTCAGCTCAGCCCACTTGGGAATGGTTTGGGTTTCCCACAGGTCCCCACAACTGGATGTCTCCAGGAGACACCAAAGCCTCTGGACACGGCAAAAATGGGATTTCTTCTCCAGGTTTGGATTTATCCACACGCTGAGCACCCAGCCCAGGCTGGGGAAATGCCACCGCAGCGCTGCCGCTCCCGGTGCCCGGCTCACGGGATCGTGAGCGAAACCCTTCTCGTTTTCTGCGCTTTGCACAAAGCCCGGTGTTTATTTGTGCAGCAGAAGCCGCGAGGGCTGAGGGCTCTCCGGGGCTCTGCCGGCTCCTCTGGAGGCTGCAGCTGCCGCTTTGCCGAGGACAAAGGCCCGGATGCCACCCACGTCCCGTGATGTGTTAAAACTGGGATGTCCCTGTGCCCTCAGGAAGCCCTGGATGTTTCTCCACATCACCCAAGCCATCCCCGAGTGCCCCTCTCCAGGCTCCGCGCTGGGCCGGAGCCACCGCAGCCCCCCCAGCTCCAGGAACCATCCCAAAATCATGGAATGGGTTGGGCTGGAAGGGAAAGCTCACCTCATTCCCATGGCAAGGGACACCTTTCACTATCCCAGGCAGCTCCAAGCCCTGTCCTGCCTGGCTTGGGACACTGCCAGGGATCCAGGAGCAGCCACAGCTTCTCTGGGAATTCCATCCCAGCCGCTCCCCACCCTCCCAGGGAAGGATTTCCTCCCAAATTCCCACCCAAGCCATTTCCCGTTGCCAAAGGTCCCTCTCTGGCTTTCCTGCAGCTTTCTCACTCACTGCTTCAATGGATAGGACTGGTCCCTTCTCCACCTTCCCCATCTTCCCCACCTTTCCCACAAAACTCTGGGAGCCATACTCTACCTTTGGTCAGGCCCTCACTTCACCGGGACTGCATTCATTTCCTTTTTCTCCTCACAAGGCACATCAAAACCATCAAATGTGGCCCTGTAGAGAAAATTCCTGCCAGGAGAGTGCTCGGCCTGCAGGAGGGGCAGTGCCAGGCTGGTCAAACCCTGGGCACAGCATTCCTGGGAATAACTCCTGCCCAATCCACATCCTTGGGAGTGGAGCCGGGGAATTCTCTGCCCGTGGGTCACTCCAGCAGCTCTCAGGGTGTCCCCAAGCACTGCAGGCTCTGAGCTCTGCATCTCCTTGGGTTTCCCAGCTGCTGGCCTGGCAGTGCTTCCCGGGGATAGAATGGAGGATTCCATCATTAACGGGGCTTGGAAAATTGTGCTACAGCAAAGAAATGCTAAAAAACATCCTGGTGATCAGCTCCTGCTCGCCCAGTATCAAATTCCTTTCTTTTCTCCACGTGCAAAGCCAGCGTGAGCTGACAGGGCAAACACAAACCCCAGCAAGGACAAAATTCCGGCTTTTCCCCCATCCCTGCTCTCCTCCTCCCGGCCCAGCCCAGCACCCACAGCCAGGGATGGATAAAGAGCAGAAAAAGCACCCGGAGCTGAGAAATTCTGTCGAGTGTGAAAACTGAAAGTGAGAGAGAAAGAGCTCCCTGAAAGTGCCACGAAACCACGGGCACAGCTGGCACCACCTCCTTACTCACAGGGTGCTTTCGGGGCAGGGAGGATGAGCTCAGAGGACTCCCAAAATCCATGGGGGATGCACCTCTCCGTGCCGTGTGGAGGCCCTTCCTGAAGGTTTTTATTCCTATGAATTCTGTGGAATTTTAAAACGAACCCCACAGGACTGATGGACCCACGTGGAGCCATAAAATCCTGGAATGGTTTGGGTTGGGAAGGGACCTTAAATCCCAGTTCCATGGGCAGGGAATGGAAATAATTCCAAACCTGGGGGCTGGGCTGCAATGCTCCTTTGTGTTTATTCCACAGGAACATAAAATCATGGAATGCTTTGGGTTGTTTGGGTTGGAAGGGACCTCAAAGCTCATCCAGTTCCACCTTCCACTATCCCAGGCTGCTCCAAGCCTCATCCAGCCTGGCCTTGGACACTTCCAGGGATGGGGAATCCACAATTTCTCTGGGCCAGGGCCTCCCCACCATCCCAGGGAAGAATTTCTCCCTGGTATCTGCTCCTCCCAGCTCAGTGGGAGAAATTCCCTGCCCAAAATGCACCCTGTGTGCTTTTTAGGGAATCCCAACCCTGATCCAGGGGTTCCCAGCAGCTTCATCCCTTTCCCAGGATGAATCCCTTACCCTGGCAGGAGGACTGGAGCTTTGGAGCCTGTAAATAACAACCTCTGAATGTGGAGATCTCAAGTCTGGGTGGTCACAGAGCTGCCAGGCTGCTCCCTGGAATCCAACACAGATCATGGGGAAAATCTCAGGAATTCTGGTGGCAGCTGGAAGAGAGAAGAGCCAAGAGATGCAGGGGATTGAGGCAGGATTTGAGAGGTTCCAGCACCCCAAGAAAGCTTCAGAAACACCACTGAATCCCCCCCTGATGAAATACCAGCACGAGCAGAGGTTTGGGGTTAGGAATTTCAGGGAATTCCACAATCAATAAGCACCAACAGCCAAAAAAGCCCCTGGAAAGTTTCTCCCAACCCTTTATTTTCCTATTTTATGGAGCCATCAGTTCCCAACCCAAATCAGAAGCAACTTCTGCCAGTGAGGCTCCTTTGGTGATAAATCCAACCCTGGATCTTCCCAAAAAAATGATCCAGGAGCAAAACAAATTATTCAATGTTCCAAAAAATGATTCAGTGTTCTGCAAGTCCTGAGAGTGACAAATAGGATCGAATTGGTTTTATTTATTGCATCCAGAAATCCCATCCCACACAATATTTTCCCAGTTTTGTAATGGAGCAATGATCCCTGTCCACAGCTGGGTGGGATATAATCATCCTGCAGCTTTAATTTATATTTCTCTGTAATTATTGCTTAATTAGATATCTCAAATTATTGCTAATTGCACGCCAGGGAATAGGGCTGCCCTACAAAGACCTTTCCTACTGAGGATGTCCCAAGTGACTCCATGACCTTCCCAAAGGCTTTGGAGCCTGTTAATGAGGAAAATCCATCGAATTTTAAATTACAACATCCCCCAGCTGGTAGGAAACGTCCCTAAAGCTCATTTCCCTCAAAGCACAGGGTGATGCCCACCATTGTTACCTGGAAACCAGGAAACAAGGATTTCCCTAGGCCAAAAGGAAGCCCAAAATTCAATCTCTATTTATTGGAGGGGAGAGGAGCCCAGACTGAAACAAAAAGCCAGGAGATTTCTGTTAGATTTCCAGGAACCTCCCGCTTTTTCAGAAGAGCGTGGCTGGAGCGGGTCCCGTTTCTCATCATCGACTCTCCAGGCCTCAAAACCAAACTGGCCACAGGGCTTGGGCTTTGGGGCTTTTCTCTCTGGGTTTCTTTCTTATTGCTGTTCTCCCTTTCTTTCTCAGGCAGGAGTTTTAGGTATTGATTTGGCTGAGGGCACGGCCCCGAGCAGGGATTCCCCTCATTTTGCCTGCATTAGATCAAATCCGATTTCACAGAGACCCGGAACGGTCCTTATTTTTCTCTGGAGGATAATTCCAACAAGAGCAAGCTCTGGTTGAAATACAGGCAGTGGAATTACATTTTCTTGTGGAAAATCATACAGCTGCTAACACTTCAAAAAACTAAACAGTTATAGATTATATTTATGGTATTTATTATATTTATTATACTGGGGGGCCCTAGCACAGCGTGCCCAGAGAGGCTGTGGCTGCCCCTGGATCCCTGGAAGTGTCCAAGGCCAGGCTGGATGGGGCTTGGAGCAGCCTGGGATGGTGGAAGGTGGAATTGGATGAGCTTTAATATTCCTTACAACCCAAAGCATTCCACGATTTTATGTTTCCGTGGAGTAAACACAAAGGAACATCACAGCCCAGTCCACAGATTTAGAATTATTCCCATTCCATTCAAGCACTGCTTCCCATTCCTCTGGGAATGCACTTGCCCCAAGCTGCTCAAGGAGTAATTACCTTATTTTAATATATTATAATATGTAAAATATTTTGTTCTGATATTATTCATATAAATATTAATTATCAAGATTTTTCATTCAGGCTAAGCCTGGTCAAGTAGAAGATGCTTTGAGATGGAGAGGATGGATTCCTTCTTCCATTAGGAAAAAAAATTCACTCACCAGAATTAAAAACCCAGGAATCCTGGAATGGTCTGGGTTGGAAGGGACCTTAAATCCCATCCCATGGGCAGGGACATCTCCCACTATCCCAGGCTGCTCCAAACCCATCCAGCCTGGCCTTGGACACTTCCAGGGATGCAGGGGCAGCAGGCACAGCAAGGATTATAGGAGAGAGATATAAGATATCATTAGGATATATCCCAATTTATCAGCAGCTTAAACCCAAATCCCACCCCAGTGCTGATCCCACTGGGAAACCTCGTGTCCTGCTGGGAGCAGGGCCTGAGAGCCGGGCAGGGAAACCTGGAAAGCCAAAGTGGTGCCTTTCAGGAACACCCCTCAGCACATCCCAAAATTCTCTTTCGCTTTTGGCTCCCGGAAGACGCGGCTCCTACACGAGCTGGAAACCACAGCCCGCAGTGAAATGACGGGGCAGAAGTGAAAAACACCCAGAGAAATTGGAAAATGATGCACTGCTGGGATCGGGGCAAAAAGAAGTCTCAGGACACGCCACAGGCTTCTTATAGGAAACAGAGAAAATAAAAAGAATCTGAAAATGCAATATAAAACTCTTGATTCATCCTGCTCCCTCCCAATTTCACAGCAAAAATCCCAGTGACTTCACGGCAGCCCCAATGCACAGAAAGGTTTTCTGCAGCCTTCTGGGTCTGTCTGAGAATGGCCACGAACAATAGGAGCCAATACTGAAATATTGGTTAATTATTCCAAATATTTCAGCAGAATCAAATATCCAGACAGGTTTGCACAAATATTCATGAATGAAGCATTGTCACTATAGATTCAGGGGATCATGGAATGGTTTAGGTTGGGAAAGATCTAAAAGGTCACCGAGTGCAACCATCCCCAGCACTGCCACATCCACAGGGGTGTTCAATCCCTCCACCACCGCCCTGGACAGCCTATTCCAAGGCTTTCCATGAAGGAATTTTCTCTAATATCCAATCTAAAGCTCCTCTGGTGCAACCTGAGGCTGTTTCCTCTTGTCCTGGTGCTTGTTCCTTGAGAAGAGACCAGGATAAAAATGGAAATGGAAAAGCTGGAGAGAGACGATTTACACGGGATGGAGTGACAGAACAAAGAGGGAATGGCTTCAAACTCAGGAGGTTTCGATTGGATTTTGGGAAGGAATTGTTCCCTGGGAGGGTGGGGAGGGGCTGGCACAGGGTGCCCAGAGCAGCTGTGGCTGCCCCTGGATCCCTGGCAGTGTCCAGGACCAGGTTGGAAATTGGGGCTTGGAGCAGCCTGGGACAGTGGAAGGTGTCCCTGCCCATGGGAATGAGATGATCTTCAGGCCCCTTCGAACCCAAACCATTCCATGCTTTCGTGATTCCACAAAAACTTCCCCACGTGCCGCGCGCGGACTCCCAGCCAACCCCATTTTCCTGCCAGCGCTGTGCAGAGTCCCGAGGAAAGGAGCTCGGGCTGTGCCCCGCACATCCCCGCCCTGCGAGCCCCGGCGGGATTCCCGGCCCCGCCGCTCTCGGGATGAGCGCGGCTCTCCGCGGCCGGGGGGCGGAGGAGAAGCGCACGGGGGAACTCCCGCTCGTCCGGCGCCCCTATAAGAGCTGTCCCCGGCGTGGTCCGACGGCAGCGGGATGGAGCGGAGCGGGAGCAGCACCGGGAGCGGCACGGGGAGAAGCACCGGGAGCGGCCCCGGGAGCGGCCCCGGGAGCGGCCCCGGGAGCGGCCCCGGGAGCGGCCCCGGGAGCGGCCCCGGGAGCGGCCCCGGGAGCGGCCCCGGGAGCGGGCGGGCAGCGCCGCCTGGCGGGGCCGCACGGGCGTTGCTGTGCCTGGCGCTGCTCCTGGCCCTGCTCCCGTCCAGCCCGGCCCGGGCACTGCCCACCCCGCCCCGCCACCGCCAGCCCTCCGCCGAGCGCCTCAGCCGCTCCCGGGACCTGCTGGAGGCCGCCAACGCCTCCCTGCACCGGCTGAAGGTCTGCAGGGAACGGGACGGGAGCGGGAGGATGTGGGAGGGCAGGGATGGGGCAGCGGGGGCACCCAGGAGGGCAGGGATGGGGTAGTGAGAGGATCCAGGAGGGCGGTGATGGAGCAGTGGTAGGAGCCAGGAGGGTGGGGATGGTACCAAGCCAGGCAGTGCTGGGGTAATTACTGCACCCAGGACGTCAGTGGTGGTCCCCAGGCAGCGCTGAAGGCACCAGCTGGGCACCCAGGGGCTGCTGAGAGTACCCAGGAGGGCAGGGATGGAGCAGTGGAAATACCCAGGAGGGCAGGGATGGGGTAGGGATGGCACCCAGGAAGGCAGGGATGGGGCAGTGGAAGTACCCAGGAGGGCAGGGATGGGGTAGGGATGGCACCCAGGAAGGCAGGGATGGGGCAGTGGTGCCAAGCCAGGAAATGCTGGAGCAGTTTTGGTCCCCGGGCGGGCAGTTTTGGTCCCCAGGCAGTCCCCAGGAGGTGCTGAAGGCACCAGCTGGGCACCCAGAGGCTGCTGAGGGTACCAGGAGGGTGGACGCTCCCTGGAGCCTCCCTTCAAGTCTCCATCCCTGTCTCTGCTTTCATGCTGCCCTGATCAGCCCTTTAGGACAGCGCTTTGCTCAGGTCTCCTTCTTTTCCTATTTTTTTGCTAAAAGTTTTACTAAAATTCCCTGCTGTTTTCACACCTTTCATCTCAGAGGATCCCAAAAGCCCCAGCACCAGACAGGTGCTGTTCCTCACACCGTATTTGCTATTTGTCTCTTTCTAAGAGATCCTTTCCATTTGAAACTCTACTGCCATAAAGTTCTCCATAAATTCCACGTCTGACAGAATCATTTAATGCCATGGAGGCAGAGCAATTCACAATAAAACATAAAACAAACCGGTGCAAAACCTGGGATTATTCCCAATCTATTTCCTGTATTTCATATTTAACCACAGTCCTCACAGAGCCTCATTCCTGGGATTCATCTGAGCACAGACAGCTGAGATACATCAAATTATTCTGTGTATTTACAGATACATATAAACATAGAAACTGTATCATGAGGCTGTCAGTGACCCTTTTTTATTCCCTCTTCCCCACAGGAACTCGGCACCCTGGGATTCGAGTGCACCCTTGAAGAGGTGGATCTGGAGGACATCACGGAGAACCAAATGAACACAATCAAAGCCTGCACAGCTGAGGATCCAGGGGTAAAACAGCGAGAAATCGAGAGAAATCGAGAGAAAATGTCACTTTTACCTCCCAGTTTCATGCAATACATAATCCACACTTCCATTAAATCACAAATCCTATTTCTCGTTTAATTTGCAGCCTGGAAACTGCCCAGCCCTGGAAAGACCAACTTTTGATAAGGTAAATGCAATTTTCCCACAAAATCCCTTCTTTTGGCTCGTTGGGTGTTTCAATGAGCGGCACATTCCCACATTTCCTAACAATTCCCTCTTTCCCAGGGCAAATGCCTGCAGGGCATCTCTGAGGACCTCAGAGCCTACAGGGCACAGCTGAGGAACCTCAACGACCCCCAGCTGCTGGTGACTCTCGATGGGATGATGGAGGTGAGGATTCCCGCCTGGATTTACCCAAAAATTCAGGAAATAGGGAATAAAAAGCTCCATTTCTCCTCCAAATATTGAAATATAACAGACCTGCTGCACTGGATGTGACACAGGCTGGACTAAAGGTTGATAAATACTTTGAATTTTAGCCTCAGTCTATAAATTCTACCATGAAATATTTCAAGATTTACCTCATTCATGATAACATTCAGTATTTCAAATTTTACCCTCAGTCTATTCATGCAAGCATTAAATAGTTCTAAATTTACCTTATTCATGATAAATTAAATATTTCAAATTTCACCCTCAGTCTATTAATGCTATCATGAGATATTTCAAAATTTACCTTAATTATAACTTGTGATATTTCAAATTTTGCCCTCAGACTATTAATGCAACCATAAAATATTTGAAAATTTACCCTCTTCGTGATCTTAATTATCTTAATGATAATTAAATACTTCCAATTTTACCCTCAGTTTATTCATGAGAAATTAAATATTTCAAATGTTACCCTCAGTTTATTAAGGCTAACATTAGATATTTCAAAACTTTCCCTATTAACAATATCATTAAATATTTCAAATTTCATCCTCAGTAAATTAGCGTTATCGTTAAATACTTCAAATTTTACCCTCAGTCTATTCATGATAAATTAAATATTTCAAATTTTACCCTCTGATTATTAATGCAATCATTAAATAATTGAAAATTTACCCTATTAATGATAACACGAAATACTTCCAATTTCACCCTCAGTCTATTAATGATAAATTAAATATTTCAAATTTTAGTCTATTCATGATAACATTAAATACTTCCAATTTTATCCTCAGTCTATTAATGCTATCATGAAATATTTCAAATTTTACCTTCATAATATCATTAAAAACTTCTTATTTCACCCTCAGTCTACTCACACAATCATTAAATATTTCAAATTTTACCTTCATAATGATAACATTAAATACTTCAAATTTTACCCTCAGGCTATTAATGCTAACATGAAACATTTCAAAATTTACCTTAATAATGATATCATTAAACACTTCAAATTTTACCTTATTCATGCCATAATTAAATATTTCAAAATGTACCTATTAATGCTATCATTTAATACTCCAAATTTTACCCCCAGCCCATTAATGCTGACATTAAGAATTTAAGAGTTTACCCTATTAGTGATCAATTAAATATTTCCAATTTACTGTCTACTCAGCATAAATTAAATACTTCAACATTTACCTTCTTAATGATCAATTAAATATTTCCAATTTACCCTCTGTCTACTCAGCATAAATTAAATACTTCAACATTCACCTTCTTAATGATCAATTAAATATTTCCAATTTTTCCCCTCGTTCTATTCACGATCAATTAAATATCCCACATTTTTCCCTCAACGCCTCCTCACTTCCCAGTTTTGCCGTTCATCCCAGAGGGGGTAAAACTCCACGGGGTTTTTTGTTGTAGACATTTTCTGGACTGGCTGTGACCCTTTTCCTTGTGCAGGCCCTGGGCAGCAGCACTGGGAAGGTTCCGGAGGTGCTGGCAGGATTGGGAGCAGGAGTGGGATCGGGATTGGGATCGGGATTGGGCTCGGCCCCGTTCCCGGAGAGGCTGAGGCTCTGCAGTGTCCTCCAGGCTTTCCGCATCCGCAGCGTCACCATCAGCAGGATGCTGAGCTTCCTGAGCTCCCTCTGAATCCCAGGAACCCACCCAGAACCCAGGGAGATCCTGGAGGAAAAACAGTGGGATCAACCCAAGGAGATCCTGGAGGAAAAACAGTGGGATCAACACCCACCGGCTTCCAAAGGAATTCTGAATTTCCCAGAGTTCGTTTCTAGGGAGTTGTGCCTTTTAAACCATGTTAGATTCCCAGATTTTTGGAATTTAAGCTACATCCGAGCACCAAAATGTTCCTAACTCTAATTTATCCACATTTATCCAGCTGATTTCTCAGGAATTAAGACCTCTTTATGATAATCCATTTCCTCGGGGGTGCCTTCCAACTCAGGATATTCTACCCCATGATTTATTTACGATGATATTCCATTCCATGATTGATGATATTCCATTCCATTCCATGATTTATGATATTCCATTCCATTCCATGATTTCTTTATGATGATATTCCATGATTTATTTATGATATTCTGTTCTATTCCCTGATTTATTTATGATGATATTCCTTGATTTATTTATATTCCATTCTACTCCCTGATTTATTTATGATGATATTCCATGGTTTTTTTATGATATTCTGTTCTATTCCCTGATTTATTTATGATATTCCTTGATTTATTTATGATGATATTCCTTGATTTATTTATGATGATATTCCTTGATTTATTTATATTCCATTCTATTCCCTGATTTATTTATGATGATATTCCCTGATTTATTTATGATGATATTCCCTATTTATTCTATTTATTGCCTAATAAAATCAAACTTTGCTCCAAAATCACGGTGATTTTTTTGTTCCTTGGGATCCAACACGAATCCCTTTAAATACTTTGGATATTGCTGGCATGGGAAGGCACATCCCCATAATTGGTGTCCTTTAAAATCCAAGTTTCCATCTTGGATTGGGTTGGACAGGGCTTGGAATAACTTGGGATAGGGAAGGTGTCCCTGGTTGGGTTGGGATTTAAGGTCCCTTTCATCCCAAAAAACCCCTTTGACCCCTTTGGTGGCACCTCCAGCTTTTCCAGGTGCTGAGGAACAAGTTCCATCCTCTCTTCCCAGGACATCAACAGCTTCCCAACATTTCATCCAACTAAAACAAAAAATCAAAAATCAGATGGAAATAATGGAAATTTTTCCTGTTTTAATCCTTCTTTTTTAAAAGTATGTTTTCCTTTCCCAAACATACACAGAGGAAGATGATCCCAAGTATCCCACGGCCTTAAAAACAAGACAATCCTGGGTCTGCTTCCTCCTCTCTTCTCCAAATACCATTTCCCCCAATTTTTTTCTGATCCTGTAGCACAGGGATTTGGGCTCCTCCCATTTTCAGCACCTAAATTCTAGTTAAGTTCCGATAAATCAAGTAAAAAAAAGAAGTATAAAAAGTTGGTCATACAAAAAAGAATTATACAACATAAAAAATGGAGACAAACTATACAGAAAAGAGGGGAGAAGAAATTCCAGGGGGAAATTCCAAGCTGCCTGGAGTTCAGAGTGGTGTTCCCCTTCTTTGGGAATTTTAGGAAACAGAAGCATAGCTTAACAAGGACTGAATGTACAGGATATGCACAATAATTCTAAATATACAGTGATTATCCAAAGGAATTTGTGGCAAGTTTAGGATAATTCTTCCCTGATCCATGAGAAATCCGATGCACCTCACGATTCTGGCAGTTCCATGTTTTTTGGAAGGGGATGAAAGTTTCCAGGGTGATTTTTCTCCCTGTTTTTCCCTGATGGAAACAAAAATCTTTCCCAAGTGATGAAAAAGACAAATTGGTTTCTTCCAGTGTTTGTGTCTTTCCCTGTGGGTGAAGCCCAGAATTCCGGGATCCACCTCTCCTGAAGGTCTTGGAAGTGGCTTCTATCCACACAAAATTCCATTCACGTTTCCCTGGAGGATCCTGCCTGAGTGGTGATGCCCTGAACCTTCCTGAATCCCAGCAGGATCCCAGAGGAGCAGAATGGTTGGATTGGGAAGCTCCCTCCCTCCTCCTCCTTCAGCTGGCTCAGCTCTGAGCTGAGAAACCTGAGGGAAGGAAAAAACACACATGGATTATGGGATCTCTGGAAGTGCCTGCAAGACCCAAGTGGAGAAAGAAATTGAATTTAAAAATATTCCAGTTGAGAAATAAATGTATGAAAGCCCCCAAGGCAGCACGAGGCTGTGGCACAGAGTCTGGGAGGGAGAGCTCTCCACCTTTGCCAGCCAGGCTGTTTCCAGGGAGAATCAGTCATGGAATTAGGCTGGAAAAGCCCTCTAAGACCATCCAGTCCAACCATGCCCCCACTCCATCCCAAGGCCACCACTGCCCCACGTCCCCAGGAGCCACATGCACACATCTGCTCGACCCCTCCAGGGTGGTGACTGTGCCCAGCCTGGACAGCCCTTTCCATGAAGAAATTTTTCCCAATATCCAATCTAAACATCCCCAGGCACAACCTGAGGAGTTTTGTCCCACGTTTCCTTTTGTCCTGAGTTAAGGAATTAAGAACAAAGTTTTGCTGTTGCAAAAAAAAAAAAAAAAAACAACCCCACATTTAATTTTTCAGGACAATTGCCCTCGGCTGGCTGAGTCCATAAAATTATGGAATGGTTTGGGTTGGAAAGGACCTTAAAGGTCATTTAATTCCAACCCCTGCCACGGACAGGGATAATTCCCAGCTCCCTGAATAATTTGGATTTGCAGAAGGTGAACTGAACACAAGAGCTCCACAGAAAGGAGGGGGAGCTGCCTTGGGAAATCCATTCCCATAAGAGATGGAACCACCAAGTCATCCAGCAGGGAAGGTGTTCATTAACCATTCCTGAAATAAAGACCCAAGCAGCTCTTCTTGGGACTTCCAGGGAATCCCAGGAACCAGTTTGGACACCCAGGTCATGCTGAGAGTGCTCTCCATACTCAGGGCAAAACTATTCTTCATTTTGTATCCATTTCTGAAGGGAAGGATCAAACACCCCAAAACATCAAGTCACTGCTGAAAGCAGAAGGGACACCATTTTGACCTCCATAATAAACCACACACTGGGGATTTGTAAATTCCCTGATGGGAATTCCCAAAGTCCAGCTGAGCCAGGGATGGATTCAGTAACCAAGGAGCTGATACCTTGCAGCGTCTGCAGGATCTCGTAGGTCGCTTTTTCCCCGAGGCTTCTCTGCAAAGCCTCTGCAGATCCATTGCCCTGCTCCCTGTCTCTCCACTTCCTCAGCACCTGCAATTTCTGAATGTTCACGTCCTTCTCCATGGCCTGGATGTCCTCGATGTCCTTCATCTCCATCTGGAGACACTCGATGGCGACCTCCCTCCAGTGCCGGTCCAGGAGCTTGGCGACCGCCAGCAGCTGTTGGTCTGTTAAGCTTTTTGTGCCCATTCCATCTGAAAAACATTGGATTTTCCCCAATATCCAACCCCAACCTTCTCTGCTGCAATTTGAGGCCGTTCCCTCTCTCCTGTCCCTGTTCCCTGGGAGCAGAGCCTGACCCCCCCGGCTGCCCCCTCCTGTCAGGGACTTGTGCAGAGCCACAAGGTCCCCCCTGAGCCTCCTTTGCTCCAGCCTGAGCCCCTTTCCCAGCTCCCTCAGCTGCTCCAGCCCCTTTCCCAACCCCATTCCCTTCCCTGCACATGCCCCAGCCCTTCCATGTCCTTGTGAGGGTCCCAAAACCGCCCCCAGGGCTGGAGGAGCCTCAGCAGTGCCAGCACAGGGGATGGGCACTGCCCTGGGCCTGTGGGCATTGCTGGGACCTCCTTGGCCACCCGTGGCTCATGTCCAGGCCCTGCCAACCACCACCCCCAGCTCCTTTTCCAGCAGACACCTTTCCAGCTGCTCTCCCCCAAGCCTGGACCATTGCAGAGGGAAAAGTCTTTTAAAAGGTGAGCTGGGTTTCAACTCCCAGGACACAAAACAACCCCAACCAGGCTCTTCCCAAGGCCACAGCGAGGCCCCACCTGCAGTGCTGCCAGTCTTCTGCTTTTTGCTGTGGAGCCCCTCTTCCTCCAGGATGCTGAGGGCTGGCTTCCGCTTCTTCACACCTGGGAAGGGATCAGAGGTGCTGTCGCTTGTGTCACCTCTCCCCAGAGGCAGAGAGGGGCCCAAGGAACAAACCACCCCAACCCCAAGTTCTCTGCAAAGTCACTCACTGGCTGTGCTCCTCCTCTGCTCGTTCTTGTTCTGGTCATAATGGATCCAATCCCCTGGGAAAGGTCACAGGAGACAAACGTGAGGGAGGAATTCCCAGTGCTGGGCCCCACCTCCAGGAATTCCCAGGCACAAAGCAAAGCTGTTGGGTGGATTCCAACCCCTGAGGTTTGACAGAATGAGATTTTTCCCCTTTTATTCAACGTGCTGCAGCAGGCCCAAATAGGCCAGAGAGATTGCAAGTTACAATGCAAAATATGCAATTTCATATTATATTATACAATTCTATGGATAATATATGGAATAATATGTTATAACATGGAATAATAGGCAGGGGGGTTGGAACTAAATGGTCTTTAAGGTCCCTTCCAAAAACAAACATTCCATGACCAGCAGCTCTGCTGGGAGGAAAGGCTGGGAGAGCTGGGATTGTTCAGCCTGGAGAGGAGAAGCTCTGGGGTGACCTAACTGGGGCCTCCCAGTGCCTGAAGGAGCTACAGGAAAGATGGAAAGAGACAACTTACAAGGGATGGAGGGACAGGACACAGGGAATGGCTTTCCACTGCCAGAGAGCAGGGATGGATGGGATATTGGGCAGGAATTCCTCCCTGGGAGGGTGGGCAGGCCCTGGCACAGGGTGCCCAGAGCAGCTGTGGCTGCCCCTGGATCCCTGGCAGTGCCCAAGGCCAGGCTGGACACTGGGGCTTGGAGCAGCCTGGGATAGGGGAAGGGGTCCCTAGGGGTGGAACTGGGTGACCTTTAAGGTCTGTTCCATCCCAGACCATTCCCTGGTTCCCAAGGACTCACTCTCTCGGAGTTTGGCTTTCCAGACGGTCTCATCCGAGTCCTGCTCCACCAGGGACATGGTGAAGTCATCAGGCTTCTCCAAGTACACTTCAAAGTAACTCTTCAGCTTCAAGAGTGATCCATCAACAAATTCAATCTCCTACACAACAGAAACATGTCAAAAATAAATATTTCTCTAAGATAAACTGAAGAGAAGGCAACTGGCTGTTGGGACAGATCCGAGCCTAACTCCAATCTCCCCGGAGTTTTGCTGTTGACTTCAGCATCAGGATTTCATCCCAAAATTTTAGGGCTCTAAGAGGCAAATGGCTCCTTTTTGTGCCAAATTTCCAGGGCAGCTGCAATGCAGGAAGCAAGGGTGAGTGTAAGGGACTCACCTCAGGAGTTATTTCAGCTTCTGGCTCACAGATCAATCTGTACTTCTTTCCTTCCTGCAGTAATTTTTGGCACACGGCAGGCTTGTCAATTTTAACAAATTTCTTATTTGAGTGCTTCACAGCTTTTGAGATGTCCTAAAACGTAAAAAATACCATTTCAAGGTTATTATTTCAAGGTTACTCATTCTAGTAGATGAATTAACATTTAAAACCTGTGTTCATGTGGCTGCCTGGGCTGTTCTCTGGCCCCAGCTCTACAAGCACAGCCACGACCCCAAACTTCCCAGAAAGCTGTGGAATAACCACACTCAAAAAGCATCACCAAACCTCTCCAGCTATTTTGCCATGGGGGTGAAATAAGAGAGTTTGCAACCCCAATAAAAGGCAGGGTTTTGTCACTGTCCTCACTGTAATAGGGTAAATTCAAGTCCTGCTCCTGCCAGAGCTCCTGAATAACCCCACAAACCCAATTTCCTAATTATAACCCATTGCAGGGCAATGCAAGGAACTTTCTAGAGCTGTAATTTTATCCAGGGTTAGTTCCATAGCTCTTTTCTCTGCAGACAGGCTCTGTTCTCCTCTGAGGTTATTGCCAACGTGGTCCTTGGCAGCAGGAAAGTTGGTGGCACCTGGATGAATTCATTGTCAGCTGCTTTCCCAAATTCCCAAATTTTCACTGGGGACCCTGCCACTGCCCTGGACAGCCTGTTCCAATGCTTGACCAGCTTTTTCCTGAAGGAATTTTCCCTAATGTCCAATCTAAACCTCCTCTGGTACAACTTGAGGCTGCTTCCTCTTGTCCTGTCGCTTATTCCTTGGGAGAAGAGACCAGGACAAAGAATGGACATGGAAAAGCTGGAGAGAGACAATTTACACAGGATGGAGTGACAGAAAAAAGGGGGAATGGCCTCAGATTCAAAGATTGTAGGTCTAGATTGGATATTGGGAAGGAATCCTTCCCTGTGAGGGTGGACAGGCCCTGGCACAGGGTGCCCAGAGCAGCTGTGGCTGCCCCTGGATCCCTGGCAGTGCCCAAGGCCAGGCCGGACATTGGGGCTTGGAGCAGCCTGGGACAGTGGAAGGTGTCCCTGCCCATGGCAGGGGGTGGAAAGAGATGGGATTTAAGGTCCCTTCCCACACAAACCACGCCAGGATTCCCTACCCCACCCTCCCCAGGCCCAGCTCCCAGCCCGGGCCGTACCTTTATGAAGGAGTCGTTGTTGGTGGCCACGTAGACCCAGAAGGACAGGGAGGGGTGCTCATCGATGGCTTTGTAGAGGATGACGGCCCCGTGGTACTGCAGGGGCTGCTGGCTCTGGATCAGGGGTCCCACGGGGGACAGGGAGCTCACCACCCACTTGACGTGCGACGCCGAGAACTCGGCCGAGGGCTCGATGGCCGCGCCCCCGCCCTTGATGTGCAGCACCTTGAAGGCCACGCCAGCGCCGTGATCTGGGGGGGACATCCAAGGGCTCAGCACTTCCAGAGCATCCCCAGGCACCAAACCCAGCCCCTGGCCCCACACTCACCCCCCAGGCAGAGGCAGTGCGGGAACTGGATGGAGCTGAGCGCGCCGGGCGCGTCGCAGTGCACGTCGAACAGGGGCCCGCCCACGATCCAGGGCTTTTTCACCAGGTGGGCGTACTTGCTCCAGGATAACAGGGAATACGTGATCCTGGCAGTGCCTGTCACCTCGAAAATGAGCCCAGTGATGCTGCACTGGTAGGAGCCCTCCGCATCCAGCAGCGCCCTGCAAGGGACATCCGGCACTCGGCAAAAATACCGGGAGCTGGCGGGGTAACGGAGCAGCTCCCTCCTGCTTTATCTCAGCAGCCACAGTGTGCTCCTCTCTGGGTCTGAGCTGTCACTGGGCTGGTAAAAACCACTGAGGGCCCACCCAGCCTATGCAAAACAGCTGTAAATGAGCATTTTGCATAAAACTTCCTGCACCGGGAGCTGCTCTCACGTGAAGGGCTCGGCGTCAGAGCCAACATTTTCCATGGATAACAACAGCAGCCAGTGTGGAGAACAGCAAGGGATACATGGACATCCCACAGTGACAATTCCAAGGCAGACAGAGGGAGAATAGCGCTGCATCCAAGGGAAAATGCAGTGCTAGAGGGGAGGGTGAAGCAGGGCAAGACCCCTCACGTGCATCCAGGCTGAAACCAGCACATAACAAGGGGCTGGCTGTTAATTATTGCAGCAAGACAAGGCAGCATCCTGGAAAACCCTCCCAAGAGTTCTCTTGGGCCAGGATCTGGAGGCAGCACAGGCTCTAAACTGTGATTTTTAAGGGTTTGGGTGCACCTTCCAGTACAAATCCAGGTGCATTTGTGCAGACAATGAGCCGTTCTCCCACTTCAAGCAAAGACTGAAGCACCTTGGTCAGAACAATGTAAACTTAAACCCATTATATTCAAAAAATTCATACATAAATTGTCCTCCAGCAAGTCTCCTGGGGGTCACTTGCTCCTTCTGGTCCTGGAAACAGATTTTTAAAAAAATATCTTAAAAAAGGTGAGAAGAAATTAGGATTACAGATTGCAAATGATCTCATGCAAAAGAAGTGGGTGGCTTTTCCCTCACAAACCTACGTTTTCATTCCTGCAGTGCTCACAGGGTGGCAAGCAGCTCCCTCCTGGTGGGAAAAGAGGAAGATGAGCTCAAGAACAGCCAAGTAATTAAAGAGCCAGGAATAAAAAAGGCCTCAGGAGATCTGTTCCTACCTGGCTCATTGCTGTGAGGTGGGGATTCCTTCTCCTCCTGTTCTTCCCCTAGGAAAAAGGAGTTTGGAGTAAACACCTCAGTCTCCAGAGGGTTTCTGCTCACACTCACCCAGGACAATCCCACAATTTCATTTGCTTAAATTCAGCAAATCCTAAGGAGAACATTCCTGAGAGTCCTTGCAGGCCTTGCACAGCCTGGGGGTGAAGCTGAACATCAGGATACAAATTTGCCAACAGCTCCTAAGTTGCCCAAACTACTGGAAATTTTCACAGGGGTTAAAGATTCATCCTCAGGATGGTGCCTCATGGTGCCAAGGACAAAGTACAACCCCTGGCATGGAAACTGGGAACAGCATTCCCAGGGAGCAGCCACCACATTGTCTGCAGTGTGTTTGTCCCTAAAATGATTTAAGAGTGCCCTGGATTCTCCTGGCCGAATCCTACAGGACAGAATTCCAGCAGAACTGGCACTTCAGGCCAAAGGTTGTGTCCTGAAGGGTGGATTTGGGAGCAGGGGAGTGGCAGAGCCACCGTGCCAAGAGCCAGATGAGCTGCTTCCCATCCCACCCTCCCTCCCAGGAAAAAGGGATCCTGGAGGCTGTCCCAGAGCTATCCTGGGACTCCAACACCCTCCTGGGCTGGGAGAGCCAGAGAAGGCCTTGCTGCAGCAAACAGCCTGGCAAACAGCAGCCAGCAGCTGGCTGCCTTCCCAAGCCCTGCTATCCCATCCCCAAGATGCAGCAGGATTGGAACGGCACCAGGAGCACTCCCTGCACGTGGAAGCTCGTGGCCTCCACCCCCCACTTCCTAGGGATGCTCTCCAGCAGCTCCTTTTCCCAGAAGATACGGAGGGGGTGGCTGGAAATCCTTCCTGCCATCCCACAGCACGCCTCGGGTGCCGTTCATCCGAGCTGGCTTCCTCCCACTGAGCAAGGGGTAACAGGGACAACAAACCACACTCACCCAGCCTGCCTCCATCCCACTCCTCGGCATCTGGGGAGAAAAAACATTGGAATTGTTTAATTAGCAGTACTACACAAAAGCACAATAAACTGCTGGCACACAAGCCGTGGAAGTGCAAACCCACCAACAGCAAGCGCTTCCTTTCATTCTTTTCCTGTCCATCCTGTTTGGCCAGTTCTGTTGCCAACTTTTGAGGAAATTTATGGCCTCTTGGTGTTTGGACAACTGCTGTGGTGTAAAAATATCCGTGGGCATTGTGTCTGCAACATCCATGGGTGTTGTGTCTGAGAGGCGAAAGCAGCACGAGCTGCTGCCCTTCGATCATTGATAGGAAATCCTTGGCTCCCAAAAGTTTTATTGGGAAAGCAATCAGAGTTAGCATTCCCTAATAACTGTGAGACTGTTCCCAGGAGAAGCAGCTGCTTTAAACTGAACAGCAGTTCTATAAAAGAGATTACAGATCAATCACAATGTTCTGCTCACCTGACTCCTCTTCCGAGCTGCTGCTGGAGCTGCCTTCGGAACTGGCCTCTCCTTAAAAACCACACCCCGTTAGGCACAGGTGGGATGGGAGCGCAGGGATCCATCCACAGGTTGGGATCCATCAGGCCAGCCAGCAGGTTAGATAATGGGACAGAGCAGAAAAAATACTGAGGCAGAGAGAAGCATCAGAGCATCAAATCCCAGCTCCAGGGGAGACTTTGGGGTCACCCAGGCCCTTCTGAAGGGCGTTCAGAACATTTAATTTTTATGTTTTATGCGTCTTGGGATTATTTTGGAGCTTCAGCCATGGCACATCCCAGTTAAATGATGGTTTTCCATGGCAGGTGGGAGCAGCCTTGGTGGGAGCTGTGTGTCCCACCAGACGTGGCTCGTGCGGACGCACCAAATGTGGCTTTAATTAATTATTCTCACAAACGTCAGTTGAAGAGAAACCAGCACTGGAAAGTCAAGGATGTGCTTTGGGATGTGGGTGTGGGGGAATTTGGGATGCAGGACCAGCCACACCACCGCAGGAGCGAGGAAATCCCTGAGCCATGGTGTGCTCACCCTCCGGGTGCTCCTCGGCCGATCCCGATCCCGATCCCTCCATGCCGTTGGGTGTCACCTCTGCCAGAGAAAAGCAGGGAATAAAAGCTGGAGAAGGATTTAACTCTTCTCTTGCTAATTTTGTACTCAGAGAAAGGGAATAAACAACAAAAGAACAGGCATTTTAAAAACCAGCACAAACAACCAAAATAATCCATAAACTAAGGGTTTACACCGAGGTTTTTAAAGGCAGTTATAGAATTCCCATTCCCAAGGAGGGGCATTTCCCAAAATCCCTGTACCTTTTTCATCCGAGGAGAGGGACTCTGCTCCGCTGGAAGACAAAAGCAGGCACACGTGAGCAGCTCTGCCAGCCCTTTCCCACGCTTCCACAGGGGCAGCATTCCCCACTCCCTGCCTGCTGGCATCGCTCCCAGCCTCGGGAATCTGGGAGCTGACTTGGGATGGGGCTTGGTGATTAAACATCCATCTCCTGCAGCAGCACCCTGACCCTGGCTCTCTCCTGGCCCTTCTGGGGACACCTGGCTCTGCTGGACACAATTCCCACTGGCACAAGCTCCTGGTTCCAGCCCCCATTGCCAAGCCCTTGACTCCGTGCCAGGTGCCCGTTGGATTTGGGAGCAATCCAACCAATCTCCAGCCAGGCAGGAAACTTGGATAAACTCTGGCCTTCAGCTGTGGCAGACAACTCCAGCAGACCCATTTGTGGCAAATTCACACCAACCTCCAGCCTCCATCCGCCCCTGGAAAGGGGAAATCTGCTGGTTTTATCATTCACAGATCATGATCCTGTTTGGAAACCTTTTCCTGGAGCTCCACAAAGCTCCACAACATCTGTCAGGCAGATCCAGCAAAGAAAAGCTGCCCTGAGGACAGGAATGGCCCTGGGGGCAGTCACCATAAACCAGCAGGTGACATTGAGCTCTCCTGCACTGTGGTGGCACCGGGAAATATTCCAGAACCTCTGCCCTGCCAAGGGGCAGCTGGAACAGCAGGCAGGGAAAAAGCATCCAGCCCGCTTTTTTTTGGAGGTAGGTGAGGGTCACAGGGCCATCCCAGAGATGCTGAGGGATGCTGGGGATGGTGAAGCCAAGATGTGGGAGTTGCTCAGCTCAGGAGGCTGCTTTCGGCCATCCTGGATGCTCCTGGAATGAGCGGGCACCACCACGGGGGTCAGAGCCTCGGGGCATGCTGGGGCACTCAGACACAAAACTGAAAAATAAATAAATAGATGGGAATGGCAGAGGCAGGAAAATCAGTCCCTAACGGGTGAGGATTCCTGGGGAACTCAGGGAAGCGATGCCAGCTGGGGCGTCCTGGCAAAGCACAGCAAAGTGGCTGCAGGGGCTGGAGAAGTTTCTGGGTCAAGGGCAGGAAGAAGTGGGAAAGGTTTTCCCCAACAAGGAATTACACAACAGTTTGCTCTTCCAAACTGTATCTTGAGGAAAAAAAAACAAAACAACACAAGAATTATTTATCTGGAGGATTTGGATGAAGTCTGGACGCTCTCCAGGGGCGGAGCCAAGCGATGTTTGAGCAACCCTGCAGCCCTTGCACCAAGTGCCGGCTTGCTAAACTGGGATCGCTTCCCTCCGCGCCGCCTCCTAACCCTCGCAGCTGCATCTCCCTCCTCCCGCGCTGGCAAACAGCTCGGCAGCGCACAGGCGGGGGGGGGGGGAGAAAGCACCAAAAGAGACAAAAAACCCACCCGGGCAAAGCCCCGGGCATTGTGCAGTTAATTAACTGCAGCCATTAATTGCGGCGGGGAACGGGCGCTGCCGAGCAGAGGAGCCTGGTGGGGCAGCGGTTCCCAGAGCGCGATAACACGGGGGAGATAAGCACGAGCCTCGCTGCCCGGGCTCGGGGCACCGGGGGGCACCGGGGGGCACCGGGGGGCACCGGGGGCGGTGCGGCGGGGCCGGGGGGTGCGGGGGCGGCGCTGCCTCGCCCGGCGCTTTGTCTGCAGCAGCGGGGGATGCGCGGCGCGGCCGGCGGGGCCCGGAGCCCCCGCTGCAGGTGCACGGCCGGGCACGGGCACCCAAACTGCGCGGGGACGGGGGGGGTTCGGGGACGGGAGGGAACCCCCGGGCTCGGTGCCCAGGAATGGGGGGGTCGGGAGGGGGTGGAGGAGCGGAAGGATGCGGGGATGCAGGTGGGGTGGGGGATGGGAGGATGCGGGGGCGGGGCTGGGGGACAGCGGGAGGATGCAGGGGGACAGCGAGAGGGTGCTGGGGGACAGCGGGAGGGCGCAGGGGGTGCGCCGGGACAGCGGGAGGGGACGACAGCGGGGAGGGCGGCGGCGAACGCCGGGCAGCCCCGGGGGCGGCGGGGAGGCTGCAGGAGGATGGCGGGGGACAAGGGGAGCCCCGGGAGCCCACGGCCGCTCACCTGTCGGGCTCCTGGGCCGGGCCGGACATCGCGGCGGATCCGCTCGGCGGCACCGCGCGGGAACGGCCGCGTCCTCGGCGCGTGGGGGGCGGGGCCGCGCTCCGGACGCGCCCCGGACACGCCCCCGCCCCTCCCCGGAGCTCGGGATCGGCCGCCGCTTTCTCGCCCCCACCCCCCCGAACTCGAGGGGCTGTGGGTACATGATACCCCTGCACACACCCTCCCTCGGTACAGGTACAGATAGGCACGGTGTGATTCATAAATATATAGATGATGTTCATTTCTGGGCGCACTGGGTGTTATCTGTTGGGATGTTGGTGTTCTATACACATAGGAGATCATTCTGGAATCCTGGAATGGTTTGGGTGGCAAGGGACCCTAAAGCTCATCTCGTTCCACCCCCTCCCGTGCCATGGGCAGCGACAATTTCCATGGATCAGGTTGCTCCAAGCCCTGTGCAACCTGGCCTTGGACACGTCAGGATCTGCCTCCTGCTGGCGGAGCTGCGCTGCTTAGGGGAAAAAAAAAAAGAAAAAGTTAAAATAAAAGAAAAAACCAGCCCAAACCTGCAGCACATTCAGGTTTGTTTTTTTTTTTGTTTTTTTTTTTTTTTTTTGTTTTAAACAAAAAGGGAATAAACGCTTCTCACCCAGAAGCATTTTGGTAGGGAAGGGCTCCTGGAGGATCTCAGCACCGCAATAAATCCCGGAGCCCCGGCAGTGAGGGGCACCCACCTCCCCCCACCCCTGCAGGGCAGCCCAGCGTCCCTGCAAATCCTGGTGAGGGGAATTCCAGAGCTCCAGACAGGGAAACCCCCCCCTCACACCCCTTCCCGACCCTTACCCTGTCCCCCGACTCCTCCCAGACTGGAAACATCCAAAGTCACCTCGGTTTGTGCCCAGAGAAACCCTTTGGAAAGAGGTGGGGTCAGATACCTGGTTTAAGGATATTTCTGTTATTCCAAGAGCTGATCCAGCCCAAATCCACATCTCAGCCTCACCCCCCTCCCCCGGTGCCGACCCCAGAGCAGCTCTGGGGTGCAGGTGGGCTCTGGGGTGCCCCTTTTTGTGTGTCTGCCCAGGGCCCAGAGCAGAAACAGAAATAAGCTCTATAAACAAACGTAAGGACTTGAGCAAACACAGGCTCAGAACGCTGCTCCAGGTGCCTTTCAAGCACTCAGCTCCCAGCTCCTGGAAATATTCTGGACTGGAAGCTGCCCCTTGCCCCCAGTTGCAGCTCCTTGAGGTCCCAGGCCACCAAACAGTTCGGGAAAATCCCCTATTCCCAGGAAAATCCATGTGCAGAGCTCCCAGGAACGAGCTGTCATGGCTGGGCTGTAGAGGGGGTGTGTAAAACTGATGGAAACCCGACCTAATGAACCAGCTTTTAATGGGACACCCTGGAAAAGGGACCTAAAGGGTGGGTTTGGGCAGAGACGGGAGTGCCAGGGAAGGAAATCCCCTGTAAACAACACCCTGGTGTTGTCCAGGCACCGGCAAATGCAGCCTGGAACAAGCGGAAGGAAGTGGGAAAAGTTCATGGCACAGCGACAGTTGGGAGTGCAAATAATTGCCCACGATGGAGAGTAAATAAGGAAAAGAAAGCAAGACAGGAGAGAAAGGAGAAGGGGAAGGTGGGGGTGATGCAGAGGGGGTCGGCAGGGTTTGTCTCTCCCAGCTCCATCCCTGGGATGCAGCTCAGAGCTTCCTAAGCGTGGCTGAGCCATCATTTCCCGGCCGTAAATGTAAATAAATATCCCGTGAACTGTCACAGCCCGAGGATCCACGAACTCCCCCGGGGCAGCCCCAGCCCAGCGCCTGTTGTTTGTGGAGCTGCGGCAGCTCAGCCCAAACCTCTCCAATTTAGAGTTCTCCTCTGAGGGTCTGATTCACCCCCCGGCAAAAACTGGCCCAGTTTGACATCAACAACCCTTCCCCAGTTTGACTGGAGTCACGAGGTGCTGAAGGGAGGTTGGACTCAGTTTCTGAAAGCATAAATCAGCTTTTTTCCAAGGCCAGGGACAGATTTAAGTCACAGCTTTGACGGCACTTTATAAACCAGGCTCTTCTGTGAAAGGGAAACTGGAGCTGCTGGTGGCACCCCGGGACAGGTCCTTGCAGGCAGCTCCGAGGGGATTTCCTGCTGCTCCCCTGGGGGAGCTCCCAGCCCTGGGGAGGGGTTGGAAAGCAGAGGCTGCCGTGCCTCAGGTTGCCAGACATTCGTCACCTAAAAATCAGCCTCTGGAGGCACCTCCTACATCCTCCTACAGGCCCTCTGTTTTTGCAGGTCCATCCCCTGAGCACCACATCCATCCCAGTTTTAAAAATGGGGATAAATCATAGAAATCCAGAGCCTGAACCAAATTTGTGGAGGGTAGCAGGGGTATCTAAGGAGGTGAAAAGAGCCATCTCTTCTTCCTTCCCTGGCAGACCTGATCTGGGTTTTCAGAAGGAGGTTTTTCAGCACAGAAGTTGATAATGACACTTCTCCTCCTCGTTTTTTTTCCTGCTTCTTCTTCATCTTCATCTTCCTCTTCTCCTCTTCCTCCTTCTTCCTTTAATCTTCTTTTCCTCCTTCATCTTTTCATCCTCCTCCTGCTCCTTGTCTTCCTTCTTCTTCTTTTAATCTTCTTCACTTTCTTCTATTATTATTGTTATTATTATTACTATTATTACTCTTACTACTCACGGCAGGCTATGCATTCACTTTTTGGGAACCATTTGAGCAATTGATGCATTTACCAGATCACTAAAGAGAAAACAAGAGAGATGCAAAGAAAATTGATGCAAACGCCCAGAATCTCCCACTTTGTGCTCCCAGCTATTTCTCTGCCCAAGCCACGAGGATGAGAAGGGTTTGCAGTGCTCGGCTGGATTGTTCAGCTCTTCCATGGATTCCCATTTTCTGAGGGAAGCTCGGTGAGTGGCTGGTTGTACTTGCTGGGTGCAGCTGGCCCCGCAGCATCCCGGCACAACAGGGCCAGGGATGGGATCAGGGAATGTGAGCAGGGCGGGAGGAGCTGTGTGGATGCATTGAAAGAGCAGCTATTGAAAGAGCAGAGCCCTGCAGGAATCCCCGTGCCAAGCTCGGAATGAGGGCGGGAATTGTCCTGCCAGCACAGGGAGCTGCACTGTGCCCTGAAACCCTTTTGTCAGCAAATGGAGATTCCTCATTTCAGTGGCAGCTGAATCCCAGGCTTCCCACGTGAGCTCTTTGCAATCAGCTGAAGGATGGAATTAACGCTCCTGTTTTGCCTGCTGTAGAATCACGAAGTCATTTAATCACAGTATCATAAAATCACTGTTTGGTTCAGCTTGGAAAAGCCTTTTAAGACCATCCAGTCCAGCAGTGCCAAGGCCACCACTGCCCCACGTCCCCAGGTGCCACATCCACAGGTCTTTAAATCCCTCCAGGGATGGGGACTCCAACACTTCCCTGGGCAACTGTGCCAGGGCTGGACAGCTCTTTCAGTGAAGGATTTTTTCCCCAATATCCAACCCCAACCTTCTCTGCTGCAACTTGAGGCCGTTCCCTCTCTCCTGTCCCTGTTCCCTGGGAGCAGAGCCCGACCCCCCCGGCTGCCCCCTCCTGTCAGGGACTTGTGCAGAGCCACAAGGTCCCCCCGGAGCCTCCTTTGCTCCAGGCTCAGCCCCTTTCCCAGCTCCCTCAGCCGCTCCTGGGGCTCCAGCCCCTTCCCTGGACACGCTCCAGCCCCTCAATCCCCTTGTGAGGGTCCCAAAACTGCCCCAGGACTGGAGGAGCCTCAGCACAGAGGACAATCAGTGCCCTGGGCCTGTGGCATTGCTGGGACAACCGGGATGCTGCTGGATTTGGGATAACGGGGTTGAATAGCGGGGATGCTTCCCTGGGTGCTCCTGGATCCTAAACCCCTTTACCGGACACTCTTTCCCAGTCACACCAGTATCCGGTGATCCTCACCAGTATCCACAGGGATCAACTCCAGAGCCGCCTGCAGATGGCAACAGCTCCCCAGCCCCGCGCTCCTCGCCCGGGATTCCTTCGTGCTCCTCCCGGCTCCTCGGATGGAATAATAGATAATATTATTCGTAATAATATTATGGCGTCGTCAGAAACCAAAATAATAAACAATGATATCAAATAATGAAGTAATATTATAATATTAAAAATAATACAATCACAGAATGAAAAAAAAAAGTAAAGTCGATTAACAGGCTGTGTGATTATGGAGGAGTTGGTGCCTCTAAATTGGGAATGTGGGGCCATGTAATCCCACCCAAAATTCCCGGTGGGCTCAGGGAACCCCTCTGATCTCCTTCTTCATCCCCCCAGGCACTTCCCAGCACAGGATGGGACAATGCAGAGAGAGGTGCCTGTTGAAAATGCAGATTTTATTCAATTCCCAACGCTTAATTTTCCCTTTACAGCAGCTTTGAACTGACAAAAAGCAGGGTTGGGTGGGATACTGGGATGAAATTCCTCCCCGTGAGGATGGGGAGGCCCTGGCAGAGGTTGCCCAGAGAAGCTGTGAATTTTTTTGCTATTTTTGGTGTTTGGGGGTTGTTTTTTTGCTTAAATAAAAGGCAGGGCCTGGCTGCTCCTGGCAGTAAGAGAGGCATAAGGGGAGAGGAGGACTCTGAGAGGGAAAGGAGAGGAAGGAAACAGGGATGGGGTGGAAAGGAGACACAAAACCTTTGGCTGAATGATGGCAGTAGAAGCAGGGAGGAAAGGCAGGCCAAGGGCACAGGGGGAAAGTGAAAATGAAAGGAGAAATGGAATTGTAGCTTCAGGTACTCGTTCAGCTGCTCAGGAAAATACGGATTTTTCTCTATATAATTTATCTAGATATCATGCTAGATACATGTTTTACTCTTTATTTATTTACCCCACCATGTGGTTTGCAAAAGTGATGGCAATAAAATCAGCTTCTCCCCTCAAAATGGCATCCAGTGACCCCCAGGGGAGTGGATACATCCCAGCCACAACAAATATCCCTGCATTTTCTCTGCAAAAACACCACCCTGATCACCAGGGACGTATCCCAACGCCTCCATCCACATCCTGCAGCATCTCTGATCCCATAATTGTGTCCAGGCCTGCTCACAATGAACTCGAGCTGGGTTTCATTTCCCCCGACTCCTCTGCAGCCAGGCTTTTGTCTGGCACTGGAACCAGGAGCATCCCCCCCAGATCAGCACTGGGGATGTTGTGCTGTCCCTCAGAGGAATAATTACAAACATCCAACCTCCCCTTTGGGCTGAAAGAGCCAAAATTGTCTCACTGGGGCTCCTGCTGCACACAAATGGGGCAACAGCCTGGTCTGGTGATTATGCCACGTATTTCTGATGGATATTCACCGTTTTTACCCCATTCTGCTCCTCATTGTATCATCCTGGAGCCCCAAAAGGTGACAGGAATTGCAGGAGCCACCAAATATTTTGCTGCAACTCAGTGAGTGGCCCAGGGAGGGAGGAGGATGCTCTGATGTCTCTCCCTGGACTCCCCACAGCCCTGAGCTCAGAGTCACTGCAGATTATTTATTATTTGGCATTTTTGATGGTTTGGTTGATTGGTGTGGAACAGGGGGGTCTGAGGCCATCAACCACCCCCAGCCCAGCTCTGCAGCCCCTGATCCCCTCAGCCTGGGGGACATAACTTCAGAGCCACCCCCTCAGTGCACAGCATTTCCCCAGCAAGCTGATTTGCAGCCCGATTTTCAGGATTTAAATGTCACTGAGTGAAGCAACAAAGCCGCCTGAGCAGGAAGCCGGGGCTGGACACGGCAGATCTGCTCTTTGGGCTTGACAGGAGCCACCCACCTCCTTTTCCAGCAGGGAATATTTGCCCTTCTCCCACCAGCCCACCAGTTTGTGCTGCCCAAAGGGGACACACCAGTGGGATGGAGGCCAGCAGGACCCCTGAGGTCTGAGGAGTGGATCCAGCTGGGCCATTCCAGAGCTTTTCCCTGTTTTCCACACCACCCCCGAGGCTGACACGGTTATTTGAGGAGTCTAAAATTAGCAGGGTCAAACCTCTCCTGCCCCTTCATCCTGCCCCCTCAGCATCCTCATCATCCCTCCTTGCATCTCCAGAGGATGCTTCCCTGTGGAACACACAGCCCCGTGCCTGCCTCACTCCTGGAAAAACAGCTGGAAGGGTTTTCTCCCCCTTTTATTTTTCATTTTCTCCCTTTCCCCCCCATTTTTTAACAGCCTCTTACCTGGTTGATGCCCCGAGCAGCCTCAGTTGGGGATGTTGGAATTTCCCCCAGGAAAACTCTCTGGCTGCAGCCTGTTGCACAGGGAATCCAGGGAATTCAGGCTCCTGTGGACAAACTAGGGTGGGAATTGTTTCATTTAGTAAAAATAAAATCTCTTCAGAAAGAAGGGGAGAGCAAGAGGGGAATGAGAAAGACTTTGGTACTCACTCCCTGCCCTGGGATGTTGCCCCACTCTTAGGAGCCCCACAGGATCTGGGATCACCTGGAATTCCTGGTGGAATGTGTGGGATGGCAGGGAAGCAGCTGGGATGCAGCCGGGATGCAGCCAGGGTGACCTCCAGGAAAACTGGGATCACCTGGAATTCCTGGTGGAATGTGTGGGACTGCAGGGAAGCAGCTGAGATGTAGCCAGGGTGACCTCCAGGTACACTGGGATCACCTGGAATTCCTGGTGGCACGGCAGGGAAGCAGCCAGGAGGGATCTGGCAGAGCATCCCGGGATGAGCAGCCCTGGCTGTGTCACACCAATCCTTTCACCTCCCGCTGCTCCGGCTGAGCCCGGGATGCTCCAGGGCAGGCAGGGCGGGCTCACCCCGCTGGGAATTGCTGCTCCTGACTCATGCGATTCGTGTGGGTGGCAGCAGGGATGGGAAAGAATCCGCTGCTATATTTAACCACAAATAATAGGAAGAGGCTGAGCTTTTGGGCCGAGTTGTAAATAACAGCGGGATGAAATCACGGCAGAAATCCACGCCTGGATCGTGGCAGCCTCCGGAGAACCGGCGTGACTAACAAGGAAAAATGTTGCTCCCTGGAAAACACAAAAAATTTCAAAATGAAAAAGGTTTTGGTTATTCCAGACCAACACAGGGCTCCTTCCAGCTGTGACAAATTGTCCTGCAGTGCCTTTTAGGATATTCCAGTGTTTCTGTGTCCAGCTGCTCCCACCCAGCCCTCTGTGGCCACTCAGCTCCTCCATGGATCCCAGAGGGATTCCGTATGGATGGTGTGGGATCAAGGCTTAATCCTGGAACCATTTTTAGGAGTTAAGATCATTCATTTCAAAGGGAAACCAGCAAATCATCCCTTATAGGAGGAGATGCTCATTGTTTGTAACACCAAAAGCCTCAGCCAAAGTCATGGCATGAGAGGGAGCCTTTCCATGGAGTCAAGGGATTAAAATCCTAATTATGAGGAATTATTGCAAAGGGCAAACCAGCCTAACCCAATCTTTCTAACACTTCTGTTTAGCAGAAAGAATAAAGAATATTTTCAGTGTCATATGCGAGCTGGAAGCCTGACAACCCATTGGTATCAATATCATTACCCTGTAATATTATCTTATTGTTGATGTTCCCACCTTTTATGTACTGGAGAAAAGAAAAATGTGTGAAATAAATAAATATTTTATACATAAAATACAGAAATAAATGTCAAATGGATAGTAATGAATAAATTCTATTTGTTTATTTGATTTGATTATTGCAGAAAGCACATTTCATTTCTGGAGCACACCCAAACATGTGAACAGCCTGGGAAGGAGTCAGAGTTGTCCAGGAGGGTTTCAGCCTTTCTCTCTCACTTTCCCTGGTTTTTAAACAGCCCAACAGCAAATATTTGCTGGCAGTGGGGATTTCTGGGCTGTGAGGTAATGGCTGCTTGAGTTTTTTTACATCTGCAGAGTCATCTCCTCGGGTTTGGAGCCTTATTGCAGTTACAGATGTGCTTGAGAAAGGGGAGGCACTGGAGCTTAGCTTTGGGGTTTCATTCCAGCAGTTCAGAGCTTTCCCTGAGCCCTGCTCCGAGCTCCCTGCTGATGGAAGGGCTTCCTTAGGAGCTTCTCTGGAAGTTTTTACAGGAGTATCAAGAACTATTTTGTTCTATTAAGAACTATTTAAGAATTATTTTGGCCTTGGAGGAGATTCCTACCGGGCTGTGTTTGATTATCATGGAATCCCAGAATGGTTTGGGTTGGAAGGGACCTTAAAGCCCATCCCATTCCTCCCCTGCCATGGGCAGGGACACCTTCCACTATCCCAGGTTGCTCCAACCTGGCCTTGGACACTGCCGGGGATGTGGCAGCCACAGATTTTCTGTCCAACCCCCAGTGCAGCAGTGATTTGCACCATAATTCCTATAAAAACCTCAATTACCACAAGGTTTGGGTCTAAGGGTATTAAAATATCATTGAAGCTGAGAGTGCTGAGCTCATTCCTATCACCATCCAAAGCTGTGCTTCCCTCCACCAATCCATGGGATTTTTCCAGCTCCCAAACACGTGAGGCTTTCAGAGTCTTCCCAAAAGACAAACCTCAGGTCATCAGGATGTTTTTTCCTAAGTAGTTTTCCCATATTTGAGGGGAAAAACACCTCAAAGGAAGTTCAGACGTGAAGCATCGCTGTGCCAAGAGCATCTTCTGGAGCAGGTTCCCGTGGGGAAGAGTTTGGAGCTCCCCAAATGCCAACGGTCCCGGGGACAATCCCTCCATCAAATGGTTATTTTGCCGTGTCAGCACTTTGGCACCACCTGGAAGATGTGGATGATCTTAATGATCTGCTGCTCCAAAGGGATCGATGGGTTTCTGCAGGGGTCATTTGCAGGATCAATAATTGTCCACCCCCTGCAAAACTGGACAAAATCAACTTGAAAGCTCCTTCCCAGAAATGGCTCCGGATTTTACCTGACTCCAGGGAGTCTCAAAGTGGGTTTCCTACAGATTTTGGGATGGGGCAGGCAGGATGTGGTCACTAATGATGGGTTTATTCCTGCTCACAACTCCTGGTCCTGCCCCAGGGCTCTGCTGTGCTTGGGGGACAGAGCAATTCCAGGTTGGATGGAGCTGGGAGCCACCTGCTCTAGTGGAAGGTGTCCCTGCCCATGGAATCCTGATGGAATCAGAGATCCCTGCCTGCCACCACGCTCCCACTCTTCAGAGATTTCCAAAATGTGGCAGCTGCGCCACCCCAAATCCCCCAAACCCACAGAGGATGCAGCCCCTACATCCATGGCCACCCCAGTATGAATCCTCTGGCCCTGATTCCTCATGAGCCCCTATTCCTGCATTTTCCCAAGCCAGGCATGGAGCTGCTGGAGCTGGGGCAGCTGGAGTGAGCAGAGGTGCATGCCAGGACTGGGATTCTTATTCCTTCTTGCACCCTGCTCCCCCCAGCCACGGTTTTCCTTGTCTGATGGGACACGGAGCTGCTCCTGAGCCACTGCTGCAGGCTGAGCACCAAAGCCCAGCTCACAGCACACGGGGCCAGCCAAAACGTTGGCTTTAACAAGCTATCAACAGGCTTTAATATTTCATGGAGCTCTGAGGGAGCCACAGCTGGTCAGAACTGCTGTTAAAAGGCTGAGCTCTATTAACGGCCGGGCGGCTTCGCCAGGCGCCTGCTGTTTACTCACAATTGGCCTTCAAAACACCACATCAGTTATTGTCAGGTCTGGAGGGAATGTGGCCTCTGGAGCTGCTGCTGGAGCTGCTGCAGAGCACCCCAAATCCTGCTGGCCACGGGCAGGGATGAGTCCCCAAAGCAGAGGGTCCCCCCTGTGCGAGGCGGCTGCTCCAGCAGCTCGGTCCTAAAGCAACTGGGGCTGCACCCAGTGCTGGCACCCTCCTGCCCTCCTTCCCCAGCCCCAGCCCCCTTCTGCAGGGAGAAATGCCCCAAAAGTGAGGAAACAGATGCAGAACAAATCCCTGAAATGCAGAGAGACTGCAGTTTCTCCTCGTTCACCAGAAGCCCAGCACCACCAACCCTTCCTTCCTCAAACTCTGTATCACAGCTGAGAACTTGTCCCCTCCTTTTTTGTTCCTGAGCACTCCAAAATGTGTAATAGATACAATTACCGAAAACTGGGGCTGACAGCAGGGGGATGGCTTGCAGCTACCAGCAGTGAAATGATCACCAGGCGAGTAAACAGGACAAAGGAAACAAATTTACCCCACGTGATGGTCACGTAGGTGGGTCAGCAGCCGCCTATCAGATCTGGCAGGGTCACCTAAAAGGAAACCAAGCAGAAAAGGTCTGGTCAGCTTTTGCCATGTTTTATGTTAGTCAGTTTTTCCATGACTTGGATGAGAGCTCCCTCTCCTCTCCCTTTTGCTGGAGTTTTGCAGTTGAGCTGAAGGTAATCAGCAAACCACACAGATGAGGGGCTGTGGTCCCGGGGGTGGATTGGGAACACCAGGAGTGTCACTGCTGGGTGACACAGGGACCTGTGAAATCTTAATGGCAGGAATAAAAACCAACCTGCACAGGTTGTCACTGTCACAGTCTGTCACTGCCCACTCTGACACCGCTGCTGGCCTTTCTAAGCTGCAAAATCAATGGTGGGCTCTGCACCTCGAGTTGCTCAGGGCTCAGGTATCCTCAGGTACCCTCCTGCCCTTGGCTCCTGCTCGTCCCTGCACCCTCAGGTTCACTCTCACATCCTTGGCTCCTGCTCGTCCCCGCACCCTCAGGTTCACTCTCACATCCTTGGCTCCTGCTCGTCCCTGCACCCTCAGGTTCACTCTCACATCCTTGGCTCCTGCTCGTCCCTGCACCCTCAGGTTCACTCTCACATCCTTGGCTCCTGCTCGTCCCTGCACCCTCAGGTTCACTCTCACATCCTTGGCTCCTGCTCGTCCCTGCATCCCCGCGTTCCTCCCCGCTCCCGGGTACCGCTGACCCCCGTGCCCTCCCGCACAGTTTATCCCTGCCAGGGCCCCCGCCCCACACGGGGCTCAGCGCTAAGCTCGGGGCACATCCAGCCACGAGCTCGGTGGCGGGGCCACCCCGCGCTGACCCCGCCGGCTGAGGCCGCGCCTGGCCGCGTGCCCCGGCCCCATTAGGCCGCGAAGCGCCGCCAAATGGCCCCATCAATATTTGATGCGGATCGAGCCCGCCGGGCGCGGATAAAGCGCGGCGCTGCCGGCGGCGAGGCGCGCAGCGGGGATGGCGGGCGGCCGGGCCGGGCCGGGGCCGTGCGGCCGGGCCGGCTGCGGCGGGGCGGGGGCCGCTCCGGGGGCCGCTCCGGGGGCCGCTCCGGGGGCGGTGGCGGGGCCCCCGTGGGTGCCGCGGGCGCGGTGGCTGGCGCGGAGGCTGGCGGCGCTGCTGGTGCTGCTGGCGCTGGTGGCCGCCGGTTGTGCCCTCCGCCGCCGCGCCTGCTCCGCGCCCCGCCGGGCCCGGCCCCCGCCCCGCCGCGCCCCGCCCGCGGCCCCGGGCCCCGGGGGCACCGCCGCCCCGCCGGGCCCGGGCACGGCCGTGGAGCTGCCGCAGCTGCCCAGCTACGAGGAGGTGAAGCACCTGCCCAGCTACGAGGAGGCGCAGCGCTGCCGGCCCGCGGAACGGGGCGCGGCCGCGGGGATCCAGGGGTGAATCCTCCGCGCCCAGCCCCGCTGCGCAGCGCGGGCACCGCACTGATGGACGCGGCGGGACCCGCGGGACGGGGTCATCCTCCGGAGCCCGGGAGAGACAGCGGCCAGCCCCAGGTGTCCCAGGCGGGATGCGACGCCAGGAACCAGCAGCGTTCCGTGGTGGGACAATGGGGATCCCCGGGAAGGCTCCACACCGCCGGGTGACCTGCTGGACACCCGGCTCTGCAAGGGGACGTGTCAGGGGCCACGGGGATTTTCGGGAAGGCTCCACACCACAGGATGACTTCCTGGACACCCGGCTCTGCAAAGGGACCTGCCAGGGACAATGGGGATCCCCGGGAAGGCTCCACACCGCAGGGTGACCTGCTGGACATCTGGCGCTGCAGAAGGGACCTGCGGAATTCCTGGGGACCGTGGAGGGATGGGACACGCTGCCTGGGAAGCAGGGACCCCCTGGGACAGCCTGGGACACCAGGGCGCCTCACAGGGACGTGGCACAGTCCTGGGAGGACTTCCAGAAGGAAGGTGACTTGGAGACATCACCTCCAGTAGGAGGACGTGGAGTGATGGGAAGAGCTGGCTGCAGTTTGCTGCAGCATTCCCAGCTGTCCTCAGCTGGGCTCCTGCTCGCCGGGAGTTTTGGGATTGCTCAGCTGTGGGACTGTGCTGCGAGGACATAACTGGGTGATCCTCATCCCTCCCATACCCACGGGTGCCAGGGGGAGGTTTTGGGACAGCCAGAGCAGGCTGTGCTCCCTGGCACTCTGCAGTGGGCGTACGGAGTGGGCAGCAGGGGAAGGAGGGAACTCCTCCAAATCCTAATAAAATATCAGCACCTCCTGCTACCATGGCTCTTATTCACTGAGGGGACCTGGGACCCCTCCTGCTCTAAGGGAAATAAATGTCACAGCTGCCACAGCTCCTGGGAAACCTTCCACGAACAAGGCAAACACCAAACCCCAAGGAAAGGCAGAAACAACCTCTACCCTTGAATACCTGAATGAGCTGGGAGTGCCTCATTTACTCCTAAATTCTCTCTACAGCATCACCACGAGCTCATCCCACCTCTCCTGACAATTGGTCAGTGCCCAAAGCTTTCATAAAATACCTTTTTTTTCCTTTCCTAGCCTGACTTTAGCACGTGGAACTGCGGATCTGGTCAGTGCAGGAGCTGCAGCCATGAGCCCTGTCCTTTATCTCTTTGGAAGGTGTCTCCAATGGCAAAGAAAACCTGCAGGTTTATTTAAAACAGACATTAGAGCACTTCCAACTGCAGGGCTCCAACTACCACAGTTGTTTCTTTATATAAAGTAAAAAAGTTCTTGCAGATCCTTCAGGAAAAACACGGAAATAATTATTTTATTTTTTGTCCAACCAAATTCTGTGCAGACAGGACTCAGCCCTCTCTTTCCCTGAAGGTACCAGACCATCCTATTTCCCCAACTTTACAGCAGGGCAAAGGCACCTGAACTAAAATTAACAGTTTAAATTCCAATATTGGAAATTTTATAGCACAGGGCAACCCCTGACTGATTTAGATGGATAAAAATAAACTTTGGAAATAGAGATTCTTAAATGTGATCAATTCATAAAAACCTTTTTTCTCCCTGGCTCTTCCCCCATCCCCTGCAGAGTAAAATATCATCTCTGTTATCATGAAAATGAAGAAATGGAATAAAATTTCTATGTTTAATAAAAAACCATGTAAAAACCAGTGTAAAAGATGTATTTATAATACAAACAGTAAATTGCTTCTCTCCAACCTCCCCCATCTGTAGGTGATACAAACTTTCTATTTATACAAATATACATTAAAATTTCAGAATTAAATTTTAGAAAGCTTCAAGCTTTTCCATTATTGCTTATTTATAATTTTGACTATTCTGGAATAAGGCAACAATCACCACAGGTTTTTTTCTGCAGGAAATGGTTCCACATAATCTGTAAAATCAAATTTTCATGTCAGATGATTCAAACCTTCCTCCTGTTCCAGTCCCAAAGGGTAAAATCCCACAGACAAACCCAGATCTCAAAGTTTTACTGCCTTAAATACCAGAAAACAAAGTATTTTTAAAATTTTTCCTCTGAGCTATTACAAATATGCAGTTGGTTTTTAAACACCCACCTACTTTTACCTCACTTGAGGACTTTATTTTTCACTTAAAGATGTCTTTTTCCACCTCCCTTTTTATAATCAGAGAGGATTTACTGTGGTCAAGGTTAAATGAAGTGAATGAACAAAACTCCCCACCCTGCAATGTCAAAATCTGGGTTATATTTGGTTATTGATCCATCACAACAGCACCTAAACAACTGAATATTAATCATGTTAATGAATCTCTGTTTCTTAAATTGGCTTATGATGGTTTAAATGAAGCAGTCAGTAATTAAATAAGAGGTATTGCTTTTTAAAAGAGGGTTTTCAAATAATTTCTTGTTCTGGGCAAAAATGTAACCAAAATATACCTGAAACATCTGTATCCTCCTGCTATTTCTTTTTACTTAATACTGAAAATAACTGAAAGGAGGTACAAATTTAATCCAGAACTTTGGAATCCCAGACCAACCAGCTCAGTATTACCTTGGCATGGACAAATGGCACTTTCCTTGGAATTACAATCTCTAAAATCCCTGCCACAATCCCAGAAAAGCCGTATAAGAACGTCTTCTCCTGAGAATATTCTGAAATTCAGATTTCATACCCAGGGTCATAACTGTATTTAGAACCTGGTGAAAACAAAGAATAAAAGTGCATTTCCAAAATATTTTGCTTTGTTTTCTATTGAACACCAGGATGCTCAGGACTGGATGTGTGTGATAAAAAATGGAATTAAACACCTTTCCCATCACCTCCAAATGTAATTAAAACATGCCAAATATTCTTTTTTCAGCAGTCAGTGGAGATCACCACATGCCAGAGCTCTCAGATATGTTAAAAACCTCCACATTTATTTGGTTTTATTAAGAAATTTATGCAAGAAAAGGTCACACAATGATCCACAAGTTTGCTGTATGTACAGCTATTTAACATTTTGCTGGTAACATTTGAAAGATACATAATATATCTTGTCAGTGCTGAATAATCTGTTAATATATTTATAACATTGAAGAGAATGCAGCCAGTTTTGGGTGTGAAACAAAGAAAAATGTATCCTGATGAAATAACACAAATACAAAAAAAATATTTACAAATCAAGCGCTTAGGGCAGAAAAAAATACATGAAATACTCTCTTATTTTAAATATTCTTGTCAGTTTTACAAGTCACGTGCTACAAATGCTGTTTGTTACTTCCAACAACCCTGAAAGCACATTCCAAAGTATCTTAAACAGGAAAATACCCTTTTACTGCTGAATGCTTTGCTCAGTGACAAACCTGAGCTGCTGAAATCATCTATTAAAGAACTTGTTGGTACTTCCTAACAGAAATATGTATTACCACAGCTGTGAGGGAAATATTTGTACTTTAGAGGCTCAAGCTCCTCTTTTTTTTCTTACATTTTCAGCACTTCCAGTTTGCTTAATTTGTTTTAGGGCAATTTAAAGGAGTCTGGAGAGGCCCCTGAGGCTGCAGAAAGAACCAAGCTGCTTAACTTGGTGCTTAAATTGGGACTTCATGAGAGGCAACCCAGGTTAAAGAATATCAATGGCAACGAAAATTTAAAAGCCACAAAGACAGAGACAGTTAATTCCCTTTTTTTCTCAGACATGTAGCACTCACTGGCACCAGACTATAAACCCAGCTCAAAATGAAAGTAAATAATTCATTCTGTGTGTCACCCAACGCTTAAAATCTACAGAAATTCTCACTCCTGTGGCCCACAAAATGTTTGCTGTGGCTTTTTTTTCACATTTGTCAGAACAAGCCAGTACCAAATATTGAAGCAGCACTTTAAAGGTGTCCAAAATGTCAATTACTGCTGCACAGTTACACTGGTTCTCACTGCAGGACTGGCTGCTGCTCGTTCTCTTTCTTTAGCAATTTCCATCTCTATTTTGGCTTTGATTTTATTCCAATCCACTTCCAGCTGTAAGAACAGAAAAATTAAATACACAGAGCTCAACATCAGAGGGAAAGAGGTCAGTTATTCAACTTGAAAATACAATTATAAAGTGTTGAGCACACAAACTCCTGAAAGAGATGAAGGCACAGCTGAGTTCTAACTGAGCTTCCACCTTCAAAATAAACCAAGCCTGAGGTATTTTAATAAATCCCACCACATCTCAATGTGCCTGGCAGTGTAACACAAAAATAACCTGCTTCTAATTCAATACCATGACATCAGTGTCCTGCTACTGAAAATTTAGCCCCGTGTCAATAATTTATGAGTGATGTCTCCTCCAAGGAAGCTGATAGGATATTAAACCAGTTATCTGCTCAAACAGAAATCAGATTCCTGCTTGGAACTGCCCTTCTACATCAATAAATGTTTTAGTTTTGCTTTGGCATTTCTCCAGCTGCAGAGAATTGGCATTTTCTGGCTGTGTTTTGTGTCAGTGAAAGCTCAGACAATAGATACAGCACAGTATCACAGTACAAATGTGGGTACAAGAGTTGTCTCTTCCCAAAAATGCGTGACAAGGAAAAAAAGGGATCATTTGATGACCATAAAAACATGTCCAAAAATGAAACTGTGCAGTTCAGTTTACTGCTGGAGAATTAACACTGTCAAAGGTGGGATGGGAGAAGAATTTCAAGGGCTGCACAGGGAATTCTCCTCTGTAATTAAGTCATAGGATAAGAGGGAAGATTCTCTAAGAGGGAAAGTGAAACTGCAATACCCAGGTTCTCAGGTGAAAATATAATAATAATTCCTCAATTCCAGAGGCACTTACTGGGTCCAGGATTCCCAGGATATGTGCAAGGTATTAAGAACCTGGTATGTAAAATAAAACACATTTTTAGATCCTGTCTGGCTGCAGAAAAGAGAGGAAAAAAACTCCTCATTTAAGCCTGAAGAGGTTTTAGGTTGTGAGAGAGAAACTGAGATCCTTTTTTAAGTCTGAGACGGAAAATCACAAAATCTTGCTTTTCTTTTCAAGTTTCTTCTGATTTGCTTTATGAATCTGGCAGGTTGCATTAAGAATTTAACTACAGCTTAAAATTCACATTATGTACGTCCTTCCTACTCTCAGATCCAGCAAAGACCTCCAGCACCTGGATGTGGAAAAGGACTCTTTCCCTCCAGAAATCTCCTGAGTGAGACCCAAATCTCAAGACTGAGTAAGGTGAAAAATCATCCTGCTCACACCTTGTCACTGCCAAGGTGGAATTCCTTAGGAATCTTTCCAGAATCTACAGCTTTCTCAAGGATTTAAAGAAAATCAGGATTATCTACAATGTCTATCAGAAGCACCAGGGGATTTACATGATTTTTGCTCTATCATGGGTTTTATAGAACACACACTTCCTGCACAGCAGCTGGAAAAGCTGCAGGGTAAGAATGCTTGGAATCTGTCCTTTATTTTTCTTTATTTTCCAGGTAAATTACTGCAGAATGGTTCATTAGGGGCAGACTTTGGTTTAGGAAATGAGAATCCTTAAAAGTGCTAAGAGCTAATGACTTCCATTAGGAATTCAGCTTTATTCAAAGTGAAACGGGCAGTGTCCAATTAAAGGATGGGAATTCCCAGCTCAGGTGTTCCCTGATGCATCAGCTGCAGTGGATAAAAGGATTTCACACAAAGGAAAGGTCTCTTTTGATAATTTCACCCGGAGAATGCTGAGGAATAAGGAGGGGAGAAGCAGGAAGGACTTGAGGGCTGCTGAGGGGAATTGCACACGTGGGTGCCTCTCCTGAGGGAAATGTGTGGCAATACTCCAATGGAATCCAAGATCCAGCTTCTGAACTTCAGGATGTGCCCTCAGCCTTCAGGATCTGTTAAATACTAATAAATTGATTTCCTGATGATCCAGAGGGTTTCCAATAAGTGTATCTTGAACTGTTTATCATATTTATCAGAATGGTTTGTAGTTCACTTCATAAACATCCAGATACCTTCAAAATTTGCTGTTATTTCTATCCATAAAAATGCCACAAAAATGTTGGAGATGTTTAAGAGAGACACACTGAACCATGGTGAGGTTTAGCTCCCTGTTTTATAGAAAACAACTGTGCCTTCCCTGGTGTAATCTTTACCAGATATTAAATATATATATTAAACATATATATTGTGAATCTGTGCCTTCAAATACAACACATGTCCAGCTATTCCTGGCCAAGCAGCCCCATATCATGCCTGCAACTGCAAAAATGTCACATTTATGTGAACATTTGGACCACAGAAGGAAAACAGAGGTGCAAATCCATCCTTACCCTCCCCAATTTGCCACAGAGCTCATTCTGAAGCAGCAGGAACAATCCTGAGGGATACTTACACCTTCTGCATACTGCAAAAATCTTTGGTTGGTTTCTTTTTTCCCAAAATCCTCCAAGAACTTCTGTCTGTAAGCCAGGACCGTGTCCACGTGTGTCCTGTGCTTCACTGCAAGATCCAGGGCTCTGGAATAAAGCAGGAATGGCTTGGTCAGGCTGGGGAGATGCTCTGGCACAACCACAACCACCAAGGTTCTGCAGATACTCTGAGGGTGAGGGCAGGGATCCCAAATCCAAGCAGTTCCACATTAGGATCAGCAGGTTAAAAGCAGCCAGTGATGAAAAATACCCAACAGTTATTTCCACTGACAACCTCATCACATCATCATTACTTTGACCACAGGAGGCTTTCTATTCCAAGGAAATGCAGAGTATTTGGGAGTTTAGCACAAGGGGCAAAAATAATAATGTTTAATTACTTTTTTGTAGTCAAAAATAGGTTCTGAACACTCATAATACACATTTATGACATATTCCATGTAATATTTACAAATATTGTATAGGTGGGAAAGATTAGACCCTGGATTAATTTAATTCATTACTCACATCTGGTTTCTCCTCAATGGCTTAAGAACACTGATATTTGATATACAGAGAGCTTTTAGATGATATATAGAATAAAAGAATATCCTTTTACTAATACCCAGCTTAAGCCTCCCTGGACACAGCTTCATAACAAAACAACAATGACAGATATGTGGGGGAAAATCAACCTTTTGCCTGAATATATGAATATAACAGCAGAGAAATTAGGAGTAAACAGCTCAGAGGATTCTGTCAGAAAACGTGGGGGTTGGTTTTGTTTAAAGGAGAAATTCCTCCTTTGTTTTCTCAGCCCTAATTCATATTTTCTCCACCTACACAATGCTGGGAGCCTGAGTAGCCACAGCTCTATTTTTAGCAACAGGACACTTCAAACCAGCCCAAATTCCACAGCCACTCTGGGGCATCACTGAGGACTTCTCTGTGCTAACAGTGATGAGAAAGCAAAATGTTATTTCAAAATGCTTCCAGGAAGATTTTGGGCTTTTATCACCAAATATTTGTATTTTCTAAATATGACACAAAAATGCTGCTTTTTTTATTTTGGTTGCTGTCAGGCTATGATTTAATTCATTTTTGTTTCAAGTCGTGGATGATTAAAAGATAAAAAAATGAGTCAGCAATAAAACAACTGATTGAAATAATCAGGAAAACATATTTTAATGGGAAAAAAATCCTACCTCTCCCAGTTGTAAAGGTTAATGTTGACTTGGATAGCTTGGTAAACCAGGCCTGACTGAAGCAGGAGGGTTTCAGCCTCCTGGGTGTTCCCACTGAACAGCAGCATGTGAGCCATCCTGGATTCCTTGGATGGCAGATCCTTGATGGAATTGATGTACTGCACTTTGTCAATCTGCTCAGGGGCAGGACAGCAAGGAAATTAATTCATAAACTTGGTTTTGCAACAATTTAATTGGGATTTAAGTGCGTTTTCTTACCTCCCCAATTGCTGCATAGGCAATTTCAGCTGTGGTCATGTCCTTGCTGGCCACTGCCATGGCAGCCAAACAAGCCCACAGGGTCTGATCCTGAAATACAAAATACAAACAACTTCTAAACCTTCAAATATTTATTATCATGCTACAAATGACTCCTCAAAGCAACTGCACAAGGCCTGGAAATGATGGGTAATAATACATTTCTCTGTGTGCCATTTATGGCACCGTGGTCTAAGTCTCTTATTAGGAAATTATTAATTATTTCTCAGAACTAGGAACTAGAAAAACTTAATGGTAATAATAATATTACACTTTTTAATTGTAATTTTTATCACTTTTATTGTTTCTGTGAGGTTTTTTTTTGGTTTTTTTTACACAGCCTTGAGGAAACCCCACAAATTCAGAACCCAGGAAGACCCTAAATGACATTTTGATGGATTTTCAAGCGACAACATTATGACAATGACACCCTAATAAACCATATTTAAACACAGTTTAAGCTACCACATCTAAAACTCTATTCAGACAGGAAAAAGGTAATTTTTGACTGTTTAGTCCATGTGGACTGCAGGAATTAAATGGGTCTCAATATTTTTGTTGAGTGTGTTCAATAACGAATCTGGAAATAAAGCCTTTGCACTGTGAAGGTTTTTGGAAGGATCACTCTTGATTTAAATCAGAATTGACACCTACACTGAGGATGTTCTAAACCCATTCCCATATTTCCCAACTGATTTTTCCATGGCTCAGGACAAACCCTCCTGCAGGCAGCCCATAATTTGGGAGGATTAAGATTGTTCAGAGAATCAAAAGCTCAGAAAATCTGTGTCCCCTTCTATTCCCACTTCCCTTTTATTTAGAAAATCAGGTGATAAATGCTGAAAACTCAGCCTGAAATTATCCAGGAGATGAAGTTTCTATGAGTTGTCCCATGATGAGTCTTGCTGCTTTTTTCTCCCTCAGAAATATGACCCATTTTGTTATTCCTGACTGGAAATACTTTTTACAGTCTACTTGGGAATACTAAAATCAAAATATCCTGACTTGGATGCTTAAATCAGGTGATGTGGACACTGAAAATAAAGATTCTGTTACAATTAATTATAATAATACAACCCAAATCATCTGGATGTGCATTGTTTTAATAATTCAGTGACACAAATACCTGAAATACACATTTAAGGTCATGACAAAAGTGCTAAACTTTTCTAGGAATAAATGGGAATGAGGATTTGAAGTGATTTTGTTGTTTTAAAGACTACCACACTCACCTCATCTGTTGCTGTTGTCTAAATAAATACAAAAGAAAGCAATGGAAAAGGAAAAAAAAAAAAAAAAGTGAAATGAAATATAGAAAATAACAGGTAATTGTGGGAATGTCACTTTTAATTGGTTATATTAAGGCCCAGACCTGAAAATTTAAGCCTAGAACTAAATTCTGTGAGCACCTCTGTTCAATCCTGCTGGATTTTGGTGTGACTAAAAATAAGAATTGTTATTTATCATGAAAGTTATGAAATTATTATATTATGGAATTAAGAAAACCACATCATTTTCCACGAGCAGCCAAAAAAGTGAGTGACAAAGCAGGCTGGAAATGAGAAGTAGCATTTGATATGGAGAGATCACTACAAAAGGACACTTAAAACCATAAATATCCCATGGAATGGTATCAGAATATTCCCAAAAATCAGCTTTACCTTGACAAAGCGACAGAGTCTGACCCCATCTTCCCACCTGGAAGTGCTGACATAGTCATGGAGAATTGCAGGATAAGGGGAGATGTGGAGATGGACAAGGGACCCATCTGCTCTCCTAATTGTGATCTGATTCCCCACAAAACTCACAATCTGGGGGTTTTTGCTGAATTCACTGGGTGGAGAAAGAAAAAGAAGTTAATATTCATTTGTTTTTACAGGGAAGAATTTACCATGAATTCTTTGTGACCCAAGTTTGTTACTTTTAATGTTGAACGTAATTTAACCAAATATTTGCTGTTTGTTTTTTACAAAAAACTGAGGCAATATTTCATGAGAAACAACTCAAATTTTGCTTTTACATCAAGATGCTGCTCTACTTTCAAACCCTGCATCATCATTTCAACCCTAAGCTTTATAATTTTCCTTATAAAACACTTTTCCCTCAATTCCTAATCAAGAAACAGGAGAATTTCAAAAAGTTGCAAGCCCAGCTTTTACTTCTCCTGACCACAATTTGTTAAGGAAGGAGGAAAACAGTTAAAATAAATCGTATTTGGATGAAAAAGGATTTCTTACCTGGCATCTTTTTCATAGAGAGTTTTTGGGAGAAGATCTTTATCCACATAGACTGTGTTGGGATAATACCAGACTGTGAACCTGGAATCCTGAATCCCACACAGGATGTTGGATGTGTCATTCCAGGCCAAGCTTTGCACCATTGTCCCTTCATTTACAGACAATAAATAATGGACATTGCCATGAGAAACTTCAAAATAAAGGGAATTCTCAAAGGGTGCTTATCCATCCTTTTGGGTTGTTTTTCGAAGGTTTTAACCCCAAGTTTGTAACATTTTAACTGCTGCTTGACATTGAACTGACAGAAAAATTATCAGAATTTAGAGGAAATGTACTGAAATTGTTTCTAGCTCTATCATATGAAAGCCACAGGTTTTTTTTTCAAGTTCAATTTCACTATTAATTAAGCAAAATGTTGTCCCTTGTATTAGATAAAAATCTGTTTCCCTGCCAGCATCTTCCCAAACATCAATTTGAATTTTTCTCACCTATTTTGACAATCTTCTGCTCTTTCCCAAACCTTTTCACTGAGGTGATGAAAAGATCTCTGTTCTTATCAATAAAAGCTATTTTTCTTTCATTTGTAAGTCCTCTCTGGTCCAAAGCAATCTCCACGATCTCTGTCTGAAAAGGGGAAAAGAATCTCTGAATTTTATTTTGGAGATTTAATGTTTGGACATTCAAATTGATTTTTTCCCTAAAAGCAAAGCAGAAAATTCTTTGATAAACTGGGCTGAGAAAACACTTTCTGTGTCATTTCTCTGTGGAATGAATCACTCCATGGGGTTGGAATCAATATTATTTTAAGGTCCTTCCCAACCCAAACCATTCCATGATTCTGTGATTTTATAAATTGAATTTCATGAAGATTAAAACAATTTGAAGACAACACAAAGCATTAAAAGTCAGTTGAAAAGCTCCATTCTATTAAGATTTTAAAACCTTTAATGGGTTTTCAGTCCCATTATGGACGAAGCCCATTTAGTGATCCTTAATTTCTAAGTAAAATAAAGTCATTAAATCCTTCACTTTACCTTGTGGGTCAGAGGTTTTCCATCACCCAGGGGCTTCCCAGATAAAGCTTCAAATATAAAGATAACTGAAGAAAAATAATGATTTGCTTTATTAATTAAAACAGCAACTTTCCATAGATTTTGCCAGTGATTCCATTTTTTTTGAGTGTGATTTAGTGCAAGTGGATGAAATATTCTGTGTGAGTTTTACCAGTGATTTTCACACTCTGGTGAAAAAAAGAATTGTATAAAAACCTGAATTTTCACCTCCTGTCCCTACTTTTCATTTCCTATCTCAAATGGGGCTTGACAGAAATGACACCAAGTTCTGATAAAAATCTGCACTCAGAATTTAAATAAATCCACATTTCCAATACCAGATTGACTCAATCTTAACCCACAATTCAATGAATGGGAATGTTGAGAAAGAGAGAAAATTGACTGAAAAATCCCATCAGGGAGTAACAACTCACTCAAGTATTTTCTGTAAATATTCCATGGATCAACTGGAAGTTCAAAGCCAAACCATTCTCTTGAAGTTTTGAAATCAATTTTAAGCAAGACCCACAATTTGAATTCATTTTTATAAGAAATACATATATTTTTGTAACAAATAAACCAGAATTTACCCTTCTCATCAGCTTTGTCCTTCACTGCCAGGGTGTCATTGCTCAAGGACACTGTCTGGGCCTTTAAAACATCTGTTCTCATGCCTGGATATTTTGGAGAGGAAATTAATCTGCCTTCATAGGAATATAAATAAAGTCCTCCACCATCTACAAGAAGAAAATGCCTACAAAAAACAGAAAAAACCTGAACAACAAAGAAGTAAATCACCAAGCAGTACAGAAAAATCTTATTTTCAACAATGGGAAGGTCATGGTTTAATATCCTGCAACTGTTTTTCCAGTTTCCATCATTTCTAAGCTTTAAATTTCCAAGATATTCTGGAAGTTCTGTATGGAAAAGTTTGGTTTTAATGTGAATATTATCTTTTGCCAAAAGAAATGTTTATTATGTGAAATATTCATGATTTTATCTGGGTATTTCTTGTTTATTTACAACATTTCAATTTGAGCTTATTATGTTCATTATATGTATGTATGTAATAAATAAATGTATTTATTTTATACATATATATATTTATATATAAATATATTATTTATTTATTTATAATTATATAAATATAAGTTTATATAATTATATATATGTATATAATAAATGTATTTATTTTATATATAAATAAATACATGTATTTATTATTTGTTATATAATAACTGAATTTATTTATTTATTCATTTAATAATTATACTATGTTCATATGAACATTTTAAGAAGTCAGGTACCTTTCTGCTTGGAGAATCAAACTCACAGTTCCTTCCTTTAGATCAAAAATCAATGGAGTGTTCCAGTTCTTTGTCCTGCAAATATGAAAAATCAGCATTAAAATCATTAATTTTCACGTATTTCAAGCACAAAGTTGGATTCAGTAAAGCAAAACCCATATTTCTGATCACCTAATATTCCTAAAAGGGAGGTTTTCCAACTTCTAACAGCATTTAGGAAGCCAAGGAACACTGAGAAGCACAAAACATGGTGGAATAACACTTCTGCCTTCATGGTTTCATCCCTTCCCAGCAGCAGCAGCTGCCCCAGGAGCCTTAAAAACCAGCCAAATGATATTTATATGGATTATTTTATTTTGAAAATATTTCTGACTCTTTCACCGTGATCTGGAGGTCAGAGAGTCTTTGTGCCCTATTAGAGCTGCATCAGCCTTCACTGAGCAGATATTCCTGAGCAGAAAATTCCAATTCATTAAACCTTAAATTAATTATTGTGCTTCCAATCGAGTTCCTGCCACTCTTTCCCACAAAACCTGAGCAAGAGGAATCAGTGTTACTCACGAGAACACGTAACACTGAAGGGAAGTGGAAACCACCAAATATCCATAGTTCAGGGAGGCCTTTATGACCCTGTCCCGGAATTCCAACAAATCCACGGCATCGTTGATGACATTGTGCACCTGAGCAAAGGAAAATGGTCATGGAATGAAACAACACAGCCCAAATGGAAACTGCTAAGTGACATGCTCTCGTTGAGAAAATCATCTGAGATGGAGGAGGTCTGAAAATTCCCATTTTAAGATTGTTCAGTTGTTGATTGTTTGAGTGTTTGCAGTAACACTTCAGTGATCCCATCCAAACAATCCAGCAATACCCAGGATTGGGATGAAGATGTTGCAGAGCTCTAAAATTTTAATGATTCCACACTTGGAAGCACAGGAAATTCAGGAGATGGGCTGGGTGGCCAGGTTTTGGTTTTGTTATTTCACTTAAAACCTGCTCAAGAAAATCAGAATTTGCCTCAAATCAGCACAGATTTTACAGCTCAAGATATTTTAGGGAGATAAAAATCCAAGGGGGTGCCTTAAACAAAAAAGTATCCTGTTTTTTTTGTGGGGTTTTGGGGGATTTTTTTGAAGATGTCACCATTCTGAGGGTGGTAACTTCCTTCTGATGTTCTCCATTATGCACCAATTGCAAAACAAGGTCTGAACTCAATTATTCCAAGAGCCCAGAAACCATTGCCAAGGATATATTAATTGCTACGTCCACCACAGCATCACTCATTAACTCATTGTAATACTCAGGAAAAAAATCCACCTGCAACATTTTGGTAGGATTTTCCTATGTAAATATATAGGAATAAAATCACTATAAAATACCACAATTAAAAATGAGTCCTGACCCAGGGTTAGCTACACTTCCTCAGCCTTTGCATATTCAAAAATAGAATTTAAATCCCATGGAGATCATTCCCAAGTCCATCTGGTACGAGTCGATGTCTGGGAATGAGAGAAAAAACTGGGAATTTTTACCTGATTTGTGCTGTGTGTTCCCAGACTCTGACTCACAACATCCCACCCACTGCCCCAGACTCAAATCCAGCACTGCTGCTGCTCCAACTTTGCCCAATCCAACACGAAAAGAAAAAACCATTTTAGTTTCTAATTAGGAATTTGATGCTGAAAAGAGCAAACGTGTAATTTGGAAAATGTGCAAGGACGGAAATCCTTATTATCCCAGAGAGTGAATGTCATGAGTCAGTGTCTGGGAACACAAATTAACTTCAAAATTCCCATTTTGCATTAAAATAAGCTTGGTGATCAGACTGCCCAGCTCTGACATGATTTTACCTTCATGGTTCTCCTCTTAATTAAGGTAATTTCAAAGTTTTTCCACTCCCAGTGTTGCTCCACCACGTGGGCAAAGATGACGTGGCCGTTCCCACACGCTCCGGCCAGCTGGGTGCCATCGATGGACCAGGAAATGGTGAAAATGCTGCCAGTGGTGGGCTTCTCCAGGGCATAGGACCACTGGAAAAGGAGAGAAAATCATAATTCGAGTTATCCTGTACTTTTCAGAAGTCATTTATCGTCATAAACGCATTTGCAGGGTTGGGATTTTTGAAGAAGCAGCAATAAATGAAGTTTTTATCGCATTGGGATTGGATGTTTAAGTCAGACTCTGGAAAAGCATCAGGTAAAGCAGAAATTAAAAAGTCACAATGCCTGAAGTACATCAGGTACCAGTTTTCTACTCACAATTTATTGCAAGTGTACTCTCATTCATAAATCCAGGCTATCACAACATAAAATTAAGTCAAGGTGCTTAAGAAATAATGGTATTTTCTCCACTCTGTTGTTACTGTCCATGAGAAGGATTAATTAAAAATTTCCTCCAGAAGACTTTTATTCTTAATTCCCCCAGCCTTACCCATGAGACCCCTCTGAAGTTTAGATCCTTATTACTAAATCCTTGTCAAAAATGAGAATTTGCAGACTAAGACAGTTGTTTTTTATTTCCTGCATCTCAGAAACAGAGATCACACCAATCACCCTGAATCTCCAAAGAGATGTTTCCCTGAAAACGGATGACAAATAAAAATTAAATCATCTTTTTAGCGAATTTTAGGAAGATATGAAAGCAGATTTCAGAACAAGAAGCAAATCTCAATTATTTCCTCTTTATGTAATAGAGTATTTAAAAAAAACCACGTAGTAATTGAAGAACTACCTGAATATTCAAATATATTTGATGTCTTAAGGAGCAATTCAATAATAAAAATCATGTGATTAAAGTTAAATGCAAACATTGGATTGACTTTTGGACACACGAAATTATCTGAAAAGGGGGACAGTTGGAAGAAAATCTTCACCTGATGTTTCTAACATATTTCATATTCTGATTTCTTTTGCAGAGCATAAAACCCCTAAAAATTAAGTCCTTCACATGAAGTCTTCATATGATTTAGATGGAAGGAAATCCCAAAAATCCAAGTCTTCACACAATTTGGTTGGAAGGAAATTCCCCAAATCCAAGTCTCTGTATGATTTAGATAGAAGGAAATCCCAAAGAGTGGAGTAAAATAAAGGTGTTGGACTCAAAATGTTCAGTGGGAAGGGAACTCAATGGGGTGAAGTCCAACCCCAGTTGTGCTCCTGCTTTGGGAATTCTGAGTGGAATTAAAGCTTTTTTTTTACACATCAGGGTGAGTGAAAGGTGATGTTGGCACTGCCTGAATTTCCATTTTCAAGCCTCAATTTTAAGGCTTCACCTTCCACATCATTCCCTGTCTGTGTGAGCTGCACTTGGGAAGGAAATTCCAATTTTTGGAGACCAGTCCATAACTGCTCCTCTGCCCAGCCAGGATGAATTCAGCCCCAAACACTCTGCAGTAATTAAAGTCCCAATAATTAAAGTCTGACTCCTCCCACGGCCAGGAAGAGCCCTGGAATGTTGTGCCCAGCACTGGGAGAAGGCTCTCCCTGACCTCCATCCCAGATGTTTTTCCCAGCTGGGATCTGTCTGGGAACACTTTGAAGAAGTTGTTTCAAGCTGAGCCCTGGGATCCTCCCAGCCAGACCCGGCTGTTTCCGAGGTCATTTCCCTTGGATCAAGGATCCACCCAGAAGGAATAAAAGGGCATCAAACCATCAATTAAAAACCACTTGAAGGGCTCCAGGAATGTTTTTTTGGAGCTACTTTTCCATGGAAAGCAGAGACGCCGTAGCTCTGACAGGATCCATTCCCAAAACTACTTTGTTTTATAAACTTTTTTTTCTTCAGGTCATTGAAAATCATTCAAATATTTCCAGATTAAAACCTACATTAAAAGAAAAAAAAAAAAAAAACAGAGAAAGCCATTTCAAAGCTTTATTTTCCAGCTGTTTTTGAAGGCTCTGCGTAATTCAGACCACTCCAGTGATTCATGCTCCCTGCAGATGTCTGCTGCATTTATCATGGACATAAAATGTTATCAGAAAAATCACTTCAGCTCTTCATTTTTAAATAGAAAGAATTAAAAAACTGGAATAGCTGCTGTGTAGGTCCTAAATACACTGATTTTCTTTGTAGGAAAGGTCTGACTGTGACTCCAGGAATGAATGTTGGTCCAACATTAATGCACTATTAGACTTTGGATTATACTTTTCCTGTGCCATAGTTAATTTTTCACTGAATTCTCTCAAGAACAAACCCAGGAGTTCTGAAAGTTTCATTCTGTTAAATAAATACATAAAAGCAGCAACTTGAGCTTCCCTTTTCTGATTGCACAACTGAGTAAAACTGAAGAATTGCAGTCCCTAAATGCTGCCTGGCTTCCTACTCAATTCCCATTTCTGGCTCCCGGGATGTGGCTGAAAGGATTTCAAGGAGCACATTCCCAGAACTCTGTCCCAGGAATGAGGACAGGCTTCCACATCTGGAATATTGATGCTCCAAGACTCAATCTGAGGGATTTAATCAGCAATTTCTGGACTGAAAGCAATAAATTAATACACTTCATACCCATTTTTAAAACAATATAGTGAAGAGAGAATATTTTATATAAATTATATGTAAGTATATAATTATATATATAAATAATATATAAGTAGATATAATTTATAAATTAAAAATATCATTATAAAAATAAATAACAAATAAATAGAAATAATAAATAAACTAAATAATAACAATTTATAATAAATTAAAAGAGCAACACTGATGTCAGCTGTGCAAAGGACACTTGGATGCTCCTGGCTGGATTTTGCTTCCCAGGATGAGGAATTCTGAACAGGGAATGCTGATGTCAGCTGTCAAACTGGATCTTACAAGGTTAAAACAGTCATTTTCCAAAGGAAATCCACACTTGGGACCACCTGAAGATGCACACACCTATGGAATTAGCTTGGTGGAAATATATATGTAATCTATCTATATATATAACTCCTCTGATATTGAACTGAATATAAAATAAACTGCTATTTCACAATATCAGATTTAGAAATATATTTAGTATTAGATTTATGTATTATTTATTATTATTTTATGTATTATTATCCCCACAGGAAATCACACAAGATTCTCTAGCCCAGAACCAATCTGGAAAACTGGAGGTAAGAAAATCAGCTCAACATTACAAAATAAACCCCAAAAAGAAGATATCTAAAATTGTCCAGAAATCCAACAACATTCCCACAATTACTAACCCAAGAACTAAAACAGGATGCCAAACTGTCCCCTATAAATTCTTCCCCTCAGAAAATGAAATATTGATGTAAAGAATTACTTCCACAGGTGATCCAAGTGCTTTAATTTTCTTCCAGAAGTTGTATTAGCCAATTCCAATAAATTAAAACATGCCAGCTTGGAAAGAGCTGCTCAACAGCATAATTCCATGGGAAACATATCCATAATATTTTTGCTTTTATCGAGCTGCAAAGAATTCAGGATCATGAACAGTAAAAGCAGATCAAACAGGGGCAGTGCAGAAAAATCACCTGATTTTTTTACACTGCCAAATGCACAAGACTAAAACTGAATGGAATGGGATCACAGCTGTAATTCCACAGAAAACAGATTTTTTGGGATTTTCTAGTGCTCTAGTTTAGGAAAGTTCATTTCTATCAGAATGATATAAAAAATATGTATTGCACAAATGTGCTGCACACATTCACTTCCAGAAGCTTGCTCCCTAGTTTATATCTGTAATTTTAAGGATAAATTATATTAATTTTATATTAAAATTATATTAATTTTCTATTAATCACACAGTTTATTGCCCTGAATAAAAATCATTTAATGCTCAACCTTTAAGTAATTTGCAAAGCTTCTCTGGACCTGCTGCACTGTAGTTTTAATATTCCTGGATGGTTTCTATCCTCAGTATTTTTTAGCCACAGCACCAGACTTCCACTGGTTTTAAATGGGGTGGGGGTGAGGAATAGTTACCCTTGCAGAATGTTTTCCTTTATTTTCCAAAGCTATCAGGCAATATTCCATATTTTTAATAGAAGTTCTAGCAAAATTTGATAGAATATAAAAATATAAGATGATCAGGCCAATATACAAACTGCCAGTATACTAAAATGGCCAAAATTTATTCTGTAATACAAGAAAAAGTTTGAAGAATGTATAAAATAATTTAAAAATTTATGGATTAATGGAAATAATTGCTTTTGTTACACAGAATTTGCTCAGCAGAGTGATGAAGACAGGAGTAAAGCAAAGGGCAGGATTTAGCAGTCAAACAAACATCAACTTATAGATAAACATCACCAGACAAAAAAAAAAAAGTTCAAGAAGAAGAGCACAGAGAATTTGGAAAATAAACAAAAAAATCAAATTAAACTGATCAATCCCATTCAGGGTAAATAAATCATTAACAGAAGATGCATAAAAACATCCAGCATTACTTAATAAAAATTGGATGCCCCTATTTATTAACTAAAATGATTAATTTGACCAGTGTTTCACTTTTAATGTTTTTTTATCACTGATCTCTCCACACTTCCAAGGCCCTGGGAACACAACCTGCCTGTAGGACAGCTTTAATAATTTATTTCATATTTAAATATATGATTTCTCTTCAAATGCTACAGAAGCAATAGTGCTTCTTTAACAAAGAAATACAACTTAAAATGTTATTCTTAAATTTGTAAGTTTGTTTTTTACCATGAAGCTGCTTGAACATCGTAGAGAGATAGAAAGAAAAGGAGAAAAGAGCAGGGAGTGCAAGAATTTAATTTAATTATGCCCCAAAGTGAACACATATGCCAGAGAAGAGTTAATGATATATATTTATTGTCCTGATGGCTCCCTGGAGAGCAATTTGCCAATGCAGCTCCATTACATCAGACACAATAAAAGTGTCTGGGCTGACCAGGAAAAGCCAGGTCTGGTTCTCTTCAAACTCCATCCCATCCTCCTTTTCCCTCAATTCCAGCACAGCCACTTCTTCAGTCAATATTTACATTCAATGTCATTATTTACATCCAAAATCCTGAATTTGGAGAGAATAAATTATCAGTGGGAGCTGCTAAACACACAAAGCATCTGGCACCAGCTACTGTTCATTTTTGTTTCAGAGTTGAGTAGTAAACCAGGTAAAATAATCTTAATTTTAGACAAGAAATAAACCTGTCTGCATTAAAATTCCCAATAACCTGTTCAGTATTAAATGCTGATTAAAACATTATTGGTTCTCAGCTAGCAGGAGTCTGACCCAGACTTACAGTAAATTAAATTACAGAACAGATCTGGAGATACAAAAAAAAAAAAATTTTAAATCAGCAAATTGACACTTTGCAAAAGAAAATTGCATTTGAGTACTTTTCCTTCAAGATAATTATAATTAAATTTTACTTAGGAACTTGTAATTGAATTCTATTTATACACTGTCAGTGAATATCAGTGAAATCAGAATCACTACAAAAAGTGAAATATGAAAACTCAGACTTTATCCTTATGCCTCTTCTCAGATAATCTTTAAAGGTTCTTCTTCATGAATTTAAAATATCTGAAATACACACTCCAAATTCATGGGGAGGTGAACCATGCCTGACTGAACACACCCAAAACACCACGGCAATTTTTTCCCAAAAAGAGCAACAAATACAATGAGAAAAGAGTTAGAAAATGGGACAATATAAGTCCCAAATAATCACAGTTTGCTGCAAAAAAACCTGAACAAAAATGTGCAGAACCACAAGGAACCCACAGAGACAATGAGATCAAGCTGTGCTAACTCAGAGCACCAATGAAGGGAGGTGAAACTGCATTAAATTCATTTTAATTGGAGACCAGGTTGAAAAAAAACCCTGTAAAAATGATTCAGGAGTAAACCTTCAAAGGAAAAAAAGATCATTAAATAATAAAAGTGCAGGACATGGTTCTTCCTTTTTTATCAGGTTATTGTTATACACTCCTTTTTATGCCTAAAAATTACAATTTATGATTAGCTATGACCACAAGACATGTTTGTGAGCTCTGTGCTTTTAGGTAAAAAATCTCATGTCCTAAAAGGCAAAATATTATTAAAAATAAAATATTCTGGTCAGCAAAAAGGTGCTGGCAATCCCAACTAGTTTTTGTTAATAAAATACCCACCCATACCCTGATATCCTGAGGAATATTTGCTGTGTTAGCAATAAATTTGGCCAATTCCACCCCTATTTGCAGAGTTTTACTCACCCCAGTTTTATCACAGAGACGTAAAGTATTGAAAGATCCCACAGCAAACAATTCTCCATCCAGAGCCCAGGCAACAGAAGTGATGGGATACTCGTGGGGCTGGGAACTGTACAGGGCACGGCCAAAACTGTCCCAAACCTGCAGCAAAATTGAAATATCCACCCATGGCAGCACACTTTGGGGGTATTTTTATTGTTCCAGAAGAATAATCTTCCCTCATGTTTTCAGTGTAACTTGAAAAATCACCTGGATTATAGCTTGCTTTTGTTATATATATATATATTTTGTATTTTTATTATTCCAGGAGTATAATCTTCCCTCATGTTTTCAGTGGAACTTGAAAAATCACCTGTCTTATAGCTTTTGTTTCATAGAAATATTTTTTGTATTGTTATTATTCCAGGAGTATAATTTTCCCTCATGTTTTCAGTGTAACTTGAAAAATCACCTGTGTTATAGCTCGCTTTTGTTATATATTTTTTTTTTTTGTATTTTTATTATTCCAAAAGAATAATCTTCCACCATGTTTTCAGTGTAACTTGAAAAATCACCTGGATTATAGCTTGCTTTTGTTTTACAGGAATATTTTTTGTATTTTTATTATTCCAGAAGTATAATTTTCCCTCATGTTTTCAGTGTAACTTCAAAAATCACCTGTCTTATAGCTTTTGTTTTATAGAAATATTTTTTGTATTTTTATTATTCCAAGAGTAAAATTTTCCCTCATGTTTTCAGTGTAACTTGAAAAATCACCTGGATTATAGCTCACTTTTGTTTTACAGGAATATTTTTTTATTTTTATTATTCCAGGAGTATAATTTTCCCTCATGTTTTCAGTGTAACTTGAAAAATCACCTGTCTTATAGCTCGCTTTTGTTATATATACATTTTTTTGTATTTTTATTATTCCAAAAGAATAATCTTCCACCATGTTTTCAGTGGAACTTGAAAAATCACCTGGATTATAGCTCGCTTTTGTTATATATATATTTTTTTTTGTATTTTTATTATTCCAGGAGTATAATCTTCCCTCATGTTTTCAGTGTAACTTGAAAAATCACCTGTATTATAGCTTGCTTTTGTTATATATATTTTTTTGTATTTTTATCATTCCAGAAGAATAATTTTCCCTCATGTTTTCAGTGTAACTTGAAAAATCACCTGTGTTATAGCTCACTTTTGCTTTCTAGAAATATTTTTTGTATTTTTATTATTCCAGGAGTATAATTTTCCCCCATGTTTTCAGTGTAACTTGAAAAATCACCTGTATTATAGCTCGCTTTTGTTGTATATTTTTTGTATTTTTATTATTCCAGAATTATCATTTTCCCTCATGATTAAGTGTAGCTAGAAAAATCAGCTATATTATACCTCACTTTTACTTTATATATACACTAGTTATACTTTTATTATTCTAGAAGTATAATTTTTCCCCCATGACCATAGAAATTGTAGAAATAATTGTCCAAGTTTAGTGTTACTAGAAAAACCACCTATATTATAGTTATAGAATTTATTTTATATATATACTTTTTATATTTTTATTATCCCAGAACTATCATTTTCCCTCATGACCATAGAAATTGTAGAAATAATTGTCCAAGCTAATTTAGTGTAACTATATATGTACACACATATATATTATTATTTAATCAGCATTGCTTTGTTTAATGCAACAGACTTTGCTTTTTGCCATGGCAAATGTCACATAATTCTGTACAAAATATTCTGTATAAAATATTTTGTACCCCTGAGTTTTATTCCCTGTAAATTACCCCAAGTCTGTGAAAGAGCCACAAGGTTTATTCAGCTTGTACTCGTGAGGCTCCTCTGCAAATTTCCAAAAAAAGAGATTTTTATGGAAATCAACAAAATACCAGGAAGCCAATCCACAAAGCAATTTAATAATTTATTGGATTTTTTAATTTCTTAAGAATATTTTCTATCACAGCCATTACACAGTTAAATGACAGAACCAAACACAGGATACATTTAAAAATCAGTTTTTATTTAAGGGAAGAAACACAAAATGTGCTTTGTATTTTGGATGCAGATTATATTATTTTCTGCATCCAAATATATATTAATATATTTTAAAATTTACTGAGGGATTCACTAATGTTCCTGTAATAGCAAACAGCAGCTTTAGCTCCTGTAATTTGGTACGTCACATTTTATATTCATTCAAATGACCACTTCTGTATTTCTACATATTTTTCTTTTTGTTTCACTCCCATTTTATGGATTTTTAGCCGCAAAATTAAAGAAAAATTGTAATTTTACGTTACTACACAGAGTGAAGTGTATGTATAAATAATACAACTTCTTCTTGAAAGGTGAAAGACTTCTCATTTCATTTTGGGCTTCCAGATTAAAATTCAGAAATTTCAGGATATCTAATAACTGCTTTGGTCAGGTAGTTAAAATTTAAGCAGAACTCACCTTATATCTACAATCTTCCCCTGCAGAAAGAATCAGATCATTCACTGAATTCCAGTCAGTTTTTAAAATCAGGCCATCGTGGGCTTTCCACTGAAATGGAAAAAAATCAATTAAACAGATGCAACAATCCTGACAACTTCTATTTTTAACATGTATCATTCATTGGACTTGATGATCTTGCAGGTTTTTTCCAACCTTAACGATTTTATGATTCAGCAGAAAAAGAAATTAAATAAAGCCTGAACAAGGCAGAATCAAAGGACAAAAATCTGCACTAAAATCCTGCTTTAAACAACTGCTTCTCCCCAAGTGAAAAGGGAAAGGCTTCTGTATCTTTATTTATGCAAATAAATGCCAATAATTCATCAGATTATTAATGGTACCTGCAAAACTTTAGCATTTGGCTGGAGGGGTTTAATGATCAGCTGCTTCCCTGAGGTGTAGAGAACTTTGTCAGAGTCAGGTGCCCAGGACACTGAGTACACTGGTGTTCCTGTGGGCATGGAAAACATGGAAAACATGGAAAACATTCCTGGGGCTTGGCTGAACAAATCCTGCAAGAATTCCTACAGCAAGGCACGTCATTTCCTGTCCTTTCTATACTTTAAAATTTATTTAATCTAACATACTTTAATAATAAAAGATATAATATCGATAATAAAATCCAATAATGTGTGGTAAATAAAACATATTTTTATATAATACATATTTATGGAAGGATACATAAAATATATGACATAATTCTTGCATAAAATAGATTGAATTTACATTAGATAAATATCTATGTAAATAATACTGTATTATATAAATGTACATTACATGTTTCTCAAACCCCACTATCTATTGCCATTTACCACGTTATCAATTTCTAAAACTTTTAAGTGTGCAGTTTTAAACAAGTCCAGAAAAGCAACAGGAAATAGCTGCATTTTGTATTTATATTCAGCTTTTATCCACTGATGCAATTTAAGCCACAACTGTCACTCCAGACATACAGAAAATCAAAATAACACTCACCAAGAGACAGCAGGAAATTATTCTTTTCACCCCAAATTGTGAGACTGAACACAAATGTGGGCAGAAAGTTCTGTATTACACCTAAATCACTCTTTTTAAGATATTTAGGCTCCACAATTAACACATATTTTTGTTTTGCTGCACATGCAAAACCCCCAACCATCCCATACACAAATAATTTACAAAATAAAATGACAATAAATAAAACCGGCCCAGAGACTTCACAGATTTTTTTCCCAATTAACTGAAATTTTTTTACACTGAAACTCCCAGAATTTTTCATCTGGAAAAAAGCTGACTGTTCCATTTTAAAATCACGTTCCAGTTTTCAAATTAGATTTTTTGAAAACAGAATAAAGCAAAAATTACGTGGAAAAACATCCAAGGAAAAAAAAAGAATTTCAAAAAGTCAGACTTGCCAACTATGCAAATATTTTCCACATTATTTGACAGGATTTGTCTCCTCTAAAGAAAAATCAAAGGATTTTGCTACTTGATTCCTTGAAATAAAACTGAGAAAGTTAAGTAAAAAGAATCTCCAAGCATTAAACTGAGCAACTGAATTAAAATTGTTCAAATAACCAATTTTTAATGTACCTTTATGGTAATAAAAAACCCCAAAAGGATTAAAAATGCTGTTACAAGACAAAATCCTCAATGACAATTTTGGCATTTTCTCTTTCAGAAAATGTCCCAGCAATGTTTTTGTATGGGAATATTTTGATAAGATTTAGATAATTAAGTGACCGAACTGCTACAACTGCCCTAAAATCGTATCTCCCCACTTCTCTCTGTGCAAAAAGCTGATTTTATTATGGTTAAACTCGATTTGAGCTCCCAAACATTCACCCTCTAAACTGAGACCTGGTGTCGTTGCTCCTGAAGATTTCTGTACTTCATATATTTTCTTTTAGGGCATTTTATTACTTAAAAATACAGAATTATGAAAGATTTTTTTAACTTGTCAACCATCAGAGCAGACAAGTCACAGAAACACAACATATATTAAATAAATGTGGCACTGGCTGTTTTCCTCCTGGCAGTTCCTGTTGAAAATGCCATAAATTCTGTCACCAGCTGGAGCAGAAATTCTAAATAAAACTCAATTTTTTTGTCCTGTTCTAATGCTGATTTAACAATCAGAAGACTTTTCTATTTAAACCAAATGTTTCCCTTTTTTATGATGGCTGAGTACTTAACCACAATTTCCAGGGCTTAACAGCAGGAGCTGAGTTAACTCATTTCCTTCTGCACTTAACAAGGACTGGGTTGGGAAAACACTGCCAACACCCTGGAAAAACTCTGAGGAACAGACACACTGCAGGGATAAACACTGCAGGAAGGAAAACTCTGGGACAAAAGCAGGCAGAAAGGCAGAAAATTGGCATTTGAGGGAGGAAGATCCAGCTTCTTATCCCACAACAGAGACTTTGGTAATTCCAAGAGTTTGTGTGGGATTTTGGACTGTCACAGGAGGAGAAACACTAATTCAGACAATTTTAGATCTTGTGAGGGTGTCTCCAAGAGAATATAGATATCAGGAATAAATTTTCCCTGGGAGGATGGGGAAGGCTGGGATGGAATTCCCAGAGAAGCTGTGGCTGCCCCTGGATCCCTGGCAGTGCCCAAGGTTGGGTTGGAGCAGCCTGGGATGGTGGAAGGTGTCCCTGCCATGGAAGGGGTGGAATGGGATGAGCTTTAAGGTCCTTCCAACCCAAACTGTTCCATGACTCCATGAAAATCTTGTGGGTTCCCGACACATTATCTGAGAGATCATGGAAAAAAAGTTTCCTCATCAAAATGGATCCGTGGACCGTGGAAGCCCAAATGTAACATTTCAGGGTAAGGACAAGGAGTACAAAAGGAAGTATTTTGAGGGAAACCAAGGAGGAATAAAGGCCAAGGATAGAACAGGCACGTGGATCATCATCCCAAAATACGAGCCTGAGAATTTATTTCTAATACAAAGAGTGGAATGAGGCAAAGGAATGTTGGCAATGGGGATCCTTTCAGTTCTCACGATGATAAAGGAAGGGAAAAATTGGTTGAACACAATGCACCTCCCTTAAACATCAGCATTCCTGAAGAATCCTGTCCTGATCCCAGCTATGGCAGTGCTTACAAAGGGGGCTGTGGGATTCTGACTCTGAATTTAAAGGGTTTCAGATGATTTTTTGTTGAAAACACAAATACAAGGTGACAGTTATTCCATGGGGACTCGGTGCTTTTGTACTGCACCAGAAACTTGCAGAGATGGGTGAAAATTCCTATTTCAAACTACAGCATATCATTTACTTCATAAGCTTTTTCAAACCTCAAGTAAGCACAGTTATACACAAAAAAATTGACAACATAAACTGAGAAATAGTAAAGTGTGCTTCAGTTTTAATTTTTTTTTAAATTCTAGTTCAGTTGGTTTATCTTTTTACCTAAAAACACTGCATGTGCATGTGAACTTCCTTAAAAGAACTGAAATACATTTTACATTCACTGCTGTGGTTAAAATGCCTTCCCCAGGTTGAAAGAATTCAGATCATTTATTTCAGAAAGAGATAAGGGTCTGACATTTAACCTAACCCCAGGTGCATGTGGTTTCTTCAAAAATGTCAGAAGGTCACATGGGCTCAATCTATGAAGTCTGAAAAACAAAATTTAGCTGAGGATCTTCACTGAAATGGCACCAAATCCTTAGGGTGGGACTGAGACTGTTGCCTAAAAATATTGCAATACTTCTAATTTGAAAAATGAAATTTTTTTTAAAAATCTTATTAAAATGCAACTGTAATTTACATTTAACTTTAATTGAGGCCTTACCCCCTTGAACAAACCATCAGTGCCATATTTAGGGTCTGTTATTTAAATACATTTCAGAATAACCCAAATGAATGAGTTCTGATGGAGCTTTGAGCAAACAAACTCACCTTGCTGAGCTAAAGTGGATCTCAGCATTCCACTTTTAGACCAGATTTTCACTTGGCCATCTTCCCCAACTGAAAACGAGCACAGAAATCAGCACATTCAATGCAATAACCAGTCTAACAAATGTATTTGTATTTACTCAGGAAAAACACTTGAGCTAAAATAAATCCACGTTTTCTTCCAGGTGAATTCCTTTTGTTTAGTCTTTCAAACATGCACTAGGAAGTATACGAAGGAAAAATATTTAAGGTGGTTCTTTTGTTATTATCAACAAATCTTCCTTTCCTGAAAATCCCTCAAGTCTTTTCTGAAGCTGCTCCTGGGAAGGAAAAGTCCATCACAATTTAAGTATACCAAATTCTGTATTTTTGATTCCTTCAATGGCCCAGAGGCTGCTTAAAGGAGTTTGAGGAGCCCCAGGGGAGTAGGAGCAGATTTTATGGATTGAACTGGAGGTTTCGCAGTTGATAAATGGTGAAAGGGAAGATAACTCTGTTTGGACAGCTTCAATTTCCTGACATAACTGTGTGTTACCCAATAACTCAGTTTATTTACTGAAGATTAAATTGTTAAACACTACCCAACACACTTAGGGCTCTATTAACAGCACAGATTTCCTGGTGTGGTGTCATTTTTAAAATGCTTTGGCCCTTCAATTTAGGCCAGATTCAATTAATGAGGAAAAAGGTACACCTAGAACTTAATGGAGTCTTCCATTCAAAGGTCATTTATTTACCACATATTTGCTTTTTATATCTGGCCAAGGTAGCTTTAAATGTTTAAAAAACGTAAAAAACCCCCGTCAAAATTAAAACTTATTTGTGTACATTTGGTGCTGTTGAAATACAGCCATAAATGTATTTTAAATGATGCAGTAGCAATGATTTATTTACTCCTCCTCCAAGTACAGTTGTGGTATAAGAGTTGTTGATCTTCTCAGAATAAACTGGAAGTGGTGATGAATTCCCACACTCCCAAAAAAAGTGTCAGTGTTATGCAGTCTCATAAAAAAAAAGGGATTCAAAAGACAATTTTGACTTTGTCTTTGGAGAAGTTCCTGAGGCAAAGCTGTCTTTAAAAAGAACAATATTTCTGTCCCTCTGGGATTTCAGAGGAACAGGCCAGACAGAGTTCCTTGAAGCAGCATTTCAGGGTCTGGAAATGAGCAGATCCAAAATTATTTTCAGTTCTTGTGGCCTGAGCTGGAATTTGTCCAGAGGAATCAGCTGTCCTCCATCAGCAGGAGGCTGACACCACCAGAAATCCTAGCAAGGAGTCCAGCACAGGGAATTTCATCAGTTTCCCTTAACACCAAGATAGAATTTTGGACAAAAAAAATGCCAAAAGCAACTAATTAGCAAAAGATTTAGGACAAAAAAGGGTGTAGGGATGAAAAAATTGTGGGCTCACTCTCCTAGCATCAATATAGACAGGTTGCAGGTGATAATTACTGATAATTAAGGAATAAAAGGACAGGAATATTCAAGATCAGTGAGGCCTCAGTAAACTTTGGCTAAAAAACGCCAAACGTGCAGGGATATAAATGTACCAACTTAGCAACTTCTCCTTGTAACAGACAGAAAAAAAAGAAATCAAATCTCTCCTTTCTGAAGTTCAGAACAGCCACAAAACCATCTAAGCACTCTGATATTAAAACATTTCCTTTCAAGTAGATTGGATGACATAAACTAAAAAAGAGAAATATTTTTACTACAACTTCTATTAATTAAAATAGGCAGCATTAAGTTACATAGCATTAATTAAATAGTGCAAAATGAACTCCTAGTAAACAAGGTGATAACAACTTCAGTGATAATTAAGACCAAAAATAATTAGCTTATTATTTTAGCTTTCAAAGCAGTTCATTAATATAGGAATGCTGACCTGTGACCAGGGCTGTTCCCTCATAATTCCACCTTCCTGCAAGGACAGCTCCACAATGTGCTTCCACACTTTTCTCCACTCTTCCTAACTTGGAAATCAAGTGGAACTTCCCTAAATTAAAGATACAGTGTGTAATTCATATAATTGTAGGTAATCAATTATATATTAAATCATTAATTGCATTACATTATTAATTACGTTATGTATTATTACAGCAGTGCTGTTACCTTCTGTTGAAAACACACCCACAAACCAAGAAACCAACAGTACAAAGAAAACATCCAACTGTTTTTCACAGCTAAAATCAGAACTATTCCTGCTTCCATGATGGAGCTGGGATGGAATTCCACAGCAGCCAACCCCAAAGTTTGTAATGATTTCAACAGAAGCATCAGGAAGTTTTTCTTCCCAAATAAGGGATGCTGCTTAAATCCAGGAAGATCAAATTTAAACTGGAGCAAAGAGCAGACAGTGGAGAGCTTGGAAAAATGAACAGTCCAGTTATTCAAAGTAACTACTTTAAAATCATATTTTAGTATTATTTGATCTAAGCTGCCAGACTGAACCACTACAAGCAAGTTCCTGAGTGACCTGAACGTTTGGCACAATCATCCAGCCAAGCCTCTGCCCATGCAAGATTTCCAAGGTAAAGATTTTTAACACTGATGAAAAAATGGTTTGATAAATCAGTTTATTTAACCAATAATTTAAAGTATCATGGAATCCCAGACTGGTTTGGGTTGAGAGGGACCTTAAATCCCATCTCATTCCAGCCCTGCCATGGACAGGACACCTTCCATAGAACAGGTTGCTCCAAGCCCCATCCAACACTTCCGGGGTGTTCATTTAATGCATTCCATTATTTGATAACCGTAAAAGAGAATTTATCTAACTAATGCATCACTTATTGTACAGAACACCTCTCAGGTCTGAGATTCTCCTGTTTCATGTGTAAGCCATTACTGGATCCAGAGGAATTCAACGCTTTTTTCTCCAAATCAATTGTCAAAAATGGCCTTTTCTGCTTTTACATTAAAAACATCTTTTATTTTCTGATCACCTTGTTCCATGCACAGTGTCTTCGTCCCATCTGTATCCAAGACCTTTTTCACTGGAGAATCCTTAAACCCCATGTCCCAGGACTAGGAATATTCCCATGCCATCACTTACAGGACTCAGCATGAAGTGGCTGAGCTGTTCAGAGCCATCACCTTTTTCAGGATATAAAGAATTCCGTGGGACTTTATCTATTGAAAAAACAGCATCCACTGACCTAATGAGAATCCCTGAATAGTTCTGTAAGCAATTCCTCAACACATAAGAGACAAATGGAATTCCAATGGAAGAACAGGCAACTGGGAATGCTTTGGTGAGGTCAAAATACCAAGAAAACAATGGGTCAGGTCAAAGTATGGGACAAAATCCTGTTATCCAAGGAAACATTTGACTCTTTTCCCAGTCTTTTGCATCCTCTCCCACTCCACAAGCTCCTACATCTTTCACAAGGCCCCTTCCAAAGAAGGAAACAGAGAAAATTGTAGCTGAGCAGGGAAGAACATGGTCATGTGTAAAAGCAGGATCACCTTTCCAGAATTCTCTGGAAAAAATGCAATCATCCCTTAAAACTGTATCATAATCCCTCAGCAGAACAGGGGAGATCAAGTTTTCATGGATATCACCTTTACTTCTGCAACTTCTTTGCTTTTCCAACACGGGAATTTACAATTGCTGACAGTCAAACGCTTTCTTTATTGCATTCCCACATGGAGGTTTCTCCATTTCCATGGATTTCTGTTCTTCAGCTTAACACTGAGGGAACAGAGACTTTCAAATTACAACTTACTACACAGAAAGGGAAAACTTTAGCCACGTGCCTGGAGTAGGTAGAAGTGATTCAATTTAACCTTACTTTACATCTCCCATCCTGGAAATACTGGTCCTTTATTTTTATTAAGTACTGAAGCCAGAACTGTCCTCAACCTGAAAATTACTCCCTAGTTTTGGAGGAATTTCCAGTGAGAGACTCCCAGCCTATCCAAACAGAGAATATAAAATAAGTGTGTTTTGTTCATTAACTTCCATGCACTCTTTATTAAATGCTGACCTAATATAAAATTATCAATAAAAATGAAAAAAATTCTAATAATTTATGATTTGTGCTTAATTTGAAGGTTAAAGCCAAACATATTCCTCATTTTTGTTAAAAAATAGCAACACGACCAATGTAAGTAGGAAGTAAAAGAACAATATCCCCCAAGAGATGCATTTCAGAAGAAAACCCAAGGGGATTAAATTTACATTTGCTCTGATTTCAAACATCTGCAGTTCAAGCAGGAATTATTGCAACCTTTTAAAGACATTATGCTCCTTTTCCATTGGGTTCAGGAATCCTTATCACAGAGAGGTACTGGCTGTTGCAGGAAAACTGCAGGAATAAGCTGGTGCAGGAAAACTCATGCAGGAAGAAAAACCTGGCTGTGTGCAAAATCATTTTGGGGAGAAAGGAAAAAAAACCCCACCCCAAGCAATCCTCAAAGCTTCTTGTTCCCCAAATAACATCTTGTATTTGAGTGACACGAGCACTAAAGGGTATGAAACAAGAAATATTTTAAACTGCTGTACCATCAGAACTTGTCAGAACAAAGCTCTCAGCCTGGGATTGCTTCTTCCCACCAATCCCTCTGGGAAACCAGTGCAGATCTATGGGATAAACATCATCTGGAAGCTTCACCACTCGAGTGGTCTCGCTGGTCACAGGGTTCCATTTCATAATCTGGTGGTCATCACTGCAGGAGTAGAGCTCGTCAGCTGTTGTCCATCCCACACAGCTCACCAATTCCTTATGTTTCATTCAATTAAGGAATATGAAAAGTTTAACTCTTAAAAATAAGCTGACAAAATATCCCATCTCAGCTATGCAAAACTGAAGGGACAATACAGGAAGATTATTTTAAGATTGCCTGGAATGTTTTATATTAAAAAAAACTCTTCTTTTTTTTTTTTTTTTTTGCTCTTATGTGCCAAGAAGAGCTGGTAAAAATTCAGCCAAATATAAAGCAAACTACCATGTAAAAATATAATTCTTATCACGACGTAAAGTTATCAAAACATGGCTAAAATGTCAGGCTAATGAAAGGTCTTAGTACAAAATACAAGTGCAAAACACCCAGCTATCATTCAAAGGTGTTGGTTTATTAACACCACATCATATATAAGTGTTCAATATCTCTTAAAACATTGTCCTTAAAGGCTGCACTCAACGACAAGGGGAACAAAGGAACAACAGGGAAATAAGACATCTGCAATTTACCAGTATTTTACTGTAATTGCAACAATAAAAAATACTTTCTGGAAGAGCCTGAACATGGTGTTCTAAGTTTTTTTCTGTGACAAAGGATATGTTTTGGCTCCTTTAAAAGGGAAGTCTTCAGTCTCATCTCAGTTGTTCAGAGCATTAAAACCATGTGTTACGACTGTAATAAAAGAAAAATACATATATAAGTATGTATAATTAGCATAATATATATGCACACATAGGCAGCCAAAATTAAAAAGGAAGACAATACCACTAAAATAAAAAGTTCTGAAGTAATAGTACATCAGTACTGGGGAAAAATAAGCACCAAGAAAGACTTGAGTTTAAAAGCAAATCTGTTTTCCCATCATCCAACTGAATATGGACAACTTAAAGAAAAAATGATGCTGGGAACAGAGAATCCTTGATTTATTAAGGCTGGAAAAGACCTTTAAGATCAAGTATGAAACATCAGAGGTTGGAGCACTGGAGCTCCCTTGTGCTGACACAGCCAGGAAGGGAAAACCTGCTATTTTCTTCTCAAAGCCCAGAACTCTATTATCATTTTTAATGCATTTTAATTGCTCTGCATGTGCCGCTAAAAGGCTGAACGGCCACCCCGGGCCCATCCACAGGTACATCCATCACTACCAGCCCACGTATTCCCTACATCCAACTCCCAAGGAATCCAGCAGCGGCTCCGCTGGAGTTTTAGGAGAGATGCGGCAATAACCAGGAATTATCCCGGCTCGGAGAAGCCAAAGCGCCTCACGCCTCCTCCCTTTCCCATCCGGAGCTGCTGGTCAGGGGATGAGGATCAGGGACGGCGGAGGAGATGGAGCAGGAGCGGGGTGTGGAGAGCAGGGAATGCCAAGAGCGGGATGGGGGAAGCGCAGGGAAGGAAAGCCAGAGGGAAGGATGAGGGAGCACCGGGAAGGAAAACTAGCGGGCGGGACAGAGAAGCAGGAGGGCGGGATGGGGACAGCGCAGGGAAGGGAAAAACAGCGGCAGGATGGGGGCACCGGGAAGGAACGCCACAGCAGGATGGGGGGAATGCCGAGAAGGAAAAGCAGCCGGCGGGTCGGGGGCACGGAGAAGGAGACACCAAACCCTCTCGGGGCAGCCGCGGTCCCCACCGCCCGCTCTCCGGCCGTGACAACACCCGCTTTTCCCTCCGTTTCCAGCTTTCCAAGAAGCAGATTATCCACCCCCCCCCTCAGGGCCGCCAGCAGCTGGGGGTCAGCAGCTCCCCCGCTCGGATCTCAGCTGTGCCCCGGAGCTCTCCCTCCCCGCCATCCGTCCGTCCCACGCCCAGCCGGGGGTCACGGCTCCCGACCCTCTCGCCCACCGCGGCGGTGACTCACTCAGCCGAGGGGAGGGGGACGGCGGCCGCCGCCTCCCCAGCGCGCCTTTACCTGCGCGGGCAGCGAGAGGCAGCGCGCAGAGCGGCGGCCAGAGCCCGCTCCCGGCGGATGCCGCTGCCAGCAGATCCCGGGACGATCCCGCCTGCCGCTCCCGGCGGATCCCGGGATGATCCCACCTCCCTCTCCCGCTCCCGTCGCCTCCGGAGCGGCGGGAGCCGCTCCCCCCGCCGCCAAGCGCCGCCGTCTCTATGGCGACTTCTCGCGAGACTGCATCCTCCCCGTCCTCCTCCGCCACCTCACGGGTCCCCCCCGCCCCCCCCAAGGTGCCACGGCGCCGCCCGTTAATTAATTAAACCCGCTTCAAAATCGCCGCGCTGTCACGATTTTTATTTTTTTTTCCGCTTCTAAAATTTTTTTTTATAATTTTTTTTTTATTATTTTTAAACTGGCGCGCGCCGCCCAGCAACCAAGCGCCGCCCACTGACCTACTTCTAAAATTAAAATTAAACCCTTTCTCCGCCGGCACGGCCGCGGGGCAGTGCCACCGTGTCGCCCTCAGCCCCTAACATCTCCCCTCCCTCCGTCTCTCCCCACAAAAAGCCGCTCCCGGCGGATTTCTGGGCGCTTTCCCCTCCCGGCCGTAACGAACACAAGATGGCGGGCGCGGGCGGCGGTGCCGTTCAAACCCGCGGGCCCGGCCCCTCCCGTCCCAGCCTGCCCCGCGCTTTTCTAACGAATTTCGGTTCGAGTTCGCTGTTTCGGCGCCATTTTCGAGTGTGGAAGCGGCCGAGCTTCTACAGCAGCTGGAGCCGCCCGCGCTGCCGCCGCCTCGCCGGGGCAGGGAGCCGCCGGGACGAGCAGGTACGAGCCCGGCGGGAGAAAGCGATGGTGGCTCGCCTCCGGGCGGTGGGGTTGGGGGGGCTTCGCCGCGGAGGAGGTGCCCTCAGGGGGCTGCCCCGGGCAGGGGGTGCTGAGGGGGTGGTGCTGATGGGGAGAAAAGAGATGCTGGGAGTGTTGAGGGGGAGAAAAGGACTTTTGAGGGGAAGGTGCTACTGGGGAGACAGAGGGTGTTGAAGGGAAGGTGCCGAGGGGAAAGGCTGGAGGTGTTGAGGGAAGACAGAGGGTGCTGAGAGGGGAGACAGGGGGTGCTGAGGAGGAAGGCGAAGGTTGCTGAGGGGATGGCGGGTTCTGCCCCGCGCCTTCTTTTCCCATTTCCCTCCTCGCCCGGAGGGAGCAAAAGCGGCGGCAGCGCCTCTGCTCGGGCCGGGCTGCCCCGCTGAGAGTCCCTCCGAGGGCTCCAGGCACGGCGGGTCCGTCCCGGCTGCTGTCGGCACAGGGTTTGAGGAGGGGGTCACAGAGGGGCTGTGCAGCCCAAAGTTCCCGCTGTGTCCTTAGGGACCCTCGGGGACCGCGGCTAGGAGATCCGCGGGGGACGGGGAAGTTCAGGGACGCGTTTGGGTAGACGAGAGACCCGATTTTAATCTGCTTAGAGCAGGGACCTTTCTAGCCCCGGCTCTGCGTGCTGCTTTGACGCTTGAAGGATGGGAGAAAAATGCCAAGAAAGCCCTTAACGATTGGCCATTCACTTAAAAGAGCTGGACTCGATGGTCCCTTCCAACTCGGAATATTCTGGGATTCTGTGACTTGGAAAGAGCGTGACAAGGGTGCAGTCGGGCTCCTTAGGCTTTAAAAAAGCCCCAGATTTGTCACTGACAGGGCTCGTCGCTATCAGATTTAAGCGGCTGTTAGTAAGGAAGCTTTTCTATCGGTCTCTGGCTCTTTTTTCGCCATCCCCGTAAGGAAAACGGCGCTTGGCAGGAGAGATGCTTGCACCAAACACCTTCGAGCTGGCTCGGGGGAGGGGCTGGGCACGAATTTGTTAAATTTGTTAGCGACTATGTGGCAACTGATTTATCCCGCTATGAAAGCTGAGGTCAAGTAGTTCGGCTTGTTCATTCTGGTGAAGTATCCGAGGGGGGGAAGGGTTGGGAAGGTAAATAGGTCTATATTGCACAATTCTGTTGGAGTGGAGCAGTTTGGAAAAAAAAATAATAAATAAATGTGCTTTGAGAGGCTGTAATTGTCTGAGACAGCCATTGCGGAACACTTCTGAACGGGGGCATAGACTCAAATGGCCTGAAAATGAGTTCTGTGTCTCATTTCCCCCCTCCCCCATTGTCCCAAATGAAGGACTCTCATGAGAGTGTGGGTTGGGGGTAGGTCTGAAAACGTCAAATGATTGGCACCAATTGTAAGATGACTTTCTAACCACGTCAGTTTTTTATCTTGTGAGAAGTAAACTTTCTCATGTCTGTTTTTCTGGGAACTCACTTCGCCACTTGCTGCGATTTCAACTCTTTGGGGAGAGTTTCGCTCCTCACTCGTCTTTTCTTCTCATCGGGTGCTTTCTCTCCACCCGTTTGGGGAGCTGTGCTGAAGTGCTAGCTGATGGCATTTGTAATGCTCGTCCTTGCTCAGATCACTTTAACATCCCAGCTAGATGAAGGTATTTCGTTTTGCTTTCTCTGTGAAATGCTGAATGCTGGCAGGAGGGGTTGTGTTGTATTTTGTGAGCAGAGTGTGTTGATTTAAATTATTTAAGAGTCAAGTCTTTGCTATAATCACGCAGGTCTTTTGTCTCTCTTATCTGCTTATCAATCTCTGTATATACATACAAATATTTAGCACGGATTATTGACAGTAAAATGAGTGTCGGGTCGGAAATACAACGAGCTCTTCCAGGAGAGTAGAGACATGTGGCTCCTCGGTTTGTTATCCAATGTGTCTTTAACTCTTTTGCCCCCAGCACCACGGTGGCTTTCAGTGAGCAAAGTCACTGCCCTGAACGTGTCCACACGAGTTGGCAGCAGGTAGATCCATGCTGTTAAAACAGGTTAGGCTCAGGCCCTCGTTTTGGGGAGTGATGTATCTTAAAATATATCATGATGAAGCTAACCTCGATATTTTGTTCCAAATTTGGATTTTTGTCTTCTAAAAACCTCCAGTCTTAAGTTTCTAAATGAGTCAAACATCTGGGCAGAGGTGTAGGTAAATTCCTTGGGGGGTTGTAGCTCAGTGCTGAGATCACGGGGTTTTCTTGTTTGTGTTAGCAAAGGAGATAGAGCCCTTCAGTAGTTTGATTGCTTGGAATGGAAGGGGAGCAGCCAACAGGGACCGTGCCAGGCAAGAGCACCAAAACCTCCACTGCAGCCCATCGAAAGGGCAGGGAGCCCTTGGAGGAATCCTCCAGTGACATGGAAGTGGAAAATGAAGGCACCAGGGAGCCGGGCAAAGAACCTCCCCAAGGTAGGTCTGCTCTGGCTGTGTGGTGCTGATTGAGCCTCCTTAGCAGCAACTTGAATTTTCCAACTCTTCCAGATGGGATTTGCTCCTTTCCCTTTTACAGTGTACTGCTGAAACCCCTGGCAAATTTAAATTGCTTTTTAAATGGTCCAAAGAGCTTGCAGAGCGTTACAGGGTTTGGCCCAGTACAAGTGCAAAAGCAATTTGTAGACCTTCTCCTATTAAAGCCTATTTCGGAGCCCTGATCTGGAACATTGTACTTAAGATCGTGGTACAACAGCAGGATTTTTCAAATTTATAGGCAGCCAGTGGTATGGGATTTCTTGGAATGGAATAAATGTCAAGTTTATTTACTTAACTCTTAAAATGATTTGACTTTCTTTTTCATGAAGCAGTGTATTTTCTTGAGTTCCTTCAGTTGAGCTTTCGCAGAAAAAACTCTGAAAAACCAGCAGCTGTGTGACTTTTTAGGGAGCCAGATGTGCAGTTCTTAAAGGCAGGTATTTGACAAATAGATGAATACATTGAAATAGGTGGCAGAAACTGCTGCCTGTTGGTAGAAGGAATTGCTGGTGCCTGGGGAAAAGCTGCTCTGCTGATATCCAGGGGGCCAGTTTGTTTTCGTAACAAACTTCCTGTCTTTGCAGAGCAGCCGTGCTGTCATTGCAGCTTTCAGAGCCTCGTGCAGAGATCCCCAAATCTTGCACAGTGACTCTGGAGCACGCCTGAAATGTGGCTTTGCACTTATTAATTACAAAGGCTTTGCCTGCTTCAGATTTGCAGATTTATTGTGATGGTTGGAGCTGTTGGAATTGCAGGGGGCCTGTTAAAGTGTGTTGGAATAAGAATTACATAATGAAAGAACAAACCCAGCGATGGGATATCTTAAGTAGCTCTTAAAAAACATTTTGTTTGTGGAAAGAATTTTAATTCCACTCAGCTCATGCTAATAATTACAGGCCAAAATGTAGCTTTGATTCAGACAGAAGTGATGTTTGCTTTTTCGGTTGAACATTTTAAAAGGTGTCAAATCATCGAGAGCTTACAGTTTTTTGTTTTTTTTTTTTATCTTTCTGTTTATTTGGATGGGTTTTAGCAGCCTCAGATGAGGTGGTGGATAATCGAAGTTTAGAAGAGATTTTGGGTAGCATCCCTCCTCCCCCACTGCCAGCAATGACCAGTGAACCTGGTGCTCCTCGGCTCATGATCACTCACATTGTAAACCAGAACTTCAAATCCTATGCAGGGGAGCAAACTCTGGGACCTTTTCACAAGGTATCTTTCTTTTACCTCAAGTAGTTTTGAACTGAAGGTAAGGCTTCACTGGGTGCTATTATTCCTTCCTGCATTTTCATCTAAGCTGACCTCAAAATAACTGAAAAAATATTTAAGGTTTAGAAATATTTTGATAGTAATATTCTAAATTAAGTAGAGAAAACAGTTAAGTGCAACTTTACAATGCTGTGCAATTTTAATGTGTCAGCACAGCTTAGAAAAGCTCACTTTTCTCTTGATTTCGTTTGCTGGAGAACTTTTAGGGCTGTGTTTGAAGAAAGAGAATATTTTTTAGTGCCCACAAGAGACTTACGTGGCTGAGCATGAAACTTTGCTTGTGAAGCCTGCGAAGTGCAGGGCTTTGGGTTAACCCAGTTCAGCTGGGAAAGCTGAGCTGAGGTGTGGGGCTTTTATTCACTTTTACCTTTGGCTACAAAAGCTGAGCTCTCAAACACTTGCATGCACGAGGAATAATTGTGTTTTAAATGGGTGATGGACACTGAGCAGGATTTATTTCCCTTTGAATATCACTTTTTTCCCCTTCTCTGTGCAGCGTTTTTCATGCATTATCGGGCCAAATGGCAGTGGCAAATCCAATATCATTGATTCCCTGCTTTTTGTATTTGGCTATCGAGCCCAAAAAATCAGATCCAAAAAACTCTCGGTGCTGATCCATAATTCTGATGAGCACAAGGACATCCAGAGCTGTTCTGTGGAAGTTCACTTCCAAAAGATCACTGACAAGGTATGTATGATTCCAGGCACAACAGGGGAGCCTGGGTTTTTCCTTTAAGGAGCTGAAAAACTTTTAATATTTGCTTATTTTAGTTGGAGCTGGGGAAAACTTCATAACATGATTCGTTTACCTTTGGGATATAAACCATCAGTGCTAATTAACTTTAAAAAATCCTCTGTTGAGTAGTGCAGCTCTTAAAATATTAGTAAGGATTCTTTTTTTATTTGCTGCAAGACTAATATGTGGTATATGTCTGTTTTAAAACAGTTTAGAAATTTCTAATAATCATTTTAAGAAGAAGTCGTTTTAGATTTGTAATCTCATTTACCTCAAGTACATAAAACTTATTTCTGCAATTAAAAGAATGAAATAAAAATTTATAAGTCTATGTTTGGACATGTTAGATATTCTTAAATGTATAACACAAATGTGTATTAAGAAATAAAACCTATTTAAGCACAACTTTTCAAACCAACTAGAAATTATTTTAGGTTATCTAAATTTAGAAAAATATATAATTAATCTGAAACTTATTTACACTTTATGTACTGTAAACATGCCTGCAATTTTATAACAGATTTTTCAGCAAAAATTCTGGACCCTACATTTTACCACTACATTTTTTTGAAGCTGATATTTTGTTTGAATGAAATAAAAAGTGTTGGCAAATTAAAAAAAAAAATTATTTTGCTTGCTGCTTTGTATATTGATAAAAACCTTAGCATTTTTTTGTTGATTTATTGCAATTGTGGTACAAAGAATTTATTTCTCTTAATTTAAATTTCTTTTTTGTGCACACATCCAAACTTTTAAATTTAGGGTCAACCAAAAAAGTGGGAAGTGTACACTGAAATTTCAAAAATGGTGGTAATAAAGTGGCAGCATTTCTAGCCTTTTTCAGGAACTGTTTGAAAAGACATTTATATTTTTTCTTTTTATATTTATAATAGTCAGGTTCAAAAATTCATCTCTTTAATTTAAAAAAAATTTTTTTTTTTACTTTGTGTTAACATCCAGAAGCTGAGTTTGATTTAAAACCCCTCTGTATGTACCAGAGAGGAATTTGAGAGCTTTTGGGGGTTAATCTGGGCAAGTTTTAACTTCTTAAAGCCTGGCACCAGCTTTATTTTGGCTGCCTGTCTGGAGGTAAATGGAAGCTCTCTTTTGAAGCTGCTGATGTCACATTTGTCACATCTTTAATGTTTGGCTTTTTTATCTTGTGCAGTTTCTCTTTGGAGCTGCTGAGCTGAAAGCAGCTCTGGAGAAGACGAGCTGCAGATGCAGAGAGCTCTGCAGTCCCTCAGGGCTTCCCAGAGTCACAGCCCCAGGCTGGGGGACAGCACAGCCCCTGGAACCTTTGGCATTTCAGAGGGAATACATGCAGCATTTTCAAAGCAGTAGCTGATATCCGAGGTGGGAAAGGCATCAGATGAAGGCAATTCAGTTGAATCAATTCAGGGTATTTTTTGTCCACTTCTCAAAGGATTTTTGTTTTGTTTTTCTCTTTCTTTTGAGAGATGCAGCTCCCACTTCTACAATTCAGAATCCATGATAAAACCAGATCATGATAAAACTTACCTACTTAATTGTGAAATAGGAGGTAAATACACAGCTACAGTAATTGTTTCTCTGGCTTTGTGTTTCCTGAAAGCAGGAAGGAGATGATTACGAAGTCATTCCTGACAGCAAATTCTGTGTCTCTAGAACTGCCTATAGAGACAATTCTTCCAACTACTACATCAATGGCAAGAAAAAGACATTCAGAGATGTTGGGATGCTTCTCCGAAGCCATGGAATCGATCTGGATCATAACAGGTTCTTAATTTTACAGGTTGGTGTGTGAATAAAACCGATTTGAAAGTTGTATTTCCAGTTAAAACTCTAAAAAATGCAGGTTTGACATCTTGCCTTGGAGGCCTTGAAGTGCTGTAGCAGCACATCATGGTTTGCATGCTCTGCTCAAGGTGCGAATCATTATTTGCTGCTGTAGAAATTGAAGGCAGAGAAGCAGTTGGGGACCCTGATGTCCCTTTTTCCATGAGGGAATTGTGTTCCTGGCTGGAGGAGTTGTGCTCGTTCCGCCCTAGCAGCACGTAAATATTGGCGTGTAAAATAAACCTTCAACCCCAATATTATTGTGCTGCTTCAGCGTGGCAGAGACTCAGCAGCTGGGGTGTACTTTTACCTAAACAGCATCAATATGAGTTTAAATTTTAATTGTTTCATTCTCTCATCTACTGTTGTCTGCAGCTCTCCTATGACATGGTTTTACTGAGAAGGGAGTGTGGAAAAATGAACTGTGCATAAAACAAGTGCAAGAAAAATCGCCTGAATTGTGTTTGTTGTTTACACTTGTTTAACAGCTCCAGAAACAGCAGGTTTATAACCAATTCAGCCTCTGCTTTTAACAGCTGCAGTTCACAACCCATACTGTAAAAATAATCACAATTTGTCAATATAATATCATTTATATTCATGTTTGACCTTCAAATTCTGATGCTTACTTGCTTCTCTTTGCTGTTTTAAAGACAGACTGAAGGGGAAAACATTTATTTTTTTCTAGCTTTTAAATAATGAGAATTTTGCTACATGCCAATTGAAATGTAAATTGATTTACAAGTATTTAAATATTAATTCCATTAAATAACTATTTCAGCCATTACCTGTAATTCCTAACATGTCCCAAATCTACTCTGGAGAATCATAGCCTAGAAATCAGTAATCAGTGGGAGCTTCCCAAGGCCTGAAATGTTTTAATAGAGTTTATTTTAGGTCTGTTTCTGTCAAAGGAGCTTCCAGTTCCCCTCTGAAAAGACCCAAAATATATATAAAAACGTGTAGCTGGGTGACTGTGCTTGCTTCACTTCCTCCAGGCTTTCTGTGCAGTCCTTTTTTACAGCTACACCCACAAAAAGAGGATATCTCTGTTTGCAGGTCTCCATGCCAATTAATGATTTCCTCCCAACACTTTATTCCTGTATTTTCTGGTTCAAGATGGAGCGAGAAGCACCTCCAAGAAAACAACTTGGAGTAAATACACCCTTTTTTCCATACAGTTGTTCTCAAATCTCATTTTGCCAAAGTTTCCAGAAGGAAGAAATGTAAAGTGAAAGATGAAGCAGGGTGGAAATGCTGGGGCAGAGATACCCAAAGCTCAGTGTTAGAGAACACTGGGAGCAGGGGAAGGGAATATTTGGAATTATTTATTAATTGATTTTGTATTTTTTGCCCTCAAATGAGATTTGTTTTTTTCTCCCACAAATTGTTTCAATGAGGAGAGCACCCCTTTTTTCCTAAAAGCTGCAGTTTCAGGCTTTCCACCCTACAAAGGGAAATAAGGGGAAGTAGAGCAAATATTAAGGCACAAACCAGTGTTTTCCCACCATAATTTTTTTCTTTCATCCCACCAGGCTTTGTCTCAGAAACTACACTGGGATTTTCTGGGTTTTTTAGCCCTTCTGACTGAGGGCAGGGCCTTTCTCTTTGCCTTTTTAAAGTGAAATCCACTGACCTGACAGTCCAAAGCTGAGTATTTCCACTTGGGAAATGCAGCAATATTTTCCACAGAATGACAGCAGAACTTCAACCCCCAAATCCTAAAATTTATAGCTAGAAGCAAATAAGACCATCTAAGGCTGTGGATTGTTATCACAAGGATTGCCTTTTTTTCTCCCTAATGCTTTGCAAATTATTTAAAATTGAAGGGATAAATAACAGATTTATTTGGCTTTTACTCTTTTTTTTCTAATAGCAAAACTAAGAGTTTAATTAAGCTAAGTTTAACCAAGTATTTCTCATTCAAAATAAGTTGTCTCTGATTTTTCACTGTATCAATAGGGTGTGGTTGAAATATTTCATTTTGGATAAAAATATTAATTAAGGATTATCAAATGCTGGTTTGGGTGGGTGATGGAACATTCACTGTTAGTACTAAAGAAAATGTTGTAGGGGAACATGTCCTACATGTAGTAACAACACCTTTAGAGCTTTGATTTTATCTTGCTAACATAACTACCATTACTCAATGGAAAATATTTGCTTTTTAGAAGACTGCTTAAGGTTTTTTTGCTTTCTTTTTCCCCCTTTCACCCCCTATTTTGCAATGTTTTTCTGCTGATTTTGGTGCTTTTTTAGGGTAAAAATTGAGAGCTGAGTTTTGACTGAGGTATTTCTGCTGATGCCAAACTGAAAATATTAAAATCAAACTGCTGCTGACTTCTGTGAATACCATTACAAAAGAACACCTGTGGAAAAACAGAAAATGTGAGAGTAATTGAGTAGTTCTAGAAAAATTACAAATTCTGTGCCTGGACTTGCAAATTGAAATAAATCTGGTTTCAGAATTCTTCTGGATCCCATGGGATGTTGCCAGCACAGAACAGGAGTTTGTCACTTCTGTGATCCTTAACTCCCAACACTCCATACTGCACATTTTTAGTAAATTGCCCTGTACTTTCAGTACTTCAGGAATAGACAATTATTTTGCATTACTATAATAATTAATATTTTAAATTATTATAAATATGATGCATTTTTAATGAGCTTGCCTGAACCTGAAACTGCAACAGGAAAAAGTGCATCTTGTCACTTAAAAAAGAGTGTTTGGTGGAAAATCTGGCACCTTGCTGCTGCTTTTCTGTCTTCCACACCTACTGCTCCCATTCCAGGAACTTGTAGAGGTGTAAAGAACAACAAATAAAATTATTTAGCTTTCACTGAAAGCCTTGGAACCCTGCTCTGCCCAGGCTGACAAACTCAGAGTAAGTATTTGTGCTATTCTCTGTAGTGACTCCTGTGAAAGGTTAAAAAACCTCAGCCTCTTCCTCCTGCCTGGTTTCCTCTTAGGAATGATGAAAGAAATGGGAGCATTTGAAGGAATGTCAGGTTTGGAAGTGCAGGGGGGGAATATTTGGGAGCAGAGGCTATGGCCACCTCTGGGATGGGCAAGGTAAGAGAAGCAGAGTCACCAGAAAGGGTGGGAAAGCAAAGTGGAGCTCCCCAGGTAACCCCCAGCCAGCCCCTTTGCCTGTAAATATTGCAGAATTAATTCTGTATTCACAGCAGCAAACTTCTGAGTTGATTTTAATTTATTTCAGAATCTTACAAACAAATTGAAACTGCTTTAAGTCAATTTTGTACTAATTACCGTGGTATTTCACTTGTATATGTTTGATAGACTTAATTAAAATACTCTCCTGTAATCATAAGCAGGTATAAACAACTGCAGGGATTTTAGCTGGGTGTATTTTGTAACTGATTGGAGTTCAGTCTTATCCTGTGGCAAGATGAGGTTGCCAGAAAGGAAATTCTGTCAGGTTTTTCACCTGCTCGTGTGTGGAAACAACGTGGGAGTCACTTCCAGGGGAGTGGGGGGGAAATCAGGGAGAGATTTTCTTCCCCTTTGAGATAAACGAGAAATTCCCAATTGTTGGGGTCTGTGCTCCTGATGGGACATGGGAGCTGAGGCTATAAATGGGATTATAAATGGGATTATTAAAAAACTGCTGCCAGCATTGGAGGTGAAGAGAGGGTTCCTGTAGGAAATGCTGCAGAAAACCATGGAAAAATGGGAAGAGAAAATGAGTGGTAATTGAATAGTTTCTTTAGAAAACACCAATGGCAAATCAAACATTGCAGGTTGGGTTTGCTAATTCCTGATTTAAATTCCAAAGTGACTCTAGATTTGCACTCACTCTGTGCTCTTATATTAAACACAGCAATGTTCTTAAAACTTCTAAAATTATTTCCAGAATGCAGAATTGTAATTTTGTGCAAACAGCTGAATGTTGTATAAGGGCTCATTCTGAGTTTTTCCTCATCTCTGGGCAGTGGTGACATTGTAGATTTTTATATGTACATTTATTTTTTATTTGACTTTATTTCCTACTGAGCTTTCCTGGGAAGGCAGAGCATGAAGTTGAGTTTTTGGTGCTTTTTCCCCTCCTGTGTATTCACTGTGATAAAATTGAAGGGTAAAAATGCGATAGGACTGCAAGTGTTAAATAATAGCAACAATATCATGGAATAACAGGAAAAAAAATCCCAAAACTATCTGTTGTAGCCTACAAGAGCTGTATTACAGCAGGAGAATAATGAGGTTATGGGAATGTTGGCTCTCTCCATACATAGCTTCCAAAATCTACGGATGCAGAATTGGAATTCATGGGCAGAGCTTTGTGACATGGGAGTATGGGTCAAAATAAATTGAAGATACAGAAATTCAGGACTTATTTTTGCCATTCCTTACTGTACTCCTGCTTAAAAAGTGAGAGCTACCCTTGTGGTAAAGTGGGGAAAAAGCCCCAAAGCCAAGTGTGAGCACATAAAAGAAAAATTTAAAAATTGAGATATGGGAGAGAGGGTGAAAACAGAGGAAGCTGCAGGCAGGGAAAGGGAGACACTTGTCTCATTTTGCTGCCTAAAGGCTTTCTTAAGAGCAAAATGCCCTTTTGGTGCCTTGTTATCAAGTAATTGATGGCACAAAACGGCCAGGAAATAAAAATTTAGTGAGAAAACAAAATTACACAACATCCAGGCTACTTTTTCTCTAAATTTTACTGCCCCTTGACTTTTGCAGCAGTTCCAAGCTGTGTCATACAGGTGGAACTGGAGCTGAGTGAGCAAAAAGCTGAACCTCAGGTGTAGTAACTTCATAGTAGTGCTGCTTCTACTCTGTGTGCAGGAGTTGGGGTAAAGAACTAAAGGAAAAACAGGAATTAGTACTGGATTTTCTCTTTTAAGTCTTTAGAAAAACAGGTTTATAATAAACATTCCAGCTGTTTTAATGTGGTTTTCCTTCAAGCAAACCCAGTGTCCTTGTGTCATTCTGGCTTTGCTCCTCGTGATGCTGAGGAGTTTTCAGCTCCTGTAGAAGCTCTTGCAAAATCTGTTCATGCTCCTTCAGTGTTTGAGATAATTGAAATGTTGCTGTGCTCTGGAAAACAGATTAAAATATAACATGGCCTTTATTGTATTAAGAGAAGTTTGCCCTGTGCTGGGTCACTTATGTCTCATATTCCATGTTAAAAATTAAGAAAATAATTGAAATTGGGTTGTAATTTGCATTGATTAAGATGGGTTTTTGTCATTTGGACAAAAAAATAGCAGGTTTTGGCTTTGGCTGCTCTAATCCTCCTCAAAAGTGTGAGTTAAGGTGGCTTTTAGAACTACAAACACTGCTTACATTTAATTTGTAGTACTGCATTTGTAGTACTATTTAATCACAAATATCCCTGCATCTTGTGATGCTTCATAAATTAAATGATATCCTGATCACTGCATTCAGATATCAATTCCGTTTCATTTATGTAATGCCATAAAGTTGCAAACTAATTTATGTAATCACTCTAGTAAGCAAATGTACCTATTGAAGTAAAATTACTGGAATTGAGCTGTAAAAGGTGGTATGATTGGATTACAGTAAAGTTTGCTGAGGCTCAAAGATTTTGGTCTCAATAAGAAAACTTCATTTATGGGGGTTTAAAAAGCCTGAAAACTTTGTATATTATAAAAATATGGTGCTACTACAGTGAAACTACTAAAATATTGTTCTGAATTTTAAAAAATTGTCTTAAAAATACCAAATATTCTTAAAATTACTAAGTATCATAGTGACAGTTGTAATACATGAAATTTTTTGGTGGTTTAATGGGATTTTGAAACAAAATTACCTGGTTTGACTGGTCCCCAGCCCAGGGAAGGTTTTTCTTATCTATAATTTTGCATTTTCTACAGTCTTTTCTCTAAAGCCGTTTCTCCTGAGCACAACTGTGATTTTCACTTCAGTCAGATGTCACATTACTCCATGTTTGAGTAGTGGTGGAGAGCTCCCCTAAAAAAAACCCTCCAAAACCTAAACCACCACGATTGCACCACAAAATTCCCCTCAGAAACCACCCCAACTCCCCATAGCTCCTCCCCAGAGCACGGTGCATTCCCAGCTCCTGCCTTCCAAGCTGTCCCAAGGTTCTCAGCACTTGATTTTAAAGCTGAGCTTAAGACAGCAGCAATTAAGCGACGATCCAAAATCCTGGGAAGCTGTTTTTATGTCCTTGGTGCCATATTTATTCTGTGGGACATTAACAAAGAGCTCTGGGAATGCTGTAGTGACAGTTTAGACAAAACTCAGGGTGTTCGAGGTGCTGCCTTCCCAAAGCTTTTCCCAAATATTCAGGGTGAAAAGAGAAGGCAATAATCAATAAAAGCAACCATCTTCCTAGGTTCTCCAGAAACAGCTCATCCTGCCTGAGGGCAGGGATGGATGGGATTTTGGGAAGCAATTCTTGGCTGTGAGGGTGGGGAGGGGCTGGGATGGAATTCCCAGAGAAGCTGTGGCTGCCCCATCCTGGGAAGTGTCCAAGGCCAGGCTGGATGGAGCTTGGAGCACCCGGGGACAGTGCAAGGTCCCCTTTAAGGTCCCTTGCAACCCAAAATATGTTGTTTGCTCTTCATGAAGAGTTCTCAGGTTGCTCTCAGTAATTTTTCAATGCCAGAGGCTTTTTGCTATCCCTGCCTCTTTCACACCAGAATTTTGGGATGGAATATGGTGGCTGTATCCTGAAACTCCCTCATTCCTGTTAAGCACTGTGTGCAGGGCACAAATGCCCCACACCCCCAGTTACACCACTGGAGGCTGGACCATGTCCCTGCTGGGATTAGCACTTCATGCCATTCACACACCATAGCTCTGGAAAACAAGACCCACTCCCACAGGGCAAGGAAGGTTCTGGAACACAGTGCAATAAGTGGGAGTTACCTCTATAAGATCTTGTTTCTAGACCAGTGTAAGAGTTGCAGAAAAAGTCTCATGAGTAGGTCAGACCTTCTCTTTATCCAAGCAGTTTGATAACCTTGTTTAAAATTCCAATCCTTATGTGTCAGGAAATACTGGATAAACTCAGGTTAGAGCTGTTCTAAGCTGATCAGCTGTGTTTTTCTGCTTTTAGAGAACAGGGATTGTGGGCAAATTCAGAATTTTAGACCAGTGATGGAACCTGCTGCTGGTGTTGCCAGTCCTGAAACTGCTTTTAAAGCTTTTCCTCTTTACTTAGGTACAATAGAAATTTAAATTCTTAAATTGAGGAAGTATCTTAAATATCCCAGCTGTGAATTATTCAGCTGTGCAAAGTTGAACAGGTTCCAAATTGCTGGAATTTATTCCTCATGCTTTTCACCAGAGGAGCCACTTTCAGCTGAGAAGGGCTCTTCCCTTATTTTACAGCCTGGTGTCAAACCAGGTTTGTCCTGATTTGCCCCAGGGCTCAGCTGATTGCTTGGAAATGTTTCCTCAGATGGTTGTGTTGTAGGATTCCCAGTGCTTGTTCCCACTACCCTGAGGAATTCTGTGGGAACTGGTACGGGGATGTGTGTGCATGGTACACCTCTAACTGTGCTGTACCTGCATCCCTACGGATCCACATGGATGTGGAAGGCTCCACACTGCAGAAGCTGAAGTTGTAATTTGTAATTCCATTTAGAGCTCTTGCACTGATGTAGAACCTTCCCAGAGGTGGGTGTGGAAACATGGAATCACAGGATGGTTTGGGTGGGAAGGGACCTTAAATTGCATCCAGTCCCACCCCTGCCATGGCAGGGACACCTCCCACTGTCCCAGGCTGCTCCCAGCCCCAATGTCCAGCCTGGCCTTGGGCACTGCCAGGGATCCAGGGGCAGCCACAGCTGCTCTGGGCACCCTGTGCCAGGGCCTCCCCACCCTCACAGGGAACAATTCCTTCCCAATATCCCATCCATCCCTGCCCTCTGGCACTGGGAAGCCGTTCCTTGTGTCCTGGCATTCCATCCCTTGTAAACAGTCTCTGCCCATCTTTCCTGTAGCTCTTCAGGCACTGGAAGGTCACAGTTCAGTCACCCTGGAGCTTCTCCAGGACAGATCTGAGGCTGTTTTTTCCAGGAATTTTTTCCTTTGTGTGGGGGTTTGATTCCTTGTTGGCATTGCCCATGGCTGGGTGTTGACATCCATTTTGATTGTCTGAGCACAGCCTGCATTTCCTTTTTATTTTACACATTGCTCCCTCTCCCGAATCCCTGAGCCAGCGGGAGACATCTGAGGGGAGGAATTGGAGATTTCCAGGGGTTCTGGTGGGAGCCTTGGCAAAAGTGGGGGTGCCAGCTCTGAGAAGCTGCCCGAGCTCGTTCCCCTCATTGCTCAACAAATGTCTGCCTGCCCCGCCTTGGTTTCACTTTCAGAACATCAGGGGATTTCGAAACACAGAAAGAGCAAGGATCTTTGGGGGTTTCAAATTCATAATTCAAATAATGGGTCAGGTAGTGAGCACTGGTAAATAATTAGGAAACACTTAAAATTGAGTTGTAACAATGCAGAGTTGTAAAATCTGTTTGCTCTGTTAATCATTGTCAAGAAGAGCAGGTACAAGCTTTTCACTCTCCTTTATCAATTAAAACAGCTGGAAACCTTTTTATTTCTTAAAACTGGTGGACTAAACAGATTTCTTTATTATCTTAATAAATGGGATAAATATTAAATAATACTTTGTACTCTTACAATTTTATTAATAATTCCTAAATATTTTTATTTTTACCTTCAACAAGAAAATAATGTAAATATTCACCTTAGTGAGCTACAGAGAAACCCCACAACTGCATCATCATCTTTCTTAGACATGGTTAATTATATTTAACCAAATAATAAAAAATTTATTCATTCCTTGCTTGTCCATAATTCCCATTTTTCCCTGTTAAATCCAGGGTAGGTTTGTGATTTACAACACTGAACATGAGGGGTGTAAACCCAGTGTAGAAACTTCTCAGTCCTGATCAGCATTGAGTTAAACCTTTCCTGTGATTGTTTTTCCATGGATGTAAACAGAGGAAATGCTTTAATGCAAGAAGGAAAAAGACTTCTGACAATCCCAGAGGAATTTAGGAGGTTGCACAGTTTCCTCCCCCATGGGCTGACAGGCAGTTTTGGGGAGAGAAACCACACTTCTGTGGTGAGGGAGCAAATGGGTAATTGGGATTTTATATAATCCAGCAGCAGTTATTCACAAACGGATTGTTTGGCTTTTTGAGATGTGCAAGAAATAAGAGTTGGGTTGGGGTTTTTTGTGTTGTCAGACCTGCAACAGTAACACAAACTGTCCTTGTCACTGCCTCTGTTTAATCCTTTCTAAATCTTATTTTTAAAAATCTAATTATTTTTAACATCACCTATATCACTTAAAATTCTGTACATAAAGGGAAATTACACAAAAGAACCCTCATACCTAAAGAGTCCTTTTCTTTCTCCACCAAGGAAGCCTCAATTAAACAAATTACAATTCCAGTTCATCCATCAGCCAGGATTTTATGGACTTTCTGTTTCTGAAGAGACCCTTCAGGGACTTAGAGGGCTTGCTTTATTCTCTTCTTCTTTTTTTAGATTGGGGAAACACATTTTGAATCTTTTGAGAATGAAGGAATGGTCAGACCTGAAGGGTGGCTCCAGGGGAGTTGTCACCACCTTGGAGGAAATTTCCATTGATTCTGGTCTTTGTTTTCCCAAATAAAGGTGAAGGTTGGACTTGATTGTGGAGGTCTTTTCCAACCTTAATGATTCTGTGATGTTCCAGTTTGAATAGTTTTGATTGCTGCCTTATTTTATTCTTTTTTTTTATAATGTCTCATACTCATTCCATAGATTTTTTTTCCAGAATACTTTCCCCACCCCAGAAAAAAAAACCCTATTAAGAACAGAACCACCCCACTTTTGTTTCCCAAGGGGGAGGTGGAGCAGATTTCCATGATGAAGCCCAAAGGGCAGACGGAGCACGATGAAGGGATGCTGGAATATCTGGAGGATTTGATTGGATCTGCACGGCTCAAGGAGCCCATCCAGACCCTGTGCCGCAGAGTGGAGCTCCTCAACGAGCGCAGGGGGGAGAAGGTGAGGCTGCACCTCCTGGGGCATCCTAACCAAACCCCAGGATTGCTCCCACACAGCTCTCTGAGGAGAATTTAAACTACCCACAATTACTGCTGCCCAGCTTGCTTTTGGAACGTTTGATTGATGCATTGAGTGCTAAAAGGACTAAAACAGCTCTAAATAAAATCAAAGTTCTTTTTCCTTGATGTGTCCTTGGTAAATCCTGTGGCAGACTTGTTTTAAAGAGAAACAAAAGACCTGCCGTTGGAGGAATTAAATTGAAAAGGGCCAGTTGTAGGAATTAAATTTAATATGGCCAGTCAGAAGGTTGAGATAGAGGAAACCACCACAAAATTGCCTTGCAGAGGGAATTCCTGATCACCATTTTTCCAGAGGACTCGTGTCCTACAAAGGGTTGGGATTTTCTCTTCACGGTTTCCTCCTGTAGTGCTGGCCCTGCCTCAGCTCTGCCCCTCTGTTTTCTCCAGTTAAATCGAGTGAAAATGGTGGAGAAAGAAAAAGAAGCCTTGGAAGAGGACAAGAATAAGGCCATTGAGTTCCTTTGCTTGGAAAACCAAATATTTAAGGAAAAGAATAAGATCTGTCAGTATTATATGTAAGTAATTCTTAGGGTTTAGGTTGGCTTTAATGTGGTGGGGGTGCTGTTAAACTTTGCCTCAGCATCTCGAATTAGAAATATTTTGCATTTCTTAACTGGAAATTATTGTTATCTTTTGATACCTTACATAATCCTGTTGTTACACTGAAGATTGGAAATAGAGATTCATTATGAAGATGGAGAAAAGTGAGGGTTTATTCTTGTTTTATTTCCTAGCCATGACCTAAAGAAACGAATAAATGACCTGGAAATGCAGAAAGAGAAAATTAATGAAGAAACTAAAAGTATTAATGAGAAAAGCAGTAATCTTGCCGAGGAAACAAAAACCAAGAAAAAAGCTTTGAAAGAACTTGAGAAGTGAGTACTTCAGGGATGTGTAGTGCTGTTTTACATGGTTCCCACCAAAAATTTAAATTATCTGATGAGTAGAGTCACTTCTGGTACATCTAAATACACAAAAAAGCATTTAAATTAATGTACAAAAATAAATTAAAGGCACAAAAATAAAGCAAATTCACATTGGTTTGATTTGGTTCTGGGTAAGATTCTCAATTACAGTAAGAAAATGTCTGATCTTTCCTAATGCATTTTAAATATTTCTTTATATTGACTGTACAAAAAAATAATTGGGAGATGATTTTTAGGTTTGCAACTCTAGTCCTTAGGGGCATGGATTTGGAATTTTTTCCTGGTTTCCTCGTGAATCATTTCTGCATAAATTGTGTTTCTTCAAAATTGCTTTGCCTGGGTGTTGATCCCAAATCCAGCTGCAATATTGACCTGCTCATCCTCAGGGAATTACTGGGGAGAGATGGGAATTATCAATTCTGTCAAGAAAAAAATGAAAATTTCTGAAAATATGTTTGATATTCCTTGGGTAGTTGATCTTTTTGATGGAACATCACTTTTCCAGGGAAAATACTGTGAATATTGTAAATATTGGATGTTATTCATCACAAAAACTGAGTGATATTGATTTAAACTCTTTATGTTGACTTATTGAGCCAAGCTCCACTGGCATTATTTTTATACTGTATGAAATCATTCTTTTTTTCTTTTTCCCTTCAGGAAATTCAATAAAATCACAAAGTTCATAGAGGAAAATAAAGAAAAATTCACTCAGCTGGATTTGCAAGATGTGAAAGTGAGGGAGAATCTCAAACATGCCAAGAGCAAGGCTAAAAAACTGGAGAAGCAGCTTCAAAAGGACAAGGAAAAGGTAGTGGGATGGATCAGCTGGACTGGCTTGGAAGAGTGCAGTTATTTGTGGGAGAAAATTGACAGGGCACCAATTGCAGCAAAGAAGGTGGAAAAATGGGGTTTAAATTGTTTTAAAGATGTTTTAAGTCATTAAATCAGCCTGAGATTTTGTTTGCAAAATAATCACTGCAGTGATGACTCCATTAATGGAGTTAATTCATGGATCTGGGTCATCCATTTAGTCATTGCCAGCTGTTGTGATGTCTTTGGATCGAGGGGGGGACTTAGGGATTCAGGAATTCTGTTGTCCCAGTGGGAGAGGAGGTTCAAAGTCCTTTCCTGGTGCAGGTGGAGGAGCTGAAGAAGGTCCCCTCCACGAGTGCCAAAGCCATTGAGGACGCCACGGCCAAGAGGGAGCTGCTGGCAAAGGCCAAGGAGAAGGAGGAGGCCAAGCTCAGGCAGGTCCTGGCCAGCCTGCAGGAGGAGACCAAGGGAATTCAGAAGGAAAAAGAGGTTTGGACAGGCAGGAATTACCCACCTGCTGTAGTAACTTCACTCTTCTGAAGGAAACCAGCACCAGACACTTCTAAAATGCCATTTATTGACAATTCCCCTGTTCCTTGTGGTAGTTCAGAGGAGCCTCAGTGGGAAATCAATCTTAAATTAATAATTACAGCTAAATCCATCTTGGCTGTTCTTAGAATGCTCAAGCATCATCCCATAGCTCATTCATAGATTTATATTAAATAATACACTCTCATGTTCTCCCATCACAACATTGAAGCTAGTATGTTGCTTAAATAAATAAAGATATTCTGGAATGGTCTGTTCCCAGCCTTTCCCACAGCTCTGATGTGTCTGTGAGTTAATGGAGAACTCCTTTAACACTTGGTGATTGTTGGTGCTGCTGTTCAGCCCCTGAACACCTGGAGGCTGGAAGTTGATCCTGTAAATTTGCAGGGTTGTTTTCTGGCCTTGAAAACGTGGATTCTCCATTTGAGCTGTAGTTTAGCTCCATGTGTAGGGCTCCTCCCACCTTTGAGAAAATGACACAAAGCTTGTGTGGAAATGCTCTGTGATAGCTCCCTGAAGCTCTTTATAATGAGGAAAAGCCTTGTTTAATTCCCACCCATTCATGTTCATTAATGAAGGAACACTGATTCTCCCAGAGAGCAGAAGTGTTTCCTTCTGCCAGGGCTGTAAAAGCACATCCCATTTTCTCTTTCCCCTTTGCCCAGCCAATGGGCTGAGCTGTACCCTGGGTTTTTTTGCAGGGCAAGGAGAAGGAGCTGATGGAGTTCAGCAAGGAGGTGACCGAGGCCCGCTCCAACATGGAAATAGCGCAGTCGGAGCTGGAGCTGTACCTGAGCAGGTACAACTCTGCTCTGGCTCGGCTCAGCCAGGCACAGGAGGCCCTGGACAGCACCTCAAGCATCCTGAAGGAAAGGAAAGCTTCCATCAGAGACATCTCTGCGAAATTACCCCAGGCTGAGCAGCAGCTCAAGGAGGTGAGACTTGACTTTCCCATTTCATTTTGAGTCACACACAAATCAAAGGCTCACTCTTTAGCAATAATTGTGGTGAAAATAAACCATAACCCATCTCCTCTAAAAGACCATTGAAAAGCTGTTTTCTGATACTCAGTTTGCTGGTGAAGCAAATATTTGATTTTAAACTTACTTTGTTAAGCCAATGTTGACTTAAATTAAATCCTACATAGCCTTGCAAGGGAATAGATTGAATTTCACACTGAGGCCATGGCTGGATTCCTGAGCCTTCTGCAGCATGCTGAGGCCCTGGCACAGGGTACCCAGAGCAGCTGGGGCTGCCCCTGGATCCCTGGCAGTGTCCAAGGCCAGGCTGGACATTGGGGCTTGGAGCAGCCTGGGATGGTGGAAGGTGTCCCTGCCCATGGCAGGGGTGGCACCGGGGGAGCTTTAATGTCCCTTCCAACCCAAACCAGTCTGGGATTCTTTGAATTTCATTTCTTGCTCCCCAAGCATTCCCCAAGAACAAAGCCATGAATTGAAGACTCCCTGAATCGAGTAGTTTTTGGGAGGCTGAGCCAATGTCTTTCTTTGAACCCCCAGAAAGAGAATGCTCTGGAGAAGCTGGAAAGAGAAGAATCTGGGACCAAGGATCTCGTGCGAAACCTGCGCCGAAAAGTAGAAGAAGCCAAAAGTTCTTTAGCACAAAGTCGCAGTCGAGGAAAAGTGCTCGAGGCTCTGCTCCAGCAGAAGAAATGTGGGAATATTCCTGGCCTCTATGGAAGACTGGTAAATTTTAGAAGGCTGTTACGCTTCTAGTGTTAAACTTTAGAGGAGCTCAGTGGTGTTCCTGTGCTGGGATGTGGGATGCCTCACTTCCCTGGCAGTAGGAGTTTAGAGAGAAGAGCTGTAAATCCTGTGGACTTGCTGTAAAATAAAACATTTTTCAGTTCTTTCCAGGCAATGTTGGTTTAAAATTCTGAAAATTCCGAGCTGAGTTTTTCATTCCTGTTGCACGTCAGTGTAAATGTAAAAGTGCTGGTTTTGTATTCTGCAATCTTTTGTCCAAGGAGAATTATCTCTGCTTCAGAAAAATCAGTTTATTCAGTGTGTGGAGATCTTAAAAAGTGCATGCATGGGTTTATTGGGAAAGGACAGAACTCAAAGAGCAGCTCAGGTGCCAACTAATCAGTGTTTCCACCTCACCCCTCAATCCTCAGGGAGACCTGGGAGCCATCGATGACAAGTACGACGTGGCCATTTCCTCGTCGTGTGGAGCCTTGGACCACATTGTTGTGGACACCATTGACACTGCCCAGGCCTGTGTGAACTTCCTGAAGGCAGGAGGGATTGGAGTTGCCACTTTCATAGCCCTGGACAAGGTGAGTCCCACCCTTGGGAAAACAAATCATTTTACTCTTACTTGCAGTCTAATTACATTTGTTTTAAAGCCTTAACATCCTCTAGAATAATGCAGTGACCTCAGCATTTTTCCTAAAGATTTGTTTCTTTATTTCCTTTGTGGCTGTAGATGGCTGTGTGGGAAAACAAAATGCAGAAAATCCCAACTCCTGAGAACGCCCCGCGGCTCTTTGACCTGGTGAAGGTGGAGGATGCCAAGGTTCGCCTGGCATTTTACTTTGCTCTCAGGGACACTCTGGTGGCCAAAAACCTGGAAGAAGCCACCAGGATAGCATTCCAAAAGGAGAAAAGATGGCGAGTGGTAACCCTGCAAGGACAAATCATCGAGGTGTCAGGTATGCAGCACCACCTGGAGCTCCACTGGAAGCACTTAGTGGATGGTATTGCATCCCAAGGAGTTCTCTGACCTCTTCTCATCCCTTTTTCTGTAGGAACCATGACTGGTGGCGGGAGAAAAGTCATGAAAGGCAGAATGGGCTCCTCAGTTGTGGTTGATATCTCGGAAGAAGAGGTTAGTACATAATGGAAATGGAATTCCAGCAGAATTCCTTCGTTTGGACAGTTCTTACACACATGTGCCTTTCAAAGCAGCGTGAGCAGGAGCAATCTGGGATGGAAGAGAATTAACAAGGGGTTCCAAACCAAAATTCCCAATGTTAGCAGAGGTTATAATGCTCTGAAGTGCATCAGGTTGTCCTGGGCAGGGGCTGCCCAGGGAGGTTTGGAGTCCCCATCCCTGGAGGTGCCCAGGGAAGGCCTGGAGGTGGCACTCAGTGCTCTGGGCTGGGGACAAGGTGGGCATCGGGCACAGCTTGGACTCTGATCCTGGAGGGCTTTTCCAGCCTCAGGGATTCTGGAATTCAGTTTGTTCACAGCCCAGCCCATTATTTAATTTAGTCTCACAGTGCTCCTTTTGATAGCTTGGACACCATTTTGGCATATCAGGGGACCGTTTGCTTTTCCTTCTGAATTCCATTTAGCTTTTAGTCTGGAGCTGCTCCTCTTGTTTCTCACTGGCAGAGCTGACGTTCCCAGCTCTCAAACTCCCCAAGCTGAAGTTTTTACTGCACTCTCCCCTGTGTTTTAAGAGCTGTTGAGCACAGGGATGAGCCCTGGTTTGGTTTTGCCGTGGTGACACCAGTAAATAATGCTCTCATTCTGTGTAGATCAGCAAAATGGAGTCCCAGCTGCAGAGGGATTCCAAAAGAGCCGTGCAGTGTGAGGAGGAGAAAGCCCAGCTTGAAGAAGCCATAAGGAAACTGCAGCAGGACATTCGGGAAATGAGGAACACCTCGGAGAAGTTCACAGCTAGTATCCAGGTGAGAATTCCTGAGCACTTCCCAGCCTCAGCCCCACACAGGCCTGGCTGGTGTCAAGGAGCTTTCCAAGGACAAGATTCCAGCCCAGTTTTGTGTTCTCTGCAGGGTTATTCTGAACAAGAAATGGATCTCAGAAACCAAATCAAGGAACTTCAAGCCAACGTCGCTGCTGCTGCTCCAGACAAAACCAAACAGAGGGAGTTGGAAAAAGTCCTTGATGGTTATAAAAAAGGTGCATTTTGTGGAGAGGGGATCAGAGCGTAAAACTGCAGTAATGCTTCTTTACTAATAGAGAGAGGAATGGGTTTGGGTTTGGGCTTCAGTTCCATGTCTTGGTTTGGGACCTTCCTAAGAGGGATAAAAGAAACAAACATTGCTGGCCAGTTCTTAAAATTTAACTTTTGAGCATCTTCCCATTAATTAAAAGCAAAGAATGAGCTCGGAATAGCTCCTAATGCACCACCTCATGTATTTAAGTTCTCTGTGTACATTAACTAATCCATGCTGAGTGGTTTTTACAGCAGGAGAGCTTTGGTAGAGCAGTCGCAGAAAGAAGTTGGGTGTATTTTTTGTCACAGTTTACTCATCATTTGCCACAGCATAGAGAATATGTGCAGTTCTCAATAGAGGAATAGAGCAGAGCTTAATCTGGAATCACTTCCATCACTTTTTCCCTTCAACCTTGATGTCCTTGAGCAGTCCCAGGCTGGCACAGTGCCCTTAACTCCCCTTTTCCATGGACAGATTACGAGCGCGTGGCTGAGAAAGCCGGGAAGATGGAAGAGGAGGTGAAACGACTGCACAAGCTCATCATGGACACCAACAACCAGAAACTGAAGGCACAACAGGACAAAATTGATAAGATTGACAAGGAAATGGATGAATGTTCCTCAGCCATCACCAAGGCCCAGGTGGCAGCCAGGACTGCAGACAGGTACAGCACGGGGAGCTCCAGGCTGGAGCTGCACTTACTCAGTGTCTCAGCAGGGAAAGGGAAGTCAAATTTTGTAGTTTCTAATAGTTTAAAAGTCACATTTAAGCAGTATTTCTCTATTATTTCCCTGAACTATTTGTCTAATATTGCCTAAACTTCAATATTCAGAATAAAGTCCAAAATAGCACTGGATTGGATGTGCTGGAGCACTTCAAATCTGAAGGGATTGATTTTATTAGGAGGGCTGTCAGGAAATAAAATGGGGTCTATTTTTTATGGGACCTCACCAATCCATAGAGATTCCAAACTCTGCAAGAACAAATTAAGTCATTTAGTGAGGTCTGGCTGCTGAGGAAGACAACTTTTGTTTTCCTTGGATACCTCTGGAGCATGGGAGTTGGTGCCTAAACAAGCACTTCCTCCTTGTTGTCAGTGAGATTGTGCTCCTGGATTATTTTCTGTCCCATTTGCCTCGTGTGAGGTACACAAAGATCCCTGTCCCTGGGCAGGAACCTGAAGAAATCCGAGGAGGCTCTGCAGCGCACGGAGAAGGAGCTGGAAGAAAACGAGATGGAAATGAAAAACTTGACAGCAGAGCTGACAACGCTGGAGGACAAAGCCAGCGAGGTGATGGACGAGCGCAGGCAGGCTGAGGTGAGGCCTGGGGACCACTCTGGGCTCCAGGGAAATCAGGGAGAGGAGTTAAACCCTCCTTGGATCCCACTGATAGCCCCTTCTCTCTGCAGAGCAACCAGGCCACAGCAATGGTGTATTTTCATTTTTTTATACTCACCTGGAAATTTATCCTGGCCCAGTTTAGGAAAAAACTTACACCAGGTTTCCCCAAAGAAATTGCTGGGTTTAAAAGTTGCTTAACCATAAAACTTTCCAGTTATGTGGGATTTTAGTTTCCCATCTAGATTTCTGTGAGAGAGGGAAAACCAGGATGGCTGAAATTCTTCCAAATAAATCTGGGATTTGATGTCTTTCTCTAATTAGCTAAAAATGAGTGTAGGACCTGTTTGATCCAGATCTGGGATGAAAGTACAAACTGCAGCATTTTCTCAGTCATTCCAGAATTCAGGGATCAGTTATAAATCTGAGAATATTTATTTATTTCCATTAATAGCTGTGAGTAAATTAAGTGAAAACAGACTTATCACCCAAAAAAGGGGCAACATTTTTGTAGGTGATTGATTAATGCCCTTTTCTGGGGCATTTTCCATTTTTCTGTTCAGGAATCTTTGCCAGCAGTGCAGGAGGAGCAGAAAAATTTACTCCAGGAGATGAAAACTATTCAGGATGCTGAACATACTCTTCAAAGTGAAGCTCTGAGCATCAAGCTGAAAATGGAACAAATTGACAGCCACATTTCCACCCACCAGGCAAAGGTTAAATACTGGCAAAAAGAGGTAGGAAATGGTTTAGTTCCTAAAACTTAAATCAGGGGATTGTGGAATGGTTTGGGTTGGGAGGGACCTTAAAGCTCCTTCAGTTCCACCCTCAGGGACACCTTCTGCTATCCCAGGCTGCTCCAAGCCCTGTCCTGGCCTTGGGCACTTTCAGGGATCCAGGAGCAGCCACAGCTTCTCTGTGGATCTCACAGAATAAACTCATTAGCATCCCCTTAGAGAATTTGGGACAAAATTCCTCTTCAGATCACAGCTTATTGGTGTTTATGCAGGAACAGGATCATAGGATAAAGGGCTAGTTATTGTCTTTTTCACATCCAGTTTTAAAGGGAGTTGTGGGAAGAATCCTGGAGTGTTTGGAGATTGGAAGCTTCACTGTACTAACCCGGAAAAACTCCTTTTAGAAACAGCTCCACGTGATTAAAGCTTTCCACCACGTGGGTTTTGCATTGCAGATCTCCAAGTTATCCCTGCACCCCATAGAGGGCGAAGCCCCCAAGGAGCTGCAGGCGCTGAGCGAGGAGGAGCTGCAGGCGCTGCAGGAGCCCGACGTGCTCAGCAAGAGAATCGCGCTGCTGGAGGCGCAGCGCCACGAGCTGCGCCCCAACCTGGGCGCCATCGCCGAGTACAGGAAGAAGGTAAAGCTCCAGGGCCCTGGAATCCCTGCGGGGGAAGGATCCCAGCCTGGGCATTCCAGGAGAAGGGGGGCCCGTTCCTCCTCCTTCCTTTGGAAGCTGCAGTGGAAGCCTGGAATTTACCTGTTCCTGTTGTTACCAGCTCGTCCTTAGCCAAGGGTGGAAGTTGTTTCTAGGAGCTCCCATGTGCCTTTTGCCTTCCACACCATCAATGTCAGGTGACAGCGACTTCCTGGGATCTTGAAGTCTTTTCCAACCTAAATGATTCTGTGATTCTCCTGGGAATGTGTATTTAATAGACTCGAGTCTTCACAGCTGAGACAGATGCACAATACCAGATTTTTTTCTCTCCTCACTCCAGTAACAGTGAACCATTCAACAGATGAAACATGTTTTATTTTAACACAGGCTTGTTTGGGGTTTTTTTTTCCTCAACAGCAGAGATGGGAAAAGAGAGGTAATTTGGGGTTTTTGTTTGAGGGCTGTTGGCCAAGCTGGGGAAAAGGAATGTTCAAATGGTAGGAAAAGTGGTTTAAACTCTAAATTGAGGAGGCAGCTGCATCTAAGTGCCCTTGGGTCTGGTTGTTTTCCCCTGCAGGAAGAGCTGTACCTGAAGCACGTGGGAGAACTGGATGACATCACCAACGAGAGGGACAAATTCAGACAGGCCTTTGAAAAGCTCAGGAAACAGAGGCTGAATGAGTTCATGGCAGGATTTAATGTCATCACCAACAAGCTGAAGGAGAACTACCAGATGCTCACACTGGGAGGGGATGCTGAGCTGGAGCTTGTGGACAGTCTGGATCCCTTCTCAGAGGGAATCATGTTCAGGTTTTCAAAATACTTAATATTCTATTAATTTTTAATCATCATAGTCCTTCTTTCAACCTGTTTTTAAAGTAAATGTTCATTGATCATCAGTGAACCAAGACAGGCTCAGTGTGGGCAAATAGTGACAGAAACCACAACTTTTTAGCTCTCAGATTCTTTTCTTTCTCCTGGAGAAATCAGGAGCTAAAGCAGTTGGAAAGCTCTGAACTCATTTCCCAGCACTTCTTATTTCCCAGGTCTCTTCATTCTGCCTGGGGAATGATGGCAGTGTTCTGTAATAAATGCTCCCAGGAGGAAATTCATTAACTGGGAGTTCAGCTGGGAAGGGCAATGAGCAGTGGGGGTGAGGTGCTGCAGAACAGCCCCGTGTTACCCCAGGCCAAGCTCTGGCAAAGATCAGAATTCCTGACACACCCACTCTTGCTTTGTTCCAGTGTCAGGCCTCCCAAGAAAAGCTGGAAGAAAATCTTCAACCTGTCAGGAGGAGAGAAGACCCTGAGCTCCCTGGCCCTGGTGTTTGCCCTTCACCACTACAAACCCACCCCGCTGTATTTCATGGACGAGATCGACGCCGCCCTCGACTTCAAGAACGTCTCCATCGTAGCATTTTACATCTATGTAAGTTCCTCAGGGCTTCCTCTTCCTGAGATGTTCCCTGCTCCTCCAGAAGGGACAAAGTGGCCTCACAATTACAGCCAGATTTAAGATCTGGGATGCTGGAGTTTTACTGCTTCCTCTTGAGAACTTTCCCCAAAACTATCAGCTACTGTCACAATACACAGTTAGCTGTTACTGATGTCCCCATGATTTCCCAAGGTTCCTTGGATTCATACTTCCACATCATTCCTATCAGTGTCTTTGATCTATAGCTTAATTAGGGTTTTTTTCATGCCTTTACAACTTCTGCCCTCACCATATTTAAGCAAAGCAAACCCCTTACATGGCTCCAGATCAGACTGGTAATTAAACATTGAATATTCAGTATTATTAACTTAGTTTATTGTAGTAATTTAACTTATTATTTCTGGTTTTGGAAACGGATGGCAAAGATCAGGAGCAGCTACTTCAGATTAGGGAAACACTTGAAAGTTCCCTGCCTGCAGCTGTAGTTTTAAACTTGGCTTTGTGTGCCACACCAGGCCAGAGATTTTTTGGGAATGCTGGGCACTAACACAAATCACTTCTGTTTCAGGAACAAACCAAAAATGCCCAGTTCATCATCATCTCCCTGCGGAACAACATGTTTGAGATTGCAGACAGATTAATTGGGATCTATAAAACCCAGAACACCACCAAAAGTGTGGCCACCAACCCCAAAATCCTGGCTGTGAAAGGACTGGAGGAACTCGGCATGGCTGAGTGCAGCGTAGCCCAAAAATAGGGAGGAAGCAACTTCCAGCCCTGTGGCTGCTTTTTTGTCTGATCTTATTTTGTATTTTAGACTTTGTTTTGTTTTGTAAATTTTGATTAAACTTTGTAAAAATTTGATCTTGTTAATATAAAGCCAGCCTCAACAAATTCCACTTTTTGAATGCCATGTAAAAATTGAGGAAGGGGATCCCTCTTTGAGAGGGAGCAAAGGAAGAAGTTCAGTCCATACTGGGAAACAGGAGGAGCCTGGAACTACCACCCTGTCAGCCTCTCCCTGTGCCTGGGAAGAGCATGGAGTATCCTGGAAGCTGTGCCAGGGCATGTGGAGGGCAGGGAGGAGCTGGGGACAGCCAGCACACGGAGTGGCCACATCAGAGGACACAGGAAGGGCTGCTGATGTCATCTCTGGATTCTGCAGGGCCTTTGACACGATCCCAAACATTCCTCTCTGGAGCTGGTGGGTGGATCGGGGGCTGCAGTGAGGGAATCACGGTGCTGGCCAGTCCTGCTTTAAGAAAATGCTTTATTTTTATGTAAATTGATGAAAACACATTGGTTTTTCCAGGGGGCAGGGGCAGCACCGAAGTCACAGACACCAACTTACGGAAGCAGTGAAATTTACTACAATGCAAAACTGCCAAGAGTTACAGGAGAGGCTCAGCAATGCACTCGAGCATTGGCAAGGAATTCCAGGAGGATGTTAAGGACCAAATTCTGCAGTTGTGGATCAAGACAAAACTCACCTTAAGTGAATCAGAACTTTAGCTCAGAGGAAATCCATGCAATGCAGAAAGGAAGGATACAGAAATAGAACAAGTATAGAGCTTTAACAATCCAGCTTTTTTTTAAGTTGAAAGTAAGAATAATGCTGGGTTGCTGCACTAGGTTTTCATCTAATAGAAGTAGTCGGGAAGGATTCTCCTGCACAACTCCATTGTTAGGGCAGAAGTGTAGCACAGCTCTTGCACTCTGTCCCGCAGGTAGATGCAGGAATCCTGATAACTCTGCAGCAGGAATTCTGAGAGGGCTTTGAGAGGAGCTAGGATGGCACTAGATGGGATTATATTGTGCCATACTGCCAGAAATAGAGACAGGAACAGGATAAAAATAAACTGTGGTTCAATAAGAATAGCCCACATCGGAGATGCTCCTGTTTGCTTTCCAGAGCACGGGCTTTTGCCAGTCAGGTGGAGTTTTGGAATGTGGATCTTGTGGACCTCGCCGATTTCAGTTTTAGACCACGTGTCCTGCAGCAGTGTCTCCATCCTCGGATGAATCTGCAGAGGTTTAGGGTTCGGGACTTGCTGCTGTGTGAGAGCATGGAGCCGCTGCTGCAGCCCATCCAGCTTCTCCAGGAAAAGCAGTGGGGACTCCTCCTTCTGAACAGCTGAAAGCAGCTCCTTTAACTCAATCTCTTCTAACTTCAGCTTTTCCACATCCTCGATGAGGGGATCGTATTTCTCTGAAATGCAGCTGTCAAGTTCATCCAGCGCACTCAGCAGAGCTGCTTTTTTGAGCTCCAAAGCATCACCAAGTTCCTTGAAATACTGCAGGACAGCTTCCCTGTCACTCTGTAGGGCGCTCTGGCACTGGGCCTTTTGCTGCTGCAGCCTCTCGGAGCACGAGAACGCCTTGGAGTGGGATTTATCCATCAGCTCCGCCAGGAGCTTTCCCGAAGCCTCCCTGGCTTTCCTGTAGGCGCTCTGAAGGTCATCGATGGGGTGCCCGTGGTGCTTGCCGATGGTGAGGCACTGGCCGCACACCAGCTGCCGGTCCTGCAGGCAGTAAATGTTCAGCGGCTGCCGGGGGTGTGCCCTGCACGTCCCCGCCTCGGCCCCGGCCCCGGCCCCGGCCCCGGCCCCGGCCCCGGCCCCGGCCCCGGCCCCGGCCCGTTCCTCCTGCTGCCACTTCTCGATCACGGCCTTCAGGGCGAAGTTGAGGGGCAGCGCTTCGGGCCCGGCAGCGGGAACGGCCACCACGGCCCTGCAGGTGGGACAGCGCAGGCATCTCCCGCTGGGAAACTCGTGCGAGGGCTGCAGCAGGTCCTGCAGGCAGCCCTGGCAGAACGTGTGCGAGCACGGCAGCACCCGCGGCTCCTGGAAGATGTCGTAGCAAATGGCACAGGTCAGCTCCTCCTCCAGCCGCTCCATGGCCTGCCAGGGACACACACACACACACACACACACAAACAACAGGGGTTCATCTCTGCTCACAACCATTGCCTCAACAGCACATTTCCTGAGCGGGAATTCCCTGCCTGGGCACTTCACTGCTAAGGGGGGAAGAAAAAAGAATGGAAGTGAGCAATGGTTCAAGGAGCTCAGCAAATTCCAAGCTGCACTCAGAGAGCATTCATCCCACCGCAGCCAGATCATCCATATCCAACCTCTGCTTTAAAAAGCCAGGAAAAGCAGCCCTCTGCCACTAGATATTGGTTACAGCAGGAAACAGTAGCAGAGTGCTAAAAGCCAGAACTAGAATTTCTAAATAACCTCAGAGCTGTGGAAATTTTTTCCCACCAGGAGTAACATTTTCAATGTGAACAGAAGTACAGAATTTTTCTCCCCCACTTGTTTCAAGTGTTACTTTTGTAACATAAAATAGTCATAAGTGCATTAAACACTCATATTTAAAAGCTCTCCCAAGGTTCTGGCACAAAAAGTCCAACTCAGGAGCCCTCACAGACAACACCACACCAGGAAATACTCCTGGGTTACTGTTAAGCACAAAACCTAAAAATTAACTTTCACTTTCCATTCTCTGCAGTGTTGCTTTGTTCTATTCCCCAGCTGAGTGAAATCACACTGCAAAGTCCCAAGCAGCAGTAACACTAAAGCCTATCTTCATAATAAATCATAATCCTGTTTTTCCTTTTGCTAAGAAATGGGGAGATTGGTACCAAATTTCCTTCTCTTTGTGCCACACTTTCCTGCCCCCTTCAGCAGCTCCAGTCAGCTCTGTGGACTTTGCTACAGCAGAAACACTGTTCAGGGACTCAGATGCTCACGAAAAGCACCACATTGGCCACGCTGAACTTTGTACAAGGGGTTATTGCACCAGATTTTCTCAATCCACATGCTCAGTTTGACTCCCCCACGCTCCTGCTGATGAAGGCCCAAGTGCAGAAATAAACCCAGTGCTCCTGATACATTTACGGGAGGAAAGAAGCCCCTGTGTGTCCAAGCACTGTGCTGGTAATTTTAAAACCAAATTTCAAGAAAGCAGTAGAAAGCAGGGCCAGGACTTAGTCTCTGATGATCCTTGTGGGTCCCCTCCAAATGAAGCATATTCCCCTCCATCTTTCGATTCCCTTGCCAAGACTGACTCTCCATCCCTTGTAACTCTCTCAAAGCTTCTGGTCTTGAGCATTTACCTGTTTCTCACCGCACAGTCCCGGGCAGCGGAGCCAGAGGGAGAAGCACACCTCGACCTGTCCCCTGCGGCTCCCACAGACAGCGGGGATCGATGGGCGCCGTTCCCGCACGAGCAGCTGGGAAAAGGGATCCACGCCTGGAACCTGCCGAGTCACAGCGATAGGAACAAGCTGAAATACGATAAAAGCGGCGCTCACGCGGCCCCGAGCCCCGCGGTGCCCCGGGAGAGCAGCGCTCACCGGGCCGGGCCCTCCCGGACTCCTCGGGCTGCGGGGACCCTCAGCGCCCGCCCGGGCACCCACCGGGGCTGTCCCGGCAGCTCCGCTCGGCGATGGAGCCGCGCCCGCGCCCTCAGGGCCCCGCCCGGGATCGGCCGCGAGTGCCAATGGCGGGAACGGGCGGGAACGGGCGGGAACGGGCGGGAACGGGCGGGAACGGGCGGGAACGGGGAAGGGGACGGAGGGAGGGGACGGAGGGAGGGGACGGAGGGAGGGGACGGAGGGAGGGGACGGAGGGAGGGCGGGGACGGAGGGAGGGCGGGGACGGGGGGAAGGCGGGGACGGAGCCGAGGGAGGGGACGGGGGGAGGGCAGGGACGGAGCCGAGGGTCCCCGCAGTGCCTCCCCCGGGCGGCAGGAGCGGGGCTTTGCGGCGCTGCGATGGCAGAGCCGCGGCAGGAGCTCACCGCTCGGAACGGTCCCTCGGTGCCAGCAGCAGGGAATCACTGCAGGGCTCCGGCGGGATGGAGCATCAGAGATGGTCTCGCTCCATGGGCAGGAAGGACTCCGAGGCACCGGTGACACGGAAGGGGAGCCGCGCGTTCATCCCGGCTCTGCATCCAGCGAACCAACAACCTCGCTGCTCTCCACAAGCCGCGGAAAAATTCACCCCGAAGGTGGAAAACGGGAGAGGCGGAACCTTCTGCGTCTGCTGCGGAGCCACAGGAGCGCACCTTGTGCCGGCTGCTAACCACGGAAAGTAGAATTGTTTCATCTATTCTTTGAGGCTCATTTATCTGCCCTGGCTGCCGAAGACAGCCGAGAGAATTTTTACATCGTGCAGGACACAGGAAACGGCTTCCACTGCCAGAGGGCAGGGTTAGGTGGGATACTGGGAAGGAATTCCTCCCCGGGAGGGTGGGGAGGCGCAGAGAAGCACCCAATGAAGGCTTTTCTCATATTCCAGATTGTTCTCTATTAATTTGCAGTTCACCGAAGTTATTCTCAGCTATTACAAAGTGAATTTGAAAGAGAAATGAAACTCATTTAAAGCTGTGATGTAAATCATAATGCACCATCATTCAAAACTTCCCTAAACATGTCTTAAAACCACTGTGGAGAGAGTATTATACAAATATCTGGGAAACGGCTGGAATTATGTTTCAAACAATAAAACCCCTCATGCTCTAATTACAAATTACCCACCACAGTTTAGGTGAGAGGCACTATGAGCTGTAATTGCTCTTTTCTGTGTGAAGCTGTGCTGGTAATACCAGGCTCAGCAAGGTCTAAATCTATTGAATGTTTCTCCAAAGGTGCTGCTCCACACTCTGATTTTTGTGGTGGTGGATGGGAACATGCTGATCCTTAACTCCAGGAGTACTCAGCCTACATAATCCAGAATTTAAAATTATTGTAATCCTTTCCCTCTATTACTCCCCTTCAACACAGCAGGAAAATCTTAAGGGGAAAACTAGTGGAGCAGAAAATAAGGGAGCTTTTGACAATAATTTACAATACAACCAAGTGATGTTAAGAACGCTGATTTTCACCTATTTTATCTACTTAAATTAACAATTCAAGATGAAGCAGCATTTAAAGTGCAAACTGCCATTCCAGGAATTAAATCTGTGATTAAACCCATGATCTGTACTGCTGAGAGGAAGTCTGACCATCATCTGCCTTTCCTCAAATTATAAAACTTCTGGAACACAGTTACCAATAGCTGGCATTGAAAGTCCCCCAAAATTGGTCCTTTTCTACTAAGAGCAGCTTTCAGTGCTGTATAGAAATTTAGTGCTCTACAGAAATTTAAAATAAAAAGTACTGACATGTGACCATTTTAATGACAACTTAAGGAAAATTCTTCCTCAGCTTTGGGGCACACCAAACCAGCAGGATAAATACAGGATTTATCATGCATTGGCAAGCAAAAATGGGAATGATTTTGTGGAAATTAAGTTTCCAGCCACTTTTCTGTGGATACTGCAGCAATATTAACTTTTCCAGTGACTTTCGTGTGCCTCCCGAGTTTCACTGGACCAGTAGCTAAAACTTAGTCTGAGCGAGTTTGTAAACTTGACACATTTGCAGCTACTAAGTTTCCTCTCCCCAAGTCTATTTGATCCAGATGCAGGACTCCTCTAATTGCTTCCAGCCTCAGGACCAGCTTTCCTGCCAGGAATTTGGTGACACGCAGAGCTGAGGAAACATTTATAGTTAAAAGTGGCAAAAAGTCTACGAGGTTCAATATGAACACACTCTGGAGTTATTAAGCTGCCTCTGCCAGCATTTCATTTTCCTTGAAATCTTTTAATTTGCTCATTATCTCAACATTCTATGCAGAAATCAGGATTTTTAACAGCCTGTCCCCACTCCCAAACCAGAAATTCACAACTTACTGGGAATGGCTGGGAAGGAAGATGGGATGAGATCTGTCCAGGGCTCCACGATCCAGGGAATGCTGAAGAGCTTCACACAACCAGGGGCAAGCCCACTCCAGCAGAAAAAGGATCAACTTCTCTCAAGAAATCCCTTTCCATTCAGCTTATTCTTCTTCCCAGATCCTAAAATTCCAGGGCAGCTATTTGGTTTGATTTTTTTTCCCCTTGAAATAAAAATTCCCACCTGGCACAGCTGATTTGTGGATTCATTTTTGTCCTTTTAATGTTTTAAATCTTTTTCCATTTCCTATCCTAAACTCAGCTCAACAGGTAATTTTCTACTCTGAACTACAGAATATTTTAATAAATACAACATCTACATGGACACAACATCCAGCCTCAGTGATGAGTATTCCCTGAGGCAATTCCCAAGTTACTTCTTCTTCATATCCCGAGATTCCCAAACAAATCCCCTTTTCCCCAACAATGTAATCAATGGCATCACCTCAAAATGCAGATTTTGGGGGAAAAGGCGTTGCTCAAAGCAGCTTCAGGCTCGCTCCTGGAGAGCTCCCGTGGTGCCACCCTGTGGAGGCCGGAACATTTCACTTTTCCATATTTTGGTGAATTAACAACGGTGACAGGAGCTGCTGTGAAGCAGGGGAAGAGAATTTCACAGTTAAAGATCCCACCCAAAAACCAAACCCACCAAAGAGGGAAAAAGCTGGAGCAGCACCAGCTCAAGGGAATTTTCTGTAGGTATATTGAACCCAGGAAGTGCCCAAGAAGGCATTTTTTGGCAGTAATTAGAGTTTTGGTGGAATTTTGTTTTTAGAACTTGAGAAGTTGCCACAAACACCTGTTCTCCTCTTACCCCAACAAGAAAGTTTTGTAAAACAGCAATTTTCTACACAACATCCCTCACAAAGGTGTTTGAGGGTGAAAATTATTTACTGAGTAGAATTTTCCTTAGAGCATTGGAACTTCCATAAAAAGGATTCCATTTCCCTCCTCCAAGGATTCCCTGCGTTTTCCAAGAAAACAGCCCTGATTTATTTAGTGAATACACAGAGGTAATTAGGTAAATGTGGTATAAATGTTAAAAACTACCAAAATTATTCCATTCTTTCACTACAACACACGAACATTGAGGTAAAAACCTCATCCCAGAGCCTTTAAAAGCCACTTTCTTCAAATAATCCCTGTGTTTTATGATAGAAAATGTGAGTATTCTATAAAGAACCAGCCACAGCAGCAGAGTTGCAAGTTTTAATGTTTATTTCCCCAAGACAGCCTAGCCTGCACTCTACTTGGATAAATTCACAAGCTAGTTTTCCGCTGCTTCTAGTTTTAAACTTTTAACCATGTTTCTGATGACAAGGAATGCTGCAAAAATACTCTAGTCCAACAAAGAGTTATGATCACAAAATAATCTTTATCCATTCTACAGTGTTTCAGAATTACCAGCTGATTTTAAAACACAAGGTAGATATAGATGCTAATGGTGGCTAATCTGGGATGTTTTATTATAGCAAACTGTTGTTCATGCAACACTTGTGCTCAAAGGGGAAGGCACAGCATTTCCTACAATGAGCCACCTTATCAAGAGTTCAGTTTGTACAAATTTGTAACATCACCTTGAATTTAGTGTGCAGGACCTCAAAACTGAGGCATTCCTCCAATTATAAAAACACTTGCATCCTTTTTGTGCAAGTTTTAAAAATACAAAGTTTTTTTTCTCTCTAAAGTGGCTCAAAATAGATTGTTCATGGCTGCCTACATCTAAGATAAAAAGAGTCTAAAACAATTGGATTAGGCATATTAAAGGTGTTCAAACCATGACTTGATTTGTACATCTATTCACACCTCTTTTTTTTCGGTCTTTATTCGGCAGTACATATGCACCAAATTTCATTTTTAGACATTTCCATATCATTTTCATAGAAAACAAAGTTTGAAAACAAGTAACATTGAAACACAGCACGGTATCCTACCACAACAGAAACATTTTGGTTACAGGACTCAACAAAATCTAAAAATGAACTATGCTGGAGAATACCACATGCAAAGGTCTTCATGTTATCTTTGAAAATGAAAAGGATGAGGTTTTTATTACCACGTTTTACTGCTTTCTACTATTATGGCAACTTGTGTACTGCAACACAGTCTAGTTTGAAGGGAAATGTATGATTTTTTTTTTTGTTTGTTTGTTTTTTCCATGCAAAAATCTACAAATTAGTTTTGATGATATGGAAAAGCTTTTCATAACATCAAACATTCATCTGGTGCAAATGCACAGGGAAGCCTTCCTGAAATTCTGACTTTACAAACAACTAAGAAGCCGTAACAGGAAAAGAAATTAAAAAGAACTGAAAGAAAAAATAAGAGGGGGGAAAAAAAAAATAATAAACCAAAACAAAAGGAAAAAAAAAAAAAAAAAAGAGAAAAAACACAGGCTGCAGGAGTAAACCAGAGTCTGCTGCTAAACCGGTCTTTGTGTGTCCAGTGTAAGTCAACACTTATGAACTCATTGGATGATTTTAGGTTCTCAGCCCCTGGAGGCGACTCAAGCTCGCATGCGTTCACAGACACATCACAACCACTCTCTCGCGCACACGCCCGGCCCCGGGCTGGCCACAGCCCCGGGCTGGCCACAGCCCGGCCCCAGGGGCCACAGCCTGGCCCCAGGGCAGCCCCGGCCACAGCCTGGCTCCAGGGCAGCGGGTGCAGACACTCACTCCACGCTGGCCATTCACACGGGGCTTCAGAGCAAGGCCTGGGCTCGTTCTCCTTGCGTTGTGTGGGCATCCTATTCTCTTATGCTTACGAGGCTGATGATGAGAGTACTGCGTTCCCCCAAGTGCTCCAGGAAGTCGGTGTTCCTTCTCAGGCACTGAAGATCTGTGACCTGTAGCCCTTTTTCTTTGAACAATCTAAAGAAGCATTCAGTGTGAAGTTTGTCATTACATTTTGCCACTCATTCTCACTCGCACCCACTCGCCATCTTGACTTCATTTGGGCTTTTCTGTGATTCCAAATGAAATCTTCACATTTTCTTTCCCGATTTAATGCAGCAGCGGATCCCATGAGCCAAGATTGATGGATCAAACCTTTTTTTTTTTTTATTCAGTGCTGCATTGTACCTAAACTTCCAAAATACCACTCTAAAACTGGAACCCTTCTGCTGGTACATTGGCAGATGAATTGAAACCAAATGTTCCGCCTTGTATTGCTTCTGGAACAAGGCTTGGATCTTCATCAATCTGCAATGGAATGGCAACATCATGAGCAGGGACACAACCAGACCTCACTACACAGGAGCTGGACAATCCCAAAAGCAGCTCTCTCTTCACCTCCTTGCATCCAGTCCTGCCATTCCTTCCCTTCATTTTGTCAGAGCACTAAAATGAAGTAATTTAAGCCCAAATGTTTTAGTTTGTACTTAGCAGGATAGGCTACATGGCACCCAAAACCCTCTTGTTTACACAATTTTCACTCCTGGAAAGCCTTCAGACAGTCTTAGAAACTGTCTCAGTTCTTAGGAGAAGACCAGCACCATTGAGCCAAGGAAGGATTAAGCCCAAACTGTGGCTACCAAACTGACACTGCTTTAACTCAAAGTCTGTCTGTACATGTGAAAGCTGAGCTCCTAAACAAGGCTTGGATCTTTTGTTGTTCACATAAAAGTGAAACTCCAGCACAAAATAACCTTCCAAGTGAAAATAGGCCGTGAGTGCAGCTGAGCTTGACCATTTCTGCAGTTCTTCAACCAAGCAGAAACCCCTCCCTGCATGGCACAGACTGCCAGGGCTGCATTCCCTGCCTCTGCAATTAACTCCTGTGACTGGAAGTGCACACAAACCAACCCTTCCTTTGGCTTATGTTACATGTTTGACATGGAAACAACGTTCCTGATCAGCACATTCCATCCCTGAAATTATTCAACTATTCCAACTACTTTGTTTCTTAAGCAGCAGCCTCAGCCCTGGAGTCAGCAGGGAGCTTATCAAATGTGAAATGTCACACTCAGGCAGGGGCTGGGAGTTGAGGGAACTATTCACAGCCTGGGATTTTAATCCCTAGAGATGAGGCTTAAATTAGGCATCAGATCTTCTTTAGATGCTGCATCATGAGCAATGGTAGGAGAGGCAATAGGTTCAAACAAGGGCTCATTCTTCCCTGAGCCCAACCAGTGCCACAGAGCAGCTCTGGGGCTGCTGCCTTTCTCCTGAGCCAGATTTATAAATGAAAACAATGAGCACACTGCAGGGAATTCCACACTCACATCATCTGAAGAGAAGAACTGATCAATGATCTCATAAGCCAGTTTGTAGATGTCTTCATTTTCATGGTTTTGTAGCTGTTCAATTTTCTCCAGGCCTGCAACAAACACACAAGAGAAATCAGAACACCAAATTCAGGCCAAACAACTTCCAACAAAGCAAATAAAACACAGCTGGGAATAGAGTTAGGAATAATCTGGTTATGAACAGGATGCTGTTAAACCCACCTGGCACATTTATATGTATTTTATACATATAAACACATAGATGTACAGCACATAGAAATCTTCTTGAAGCTCTGACAAGCTGAGTTTTGGCACAAACACCTTTTTTCTCCTCCCAGCCACCACCAATCACTTTCTGCCCTCCCTCAAGATCTGGCAATTTAAAGATTATTCTACTCCATGTTAACAAATCCCACAGAGTTTCTTACCTATGCCCAAGTTTTTCTTTCATCCCAGAAAAGTTTCAGTCAACTTAAACCACAACCAACAGGGAGAAAGTCTCAAAGCCATGAGGAAATTAAAGTTATTGCATTTTTACAACCACTGTTTGTAGAATTATTTTTCTCCAAGTTCACCTGGACATGACTTGTGCATAATTAAGGTAAGCACATCATCCCCACACTGACTAGTGTAGTGTCTGTTAATTAGACTAATTTGTCTAATATGCCAGACTGTTACAAAATCAGCACCTAATAAATTTTACTGCCATTATCCTGCTCCTCTGCATTTTGATTATGAACTTAGGAAGAGCTGTGGATATTCACTTGATAGGCATGAAAAGGGCACTTTAGGTTTGCTTAAAACATCTGTGCCAACAATAAACCCAACACAAGCAGGATGCCAAAGCAGTGATCCCTGAAGAAGTGATTAAAATATTGCTCCTCCTACCTCCACACTCTTCTATAAGATTGGCTATGGTTTCTGCTTCCTCTTCAGCCATTTTTAATATATTACTTAGTCCATCCAGAACCACTTGCACAACTTGTGCATCTTTTACTGTCAGCAAATTGCAAAAGGGAGGAATTACATTTTGTTGAATTAAGTAAGCCACCTGAGGGGGGAAAAAGCCAAGAGTTACAGCAGGAACGTGGCAGCAGCACAAGCACAGAGGCAAACACATTCCAGCAAGTCCAAGTACTCAGTCACCCACCCAGCCAGAGCATTCTGCAGTGGCCACTTCAGGAATCCCTTCTTAGAGCATTCAAAGGTAACATTTGGGTATTAGATTTAGGATCTACAACACAAAACCAGCAGATACTGTGAATTCCTCAGTATTAGATAAGGAGTTTCAACCTCTTTTCTGAAGAGTGACAGCACCACCCCAACCCTGCCACTAATCTCATACTCTGGGATTACAGGAGACTTGTGTATTTCTACTTATTGGTTACTGTCCTTTGAATTATCACATCCTTATGGTTGGGGGAAAAAGGTAAAAAGAAATGTGGAATGTTTGAGAATCCCATCAGAGCCTGACTGGAGTCACTCACTCATCCCAACAGAAGAGCTTCCAACCAACCCCCCACTGATGCTCCTGATCTCAGGTCACTCCAGAAACAAGTGAAGGCACTCCTAAATCCCACGTGCAGAAGGGCAGAGTTACTGAACAGTGGAGGAACAGAGACATCCATAACCCTGGCACTTCCCAAGACAGGAATGGAAGTTGTCCTAAAGCTGGACTCACCTGGTCTTTTCTCCCGCTGATTGTTAAGTTGCTTATTGCCCAAGCAGCTTCTTTCTGAGTACCAAAGTCACCCTGAAAGCACAACCAGAGACAGGAACAGTCATCCCAGGGTTATGTCAGGCAGTATATTCCCACAAAAACTGTATTTGTTACAGTCCCCTCTGCATGGTGTCACTGTATCAGTTTCTGGGAAAGTAACAAATCCTGTGGCTGTTTGAGTCTGTGTTCATCCCTCCCCTACAACCACATCTTGCAACTGATCTTCCAGGGGAGGGGAACTTTGTTGACATCAAAGCAAACAAGAACTGCAGCACTGCACTCTCCCAGTCCTTATCAGCAGCTGTCAGATCCTGCAGGGAGAGCTCAGCACTCGGGTGAGCTGTGATAAGGCACTGCACACGTTGCCGCTGGGGCTGCTCCAGTTCCTCAGCTCGGGCTGTCATCAAATGGAAAAGCCTCCACCCTTTCCTCACAGATCAATAAATTGGCACTGAACAGAGCTATTTGTGAGCAGCTCTGTGTTATTTGTCGTCTCCCCTAAATACTTCCCACATGCTTTTAGCTGTTCCTTCTTTCTCACACAGAGATCCTTGAGGGCACAATATGGTTTGGGAAGTCGTGTTTTAAAAGACACCAACACCCAACAGCTGGAAAGGAACACAGGATTTGAAGGCCCAACACGAATCCTTGGGATCTGACCTTATCTAGAAGATGTATTATCATTGGAACGAGGTTTGCATCTATTACTGCCTGAACTTGCTGCTGGTTTCCTGCAGTGATGTTGGATAGGAACCACACTGCTTCCTGCAAAAGGAAAGGATCAGGAATTAGTTGAGAGAAGGACTCCATGTAACTTATGTCCACTGCAACTGGCCAAGCTTAAATACAACCAAGTGTTCAATCAGCCTCATTGTGCAGAGCTGAGCTCTTGCTGAGACAAACCAAAGGGACAATCTCCCCTTAGGAGACTCCACAAGACTCCTCAGCCTTTCACTGTTACCAGTTCGACCAAACACTTAAAATTTAAAGGAAAAATTATTTGGAGAGAGAAAATCCCAAATGAGCACTTGTAACTGCTTCCAGCACTGCCAGTAAGCAGGTTTCAGCTGATGGCCAAGATGCCTGACAGCACTGTGTGTTCCAGACATGGCAGTGTAGGAGACAGTTCTTTACCTCCTTCCTAACAGCTCTTCTTAGCTTCAAGAAAATGCAGCACTATTAAATAAACACTTGATTTTTAACAATACTCTTTAAGTTTATGACTCTTTATGCTCACTCTGTCCACAAGCCCAGCACTCTCCTCCCAGCAATACCCAAGAGCAGGTACCTGGGAAAGCAAAACCAGATCTCTCCCCCAGCAGACCCTCCCTGAATTAAATTCAGAGCCCTCACCTCCCTTTTACAGGGGGAATCTACACTTTAACCAAGAAGCAACAGTTTCACATAAAAAATTACATATATTCAGAGTATCAACTTCTCAAAATCTTACAGCAGATAGATTTCTCCCTTCCTAGAAACCTTCCACCATTCAATTCCCTTCCCAACCTCTGTGAATGACTTTTTAGCTGAGTATTTCTCTCAATGTGAGGTCCAGCAATATTTGTACTTCACTCACTGACTCTCTGAGATCAGACCACAGGATCACTGCTGACCCTGGTAGAGATTTGGGCTGCCTGGGCTCTCCTGGTGGGCTTGCTTGGGGCTTTAATCACTGGCAGTGTTGCAGAGGGGCCCCCGAGGTGCCCAACACGCCTCAGATGCACTCCGGCCTCAGCACTGCCATCAGTGCCCCCATGAGAGCCCTTCCTCACATCCACACTCACTCCCCACCCCCAGCCTGGCTCTGGGATAATTCCCTTTCTCACACACACTCCATCCACACACACCCCCAATTATCTCTGTTTCATCACTTCCAAGAGAGTCAGTTTAATTAAGGTGACATTTCACTAATTGAGAACTCTCAACTTTTAAGTCAGCCAGATTTATAAGAGAAAGCTTTGATTTCCTACAAGCATTGACATTCTTGTCAAGCACAAGTCTGCAGCTCCTAAGAGACTTTCCTATGGACTTTCCTAGGGATATTAATTTCCAGAAAAAAAAAAAAAATCAGTATTTGCTGAAATTTGCCACAAACTGGTGGAAGGAGTCAATTATTCACATCTTTATGACACTACACAACATTGAATCCAAGCTAAGCCAAATATAAAAGTCATCAATCAAGTCAAATCCCTGGTGTTGCTCACCTTATTAATTTTTTCTTTGGGATGTGTCAGAAGTGCTGGGAAATGTGAGAGAGCTTCACAGTTGAGAACTACCTGTGTCTGCTCATCGGTGCCAGTGACAATGTTCCCCACAGCTCTCAGTGCAGCCGTCTGAAAACAAAACATTTCCTTTAAAACCAACAGTTTTTCAGCAAATATTTTCCTAGCTGAGCACATAAAAGGTTTTATGCAAATGCTGCAGCCCACAGGAAAAAAAAAATTATTCTTTACATTTCAACATGAGCTATAAAAAGAAAGCAGCATTTTCTGTAGTAGCACATTTTGGGGGTCACTTCCTCCATGTGATCCAAAGTTACCTGGACTTTAACTTCCTGGTGGCTGAGGAGAGGAACCAAATGAGGGACAATTCCAGAGTCTATCACCATCTGGATCTGCTCATTGCCAGCATCCGTTAGATAGGAGAGTGCCCAGACTGTATCTACCAATATCTGCCAGGAAAAAACAACAGCTCTGTCCACTGCACAGAAATAGCCCCAAAATAATGTACATTTCTAGAACAATTTAAAATTAATTTAAATGAACGTGTGTGTGCATTCACACACAGAAAAGACAGTTTGAACAGCAGTAAATGTGAGCATTTCAACTGGCAGCTTGTAAAAATATTGAGTGTTGTTTCAGCTGACAGCTCTTCACTGGCTCACCAGTGCAGCCATTTCAAAAATTCAAATGAACTTAATTTCACCTACTTAGAGACAAGAAATTAAATCCCATAATTGCTATACGAATAGTAAAGTTAAAGTAGACATATTTTGGCTGCTGCCATTAACTCAGCTACAACTTCTTTAGGAAGCAAAAAATCATTAAATTAAATTCTGATTTTTGTTTAGGTTAAAATCTGACTTATTTCATAATTTCAATCAAGTTTTGCTCCTTTACTTCACTATTAAATACCAATTTCATATTTAACACATCTCAGAAATGACATCTAACCCTGACATTTGACATGTCCAGCAGACACTGATTTTTCACTACAAATTTAAGTGCTAGGCAAAAACATCCTGGTTTTATTTGTGAATGAATGCTCACAGAAATAAAAATAAAATGTAGTTTCAGTTAGAAATGCAGGGAAAGTACATGCAAATAAACACTTGCAAAGACAGAAATATCAGGGAAAAACATCACTATTTAAAAATAACATCAGTATTTTAAAATAAGCAGTTAATAGATATCAAAAGAAGTTTGTCCTAATCAAAGGGAACATCACAGATTTTTGGGTTTTTTTAAATTTCAGCTAAAAAACTACAGCAGAAGCTGGAAGTGGCTTTAAGAGGGGTCACTCACATTTACATCCGTGTGGTGAATTAAAACACAGAGCGCTGGCAGGATCTGAGGGGGGAAAGAAACACCTCAGGGTTACTTTTAAAGCAGACAAACACTGAGCTGGAGTTCAATCCCACTCCAGAGCAATTCCATCACCTCCTGGATGGTTTCCATCGGTGGAGGGGGGTCTTTGTGGCGGCACAGGTTGACCATGACCCAGGTGACATTCCTTAGGAAGGTGATGGGGATGGAGGGGCTGATGAAGGACAGCAGTGGCTTCACTACTCCAAGACTAATAACATAATCTCTACACTGGGGTCCATCACCTGCAGGAGACACAATCAGTGGTATTTTAACAGAAAACATCCCATCATTTATGGATTTATGGTGGTGGGTAAGGGAGAGGGGTGGCAGACAACACCAGACCACCAAGGACAGTGGAGAGCCCAACATACTCCTGGAGATTCCTTGACAAACTTTCCAAACACTAATGAAACCTCCCCAGAGGTTTGTGGTGGCAGGAGTAACACCCACCTATGATATTTCCTAAAGCCCACACAGCTTGCTCACAAACATTTTGATGAGGTGAATGCAGCAGTCTCAGGAAAAGCGGCACAGCATCTGAAAGGTACAAAAATAACCCAGGGAAATGGTTAAAAAACGCATCTCAAAAGGGCAAATAATTCACAAAATTAACTCTCACATGAGACATTCTTGTCCTGTTAAGAACTGGCCAAAGCTTCACTAATTTCCCAGGTGATACTGAAATAAAACACTGCAGTAATTCTTCCTTTGCTGCATGTTCTTACAGAACCTGCACTTGAGAATATTAAACCCCTGACATTCAATTTGTTTGCAAGTCTCAAGTTTACTGAAGCTTGTCAGGATCCAAATTTAGTTCCATTTATTGAATTCAGAAATTCTCAGCTAAGTTATGCACCAGACTCAAGTGCAAAGTAGCAACAAAGACCAAACTCACCCATTCAAATGAAGCAACTTGAGAATAGGCAGGAACAGAGCTCCATTAAGGAGTGGGAATGTAGGAAGAGGGCAGGAAAGGGCTCCACAGGCTCCACATTTAGATAATTGATCCTGTTTTATTCTCCCCCAGCACTAAGGTCCTTGCTTACATAATAGCTTAGTCTGTAAAGAACCCATTTACTTCACATATTTCAAGAGAAACTGGTATTTTTAGTGAATTATTTCTTGATGTAAAACCCGTTTTAGTAGAGAAACAACATATCAGCAGGATTCTTATTTCCTGCTAAATAAGGGTATTTACAATGTCTGTATGCAAGGAGGAAAAAGCATCTCCAGCAAGCAGATTAAAAAATTCTTATGGAAAAATTACAACAGAGCATCTTTTTAACTGAAAAAAATCATAATTTCATACGTCACAGCTATTAAACTGACTAAAAGAGTGCAATACAGACCTACAGAAATCACTCAAAGAAGTGCTCAATCCATTGATAAATCAGGTGCAAATATAAAGTGTTCTAGATCAGGGGTGGGATAGATTATCTGCTGATTACATTTCCCAAAGAAAATTCAGAATGCAATTGGGAAAGGAAGAGGATGGGGAAAAAGGAAAGCTGAAAGTATTACCAAAGGTACATCCTATAAGGGTGAAAAAAATTATATCAAAGTTCACAGGCTCTTAACACTGTGTTTGCTAAAGTAGAAGCAGCTGATCTTGCAGCCAACCTCGGTTTTGTGCATTTTTTTCCTTAAATTTTAGGAAAAGCTCATTTCACAGATACTGTGATTCTTCAAGAACCTCTGGTTTGTTCACCCAATTAAAAACCCTGTTCACTTAGCTCTGATTTAGCAGCAGAGGCTCAGCTTCAACTTAAGACATGCCTGGAGTACAGAACAAGGTTTGCTTTGCCTGGCAACTCAGATTCCAAGTCCACCAACAATTGCTCCCCATGTTTCAGATGCCTCAAAATAGGAAGGACAGGTTTTTCAATTCAACTCGATTTTGGAAGGGTTCAACATCAGGCACCCTCTGGGTCCATGAATTTTCTTCCCCCTTCACAACAGGGAGCTTTCCAGAGGAGTTGTTTGCTTTTATTTCAAATTTTTGGTGAGTTTTGGTGGGGTTTTAAGTTTGAAAACTGGAAACCAGCAGACATCAACTCTGCTAAGATACTCTGAGTTTCCAGAAGATGCTGCTCACCATTAGGAAACCCAAGTGAGTTTCAACCCTGACAAAATGAAGCCAGAACCAGGTGTGTGATGCCACAGATAAACACCCAGCAGCAGCTCCTTCAGTGCCTTGACTGACAACCTGATTCCAACCAAATCCCACATGGAAGCAACTCAAACCCTGCAGGACTCACTGGATTGAACTACAGCCTGGGTTTGTTCTGAGGTTCCAGAGGCAATGTTTGTCAAAGCCCACGCAGCTTCAAACTGTAAGGAAGGACTGCAGAGAAAGAAAAAATACAGTAATTATTATTCAAGTGAGTGGCACATCAGCTAAACAGCAAGAATTGGTGCAAGGTTTTGAGCTTTGGCAAAACTCACTTGTCATCTCTTTCAAGGCAGTGCACTAAAATAGGTAATATTCCTGATTTTATTAGGTCATCAATGGGTGGGTTGCGGTCACTGGACAGCAGCTTCCTGTGCAGGAAAGGAGAAAAAAGCAGATTACAGAAAAATCCTGCCTGGAAAGGAGCAGGGAGTTGCTTAATCCAACTTTCCACTCAAAAAGGGATCAGTCCTGACACTGGGGCAGGTCAGTAAAGGCTTCCTGTGGTTGAGTTTGGGAATCACCAGTGGAGCCCCAACAACCAAACTGCTCATCCTGGGCTGGGAATTCCTTCCCAAGTGCTTCTCTCCTCCTCCCAAAGATCCAGCAGGATTTCTTTTTCCTCCTCTTTAAGTGAAAATAATCCCCCAAAGTGAAATTACTGAGCTACTGGAAAAGCAAAGCCATTACATCCACTGGCCATTTCATTCCACGTTTTCTCTACTTCAGAAGTTTATCACCAGTCAGGAAAATAAAGATCAGAGTTATCCAGTTCCACCCTCCTACAGCTTCTTCCTCCTCTACCCAGCAAAGGAGATACTCAGATCTTTTTGCACTTAAAGCCAAAGATTTTATAGTCCTTTAAAATGTATATTTTACTCTGTGAAAAGCATCAAGTTTGCACCAAATAAATCCAGGTATTTACATATAAAGGAAGTCCACACTACTTAAAAGGTCTGTGTATTTTGATTTCTTTAAAGTTCTATTTTCTTTTTAAAACCCACTTCATTACATACAATTTCAGTTAAGATGGAACACATTTTCTGACCTTAAGAGCATGATAAAATAAGAACAAAATCAGGATATTTGAGAAAAATGTGTTCTTACCTTGCTGCCTGCACAGCACTTAACTGAATACCCTGGTTGTCACTTGAAGCATTCTAAAATAAGAAAAATTAGATTTTTCATACATCTGTTATCATGACATGAAGAATATTCAAACAATTTAATTGTTTTTACCTGTACTATTGCCTCCAAAGAAGTGTTTTGCTAGAAAACAGAGACAAAGAGCAGTTAGAAGTTCTGAATGTCTTTCAAGTATGCAAAAAGAAGAAATCACTGAGAGTTAATTCTTACCACTCTAAAGTCCCCATCTATATCAGAATCTTCACAGATATCTTCATGGGGAACATTCCTTCTCTTTAGGAGATGTTCATCTCTTTTGTTCTTAAAGAGAAAAATGATGGAACACCTTTAAAACTTGGATTTATGGGGTGTAGGGGTGTTAAATAGGGAAGAGAAGCTTCTGTTTTAAACAAGCATCATCAAGTTGCTGTCATTGATATTGTTAAAATTTCCAACAAAAAAAAGTTGGAAAGGGCTGCACAGAGAAGCACATTCTGGGAATTACTTCTTCCTAAAAAATCCTGCATCCAACTTGTGCTAGAAGTTTTATGTGCACACATCCATCAACATTCCAACCTATTTGTCATCATTTCTAACAGGACACAGCAATTCCCAGAGGTTTTCTCTTCAGCCCAGAAGGAAACTAATTCCACTTGTGACTCCTTTTTTCCAACTATTCCAGTGTTACCTTCACACTCTTCCACTCACACTTGTAAGGAAATAATTTCCTGCCTGGAGAAACAGCTGATTTTTCAAAGGCAAAACCAAACTTCTTATAAATCTTTAAAAACCTAATTGGAAGTGCAAGAATGATTCCCTTTATTAGCTTCCAAATAAACCCCTGGTTTTCAGGACAAAAATTATGGGAATCCCAGTAGCAGGTGTGGTAACTCCTGAACTTTCAAGTCTTTAACAAAAGCTCCTACATTTTACTAAAGTAAGACCACAGGAAGAATAATATAAAAGAATAATAATGTTCCTCTCACCTTTCTCAACTCCACAACAACTTCATTTCTTTGTCTTCTCATAGTCTGGAAAGAATCAAGATCAAAATACATCATAATCTGAATTTTGACCAATTAAAAAGCTCTTGTATAACTATTTCAGTTCATGCACTTTAAACAAAACTTTTACACACAGGGTTTAATTGTCATTATAAGTCCTACAGGAATGGAAATAACTACAATATTTCTGTTATTTCATAGTAAAACACTCTCCTGAGCCTTCATGTTGAGGAAAAAAGGAATCAGGAATAAATTCATGTCCTTTAAAGGGCAAAATTGAAAGGAGTTGTACATAAAGCAGCACCAAAAGCATTATAAAGGCCATGGCAATCTACAGTGAAATAACTTTACTCAAATTAAGAGACCCTGTAAGCCAAGCTGAGTTACAGAACTATTATTTATAAATGAAACCCACATAAAACCTTTGACATTCTAAGAGCAATATTTTTTTTGGTCATTTTCTCTACAGCTGCCATTGACAGCATTCAGGAAAAAAATAAATTGTAAATATACATAAATTGGTTTACTGCTGCTTGTGCTACTGCAGTGAAAACAGAAAAATACATCAGTCTGGAGTGATTTTATTCTTTGAACACAGTGGATGAGAACAGCAAAGTTCCAAACAATTCTATTTTTATTGTGACTAAACTTTCACAAGCCCAGGGAAAGCTGCAAGTCCCTGAGCACAGGACAGAAGGAAAAGGAACAGCAGCCAGACCTCCTGAACAGCAAGGAGATCTGAAGATAAGCATTAAAAGCTTCACTTTCAAAGCATAATTATTTCTATCAAAAAGAACGTGCAGTTCATCAGATCAAATTTCAACTGAGCACGACACTTTAGCTCCTCAAAGGAAGGAGCCAAGAGAAAAATGTAAGGATAAGAAAAAGTGGAACAGAAGGGATGGTTCCCTGCTGCTCTGGAGGCAGAACTTTTCATGGTCAGAAAAACAAACAGGTAAAGAAAAAATCCAACCTCCCCCCAGTGACAGCTTCCTGCTCTGGAAAAGGCAAAGTGCCCAGGAGCAGCTGCAGCAACCTGGGAAGAGCCAGAGGGGAGGAGTTCAGAGCATCCCAACACTAAAGTGCAGGTCAGCACCAGCCTGGGATTCCCCAGGAATGCCCAGACCCCCCAGGCCAATGGATGCAGCTCTGAAGAGCAGAGCTGAGGGCAGGAAACACTCCATGGACATTTCTCTGAGCTCCAAGAGAAGCTGATCCACTGCTGGATACCACCCAGCACTTGCAGGCTTTGGAAAGATGCTGCAGCTTTACACCTGACTTACCTACTACAGGCTCCTGCTCTCAAATGCTCAGTGTAGTTTCTCCAAGCTCCACTAATCTGGCATATCCAAGATGAAAATAACGTGAGGAATCCCTCTGATAATCAGATTGCAGAACTGTACCACACCCCTGATGATCTCACAGGACTTTTAGCACCTTCCCAAACCACGACCCAAGAAAATCAGCACTCCTATCCAAAAGCTGCCCTGGGAGAGGGATGGCTCTTCCCAGCCCCCAAAGATGACATTGCTGGTCACAGCAAAGCTGCTGCTGACACAGGGAGAACTGAGTGGGACCAAAACAAATATTATAAGAAAAAAAGCCTCAGATATGTCATTTAGAAGATTCTTTACTTGAAAAAAATCATATCTGCAGTTGATGAGACTTTAAAAGAGCCTCTGCTGGAACACAAAGAATGTTCTCCCTCCTGCCACAAGCTGGGGGGCCCTTGGTTGAATTCCTGCCTGCCATGAAGAGGTAATTCCTACCTGCATACCTTGGAATCACAAAAGCCTTCACATGAAAGACAAGCCACTAGTGAAGTCACTCTTAAGCACAATTTGCCAAAACTGGGCTCCAAATCATTCTCTGTCTAAACAGAGTCTGTTGACAGAATAGTTACAGGTCAACCTGGCACTGCTCATCCTCTAAGGAAGAGGAAAAGCACAACAAATGAGAGCTGAAGTCAGCTCTGCCACGGAGTTTCCCAGCATCACCACCCCAGCTAGAGATGGAATAGTTTGGAGAAACTAAAATGCCAAGCAGAGTCAAGATCAACTTGTGCTGCCTTTTGGAAAACAGCTCAAAGGGCAGAAATGAGGGATGGTGGTGTCTTGGCACGTGGGCGATTATTCCTTCTGTTCTGGGGGGGGAGATCTGAGTTATCTGAATCAGCTCCCAGCTTGCAACAACGCCACTGTGAGCAGGACACCAGTCTCACCAGAAAGGGTTTTAAAGCAGAGTTCAGAATGGTCCTGGGAAGGGCTCCAATTGAAAAACATGCACCACTTCGTCAGGAATTCATATGGCTCTTTCAGTCACTGGATCCTGTTTGCCATTTGCTACATCAAAAATCAAATGATCCGATCTATTTCTGTCAGCCTGTGATGGCCACCCCTCCATCCTCCTTTTTTCAATTATATTTAGCTTCAGATTTATCATAAGGGCTATTTCTGACCATTAGTCATGACTGAGCCCTTCAGCTTATCATTAAAATCTCGTGTTAGTGATGCCTGCAGGATCCCGAGACATTCTGGGGGTTTTCACAACAACACGAGGAACGTTCCCAGTGCCACAGCGGGAGCAGCTGGGAGCCACCAGCCCTTCCTAAATACACCTGGAAAGGGATCCTGACCCCTCTTCCTTCCCTGAACACATCAGGAACTCAGCTGCCACCACGCACAGCCTGTGCTCACTCCTGGGCAGGGTGGGGTTTTTTTTGTTGTTATAAAATATTCCACTCTGTTTCTACACCTACAACAGGAAGGTCTGACAGCACACAAGTAACTGTAGAACTTTGGCTACTCCTCTCATCCCAAGGAATGGTTTCCAAAGGCACATTGTTTCTGTTGGGGAACTGCAAAGTCAACAGTTACTGTAATAAGAGTTGGTTGTGACATCCTTCCTTCCCAGGAAGTTGCTACCAGCACCAGTGTGGTCTGGGACTCAAAATAAAAACAAAAAACACTCCCCAAGGCGTGGACATGTGAAACCAGACTATTTTTCCCCAGTTATATCCAGTGATTCAGGCCCTCCTCCATCCAGTATTCCCCTCCTATACAATCCTATCACAATTACAAACTGGAGCAATGAAGTCTACTCTCAAGATCACTGATAAAAATGCTTTGTGATCATAAAGCCAACCCAAGACACCCCCCGAAATCACATCTCAGCAACTCTTCCCCCTTCAGCATGAAAATGGGAATGTGAGTTACAGATAGAAAAATAAAAATCAATATGACATTGCATGTGCTACCAGCCCCATTTTTCCAGGAGAAGCTGTGCATGGCAAAGAAAATGCCTCATACAAATATCTCAGGATCATTTGAAAGTGACAAGATGGATGAGCTTCCCCACAGAACTCCAAGTCAGCTTAAAGGAACCTATTTTTATCTCAGTGAGTGAAATTCCTGCTCTCCTTCATTTCTTCCATATTTAATCCCAAGCAGACTATTTTGTGTGGGATACAGAAGAGGTTGAAAAGCTTCAAAGTACCTGCAATATTCAATATATCTCACACCACCACCTTTCCTTCACTCCCCTGGAGCTGCCTTGGTGTTCTCAAATATATTGGTATTTTTCAAGTCCAGTGAATGATACTGGCAACTCTTAAAATCCTGACACTGCTGATCTTAAAGCATCTTGATGCAATGGCTGCTCCAAAATTAGTTTTGAAGTGCTCTGCATCACGGAATTATCATCATTTCCCTTCATGCATCTCTCAATTACAGAGCAGAAATCTCTATTTAACACCTCTCCTGTGCTGGCACTGTTATAGCAATCCTTAATCTCCTGCCCAGCAACACAGGTGAGTCAGGGAAGAAAAGGCCAGCAGGAACTCAGCAGATTCTTCCAGGATTTCCAGAGAAATAAAATGTACTAAACAGTTTTTATTTCATTTAAAAAAAAAAAAAAAAACACCTAAATGTCAGTCAGATTGGAATGCTGCAGCAGGCAACAATCACCAAGAGAAAATGAAATGTTGAATCACCAGGTGAAACAAAATGAAGCAAAGAAAACACCCCAAAACTCTGCAACCCTTCCCAAACCAAGACCCCTAAATGCAGAGCTAAAAAGGCATTGTTTAAACTCAAATTGTTCATAAAACTCTATCACAGACACAATGAACAATCTGCACTTATCTGGTCTTTATATAGTAAAGATCTGGTATTTAATGCCAAGCTCTGTGGTATTGCCATTAAAAATAAAGGCTGGAAAGAAAATTGGGTGTCAGCACAGCCACACCCACAATAAACAGTAAAAAACAGCTCATCCTTTCTTATCCAAGGGGGAAAAAAAAAAAGCTCAAGTAAAACCTGTTCCTCACTGAAGGCACAAGATGAGAAAAGTCACCTTACCCAGCTCCCTAATGGCTAAGTATTTGCATAATTTAATATTAGAGTCCAGATAAGCCCTTCTTCAAGTCAGATTTTGGGGCTGGAGGTTAAAGAGAAAAACTGTGGCCACTCCTGCAGTTTTTAAGGCTCCTCTTTGTGCTGAACCAATTCTATTTCTCCCCCCACAGCTCTAGAATCTTGAAGACCCTAAAAGAATGTTGCAAGCACTGACCAGAAATCTTAAAACCCCGCAGAGATGCTGCCTCAGTATTAGCTCCAAATCACTGCTCTCCCAGCAGCAACTCTCCCAGTATTAAAAACTTTATTACACCGTGTATTCCTTTGAGCAGGAGCATAAATAAGTGAAAGGACAAGGAGGTATTGGAGATTTCTGGTCCCAGTGAATCCCTCTATTCCCAGTGTCATCACCAATCTGTCCTCTCCAAACACATGGCAGCAATTATTTACAACGTGCCAGTGCAGGCAATGCTTACCCAAGACTTCAGCATATGAAGGAATTTTGCTAAACACCTTATGTAAAACAGGTGCTTGTGTTAGGGTTTGCTTTCTTTTTTCCAGGCCAGAATTTGTCTTTTCAGAAGCACATTGGGAAGAAAAAAAAAAAAAAACAAACCAAAAAAATGAAAGTCCAGCTTTAACTTGTTAACTATCCAAAAAGGTAAATAAATGCTTGATACTTTAAGGGATAAAATGTAGGAAATTCCCTGATTTTTGTCAGAAATACAAGGACTTCCTGTGAATATGTAAAAACCTGGAAGGCAAGGACAATGTGACAGGAACTGCTGGCACTGTGACTGTCAACGGACTGATCTGAGCACATGGAATTAACAGATAACATTTTTAGGAAGTTTGCAATTCACAACATGGCAACCTTTCATAACCTCGAGAAATCTCTTCATTTGGGATTCACCAAAATTATCCTTGTTTCTCTAGAAGTGAACTGCCATGGAATATTTAAAAAAATGATGGTTTTGTAAAAACAACCCAGGACCAAACAGAATTTCAGCAGAGATAAAAAGGGGGAGGAGTGGAGGAGGGAAGGAGATAAAGATCAAATGTTGGCTTCCTCTGTGAAGTAAATACACAACTTTCTGCCCAACCAGCCCTGGAAGGTGGATTTTGGAGCTGTCCTATGCCAGGACCCTGGCTGTGAGTGGGCACCACCAATTCCCTGATGCTAATGACCACTGTGATGTGTAAGCAGTTAATGAGCAGGAAGGACAGCCAGAAGCCTGAGCTATTGTATGAAAAATAGCCCTGCACCGTGGTTATTTTAGGGAGCAGGCGTGTGCTCCAGGATTTGCTGGATAAATGTCACTCTCTAAAATTTAACACGGCCCAGCAGTGGGTTTTGACTGTGGAAAAAGGCGTTTAAGCACAGCAACAAATTAAAAAAAAATGACTGAAGAGCTTCCCTGCCTCCTGACACACCCACACGTGGTGTTACCTGCATGTGTCCATCTTGAACCCTCCCTACTTCAGCCCTTTTCCCTTAAAACTCTGCACCAAAACAGACAAATTCCAACCTCTATCTTCCCCTTAATCCCATTTTTCACTATAACAGCACATTCTGTGTGCATTCCTAAACATGCCTCCCTACAGTCATCTACTTAGTGGTAACAGAATTTATATAAAAACAAATTAACAGCTAAGGCAAGAGGTTACCAACCAACCTCATTACCCTGCTAGCAAACAAAGCAATTAATTATCCCCACTCCCAATATTTTTGCCAAAACTTTGGACATCTCTGAATAATAAACTATTTTATCCATCTCATTGGACAGGTTAAAATTTGAGATGTTATAGACTTCTGGGAAACTTGGCTGATGTTTTAATTAATGCCAGAGACATAAATTAATTTTTTCTTTTGAAACATCGTAGTGTCTTCATATGAAAGACTGGAATATTATGGAAAACAGAAGAAACAGTTTGAGGCTAGCGAACAACAGCCATGAGAATGCCAAAATTCCTGTTCAGAACCCCATATAGACAATTTTAAGCTCCAACCAGCACCCCTGGACCAGTGTTTAAAGGTGAGGATTGATACCTAATTTTAAAATGTAACTATTTCCTAAGGAAACTCCTAGTTAATTATGTATCGTGCTGTGTTTAGGAAGCACCTTCACAGCTCAAATAATTGAGCCACCAAAAAGTTCAGGGGCTCCGTGCTACAAGCCAGAACTACTTTTCAACTATCTGAGCAGAAAACAGAAATATTAAAAAAAAAAAAATTAAAAAAATAAAATAAAAGAGACCTTTTAAAAACAATCTTTACTATAAAGGTTAGGGCATTATTTATTTAATTAGGTATCCTGGAGACACGCAGCAGAACACCCAACTGGGCCCTAATCCTGACTCAGGCTTTTAGGGGCTGCTCGGAGAGATTGTTCCTGCAGGAATTCAGGAAAACCCTCCCCGAACCGGGGCCGCTGGGGCAGGGCCGGGCCGGGCTCCAGCGGGCGCAGCCGCCCGGGGGGAGAGGCCGCCGCTGCCGGGCCCGAGGGGCCGCGGAGCCCCCGGAGCGGCGCCGGGCGGGCGCGGCCGCTGCCCCTCGCCAGGCGCCCACAGGCCCGGCCGCGCCCGCCCCACAGCGCGGCCTCGGCGGCTCCTTCCTCCCTCCTTCCCCGGCCTGCCCTCCCCTCCCGGGAGCGGCGCTCCCGCCTCCCCGCGGGCTCAGGGCGGGCGCCGCGGCCGGGCCCCGCCGCGCTCACCTCCAGGTCGCGGCCTTTGTTCTTGAAGTTCTTGAGGCGCTGGTTGTCCAGCTTCTCGTTGTCGGCCATGGCGGGGGCGGCGAGGGAGGAGCGCGGCCCCTCCGCCTCCGCCCGGGCCCGAGCGCGCCGGGAGGCCCGCCGGGCCCGCTCTCGGCCTCGGCGAGCCGGGAGGGCCGGGACGAGGGGGCGCCGCTGCGGGGCCAGGCGGCGGGGCCCGGAGCGGGGCCGGGCGCGGTGCGGCGGGCGGGAGCGGGGCCCGGAGCGGGGCGGTTCGCAGCGGGCCGGGGCCGGGGCCGGTGCCGGCGGCCCGAACGCGCCGGTGCCGCCGAGCGGGGGAAGGGACGGGCCGAGCGAGCGAGCGAGGGAGGGGGAAACAGGGGCAGCCTCGCTCTGGGCGCCGCCGCCTATTGGCTGCGCCGCGCGCGGCCGGCGGCCAATGGCAGCGGGGAAGGAGAGGGAGGGAGCGGTGACGCAGCGCGGGAAGGGGGAGGGAAGGAGGGGCCGCCTCAGCCCCGCCGCCATCTTGGGTGGGGGCGGCGGGACGGGCGCTCCCCGCGCCTGCGCCGCCGCCGTCCCGGCCGGGAGGGAAGGGTTTAATCCCGTCCGTACTCGGCTTTGGAGGCGAAAGTTAACATTTTAATCCTTCCCCCCACTACACTTTCCCTTGGCTCCCCGATGGAGCCGACAGTTAACAGTTTAATCCTTCCGCTTGCTACACTTGGCATTCGCTCCCGTCATGGAGCAGAAAGTTGACATTTTAATCACTCTCCTCGCTACACTGCCCATTCAGATCCTTCATACCGCCCAAAGTTAACAGTTTAACGCTTCTCCTCGTTGCACTTTGTATTCACTCCCTTCATGGAGCTGAATAACATTTTAATCCTTCCTCTCATTAAAGTTTGCATTTACCCCTATCATGGAGTCAAAAATTAATCCTTCCTCTCACTACAATTTGCATTAATTCCCATCGTGGAGCCGAAAATTAACACTTTAATCTTTCCCCTCACTACACTTTGCATTTACTCAGAATAATCCCTGTTCCTCCAAGTCTTCCAGAGTTTTAGGGAAAGAAAAAAAAAAAAAAAGCTGTTATAGAAACTTTTTCATTTTTATTGAAATAAGATAAAGAGTATTGAAAGCAATAGGGAGATACACTTGAAGAGCAGAGGGGATGGTACATTTGTTCCTACTTCTGAAATTTTACCCAGGAAAGAATACCTCTGTGCATAACTAGAAGCACACTCTGGAATGCATATATATATATATATATATATATATATATATATATATATATTTATATTTATATTTATATTTATATTTATATATGTATATACAAACACAGTGCCCTGATCCTGCATGTAGTCTCTACTCATTTTTAATGATTGGAAATTAACTCTGTTAATTATTGCATGTTGACAGAGCTCTTGTTATAATTTTCCATGATACTTGTTGAGAAAATTCAAAGCTCTGACAGGAGATGCAGCTTCCCAAGTGTGAAAACAAAGTCACCGAGTCCCTCAGAGACTGAGGAACATTAGGAAAGAGAACTTGGTTTAGCTTCTTGGGAAAACACAAAGACAATGATTTTTCAGACTATGAGGAACTGTGTGTTATATCTCTGGACACTTTGCAGAGGATGAGGCTTGGCTCTAGATAGTTCTTAAAAAAACCTCCAAAAGTGACAGGAGCTGAGTCACCCCAGCCCCATCTGTTACATAAATGTAGCAGTGATGTCACAGCAATATGAGGTGGGTAATTAGTCAGGGCTAATTAGTGCTGGTGATATTCCATATAGGCATGGCTGCTTGTCTAACAGTATGTAAAGCATTTTGTCCCAACCCAGTGTAGGGACAGCAGCCCTTTCACATCCCAGTCTGGATAGACAAAAAGGACATTTTCTTGATACAGCTATTGACAATTTTAAAAGTAAAAAGACTACATAGAGATAAAATTAAAAGGTAATCCCTTTAGTTAGTGCTCTGTTTCATTTACAGGCTGAGAGAGTTAGGATTGTTCGGCCTAGAAGAGAAGGCTCTGTAGAAACCATAGAGCCCCTTCCAGTGCCTAAAGGGGCTCCAGGAAAGCTGGAGAGGGACTTTGGACAAGGGCCTGGAATGACAGGACAAGGGGGAATGGCTTTAAACTGAAAGGGCGTAGGTTTAGATTAGATATTAGGCAGAAATTCTATGACGAATAATGAAATTGGACTCTGGTACTCCATGTTGCCATTCCTGCCCAGTCTTCAGAACTAGTCAGAATACGATGGTAAAAAATACACAGTGTGTAAGACCCAGCCTGGAATTTTATGAAAGAAAACCCTTTTCTTCCATCGCTGTCCTTTTCATCACCAGCTTTTCCAAACCTTTGTTACCCCAGCCATGCTCATCCCACCTCTACCACCCCCCAGTGTCGCCTCCCTTAGCACTGACCGACCACTTGGTGTGGTCTGGAAAGGATGGAATTGGAAAGCCAGCACATCCTGGGCTGACTCAGTGCCCTAACCAGTGACAGTGACCTTGCAGGGAAATCATCCCTCTGCTGACCTTCCCTCTGTGCTCTTGGAAAAAGACTGCCCGAGTCAAGGGGCTGAGCAACAACCGTGTTCTTTTATGAGTAACCATTTGAAAATAACTGAGAATCACCCTGGGGAGTCTCCCTTCAAATCCAGAGCTGTGTGAAAATCGCACTGCTGCACCAGCAGCTCTAACACCCCGTTTCCTTTCTGTGTAACTCCATATCATGTACAGAACACGCTCTGCCCTTGCAAAATTATGTCTGTTCTGAGGAAGACAACCCTTCGGTGGTCTTTGAGCTGTATTTTTGATCTGATATCATCCAAAGAATAATTTATATCGTGACTTCATTGAAGACAGAGATGAATCAAGTGCATTTTTTGTGTGACTGTAATCTAATTAAGCTGCTTGGCTCTCAGAGGAACAATTAACATGTTATTTTTGTTTGGTTTTACCTCAGGTCCACAGTGCAAAAACACTCAGAAGACCAATTTTGATGGATAGACCAGCTCCCCTCTGAATCCTTGATCCAGTGTCACTGGGCTGTCTTTAAAAAAACCCCAAACAATTGGATATTTTGATTCTAAATGAGGGGTTTTTTTAAAAATGTATGCCTACAACATAATAAATTATGCATATAACACAAATCCTCTTGGTATGTGCTGTTCAAACTTCATGTGATGCTATAGAACAAAGCTCTGCTTCTTTGATATTTTTTGCATCTTTTTTAGCTTGGAAAACAATAATGCAAATGTAAAGGTGGGAATTAGGCTCTGCTCACCTTCCTACCCTTCAAGCAACAGATAGATTTGTTTTACAAAGAGTTTACATTTTGTTTACAATTCATAATTTGTGAATTTTGCGCTTCATTATGCAATTAGAAAATGTCTAATTCTCAGCTTATCTTAAACACCTCTTTTGAGTAATAATGTGAATTGATCTGAAGGCTTTTTCTAATATATTAGTAAAAAATAGATAAAAATATACTATATATTTACTAAATGTACACTTAGGTGAAAGGAGCTCCTGCGAATGGCTTTTCATAGCCCTATCTCCCTCGTATAAGAAACAAAATGTTATGTAAAGCTGCAAAGATTTGTGTTGCACACAGAAAAATGCCCATTAATCCTGGGGTTTATACAAATGGCATAGCTGGCATTAACAAAGAAGCAGCCCAGGGCTGGGAGGATAGTTTATGATAATCTTTCAGCTGGTGTACAAACACACTCTTCTGCAGAAGACAGGTTTGAAGGGGATTTTTGAGGGGAGTTGGCTGAAGTGCTTTGGCTGAGAGTAGGAATCAAAGATTTGGCCCACGGACATCTGAACAGCTCTGCTGTCTTGTGGCTGTGCTCACACTCACTCAGGGCTTGTAGGGAACATTTTTATTCAAAAGCTGTAGAGTTCCTGTGCATGTTTCCCCTTGGGTTTGTTCATACAGAACCATTGGTTACGCTGTATTTTGCATTTTTTTTCCTACTTAGAAAAAAAAGAAGTAGTTATACTTCGAGAAAAATGTTCTGCAGTTGGGGTGGTACTTAAAACCTCACTTTTTAAAATCCTTAAGTGATGAACTGCACAGGCTGGAGGAAAACAAAAGCTTCAAATGCTCCCCATATGACAGGATTCAAAGCCTTTCCATTTATAACCCTTTAATCACGTTGTGGGACACTAAAACTCCTGGAGCTGCTCTGGCTCCTGGTGCCGGCCCCTATCAGATGTTAACACAGCCAAGGGCCTGCTGCTGTCACTGATTTCCTTTGGGATCTCTCCCTTATTCCCACTGTCCCTGGGCTCTGCTGTGTCCCTAACAGCCTGAACATTCCAGCTGCCTCGGGCAGGGATCTCCTCCCACAAGGCCTCTCTGAATGTGAAACACCCCATAATGAACACTTTTTTTTCTAGTTAAAGACCTCTAGATATTTTTATTCTCATCTTTTTGGAAGCTACGGTGTGGTTAGTTCTGAGATAACGCCCAATATTCTGTGTCTTCCAAAGGAGAGGCTGCAGCACAGCTCCCAGAGGGGGCAAATTGGAGGGAGTTCTTCTGGCTCCAGTGGCCCTTTGCTGATTCACATCAGCTCAACATCTGCTCCTGTGATCAGAAAATCAGCCCAGGGCTCCCACATGACACCAAGCAGGAGGCAGGCAGCTTCAAATGTACGAGCAGAGCTCCAGAGCTGCCTGTGGAAGAGCACAGCCTGCTCTGATCTCAGCCACTCTGCTTTCTATCCCTTTTTATTTCATACAACATTCGATTAGGCATCCTGGCCTGCATTAGGAACTGTGTGGCCAGCAGGAGCAGGGAGATCATTCTTCCCCCGTACTTGGCACTGGTGAGGCCACATCTCCAGTTCTGGGCCCCTCAGTTTAGGAAGGATGTTGAGATGCTTGAGCGTGTCCAGAGGAGGGCAACAAGGTTGGTGAGGGGCTTGGAACACGAGCCCTGTGAGGAACGACTGAGGGAGCTGGGGTTGTTTAGCCTGGAGAAAAGGAGACTTAGAGGTGACCTTATTGCTCTCTACAACTCCCTGAAAGGAGGCTGTAGCCAGGTGGGGGTTGGTCTCTTCCACCAGGCAGCAACTGGCAGAACAAGAGGACACTGTCTCAGCTGCATCAAGGAAGGTATAGGCTGGATATTAGGAAAAAGTTTTTCACAGGAAGAATAATAAAGTACTGGAATGATCTGCCCAGAGAGGTGGTAGAATCACCATCTCTGGATGTGTTTAAAAAAGGACTGGACATGGCACTTGGTGTGCCAGTTGAGGTGTTAGGACATGGATTGGACTTGATGATTTGGAGGTCTCTTCAAACCTCGTTATTCTGTGATTCTGTAATTCTGATTTGGGGATTGCTTTTAATTTACATTGGTACGTTTGCTACAATCCAGCCCGAAAATGTTCCCTTTTTAATGCACTAAATCAGAGCTTTTGCAGACAAATTTACAGGTCACAACACAACCATTGGCAAAAATGTTCCTTGATACTAGAGCTGGAGCAGATCCCAAAAATCCATCAGCTGCAAATAGCCCAAGAAGAAGAGGAATCAATGCTCAGTCAGCAGACTGTGCAGTTGCACTTCCCTGCTGGTGTCCCAGCTGCTTTGCCTTTGCAACACAACAATATCCTAGTAAAGGAAAAGGAAAAAAAAATCATTTGATATAAAAAGTGAAGAATTGGTTAGTGAAATGAGCCATTTCAGTGTGCCCTGCAAGATCCAGGGATATGATTTTTCCATATTAAAACAAATCCTTGTAGCACCACTGATGGTGGGACAGTGACAAAAAACGCTTCTGTCTCAGCTGCTGTTTTGGGGTGAGCTCAATAATATTCCTAAAAGGAAAGGAAAACTTATTATCTGCTGGCAGGTCTGGGAACTCCAATATCCTGGATCCTGCTCCACTTGACTGCAAGAAGGGAAATTGCTTTTACATCCTTAATTCCTCCAGTTTCCAAAGGGAAAGCTGATCATTGGAGCTGTATTTGAAAAATGAAACTACACAATATGCTCAGATAATTAAATGGTGTGAGGTGTTAGGTGATGTGTTTCATGTTGTACACAGAAACACTGATGGGATCATGAAACCAGAGACATTTTTGGGAGCATCTCAAATTTAAACTCTTGTTTCTGCCTGTTAACACTTACAGGGAGCAGAGTTTAGCACATAAAACAGCATCAAACCCAAGATGCAACAAAAATGTAAATGTCCAGATGCAGATTGCTATTGTCAGTGCTGTGTCTCAGGCTCATTTTGAAAGGAAACTCGAATACATGACTGAATAAGGAATTTTGAAAGGCTCAGGGCTTGATATTGAGCAGAGAAATGAAAATAGTCGAAGTTTGCATCTCTCTTTGTTCCGCTGTAATGGAGAAAATGAGTGCTCTGAGCAGCAGCACTAACGAGGCCCATTCTCACAAGGCTCAGGACTGAGCTTTCCTTGATTTCCTGATGTCTGATAAATGGTAATATTTCTGTTCAGCTTTTCTTTTGAGGGGGAATAAAGGGCACATAATTTTCCTGGAATACGCAGCATTTCAGCAGCTTCAGGAATCCGTGCCTCTGTCAGATCACCGAGATCAACCCTTTCTTTAGTGCTCATTACTCCTCTTTATATTCAAATCTCACTTTACTTGTGAACTGGTATCCAGGGCTCCTCTAAATCACAGCCAGCTTAACATGGAAAAAAACATAGCAGCAATGGGAATTCCAGTTTAGGAATCTGCTTGTTTGGGCAGTTTGGACATCACTCATTGTTACGAATTTTCAGTGCCACGAAGTGAAACTTCATCTTAATGCACGACAAAAACAAATGTGGACTTTACCTAAAGAGCAGAAATTTATATTTATATTTATATTTATATTTATATTTATATTTATATTTATATTTATATTTATATTTATATTTATATTTATATTTATATTTATATTTATATTTAACAAATTGAAAATAATCTCTGAAAAGAAGCCCATCGGTGCTGTAACGAGGCAGTTTTTGTTTGAAAAAGCGATTTTTAGCTGTGTGGTTTAAGCCTCCCCAGAGCGTTCTCGAGCTCCTCTCGTCTCTCCGTTTGAATTTGCAACCCGATAGTTTCGTTTTGACGAGCTGCAGGAAGCCTCACACACCACAAGATGTCTCAGCGACGAAAACACCACATTTTATACACGTCTTTTAAAATAACGTAACTCAATTTTCTGGGGTCTGCCTTGGGTTTTCCTCAGTGCCTGACAGGGGCTTTTCAGCAGCACATGGGGAAGCAAAGCCTGTACAAATTTACCCGTTAGCGTGGGCAATAAATGGGTATTTTAAATAATCGATGATCCAAATGACTCAGTGGAAAACCTTAAGCTTCAAAAAGGGAAGGCTCAGTGTAGGTGACAGCTAAGAAATACGAAAGCCTTCCTGTGTAGGTTAAAGGGAGGAGTTATTTGAAACTATAATTAATTTCCACAACGTTTGACTTTAAAAAGATGTTAAATATTTTTAACTATTCATACTCTGGATTAATATTGTTTAGAGTTACTTTGAGGAGACAGTTCTTTGCAGAATATTTTCTCCAAGGTTACATTTTCTTTGGGGCCTGACGTTATTTTATCTATGAAACCGTCGCCTTCAGCGTGTAAGGTTAACAGAGAGCTCAGGGAAGTTCCCCCTGTGAGCACCAGGAGGGTTTGCACACATGAAATGTTGCCTTTAGAAAAAGAGAAGTTTCAGCTTTTGAACCAGAGTGTGAAGTTTTTTTGCTTTCTGTTGCTTTGTGTATCTACAACACTCAGCACTTTGGCCTGAGAATTTTCTCATTTTTCTTTTTGCTTCCCTTTTCCATTGTATTGCTGTAGTTTATCTTCCCCCACTTCCCCTCCAGATGAACTCCTTAAATTCTTTTTCTGTAATTCTTTCTTGTTTCACCTTTTCAGAGTAATTCAAGCTGTGTAAATAACTGATGGGCACACAATAATTGTGTGACCACCTATAGGCATTTTAGGTAGATTAAACCTTTAAGTCTTCAACAAAGGAAAATCCATGTGAATTCAGTCCAGAATTATTCCCAGCTGGGAAGAGCTGATGGCACCAGCTGTGAGCATGAGACCCACTCCACGAAGAGACACATTAATTTATCATCTATTAATTAAGCTGTTTGCAGAATGCCTTTATGTTTTGTGTAATATCCAAATGGTACGAGGGATTTTCACAGGGATCTGGGATGGCCCTGTAAGAAATAGAACTTCTCTGACTTCTTAAGGGAAGCTTGAGAGACTCACATGGTTCAGTGATTAATGTGTGTGCTTTAGATAAAGTAACTGAAAACTATTGATTAAGGCACAGTTACCCTTTAACAGCCACGCAGAATTTCAAAGGAGATTGGCCTTTGTCTGGATCAATAAAATTGTTGCTGCAGTTCCCAACTGTAATTGCTAAAACCAAACAATATGCATGGCTCGGGTTTCAGAGCCAGGTGGTTTATTAAACTCACAAAATTACTTATTTTAGCAGGGATTTCTCCAAAATCAGGGTACTTATAGCAGTAATATAAGGCCTAGAAACTTCTCATTGGTCAGGCAAATCAAAAGGGTAAAAACAAAGTAAAAACAAGTCAACAGAAGGTTGAAAAAAGAGTAAAAACACAGAACAAAAAGATGATCTTTGCACCAAAGAAAGCACCTTGTAAGACTAAGAGGGGGCAGATGAATAAACATGGGCAGAACAAGGAAATAATAAAAAATACTCATCAAAAGCTATGCCTCATAAAGCACTGTCAGGAGGTTTGCATACATTGTGAGAAAGCAGTGCTTTGAGGAAGGACCTGAACAGAAAACAATGAAATGGGGCTGTAAATGTCTGTAGGTCATTCCAAGCACGAGGAGCGGCATGAGAGCAAACCCAAAAACCCAAGGGAAATCTGGTAACAAGACCACGAGAGCTGGCACTGCCAGTGGGACTCGTGGGGAAGGCCAAGAACAGGGAGAAAGCGCTGCTGTGGAAATGTGGGGAGGGGACACGGAGGTGACAGAGCTGAGGGGAGGTGTCTCCGGGTACAGCTACCACAAACACATCGTGGATGAGCAGGAGCGGCCCAGCAGCACCGAGCACAGCTATGGAACACAACACTGGAGAAACTGAAACACAAGGAATGCTCAATTTGCTAAAATCCCCCGTCTTCAGAATGTGTCTGGACTTGTTACTGTCCACGAATTTATATTTGCAAATGGTCCCTGCAGTGTGGTGTGCGCTCAGCAGGGCCTCCACCCTCAGAGTTTACATCCCAAATTACAGAGAGTTGGCTAATCCAGGCTGTGGGATCTAAGGAGATGGATGTCCAGAATCCAAACAGGATATCTGAGCTAATTCAAGTGGAAGAAGCCTAATTGTAGCAGCAAAGAACTCAGCATGGCCCATTTACTTTGGGAAAAAAGCTGTTTGAGGTGCACACAGCACTTCAAAGTGGTGTTGCCTCCCTTCTCAGCAGACTTGGAACTTGTTTGACACAGAAAAGTCTTTCCTTTGGTTCAGTTACCTGTCAGAAATGAGATGGCACCGAGGCATTTTGAGTGACACCAGTTACCTGATATTGGAAAAGCCTTGGCCTGCATTCCTTAGACACTACACTTCCCCTGGATTCTCAATTATTGGGACAGTTGTCTCCCAGGCAAAGCAGGAAGGAGTGCTACTATCCAAATTTGCAATGGTTTCTTCTGCTGCTCCACACCTTCCCTTAAAGTGATATTTCACCCCACTAGACCCACGTTCAATGAGCTCCATGAGTAATTGCTAAACTCAGAAAGCCCTTTGTGACTTTAAACCACAAGGATCTTATCAGGGAATGGCCAGCAGTACAGCTCCCCATCCTCTGGGTCTGTCAGCTTTTAAATGGTCTCATCCAAACACATCTTGAGAGGGCACAGGGTCCTGCAGGCCTTGGGGTTCACAGATCCTTCTTCCCTTTGTGTTTCCTGATCTCAGGTGTGTTCTGCTCATTTTATCATTTGTGACTCTTCTGGCAGCACAAAGGAACAGGTGCAGCAAACTGTGTAAGGAATATGAGCAGACACTGAAGGATTTGAGCCCTTTAACTACAAAACACCTGCGAGGCTTCTGCACGAGACTGCCAGAATGCAGCAATTAAAAAATGCAAAACAGCAGGGTGAGCTGATGAAAAAATTCCCAAACCTGAAGCAAAATAAACAGCTGACCCCAACTCTTCAAGGCCTTTCATGCCATGAAAAGCTTTCAGCTCCACTGCCTTGGGGCTCTTCAGATTCCCATTTCTCACCATCTCAAAGCATCCCAAATCCTTCAAAAATCCTAAAAGTTTTTCAGTGAGTAATCTGTAAAAATTCTAACTAATAAACCAATACTTATCCAGGAACAAATTATCACAGTGCTGTGGGTTGGCTTTTAGCAGCAGTAGAATTCCTGAAACACCACGACAATTCTGCTCACTGTGTTCAGCCAAGCAGTCCAAGCTCTCCCCGGAAGGACGGAGCTGGAAAACACCTTTGGAACTCCCTGGCTATTGATTTCACCATGGAACACGTGATGGGATCAGACATCCAACAGCTCCCAGGCTTCCACCGGGACGCACACAGCGCCTGTGCTCTGCTCCGTGCAGAGCTGAGCCACAATTCAATTCCGCTTCCTCTGCACCTTCCTGCCCGGGCAACTTCCCAAACACCCTTCTCAAAAGCTGATGAGGGCCAGGGAGGCTCTTTGCTCCAGGTCGTTCGGAGCAGTGCATTCCATCTCTGTCTCCTCATCCTGAGGAAGCCCCCGAGTGCTCTGCTGATCCAAGCAGGATGGAAAAGCCCAAGCAGCTCCTGGGGCAGAGGAACTCATTAAGCCCTGGCACTGGATTGATGTCCTTTGTCGGCTCCAATGGAACATTTATCTCCGTGGGGATCAGTCCTTTGTACCTTATCAGCCTTGCCTTCAAGGGGGCACCGGTGTGGCCACTTTTCTGTGTCTCAGTGATTTTTTTAATTAAACTTTCAGGCATCTAATTCCTCTGAGAAGCTGTGCCTCCAGCCAGCTTGACTGATATTTATTTTAAAGCTTTAAAATTATTCCAAAAGGTTGGGGTCTCCTTGGGAAGATATAATGGGCCTGCCTTCACTTCTCTGGGAAACCAAGCTCTTAGAAAATTCAATTTTTAAATACTTGATATTCTATAAAGTGAATGGAATTGAGTTTATTCCTTTCCTTTGAAGCATAATGTAAAATATTTCTTCAAGTTGATGTGTCATTTAGTCTAATTTGATAACCTGCAGCAGGGCCTGTGTGCCTGAGAGCTCATTCTCATTTTTAGCTGTATGAGCTGGTCTATTTTACAGCTTCATTTCTCCCTTCAGAACTTGCTTCTTGGCTAATTAGAGACCCTGGTGCACCCTCGTTAAATCTCTCAGGAGTGTTTCTCCCCGAGGAAGTCCTGAGGCCACAGAACGGAATTCTGCTTTATAACAGACACATGATTAGATTAAGAGAATTCACTCTATACCAGCCACATGCAAACGTTTGTAAATGTATTGATATGAATATCACATTTTTAAACATTGACTTGCTGGGTTTAGAAAGCCAACATTAATGACTTTTAAAGATCTTTTTAGATGGTATTTTCTATTGAGCCTAAATCATCAGACCAGGCAATGAGAAATGCAGACACCTGCTCTGCTTTTAGCAATGGAGTCTCAGCATGAGTCAGGATTTAGCCCCTGCTAGTTAATTAGTCTCAGTATTAATAACAGCTGCTATTGAGAAACTTCCCTTTGTTTATTTCAGCAAATCCACCTGATGATTTTTTTGGTCTTTGAATAATCTTCTGCATGAGACAACAGGTTATGTCTGGGTGATTTTATTGCTGCTTCACCCTTTTATAACTTGACATTCCTGTCTGTTTATTAGTAAGAATGAAATGTAAACTTCCTAATTCCCACCTACTTCCTTGGTGTAATCCTGCCACAAAAAAGCAGGAGCACAAGAGGACCCCTGCCACAACTTTTCCAGAGCCCACCACTGGGAAGTCACCACAAAACCAGTGGGATTCAGCTCTTCCCTGACTGATCCCGTGCTGGCCTCCATCTCCTTCCTCTAAGGAGGGCAATCCAGCAGTGCAGGAACAAGGGAAGCAGCACGTGGATATCTGGGACAAAAGGACGTCAGAGCTGCACCTTGGAGACAGCGCTGCAGCCAGGCTCTGTCTGGGGCTGGGTGAGGAGCACGTCCTGCTCGTCACAACCTCTCTGCAGTAATTGTTTCTAGAAGGCAGAAAGAGCCAACAAGTTCTCCGAGAGCTGAAGCTCTAACCCCACTCTATTTTCAAATGAGAAACACATCCATGGAGCATTTATTACAAAACAACATTTGATCATTGCTGACCAAATGACTCGGCTGGTTTACATCTTGAGAAAAATTCATTTGAATCTTCATTGGATTTAAGCAACTTATACACTGCTCACCTATTTCCATGTGCTCAACTGCCCCTTTCTCATCATTCAACTTGAACTGAATAACCCCAAGTAAATAAAAAAAAAAAAATAAAATGCTACAGAGTCCTATCTCAGGTATGAGATATCCTACCAGGTATATCAAGTATCTGCAGGCATAACAGTAGAATTTAATATTGTCAAAGTTCTTCATAAATATTTACAAAGTCCTTCATAAATATTTATCTATAAAAGTTCTTCAGAATCCAGTATTTCCAGACTTATTCTGTCCAATAAAATATGTTGACAGTCACCAGAACTGGATGATGGAAGTTCTTAGAGAGTATTGAATTCCTTCAGGGTGGTGAAAGTCTCCTTTGACTTGCGGTACTGCTTGGCAAACGTGGCCACTCTCTGGAGAGCTTCTGCCAGCCCTTCTCCTGTGATGGCACAGCAGGGCTGCACATACCAGTTCCTGTCACTGCAGTACTTCTTCATCTTCAACCTCCTGGTGATCTCCTCAGCATTCAGAGCTCCAGGCAAATCCTGCTTGTTTGCCAGCACGACCACCGGGATGTTTTTTATGGATTCATTCTTTAAAATGAGTTCAAATTCTCTCCTGGATTCCTCCAGCCGGTGCTTGTCAGAGCTGTCCACCACGTACAGCAGCCCGTCGGTGTCTTCCAGGAAATTGCTCCAGAGCTCTCTCATTTTCTTCTGTCCTCCAACATCCCAAAACGTCAGTGTAAAATCTTTCCCTGCTTCGATCATATCCACATTAAAGCCAATTGTTGGCATTGTTAGAAAAGCATCTTTATACCTGAACTTGTAGAGCAGCGTGGATTTCCCCGCAGAATCCAGCCCTAGCATCAGGATGCTGGCCCGCTTCACTCGGGAGGGCTTGGCGTTCAGGAGGCCCATTTATCCCGAGGAGTTCTCTATTCCAGCCTCAGGCTGGGATATTCCCCCTCTTCCGTGGGGCCGATTTGGGTCACTGCCTTTCCCCCTCCTGAGGTGAAGCACAAGAGAGGGAGAAGAGGCAGCTCTGAAGCAGTCAAACCTCTGTCCAAACACGCTGCTTTTATCGACTTGATGAGGAGCCAGGAGGCTTCGGAAGGCGCAGAGCTCCGTGCCAAGCCTGTGGGTGGGACGGGCATGAGTAACACCGGCCCCCGTGGCACAGGCACAAAGGTTACAGGCTGCCAGCATGTTTGAACAGCCACGGTCCCAGAGCCCGCAGCCTGATCCATGCACTCCCTGATCCGGCCAGGGAAACGGCTGCCCTGCCTCAGGCAGAATCCCCCTGTGCCTCCGCAGCCCTCTGGGAAAACAATGGGATGGGAACATGAGCAGTGAGGAGGGGGGATTTAAGGTTCGCCCATGCCTAGCAAGCCACCCAGTGACCAGGTAGCTGATTTATTGGTGCATCTCATCTCCCAGCAAACTAGTCTCAAGGGGTCTCTAATGTGAGTTCCAGGCCCATGGACTTGATCAAAGCCTAAGAGAGCTCCACTAAAACTGGGCTTTGCTCTAAGCAGCTGCCTCAGTGACTCCTGCTGCCAGGGCTGTCAGCTGGGGAGTTTGTCTGTGTTGTTTGTGAACGAGTTTAACTGCACCTTGTAAGGTGGGGACTAAATATAGAGCTTATGGGCTGGTCATCACTGAGGTTCCGCTGCCTCCAATTAAAAATTCCTGTTACCTTCCTTTTGCTCTACTCTGTGCTTGCCCAATGAAGATTTCCTTCAGGAAAGGGACAAGAACCAAGGAAATAACCGAGTCTTGGTAATTTTTTTTGCCACCATTCCAAGTAGCAGAATAAAACAAGAGGAGATAGAAAATTTAGTCAGCTATTAATGAATTCCTATTGACTTTTTATTGTTCTGGTAGTGGGTGCACATTGGGCTGCTCTGACACATCTTGAGTACTGCAGGAGTTGCACTTACACCCAGAAAACCATTTCTCTTTGCTTCAGAAAGTCCAGAATCAGCAAAAAGATGTAAAGGTCTTGTGGTCAAAAAAAGCTGCTGACTGATAGGACAATCGTTTCGATAATTACGACACTGGTTGCGTAAAATCCACCTCAGCCCTGACAAACGAGTTATAATCTGGTTTCTCTTGAAGCTAAAAGGGTTAGACCAGGACTAATTGGGGGCAACAAGAGATGACAGTGACGTACTCACTGCTGTACATTTTTCATAGTTAATAACGCCGATGGATTATGTGTATGGTTTTTTCAGAAGTGGGTCTTGATGTATTAAACCAGGGAAGAAAGCATTTGCATTTCATTATAAATAAATGGACATGGATGAATGGAAAGATGGGGAAGCAGCAAACTGTAAAACCAGTGTTAACACACCAAATGGATCACAATTCCCTGATGCAATTCCAATAAAATATGGGTATCTTGAGCAAGGCAGGGATGGTTGGTCTGTCCCCCCTGATTTGAAGATCCCTCAGAGTTCTTTGCTCTGTGTTTGCTCCACCTGTACTGGGTGTTTATGGTCACAAGTGCTTTTTCCTCCATCAGCCGTCACTTCAAACAGGGATCAAGCAGAGCCTGACTTTTTACGAGGTAATTCATGTGCTGGCCCGGTCAGGCCGTCTGGGCCTCTGCAGGTGCTGGGGTTTGGCAGCTTCTGACTGTGCCAGAGTCCAGAGCGAGATCTTGTGATCCACAGCTGCTTCCAGTAAGGCTTCCCTGCATTGCTCCAGAGATCAAACCCCAGGACAGAGCACGATGCAGCCCCTTCTGCCGTCTGGTTCTGACCCCACACCGCACCTGAGCACTGGGAAGGAACCTCCACCTTTGCTTTGTCCAAAGGTGTGTTTGCTCTGCCAGGCTGCGACTATCTCGTCTGTGTTGAGTTTGCCTTTAAGTTCACCTGCAAACCCCAGAGTAATAAACGGGGACAGCTGATTAGCACCCACTAATCTAAGCTCCAGCTCTGCACAGTAACCCCTTTATAAACTGGGCAGCTTCGTGTAAACCGTGCGCATTCCCAAGTTGTCCAGGCGGGATGCTCCAGCGCGTGCTTGACCGATTCCCGGGTATGATGGATGCACTACTTAGGCAGTGAATCCTCACCGGGGGCACTTCCAAGCGGCCGAGACAGGAAGGGGAAGGAGCTCCGCTCTCTCTTCGCGGCCTTTGCCCTCGCTCGCTGCCGGAGGGAAGCCGGAGGGAAGCCGGAGGAGCGGGGGCCGCCCGCTGCGGGGGCTCGGGGAGCCGGAAGAGGAGGCGGCTCCTTCCCGCGGCTGCCGCCGGGCCCGGCCCGCAGCGCCCCGAGAGGTAACGGGGATGGGGATGGAGATGGAGATGATGGAGATGGGGATGAGAAAAGGGAGCGGGGAGGCGGCCCTCGGGTACCTCGGGGTGGGGTGAGATGGGTGCGGGGGGAACCGCGCGTGTGAGCGAGCCCCGAGCGCTGCTGCGGTGCTTGATTTGACAGAAAGCAGAGAAGTGGCTTGAAGTGGGTCCCTGGATAGGGCAGAGGGCGGCACATCCCCTCGCAGCCATCTCTTCCTGCTCGGCTGGGACCTCGCGGGTGATCCCCGCGCTGGGAGAAGTGCCTGGGACAGAGAACGGGGGCGGCTTGGGCAGGCGGGAGTGAGAGCAAGGCGTTGGTAAAGGTCCTTTAAATGAAAAGCTTAAAAGTTTTGTTACATTAGAGCATCGTAGCCCGGGATCTTGCAAAATTGCCTCTAGTTTCGATTGGTTTTAAGTTTAAAAACGTTGAATCACTGGCTGGTTTGGGCTGGAAGGACGTGAAATATTATCTCGTTCACTTCCTGCCATGTGCAGGGACACCTTCCATAGACCAGGCTGCTCCAACCCGGCCTTAAAGCCAAGTTTAAATAACATTTTTCCAAATTATTTCTGGTGGTAGCTTTAAAAGGGATTCATTTTTCTATACATCTATCATTATGGCATTTTAAAGTCTTTATATTGGAGATAATAGTTAATAATCTTTAATGAATATGAGAATTTCCCACTTTTTTCCTGCCAATCACGTCCCCACGCCATAATTCCCTACCTGTGTGGGAGATGGATCTAAAATCCCTGTGGAGCGTTCTGAGCCTGTGTTGCCTCATATTTGTTTCAAAGTTCACCAGTTTCAGCTGTTGGCACAACCTCACCTTGGAGGAAAATGAAAGGATTGCCCTGGAAGGAGCAGTTCCTGCTGCAGTTGCCGTCCACAACTGGAAGGGAAAAGCTGCCAGCGAAAAGTCTGGAAGTGCTGGAGGAGCTGGAAGGGCTGCACCTGCACCATGGCTGAGCAGAAGCACTCAGACCTCGCTGCTTCAGCCCCCTCACTTTGGCTTAAGCACAGGAGAAGGTGGGGATTTAGTTCCCTGTGTGGTTGCTGTTTCCCCTGGATGTGCTGTTTTCCCACTGTGTATGAAGTGGTTAATCCTGGCTCTGCCCTGCCTGCCGAGGTGCAGCACTTCCATAAGGATCCATCACCTTTAAGGCTGTGTTTTGCACAGTGTGGGTAAAGGACCTGAACTGATGTTTATTTTCCCAGATTTTTCATTATGTAGCAGATGAGGAATTGTCTCCAATTTTATTGCTCGGAATGTCATGAAATTGGGCTTTTCTGCCTGCAAAGAATCTAAACATTTATAATATTTTTTTTCCATTAGGCAGCCAAGAACTGATCAAACTGAACAGTTTTCAGTGATATGCTTTTAAGTTGATCATCAAAATAAATGTTATTGATCTAAACTCAAATAATAAGCATTGATATATAACATATTTTCTTCCTGTGTGTATTTTCCTACTGTCCACTGAAAGTCAGGTTGATGTATAAAAAGAGAAAATTCCTATTAGTCAGTCACTGATTTTGAGAGGAATCAGTCCAAAGTTCTTCAATTTAAATACTTATTTATATAAAATTGCTTTAATCCATTTTAAAGCCATCATTAGTGAAATGTTCTCCAAATTCTTCCTTTAAAGGATGATTAATTTAAAATCAGATCCCACACAGAAACATGAGGCAGGTGGGCAAATCAAATTCCCTTGGATTCCTGAGTGCTGTGCTTGGGGTTGGATTTATTTCTCAAATATAAAATTATGAGTCCTGTGGTGATATTTTTGAAGATAAAGAGTAACTAATTGTGCTGTGAAATTGAACCTTCCATCATCCCAACTGTGTCTTTGTGTGTACTCGTGCAGGATAAATATTATTACTGCAAACATCAGAAACCATTTGGAATTCCCACAGTTAAGCACTGGAATTATTTTGGCTTAAAGATGTCTAAAATATACAATAGAGCATGTGCAGTTTTAGGGAAATACAGTGAAGGCAAACATTGGAGAGTACAGGATTGGCAGTGTGGTTTTAACTGGGTTTTGTGAAGATTTATCCATTGGAATCTCTAATCCTAACCCTGCAGCAGCAGCTTCAGCATGGATTCCACAGGGGTTTGGAAGGACTTGCTCTGGAGCTTGAGCTGTGTGCCTCAAATCCAAAAATGTCCTGGCTAAAGGTAAAAATGGTCATGATTTTGGTCAAAAACGGCTTTATTGCATCACTTCATTTAAGGAAGTTGATTTTTACCTTCCCCCCAAGCGGCTGCTCAAGCTTTGAATGAGGATAAAATACTTGCTTGTACTTCTGCTTTCTTGTCACATTTTCTCCAGCTCATGCAAATCAGTTGGACTTCCTGTCTTTCACAGAAGTAACACATTTTTGAGGCCTCTGAGCATCCATTTGCCGAGCATTTGTTGGATTTGGTGCACGGTGTTCTGTCCTCGAGGTGGAATCGAGTCAGAGACGTTGTGCTGAGATCCCTGGGATCACAGCCCTTGGAGTGGCATCCTGGGTGGAGATCAGGTCCCTGCAGGGGAGATTGCCAAGGTGAAAGCCACGAGGTTTCAATGCAAACCCTGCTCAGCAGTGGCTCCATGTCCTGCCGTGATGCATGGGATGAGGGGTGTGACAGGATCAGGAGTGCTTGGATTGGCTGATAACACAGCACAATTCCAGCTGGCACTTCAGACAACACAAGGAGAAGGTAACATTTGAACAACAGCACTCTGAATGCCACTTTCCCCTTTCTTTTTCAGCAAGGAAGATGCTCCAGGACTCTGAGAGGCACCAACAGATCCCGACCATGACACTGCTTCCAGTCAAAGCCTTGTACATGAGACCCTTGAAGTGGATTTTTCTGCTCCTGATGGCGTTTTCCCTGATAACCATGTGGTACATAACCTTCTCCTCCAACACTGGCCTGGAGAACATGAACCTGCTGTACTTCTACGAGTACGAGCCCGTGTACCGGCAGCAGCGCCTCTTCACGCTGCGCGAGCACCTCAACTGCGCCGACATCAACCCCTTCCTGGTCATCCTGGTGGCTTCCAGCCCCAGGGATGTGAAGGCCAGGCAGGCCATCAGGGTCACGTGGGGCTCCCGGGATTCCTGGTGGGGCCAGCGCGTCCTGACCCTGTTCCTGCTGGGGCAGGAAACGCACAGGGAGGACAAGGCGGCGGCGCTGTCGGTGGAGGACGAGAGCATCCGCTACGGGGACATCATCCGCCAGGATTTCATGGACACCTACGAAAACCTCACCCTGAAGACCATCATGGCATTCCAGTGGTTCTCCGAGTTCTGCTCCAGCGCCAAGTTCTTCATGAAGACCGATGCCGATGTCTTCATCAACACTCCCAACCTGGTGAAATTCCTGCTGCAGCTGAATTCCTCGGAGAACGTTTTCACTGGGTATCCCTTCATCGATAACTTCGCCTACCGAGGCTTTGACAAAAAAAGATACATCTCCTATGAGGAATATCCCTTCAAGCTGTATCCTCCCTACTGCAGCGGGTTGGGATACATACTGGATGGGAAACTGGTTCTGAGGGCTTATGAGCTGATGAGCCACATCAAACCTCTGAAATTTGAGGATGTTTATGTGGGAATTTGCTTAAATATACTCAAAGTCAACGTCACTATTCCAGAAGATACAGAACTATTCTTTCTCTATAAAATCCAATTTGATACCTGTAAGTACAGACATTTAATTGCAGCTCATGACCTCACACCAAGTGAACTGACCCAGTTTTGGCAGGATTTGTCAGCCAACACTTCAGAAACTTGCCTTTGATTCTGGGTTCATTTAGAAACTTAAATTTGGTGTAAGAGTGGGTTCTAGAGATGACGTTGACTGCTAGGGCAGTGTTTCTCCAGGGCATCCCAATGCTGTTAAATAAAAATTGCAGGGATTCACAAAGCACTTTTCCATGTGTGTATCCCACACCCAGAGGGTACTTTGGAATGCTCTGTCCCATCTGCCTCTGCCGCCTTTCCCTGTGCTCGGAGCAACCCCGGGATTTCTCCCCGAATCTTCTGGAATGTACAGAGTGTCACTGAGGAAAGATGTTTCTGCCAAGAAACCAGCTTTGAGGATGCTTCCCAAATTCCTGCCTGGATTGTTTTTATTGTTTTATTGCCACTCTCCATTATTTGTTCTCTGCCCAGTACAAAATTAACCCAACCTCTTTTTTTCTATGTAACCCTCCCGAGAGTGTCACACCTTGGTGTTTGACTGTGTCACCTCCACAGCGCTTCCAGGAGTGTTCCCAGCCTGGGGATCCTGTGGGATCTGATGGAAATGCTGGGAATGTGGTGCACTGTGTCTCTGTCCATATTAAATGGAAGGGCTTTGGTGTCTCTGCTGTGTTCCCAGACCAGGGAGATGCAGTGGAGCTCATGAGCAGTTTGGACATCCCAAAAGCATTGGGATAATCAACCCCCCCCACCTGTGTGGGTGATGCATCCCAGGAGTTTTGGAACCCTGCAGAGCAGATGAAAAACCATTTCTGTTGTGATTTATGTCTGTCTCTAAATGAGTTTTTTTGTTCCAATTTTAAAATGCAAAGAGGAAGAAATTCCCCCTTTAATACTTTCAAGAAGACCAACTCTGCCCCGTGTGTAAAGACCGGTTTTTAATCACTTTATTCATATCAGCAAGGCCCAGTTTTCAGTAGTTTACACTTCTAATGGACAACGATACAGAATTTGCAATTGCATGAACATAATTAACCTGGACACATCCACTACACGGGGGAGAGACTACGGAGACGTCCTGGCCACGCTCCCAGGGACTCCCGCTTGGCTGGCACGATCCCACAGCCCCATTGTCTCTTAGAGACAAAGCACGAGGGCTGCCCAGACCTCCAGGAGCACGGCTGAGGTGTCCCCAGTGCCTCCAGCACGCTGGGCTTCATGGGCAGTGCTGGGTTTTTGCTCTGCTCAACAACTGCAGGCGGGCTTTGGGTGGAATTCAGGGATGGGGGTGTGTTTTTTAGGGATAAAAGGTCTTGGGGACAACACTCTCCAGACAAGGATTTGCAGATGTCAGTGTTCTAAGGATGGATGGTAAGGAGGTCAAAGCTTTTAAAAAATAAAGGCTTTTTTTTTTTGGAAAATACAGTATTGCATAACTGAGGGAATGATGCTTTTGTATTCCTAGATCCAGGTAAAATTCCAGCTGTGCCGTGGGTTTAGGAGCTGGGATTTGATTGTTCTCTGAGCAGATCCTGGGAGAACTGCCTTGTTCTGTGATTGTTTACACATCTTAAACCCCAAACCCCTCAGTCTTTCTCTGAGCCTGCCATGTGAAATGCTTAGAAATAAATTATTTGCCACAAGAACACTGATCCTACAGCACAGTTTGTATTGCTTTTTCCAAAAAAAGAATGGAATTATGACTCTGCTGCCTTCAGAAAATGGATAAAGCAGAGAGTGCTCAGGGTGAGGGAGGAATGAGAGTCACGGGGAGGTGAGGATGGCCAGAAATTCTCCTGTCACCTGCAGGAATTTGGGGGTTTGTGCCCCAAATGCTGACACTCTTACAGGTTACAAGGCTTGGGTTTACACACAGTGATCTCTTTGTGCCACCTGAAATTAATTGTCACCTACAGTGACAGCAACATTGGAAAAACATCCATCCTGCTCCTGGTTTTCCTAAAAAACCCTCATTTCCAAATCTGGTTTGTATTTGATTCTGTCCTTATTATTGCTTAAAAGGCTGTAAAATTCCTAACAGAGCTCCTGTTTCTGCTCAAAGCCACTCTCAGGGAAGTTTTTAGTGTGAGCAGCCAGGCAAAAGGTGAAAAACCTTAAAAGCATGAAATAATCTGGGCACTGAAACCGGGGGGGGGGGGGGGGAGGGGGCAAATTTTATTGCATCTGCCTAGAATATTGTACTAAAAACAAAGTGTGTAAAACATAGGGTAAAATTTTTCCAAATCCGAAGTTTTCTTTCTCATGCAGCTGTATTAAATCAGAATTCCAAATATTTGTGATTTTGATAGGAAAACGGTGGGGTTTTCTGACCTGAAAAGTCTGGATGTTATTTCAGAGGAGTCAAAATGCTGCAATGCTTTGTGTGCACTCTGGAACAAACAAATTCCAATAAACCATGTAGGACACGTAGGGGCAGCATTCCCTGTGGTCAGTATAACTGGGATGTTTGGGATATTTCCCTAAATTTTGCCTCACATTTATGGATGGTTGGTGTCAGAGCAGGCTGGAAAAGGGAGAGGCTGCCTGTGTCCATGGAAGTACCGATCCAAGTCCACAGGCTTCAAAAAAATGCAGGATTGGCCATTAAATATTCAGGGAAAAAAGTGCTGGAGTTCCCTGTTGCTCAGATAATTCCCAGAATCCCAGACTCATTTGGGTTGGAAGGGACCTTCAAAACCACCTCATTCCAGTTTAGGACTGAGCACAGCAGGCACAGGAGCTGCCCTAATCCATGAAATCCATAAAGTCTTCCCTCAAGAATTGCCCTCAAACCTCTGTTTGAGGCTTCAGCTGCATCCACCAGGTTTTGCTTACCGGGGCACCCAGATTATCCTCCAGCACTGGACACAGCTGATCCCTGGAATTTTAAGTTGCCTAAGGAAAAACCATTTTTATAAAACACCTGCTCTCCTAAGCCTCGTCCAGTCAGCACGAAAAATAAAAGCAATGGAACTTCAGCTCATCATTAACTGTACAGATCATTTTATGCTGGGAGTCCTCAGCTTTAGAAAGGCTGTTTATGAATATCTTGGGCACACCAAGGGCCAGCAGCAGCTCTGGGCTCTGCAGGGGCCAAATTCCAGCAGAACATTCTCAGCTGTAAACCTGGAATTTTGTACAGGGGCCTAAAATCCTACTTTGGGCGATGAAAGGCTGGTGAGGTGGTTTTTTTCTGTAGTATAATCGCTTATTAAATGCTTTTCTGTGTAAAACAAGTATCGGCTACATTAGCAATAATCCATATTATTTAAAGCAGGGCTGTCCTGTATCCTGAGACACAAAATTCCTTTTTTTTTTTGTTTTGTAGGCTGTGGCATTGGTGTTTCTGCAGCCAACACTGCCCAAGCTGATGCAGCACTTTAATTCTGACTTCTGGAGTCTAAAATCGTCCCGATACTTTAATTTCACCTCTGTGAATGGTTTAACCCTGCAACAACAGCAGCAGCCGGCTGGGTCCTGGGAGTTTAAATCATTTATCCCCGGAGCTGCTGTGGGATTTGTGGGAATGCTGCTGGATCCGTGCTCGGGGCAGGCTCAGGCCACTAGAAGGAGCCACGGTGCCACCAACCCGGCTGTCCCCAGCTCCAAGGGACAGGCTGGGAAAGGCACAGCCCTGCCAGGAATTCTAGGAACGATCAGAGTGCAGAGGAATGAACTCCACGGCAATCCGTGCTCCAGGCTGAGAGAGCCATTAAAACACCCCACGTGAATGACCTGGGAGCTCGGATATCCCTGGGAACAGCCCGAATTCCCGGAGCACTGTCTCGGCTGACAGATTCAAGGTACATTTTGTCATGTTGGACCATACGGAAGATGCTCTTTGGCAGCGACTCCACACATCAGTTCCGCGCTCCGAGGCTCCCGCCGGGGGAACAGATGTCCCCGAGGGGATCCAGGCACAAAACTTCCCTGGATGAGCAGGCACGAGGAGCTCCCAGCTGTGCCGGCCGCTCCCACCCAAAGGCAGCTCCCTGTTTCTGGAGAGGAGCCCGGGCAGGAGAGCAGCAGGAAGGCCGGAGTGCCGGAGCCCTTCTGCCACAGCCAGCGGGAGATTCCCGGCTCCGGCCCCTGGCAACCCTTTCCAGATGGGGGATGGAGCGTTAAGGCAGCGGGAGAACCCTGGATTGGTCAGGTTGCATAAGCAATATGGACATGGATTCATCTTGTCAGCCCCCAGCTGTGTCACGACAGAGTTTGGCACAAATCAGCACGACTGGAAAGTTGTAAATGCCTTGATTGGGATGAAAAAACTTCCAAACCTTCCAGCAGGGAGCACAGGTAGGCACTGCACATGGATGTGGGAGACCACACGGAGCCTCTCACCTCCATCAGTCCTTCCTCTTTAAACCCGAAGCAGCTGAAATTCCTTTTTTTTAAGCGATCAAAGCAAAAATCCCCAGGTTAAGCAGAGATCCTTGGCGTGGATGGCTTTGGCCAGGACAGCGCTGCCGGGGCGGTGGGAGAGGCAGCTGAAGGTGCTAAACCAGCTCCTGCTGCAGCTGCAGCCACTTGGAGGTTGAACAGGGCTGATTGGGAGCTGCCTGGAGGGGCTGGGAGTGACAGGGGATGGTCCTGGAATGCTCCAGGCAAGCCTGCAAACCACTTCTGCCCTGCCCTGCCCTGCCCTGCCCTGCCGTGTTCGCCTCAATCCTGTGAGCGCGGCTCCCTTCCAGCGTGAGCTGCTCTCCCTCTGCTTTCTCCCGGCTGGGAATTCCTGCCAGCTCATTCTCCCGTCTATCCCAGTGCTGGAGGGACAGCCAGCGAGCCGTGCTCCAGAGGTCATGGATCCCTCAGGAATGCTCACTGACCTTGGGATGCTCCGTGCAGTCAGGAGCTCTCATCCCAGTGCTGTCAATTTATACCGGGAATTCCCATTTTTTCTGGGAATGACCATCATTCCAGCTTCTCCAGTGCCTGTGATGGATGAGTGGGGATGCCCCTGCTACACAGAGCTGTGGGTGGAATTCCCCTTTTCCCAGGGCAGCTGTACCCGGGCTGTGCCCTCCAAAGGAAAGGCACAACGGGAGCATCTCCAGCGAAGGAGACAGGGAAAGCAAACTCTACACACGGAGCTGGAGCACAGCTCCACCTCGGCTGCTGTGCCATTCCCAGCCCAGCATCCAGCACTCGCATGGAATTCACGCCCCAGGGCTGCACTTCCCAGCGCCCTGCCCTCAGGTGCCTTTTCACACGGAAAGGACGGAAGCGCTCTGCAATTATTGCCATTCCCGTTAGCTGCTCCATTGAGCTGCCAGGCTGCACTGCACACTCACAAAGGATTGTGAATTCGCAAAGGATTAAGAACGGCAGGAACCTCCCATCCTCTGGGAGAGGAGCACTGCAGGCTGGCTGCCTGCTGCTCCAGAGCATGCTGGACACTTCTCAGGGGCTCTCTCCGGAGCTCAGGATGAGCAGAGGCTGCCACGGGATGCAGGCACATTTTGCACAGCACCGGGAATTCCAATTAAGGGCTGTGATTATCCCCAAACAAATTAAAGGAGGGAAGTTTGTTGAGGGAGAGGTGACCTAGGGACAAAACTGAGCGGACAAAGATGGGGATTCCTTCTCGAGCAGGAATTCGTGCTCTTTGATTTTTGCCTTGAGAGACCCCGACCCCCTCAGCACCTCCCCAGCACAGCTCAGCCTCACCCAAAGCCCTGCAGGAGAGTGCTGGTAAATGAGGAATACTGTACTTTCCCAAGGAACAGGCAATGCCAGGGAATCCATCACATCCCTGACCCACCTCCAGACCCAGACACAGGCAGCCTCCATCACCCTGAAGGCTTAAGCAGATTGCCCAGGACCACATTTTGGGGGAGATCCCAAGGATTTTTGTAAGGCAGGATGAGGATAAACGAGCCATCCAAAATCCTGCCTGCCCTGTCCCTCTGCCATGACACAGCTGCTACCAGAGGTGCAGCACACTCAGCCTGTCCTCATTCCAACTTACAGCATTCACAGATTCCAAAATAAAATTAAATACTGAAAGTTAGACCTAAACATACTTTTAAAACCTAGATTTAACACAACCTTTCGTCTCTACAGTGCACTGATGCTGCCTGGCATTTGCATGTCATCCCCAAACCCGGCTCCAGAGGGGTTTGCCTTGGGATTAACACCCCAAATCCATCTGCAGTGGTACAAGGAAGTCTTTCACAGGCTTGACTTCCAGCTCTGAGGAACGCCCTGCTTGGATGAGCTTCCCAACAGTCACTCATGGAATTCTTTTTCTCTTGCATCACTTTCCAAGTCCGTGCCACAGAAATAAGGTCAGGGTGATTCTCGGTGAATGACAGACATTCTGCTACCACAACTGAGCTCTCTTCTGATCCAGGAGGTTCAGAACTCCCGGGATTTTGCTGAAGTTCACCATTAGTTGGTTTGGATACAATATGGCCTAGAAGAACTGTTCTAGAGTAATGCACAGCCTGAATAAACGTGGTAATTCAGGAGCTCTACCTACTCACATGCTTGGCAGGGTTTATTTCGGGGGGAGGTTAAACAAAGCGAGAGCCAGCAGTGGCAGCAGGCTGAAAGTTGGCTCCTCTTCCTCCTTCAGACCACAAACCCTTCTCCTATGCACCCTGATCACTGCAGGTCACAGAGATGAGGAACATGAGAGCAGCTTCTGAGCAGTGACACCCACGAGGGGAAAGCAGCAGCACCGCCCTGACCCTGCTGTGTCCCCGCGCCCGCCTTGGGCTGGCACACGGGAGGGGAGGAATCAAACCAAAATCTACACAGGATTCGTAAAGAAAAGTGAGAAATGGGAGGTTCCAGTCGGTTCCTAAGGAGCAGCAAGGGCACAGGAGGCAGGGACACGGGGACAAACTGGATTCTTGTTGTCGCTCAGCATGGATTTGTTGTATTGCTCCTTTGTCAAGCCAAGAGCAGAGCCCCGAGGGCTCCGCTCCTCCCGCGGAGAACCCGGACGGCGTTTTCGAGCTTCCTACTGTGGTTAAAATGTGCGAGTCTGTTCCGAGTCCGGAGCGAGCCCGGGGCTCCCTCACAGCTGTTCCTCTGCTTTGCTGCTATTCCTGAACTTCACCACCATGACTGTGATGTTGTCGGGGCAGCCCCTGTAGAAGGACTGCAGCACGATGCTCTTGGCCCCGAAGTGCGGCTCGTCCAGGCGCTCCTTGATGAACCGCACGGCCTCCTCGTTGCTGAAGGCGTCCCACAGCCCGTCCGAGGCCAGGATCATGAACTCTGGCTGCAGTTTGTCCAGGTCAAAGCTCAGGATGTCGGGGTCGGGGATCACAACGTTCAGGTTCTTCAGGGGGTAATCGCCCAGCGAGCGCGACATGGCCAGGATGCCCTGCACGCGCCACGAGCCGTTGAAGCTGATGAATCCACCTGGGGAGAAACAGCAACGCTAAAAGCAGCTCTCTGGAACATCAAAGCAGCTCTCTGCTTCCTGCCAGACCCCCCCCAAAATTAATCCTGATGGGGTTACAGAGCTCAAAATGCAGGAGGTGACTTTGGCAGATCTCGGAGCGCTGCGGGGAAGAGCTGGGTTGAAACAACTCAATCAGGAGTGGCTCTGCCTTCCCCCAGGAGTGGCTCTGCTTCCCCCAGGAATGGCTCTGCTTCCCCCAGGAGTGGCTCTGCTTCCCCCAGGAATGGCCCTGCCTTCCCCAGGAGTGGCTCTGCCTTCCCCAGGAATGGCTCTGCTTCCCCCAGGAGTGGCTCTGCCTTCCCCAGGAGTGGCTCTGCCTTCCCCAGGAGTGGCTCTGCTTCCCCCAGGAGTGGCTCTGCTTCCCCCAGGAATGGCCCTGCCTTCCCCAGGAGTGGCTCTGCCTTCCCCAGGAATGGCTCTGCCTTCCCCCAGGAGTGGCTCTGCCTTCCCCAGGAATGGCTCTGCCTTCCCCAGGAATGGCTCTGCCTTCCCCCAGGAGTGGCTCTGCCTTCCCCCAGAGAAACCCCCAGCTTCTGGAACAGCACAGGAATTCCTGCTCCACACAATTCCTCAGGAAACCTCTGGCAATGAGCAGAAGAAAACAGTGAGGGCAGATCTTGCCATCCCTGAGTTTGTGAGGACAGGTATTTATGAGAGGAAGGGATGGGTATTTATGCTGGTGGGAGCACAGTGATAACCTGAGGGCTTTAAAAATGTTTTATATTCATGGAAAAAGTTGTTATTCCCATTTTGGAGGGGAGAGAGGCCCTGCATTGCTGGGGCAACACTCAGTGCAGGGTTAACATAAACCACAGGAACTTATTTCCTCCATCAAAGAATTTGCTGCTGCTGTGGGAGCCAAACCAGGAATGGAGTCCAGAAAGACTTGGACAAATCCAAGGAGAATTGGCTGTTAAAGCTGATGATCCCAATGTAAATTCCAGCCCAGGAGGTGGCAAAGGTGACAAGTGATGAAAGCAAGGAAGATTTATTGCGGGAAGGTTTCTTTCCCTCTACTCCTGCCACGATTTCTGTGTTTGTGCTTGTTATATGGGAATAAAAATCAGCTTGGATGAAGTAGATTCATGCTCTGCTGATTTCAGCACTAAACCTCCCTCAGGCTCAGACCAGGCCTCTCAAAACCAGGCTTTGGGCAGGGCTGGGGCTGAAGCTCCTGGGATGCTCCTGGTTGTCCATTTGCTCTCTGGGCAGATCCCAAGGAGTGGTCACTGGGCTGTTGAAGGCTGCCCTCCTACCCCAACCAGCTCATTTAGGGGTGGATCCTCTGCTGCCACCTCTGCCCTGTGACAGAATTCCGGGTGGAACTCGGGAGACTTGTTCTGCTGAGGCCTCAGTCGGGCACTCCCCACCCTCTCCCGGGGGAAACGTCAATTTTAGTGCCAAATACAAGATGAACCTCCTGACAACTCACCAGCTCTCTTAATCCTCTTCCTCTCCTTCAGCTGGTAGGGCTTGTGGTCGTGGGACAGGGGGATGGCGTTGCCGTCCTTGTCACACAGGACGCCCCGGGAGTCGCCCACGTTGGCCACGGTCAGCTCCTTGTCGGACAGCAGCGCGATCAGACACGTGGTGCCTGCAGGAACACCAGGGGAGGGAGGCACACCAACACAGGGGGTGTAAATACAGGAATGATCAGCAGGAAAATGTTCTTCCTCTTACAGAATCCCAGGAGCGTTGAGTTGGGAAGGACTTCCAGGATGGTGGAGTCCAACCTGTGACTGATCCCCTCCAACCCACGTTAACGGTGGCAGAGAGGCTGAAAGGGGAGGGATTTTTCCCATCTCCATTCCAGTTCCCATCTTCCCGTTGCAGTTCCATCAGAACTGGCTTTTCCCAGTGGCCAAGGGAAGCGATGAAAGCCCAAAGGAGCCCCAGAACCCCCAGGAACTGAACCTGCAGCACTGGATGGGGATGGGGTACGCCGGAGCTCTCTCCCCTCAGCCCTGCCAGAACTGAGGTCACTTCTTGATGTTTTTATTGAAAAAAGGTAAAGATTGGACATTTTAATTACTTTCACCTTTAAATGCACAGAAAATGAGATAAGGCATCGACCATTGCATCAAAAGGTGACAAGTGAGGTTTTGCAGACACACTGACACAGATTAAAAGGGAATTTGAGCACTGATTGTTCCCAAAGGCACTCTGGTATCCCTCAGTAAAATTAAAGCCACACCCTTCTCCTTTTAGGCAGAGAAGCACAAGGCTGAGTTTTCACTTTTGTTGTTAATTTACATCTGATTCTTCATTAATAAAAGGATTTACCCACAGCTGGGGTGCTCTGGGAGAAGCACTTGGGCCATGAAGGTCTTGGGGATGAAACTCAGCCCCCAGAAGAGGTCCAGAGCAGGGCTCCAGTCTGGGCTCCGTGGTCCTAAACCCAAATTCTGGGTGGTGGCATCCCTGTCCAGACCAGAGGGACAAACTCTGGCTGTTCCCATGGCAAACATCCCGTGAGTGGTATAAATAAACCAGCCAGGAATAAACAAATTGGGTCCCAAAGGTTCAGTTTTGCCTTCCTGGATGCCCGATCCCATGGGAGAGGAGAGGCCTGAGGTATCCTCTGGACAAGGATCCATCTGGAGTGACCCCAGAGCAAGAAACCCCAAAATTCCTGGCCTGGATTGATTAAACCCCAAACAAACCCAACCCATCAACCCCATCCCTATGTCCTCCCAACAGAGCTCAAGCTTCAGTTCACTCAATAATTAAGCAAGAATTAATATTTTTGAGCTTCAGTAACGCCCAGAAGGGAACAGAGTTATTCAGAACAGTGCAGAAAGCAGGATAACCCAAAATACAGGTTTATATTTGTGTTTATTCTCCACCAACCTGCAACTTGCACCACATGGAGCTCTCATCTACAGACCACACATTCCCACTTGCCTTCCAGGGACTTTAAATCCCAAACAATAGGACTCCTGGAGTTTCCAGGGCAGAAATGTGATGTTTTTATGGTTCACCTTGCTGTTCTCTGGGCCCATCTGCCTCAGCCCCTCCTGTGTCTCCTGCATTTCTATTTGACATGCTCAGAAATCCACATAAAACTGGGATTATTGCCCACAGAATAGGCAGGAGTGAGAAAAATCTGGATAAAAAGTGGTGGGAGACCATCAAGATCACGGAGCTCCACCTCCACGTGCCCTCCAAGTGAGCCAGCAACTCTAATCCAAAGGCAGAGAAATAAATCTGATTCTCCAGGGATAAAAATATAAAATCAGGAATGATACAAGCAGGAGCAGACATTCACTTTTCGTTTATGCTCTGGCAGGGAGGGAACCTGCAGGAATTGTGGGGACTAAGCAGGGACTTCACTCCTTCCCTCCTTTCTAGGTTAATGGAATATTTAAATAATTTCTTGCAGCAGAAGCTACAGAGGTTGGAGAGAATGTTGTTAAAATCTCCAAAATACACAGTTCTGGCAAATTCCTGGGCTTACTGCCTGTGAATGAAATAAATTGCAAATAAACTTTCAAAAACATGGACTTTTAAAGCACCCACCTCCCTTTCCTCAAGGTGTGTGGGACCAGAGAGGCAGCACATCATCCAGGCACTGATCCCAAACCCCTCAGTGCTGGTCTTTCCTACAATGCCCTGCACCTCCTGCTTCTCTCAGCAAAACTCTCCTGAATAATCCATTCTGTAAAGCCTGAACCTAAAAACAACCATTCTGAAAGCTCAAGGTCTCATCATTCCATCAAATCTCAACATAATGTGCTTTTCCCCCTGAAATTAGAAGAACTCCCTTCTTTCACAAGAGATTAAAAGAAGCAGCAGGTTCATGGAAATACAGAGAATGACTTCAGATCTCTGAGACTGGAGCTTAATTTCCACCACGGAACAATTCCCACGTGGCTGTATCCAGTGGGTTTGTATTTGAAACAGAGAATCATTTTATTTCCAGTTAGATCTGGGACTCATGGAATGATTTGGGATGAGAGAGACCTTAAATCCCATCCACTCCCACCCCCACAGACACCTCCCACTGTCCCAGGCTGCTCCAACCTGGCCTTGGACACTGCCAGGGATCCAGGGGCAGCCACAGCTTCTCTGGGACTTCCATCCCAGCCCCTCCCCACCCTCACAGGGAGGACTTCCCAAAATCCCATCCAAACCCACACAATTAATCCTCCTCACCATTAATCATCTGATATTCACCAGATTTGGGGGGCACTCCCAGACTGATGGATTCTGGAGGTGTTTCAACACCCCAGAAGTGTTTTCCAGGTGGGAAAACAAGAGAGCTGGAAAGGAATTTTGTGCATCAGGAAGCAAAATTTAATTACTGGGAAATGGAAACCCTTTTGGGCAGCCTCTCCATCTTCCAGGCTGCTCTGACAGGGACCATCAGTAGCTCCAAGCTCCACGTGATTCCTCCCTTGTCCAGATGAAAAATCATCCCAGTACAGAGGGAATTCCATTTCAGCTCCCAGGTTGATTTCCTGGCATCCTTCCCATGTTTAATTTCACCTGAGCATCCCCTTCAGCAGCAACACGTTGGAAATGGTTTAAATAAGTTGAAAATCACTGGTTTTTTTTTTCCTGGTGAGGGGTTTGTGTGTGTCACCAGGACAGCTCAACAGCAGGAGGCCACAAGTGCAATTTCCTCTGGAATTGCTCCCGAATTCTGGGATCTCTGAGGGACACCTCAGGATCCATTAGAAATCTCCACAGCTTTGCAGCTCCCGTTATGGAATATTCAAATCCACATAAAACACCATCTCCAGAACTGTATTGGCAAAAATAAAAAGGGGGAAAAAAAAAAAGGGGGGATTTCAACATCTTGGCAACTCCAGGGAAATCCACCCCTCCACAATCACAGTGCCAAAGATATTAAAGATTTTATGTTTATGGGATTAGCTGGCTTTGAGGGAGTCCAATCCCTCAGGATCCATCCTGCATTTTAAGCCAGGCAGAAGTTTGCTGGGACAGCTGAGGCTCAGTGATTTTATGGGTGACATCCATAAACAAGGTGACATCCTGTAACAAGGATCCCACAGGAAAAAGAAGGAGCAAAATGAAAATCCCACTTGGGGAAAATAAAACCCAAACCACCAAAATAATTTCCCCCTCTTTCCTCTGGCTCTTCTCCTCCTCCTTTCCAGCTCTCCTGATTTTGTTCCTGCACATTCTGTGCAGCCCCATTGCCTTTGTAAGAGTTGTTTTTATCACCTTTAATGGATGATTTTATCTCCTGCTCTTTAAATCCCTCCTAAAATACTTCCAGAAAGCTTCCCAGCTGCTTTGCAGCCTCAGGCCATTGCACTCCCAGCAGCATTCCCACGTTCCTGCAGGATCATGATCCCTGGGTAATTGTGGGATTCCAGGTGCCTGCTCTCCCCAGTGCTCCCAGCACTCACTGCTCATGGCTCCAGCCAAGGCTGGAAGAGAAATATTCCCAAAATTCCTTGTCAGGACAAGGATTTCAACTCCTGGCAAGTCATCCCTGGTGGAAGTGTGTTCCCATTTTTCCAAGCCCTCTGTGAACAGGACAAAGCACAGCCCCAAAGCACAGCCCAAGGAGGAAGGTGCATTACAAGACAGGAATTCTCTTAAAGAAAATCAATCCAACAGATCTTCCTGCCTTTTTAGTGGATTACCTTGGGATAAACATCCCAGCAAAGACAACTGATTCTATTGTGATCATTTTATTTATAATTTTATTTATAATGATATCATTTATTTATTGTTTTATTGTGATTTTATTGTGATGGAGCACAATGATGACTTCACCTTGGCAGGCTCTTTGCAGAAGGAAAAAAAACCATTTTTCCCCCCAACAAAGCATTTATTATGCCCATTATTTATGATTTCTATTGCAATTTCCTGCTTCAATTTTCTCATTTTCTCCTGGTAATCACTTTCCCTGGGGGAAAACACCTGCCTGCAGTTCCAGGAAGGGAGCAGAGTACCTGGAAAAGGGGCGTCCTTGGCCTGTTGGTTGTTAAAAACAACTTCTCCCAGCTCCAGCCAGGACATTTGTGGGAAGCAGATGGATCTGCCACCTCTTGGCTGAAGTTTCACCTTGGATATTTTGGCTTTTCTGCACTTCCAGCAATGGGAAACACTCACAGGACTGGATTGGGGGCTGCAGTCCTGGAGTTGGGATGAAGGGCAGAGCCTTGGATTTATGCTCAGAGCAGCTTTCCACAGCTGGAACCAGAGCCAGGATTCCAGGGAGCACAGAAACCCTGGATATGAGGAATTTCAGCAATTCAGTATCTATTAAATCCTGCTGGGAGGGAGGAGTGGAGGATGAGGGATCCCTGGCTCTGGGATTCCCTGGACACGGTGAGGGAAGGCCGAGCACAACCCCCACCCCCCACCCCCCCACCCCAAACCAGCTGGACCCCAGGAAACACCAGCTAAGAAAAGCCATTTTGGGGCTGACACCTGGCTCTGGATGCAATTCCTAAATACCAGTATCTTCCAGGACTGCTTGACAGCAGGGAAAAATGAATTCCATCTCTTTTGTTGTGTAATAATGAAACTCAATTTCGCCAGGACTCCTGGGGAAGAGGGGCCATCCATTAAGGGAAAAAACACATGGTCTGCAGGATGAAACCACCTCCAGAACCTCCCAGCAGGCTGGAATTCCCTGGAACACCAGAGTTAAATGCCTAAGGGCCTTTAAATAACCTAAATTTGCCACAGATCAGGCACTGACCACCTCGGATGTTTAGGGATGCTGTAAATGAAAGGAATGGGATTAAGAGCCAACAGAGCTTTGTTGGGAGAAAATATTCTTGCACTAAATTACCCCAGCCTCAGCTAGTCAAGAATGCCACTTTTTAAACTAAAGGATTTAGGGATTAGGAGAGGATTTGGACCCATCTGTCACTTTTGGCCTCCTTTCATTTTTTAAAGCTTCCTTACTCAAACCTCACGACAAATCTTGCCAGCATTTGACTATTTCCAGACAAACTCATTCGATTTGTAGCTCTGATGTGTTGATTTCCTAAAGGGAAAGATGCACAAAAGGAGGGAAAGATTCACACTGGGATGTCGAGTCCATCAAGGCTGCACTTTATTAACACTGGATGTTGCCAGAAAGGCCAAATTAACACCCAAAATTGTGCCAAATCCAGAGCATTTGGGCTTCATTCTGGCAAAGGGATGCAGCTCAACTCGACCCACTTTGGGAAGCATCCCTGGGGAGAAAGGAGTTCCTGGGGGTGCAAAATGCTCCTTCCAAGAGGGATGGGAAAGGTTTCCTGGCTGGAAAAGGTGTGGAAGTGCTTCCCTGTCCACCACACCCTGCTACAATCAGTGACTGAGCCCTTGGAGCCCCTCAAGCCTTTCCCTGTCCAGCTTCCCTGGCTGGCACCTGCTGGAATCCCACCTGCAGGAACAGAGATCCTTGGCAGCACTCCAGGATGGGTTTGGGTGATCCCTCACACAATTCCCTGCCACACAAAATTCTGTTTTCTCCCCTTTCAGCACCATCACTTTTATTTTGCCAATTTTCAAAGATTCTTTCCCTCATTTTTTATGCCCCACCAGCAGCTCGAGTTCCTCGTTGAGTTGATTTTGGGGTGGAAAAAAGCCAAAAAAAAAAAAAAGGAAAATGCCACCACCAAGGGCTGGAGTGGTTGGAGCACCCAGGCTCACCAGCAGCTGCTGTAATTATATTTAACTGCCCATTTTCTGTCCTTTGCTCCCAATCAGCTCTCACTTCAAGAGCAGGTAGAGCTATTTCTGCCTTTATCATAAATAAGGGACACAATCAGGAGGATGAGGTGGCTCCACTGCTGTGTTTTCATCTCTGGAGGTGCCTCCCCCTGCTTGGGAAGCTGGAATTTTGGGGGTTCATTTGCAGCTGTGCTGTCTCTCCGCTCTGAATGTGTGCTGGGAGTTTTCTCAAGCAGTTATTATGGAGCTTCTCATTTCCACATGATTGTTGCTGGATGAGATAAATCCCCAAATATGTGCTTCAAGCAGTTTTAATCTTTATTTTTGCTGTACAAACACAGAGATTTCCATAAAGGAAAAAGCTTTTCTTTGCCTTCTGACAGGAATCAATCATTTCCCTGCATTTTCTCCTCCCTAATAAACTCCTATAAATCAAAATATAAAGGAGCTGGAGTGACCAAACTGAGGGGAAAAAATTCACAGGATTCATTGGAGTGGGAAATTTTGTGTGAGAAAAGCTCACCAGAGGTGACAGAAAACAACAACTTCTGAAGCTTATCTTTGATGCATCATTAAAAGCAGGCCAGATGTGATGAAGGAAATATTCTGCACCCTCATTTTACCTCTGCTGGCCTTTGAGAACCCACAATCCAAGCTCCTTGCGTGAGGTGTATTCTGCAAAATGCAGCTCAGGGGGCTCCAGAGTGCTCCAGATCCCAGCAGCTCAGAGAACCAGGTAATTGATTGGGTTAATGAGTGGCTTTAATTGATAAAGCAACAGAGCTTTGTCACTATTTGCTGTTCCCAGAGCGCTGAGAGCAGCCAGAGTGTGCAGTCTGTAAATGGCATTTACATCTGAGATCAAAGCAGCTGCAAGAGAATCTGCTCAGGGGTGGGAGCGTGAGGAAGAGTCTGAGCAAAGTGGGTAAGAAGCTGGAGCACTTAAAGTTGGAGTATTTGTAGCTGGACCATTTCAAGTACTTCAGGACACGTGAGGAAATGCCAGAAGAAAATCCCAGCCCTCTGGCAGAGCTGGAAGTGCTGAGGAGCTCCAATGGTGGCACTTTTATCATGGTGACAGTAACCAAAGCAAGGAGTGACCCGTGGGGCTGCTGCCTGGCAAATCCACCAGAACAGGAGGAAAAACCCAATTACAGCAGGAAAAACCCAATTACAAGTTCCAGCCTTCTGCCTAAAGCAGCTGGAGGAAGACTCAGAGCTGAGCTCAGCACCCAAGGGCACCGCGGTGCCAAAGACCAGGGGAGCTCCAGAGGAAATGGGATTAAGGGAAACAGAAAAATGAGGATATAGGGAGTGTAAACCCTCTTTTTGTACTCCAAGGAAGGCCTGGATGGCAGGGATGAGGCTGGAAGCTGCTGGGAAGGATGGTGGGCTCCAGCTCAGCCACGAGTGCTTGAAGAGGAGAAGAAAGAGCAGCACCCAGAGCTCAGCTCACAGCTCCATCCACGCCCTGCTGGGAATAACTCAGCTCTAAATCATGAACTGTTCTCTCTGTTTGAGCCTTTCTTTACCAGATTGCCAGGTGATTTTAATCTAAACATCAAGAAACTTTGGTAAGACTCAGGGCAAATAGAACACACCGGGAGTTATTTTGGACAATCAGTGAAAAACATCAAGAGTGTGTCTTCGTTGCTGTGTAACTGGAAATTTCCTGCATCAGGAGAACCCTGTGAAGGATCTAAAAGCTGGAAGGCATTTCTAACTGCTAGAAAACCAAATGCTAGAAAATGCAAATACCAAACCTGGAAACTGGAACTTCACTGTTAAAATGCCTCCAAAATTGCCTGGGTTTGGCTGCCCATGGCCTCACATCATGTTTAAAATCAGGTTCTGTGCCTGCCCCAGCCACTCTCAGCTGGGAAAGCCCCAAAATCAGTTATTTGTGAAGGAGAAAAGAGCAGAAAACAGGTGGTACCAGGGACAATGCAGAGACACAGAGAGATCAATCAACATCAGTGCTCAGAGCACAAAGTGCTGGGAGAAACAGAAGTGTCCTCTCAGCTCCCTGGCATCCCATCACTCATGAGGAACATCTTCCACCCCAGCCTGACTTCAGGAGACAAAAATATTTCACAGAAACGAGGACAAAAGTTCAACCTGCACCAGGTGTTTGGGGAAACACCGAAAGTGAGCCCTTTTTTTTCGCAGTAAAATGTAAATTATAAAGAACCACAGCCGTACCTGCTTCATCATAGGTCACAGTCAGCTTCTCCAGCATTTCCCTGTCGATGGATAGGATCTGCTGCTCCAGGATGGTCTGGTAGGACAGGACACTGTTCTCCTTGTCCTTCTCATAGTCTTGGAGATGCTGTTTGAGCACTTCGGGCAGCCTGGACTTCACGTACTCTGCTGCTGACTGCGAAGCAAAGAGGAGTGTAATTAATCCATTTGTGTTAATTGGAGTTGGGGTATCATGGAGCAAACCCCCCTGAGCTGGGGCACCACCCAGCCTCCCCCAGGGGATTCCTACACACGCCCAGCACAACAGCACAGCTTCATCAGAGCTGATGAAAACACAACAACCAAATCTCATGTCTTTATTCCAAATTCTAAAACACAGAGTGGAATCCGATTTCATGTGTTTATTCTACATTTTAAAGCACAAAGTGGCAGAGTGGAATCAAATTTAATGTGTTTTTCCTACATTTTAAAGCACAGAGTGGAATCGCTTCACCTGCTCTCGATACACGACCAGGGCCATTAATATTTATATACACACGAACACAGAGAAAATTCCTTTAATTCCTTCCTCCCTCCGCTCAGGGCCTAAGGAGAGGGAATTAACACAAGGGGGCACGGTTGGACTGATGTTGGGAGCCGCGTGTAAAAATGTAGTAACGGGGGAGTAACCACTGAGAGCACCTGGCCGGGATCCCTGGCACCCTCCCACACCTGGAGAGACCCAAACCCAGCCTGGATTCCCGATTTCCTGCACCACCATCCCTGCCCCGGGACTATCACGCTCCCACCCTGACAGGGAATAGAAATTCCCTTTTTCTGGCACAGCTTTGGGTTGGGTTTTTTCAGCTGCCCATCTCTGACAGAGCAGCAAGGGCTCCGTGCTCCTTTTCCTGCCGATCTCGAGGCAAAAAAAGGAAAATAAATGACAACAAAGTTGTTTTATTCCAGGCCTGGGAGTGACCAGGAGTCACCTCTGCTCTGCTCCAGGCTCTTCCTGGGGTTATATTTAGTTTTCCAAAGTCAACCAGTGATTAAATTGCAATCTTAAACTACCCCTGAAGTTGTGTTCCATGTTCCTGCACGCTGAGCCGTGTGACACCAAGGGAATTACTCCTGGAAAACCAAAGGAACTGCCCACATGAGCACAGAATAATGAATATTTTAACAGTTGCTTTTTCCACAGGAAGGCCAAAAGGCACATTGTACACGGATGATTTTAGCCCAAGTTCAGGAATTTGTGTTCATTGTTTCCTTTGGGAACAGATTTGTTCTCTTTCATCCCTGGGGGGGATTTTTGTGCTCCTGGGAAACACGTGAGCTCAGGGATTCGATCTGCTGGTCAGTCTTCCTCCTCATCATCCCTATGGGAAAGCAATTCCATGGCCCCTCTTCTAAAACTGAAACTCCAGCATCCCCTGGGAATCTGCTTCCAGTCCGAAGCAAATTAAATAAAGGATTGACTTTAATACTTTAATTGACTTTAGGGTATTTCGTCCTACCATAGAAAATTAATATTTCATATGGAGAGAACACATTTTAAAAGATCTACAATGAAATCTACTCACAGAGCTCATTCACCACAAAAATCCCATTTTTCTAAACCTCCCCCCCTCCGGACATAAAAATCCCATCAGGAATTGCTGAAATCCCTCATTCTGCAGCAACCTGAACCCAAATGCAGCCAGTGGCCTCCTGTCATTACCAAATCTGCCCACATTTTTTATTTGATGGGAAAGACACATCCAAAGCAAATTTTCCTTCTATAAATGGTGCTGAAATTTGCTCCCTGAAGTGGCTCCTTCTGGGAGCTGCTTTGCACGTGGGGGAGGAAAGATCTAAAATGTTCATTAAGGGCTTCATTATGAAGCTACTTCAAAAATCAAGTGGTGCCTGGACAAAGCAGCTCCTCACTCAGTGATTTGGGGAATTTTGGGAAAGTCTGGAACACACAGGAGGGTTTTGGTGGGTGGAAGCCCAGCAGAGACAGCTGCATCCTTCCTCATCCTCAGCACATTCCACAGGCTCACCACATCCCACAGCCTGACTCCCCCAACCCACCCACCCTTTAAAATCCATGTTTTCCCCCCAAATTGCATGTTTCTGGCCTTGAAACACTCCGGCAAGCTTTAATTAATTGTGTTATAAACGCTGCTCAGTGGGAATCCCTCTCCAAGAGGCAAAGCCCTGGGAATGCTGCTCATCCCGTGGTGGGGAGGAGGAGGAGCGAGGCAGAGCAGCCCAAATTCCCTGGTTTTCCACCCAAATGGAGGAGCTCCCCCTGTGTGGGCACACGTGGGGACAAGGAGTGACCCGAGCGCTCCGTGACCAATCTCAGTTAATTTAATTAAGACACTGAGTGTTAAACGGCTCCACGGCCCCGTGAAAAGCCAGTGTGGAAAACAAGAGCCATGGGAAGGTCAGGACATGGCCTGGGAAGCTCTGAGGGATCCAATTAGCTGGAGCAGCCATCATTTATCAACACTTGCAATTAACACAGCGACCGCGGAGACTTCACTGCCTCAGCCCCACCCGCGGCACCGAGCCCCTGATTTACAGGGACAGGAGGGACACCACAGATTTCTGATATTCATGTCCTTGAGAGAATTCATTCTGCCTTGCTGCTGCTGCAGGCGTTCAGGGAGCAGGGGAAATGCAGGATCCAGGGCAGAGTGTGGCATTCCTGGTGCAGGCCCTAAACCAGTGATGGATTTCCAGACACACCAAGACCCCGCTGCCCCTCCTTTCCACAGGTTTCCTGTGGATCACCACAAGTTCCCTCCTTCAGAGATGATGCCCCATCCCTGGAAATGTTCATATCCAGGTTGGATGGGGCTTGGAGCAAGCTGGGATAGTGGAAGCTGTCCCTGCCCATGGCAGGGGGTGGAACTGGATGATCTTTAAAGTCAAAGGAAGGACACAAAGATTTCTGAGGCCTGATGGTGCAAAAGGTCCAAAGCTGCAAGTCAAAGAAGGTTTTGGGAAGAAACTTTAGGGAAGTGTGAGTGAAAACTGTCCTGGTTAAGCCCTGAGCTGCTCCGTGATCTCAGACTCAAGGGCACATCTGCACAGTCACAACATACCCAAGAATGAATGAACGCAGAAACAAAGGGAAACTGAAGGAAAAAATTACTTGGAGAAAAGGCAGTGAGAAAAGGTTCCACAAATCCATTTGGAACAAGGAAAACCCAGGGAAAACATTGCTGCACTGCTGAGCAGAAGAGCTATTGACAGGTGATGGCCTAAATGCTCCAGGATTTAATGTCTCTCTGTACTAAACTGCTCATTACCCTTCCCTTGAGTACCACCTGTCCCCTGCTGCCTTCACTGGCAGCTAAATCCCAGGCAAAGAACCAAAATCTCCAGGCAGAACAGGGCAGCAGCAGGTTGGGAAGCGCTTGTAAAGATGAGCTATTTTCCAGCTGGCTGGGGCAGCTGAAATCCACCCAGGAACACGCAGGTAACCGGCTGAAAAAATCTCCTTAAGGACCTCTGTGTTTGGGAATTCCCAGGGGATGGGGAGCTGCTGCTTGGGAAGGGCACTTTTAAAACGATCTGAAGGGAGAGGGAGAGAGGTGGAGCCACAGAGCAGTCGGTGTGACTGCGGTGCCTGGAAACCGGGATGTGGGATCAGATGATTCCTACGCCCAGGAAAAACCCGAGGTTTGGAAGGCACGGGGAGCAAAGTGGTTCCTCAGGGTGTTGGCGGAGCTGCTGATCCCATTCCTGCCCTCTGCAGCCTCAGCAGCAAATTCTGTGCTCATCCCAATAAAAACCCTGTGCTGGAACCCCTCAGTTCCACAAATCCTTCCCCATGGTTCTCCTGAGCCTCAGGATCCCCGGGAAAGCCTTCCATGGAAATCAGGGTGCTGAATCCCAGCAGGTGTCAGAGAATCTTCAGGGATTAAGATCCATCTCCAAGGCCCCCTGGACCCAAAGGTGTTCCCAGGGTGGGGGTGACTCACTGTCACCATCCCACCCACACCCACCCAATCCTTCATCAAAAAGATGGAAAATTGTGGGAAAGATTCCAGCTTGAGGTGCTGTTTGAAATCCATGATGATCCCATTTGGAATTTCACAGCCCACATCCCAGACCAGCACTCCTTAGCAGAAATACTTTTAAATACAGGTTTTTGGACTTGCATCTTTTTATTAAAAAAAAAAGAAAAGCCCAAATCCACCCACACAATTCATTATTCTAAGAAAAGTGCACTTAACTTATTAAACATCTCTCCCTGGGAAAGTAAAAACCATGGAATAATGAGGCTGTGGACAAGAAATGTATTCCAGGAAACCCATCAGTGAATTTTCGTAGCAATTCCCTAAGGCTTTCCTGTTCACTTCCAAAAAGGACAGTGCAGGAATATCCCTACATTGCCATAAATACATAAATTGAGATTCCGAGGTTAAAAAAATCCCATCCCAGATGAAATAAAAGACCTGGAAGGGCACCTTTCCCTGATCCAGTCATCCTGGCAGAGATGTTCCAGCTGAAGCAGGACACCCTGATGAGCACATCCCCCTGCTCAAACACAGCAAGGATTTGTTCCCATTTTACTGCCATTCCAAGAGTTGTTTCTTGGCACCCTGACGCTCTGGAAGTGGCTAAAGAATATTCCTTGGATTCCTTTCTCTCTGGGAGCCAAACTTATGGCAGACAAATCACCTCCTCAAGCTTTTCACACGGGAAGGGCTGGAGGGGATGGAATCAGATCCCAAAATTGTGCTGATTCCAGGGAAATTCACGCTCCTTTCCCATCCCACCCTTGGTATTTGGGATCAGCTGCCTGTCCTTCACCAGCAGGAACAGCTCCCCTGAAGCCAGTGGGATTTTGCTGAGGCAAACCTCTTGGAATAAGGACATGGAGCTATGAATAGTCATTCCAAGGGAAAACATATGAGAGCAAAACATAATCTGCTCTCCAGGGGATAATGCAAGATCCACAAATGGCACCAGGACAAACAATTTGCCCTCTAAAGCAAGGAACTATTTAAGGACAAACATGCCAACAGAATTTTTGTCCTTTAATCCCAAATTTTCGTGCATTTAAAAGTATCTTTTTCCCTCTATGATAAACATTAATTGATCAATATGTATCCCAGGAAAGCCCAGCTCCCAATTTAAAATGAAGTTATGAGCTGAAAATGTTTGAGGAGCTCAGAAATTCTCTGCTGGGACTTTCAGCAACACTGGACACCAAAACCACCACTATTATTTTGTAGTCCATGCACTGTTATTTCCATAGCAGGCCAAGCATCAGCTCACAAACATCTTCACTTCATCAGACACTCTGTAATAACGAGGAAATTAACCTGATTCCAAGGAGATGGCTAAAGTTCAAATTAGTATTCATGCTGGATTGTCAGAGATATATTAAATCCATAATTACAGTAATCCACAGCTGCTTCAGCTGTGGAAAATAATGAATTGCCCAGTGAGGACTGGGCTCCATGAAATGGGAAGGAAAAGCCATCTGGAATTTGGGCTTTGCTCGGAGCCCACGGAGCTTGATCTCCGTTGGCACAGCCTCTGTGTGGATTCCTGGCTCCCAGCAAGGCTGAGAACCACGTCCCCACGTGGGTAAAAATAAAAATAGGATGATTTATGGCTCCAAAGTACACGTTTTAGTCCAGCCCTTTAAACAGCCCCTGTCACTCGCTGCTTGAAGAGAATTATTGAAGTGTCCTGGCACGAGGAGCACGGAAATCGACGGGATTTGGGCTGGAAAATGGCACATCCCGTTCTGCCTGCGCCCAGCACTCTCAGGGTGACACCGCAGGGACACACGTGTGACCCTCCTGCGGCCGGGCACGGAGCAGCACAGGTGACAATCACTGAAAACCCAATTAATTTCCATTTTCCAGTGAGGCACTGGTTCACGAAACACTCGTACGAGCCGTGTTTTTAATGGCTGCTTTTAATTAGCGAAACGAACCAAGCCGTGCTCTGTGTGCTGGAGCCAAGCTGCAGGTGAGGGAGGACCAGGATCTGTCCCCACTGCTTTGGCTGAGCCACGAGGAACGGTCTGGAACATTCTGGGGGTCCAATTAAAAGGTTAATTGCATTGTGAGGAATGAGACAACTCTTTGTAGAAATTAAAACAATTTATTAAAACAGAAAAATTGGAAAAATTGCAAAAAACTAACAAAATATAAAAATTTGGGATCCTAATGACTCAAGAGGTATGCCCCAGGAGCGCAGGGATTCAGGAGCTTTGGCTTAAGACAGCTCTGAACCTCAGGTAGAAAAAAAAAAAACAAACTTGCAGTTTAGGCTGGTCAAAAAGAAATCTATTTCTAAAAGCCCCTAGAAAGGGGTAGGTTTCTCCAGCACTGCCTTAGCAAGCTGGAGAGGAAGGGAGACTGAGATACGTGTCTTTCTTTTGCTCCCTTTTATAGCTTTTGCTCCGCCCACAGTCCGCCCACAGCCCACCCCTTTGGTTCAAGGTAATTGGTGTTTTCCCCTTGACAGACCATCTCCGTCCACCAATGGCTCTTCCTGGTCAGAGGGGTGATATTAGTTGAGATAAGGGCCATGGAGCTTACGGGGGTATGGTTATGGGGGCTGGGCTGTTTGTTGCAACTGGGGTTTTTTTTAAATCTGCCTTGAAACCAAGATACAAGTAAAACATAAAAAAAAATACATCCAACACATCTTAAAACACTTGTAAAGGTATACAGTAAACACAGGAAGACCATAAAAACTTGATTAGTGTACCTGGGTTGATGGGTTAATTTAACATTCAATTTAAAAATATTAAGCTCAAATTAATTAAAGCACTTAATATGCAAAGACCAAGCACAAATAGGGATTTCATGTATGACAGCATCAAGGCAAGGGGCATCGTTCTAATGATCTCCTCTGGCATCTCCGCTCGGGACCACAGCACCTCCCTGCCTCACTCTCTGAACGAAGAAGTCGTTTGGAAAAATGGGAGAATATTCCCAGACAGAATCTTCCCCAGCCCTTGGAAGTTCATCATCCGTGCTGCGAGAGGATGGATTCCCGTCCCACAGGAAACATTCCCCTCATCCCCAGCCCAACCCGCTGTTATCTGCGGCTTCCAGTGCAATCTCTCTCACCTCCATTCGCCTTTCTCATGTAAATCCATGGATCCAACCACCCCATTATCCCATCACTGAGGGGCAGAGCAGCTGGAATTGCTTCCATCAGCCCCTGACACATCTCCCTGCTCCCTCTGGACTCCTGCCAGACGCTCACGGGCTTCTCCTTGGAACAATCCCATTTACCAGCCTGGATCTTTAGGGGGAAGCATCGCAGCAAGGAGGTGGAGGAAGATTTACTAACACCCAAACTAGTAATTAACACCAGAACCAGTAATTAACACCAAAACCACCTCCTTACTTCTATTAATTCTGTCCATTTTAGGCTCACCACTGCCCTGGGAGCTCATGGACAGCTCATGGAGCCCCTAAATCTTCTTTTAGGACCACACTGTACAGTATCAAGATACCCAGATTTGTGCTTGGGTTTATTAATTACAACTTATTTACATGTGCTCCCACAGCAAATGAGTGCAATTCCTCGAGATTTATCAATTATTTATCGATAACCCCATCAAAGATTGGAGGAGTCACAGGACAATTTTCCACGTGAACACACCAAGTCAACAATTTCTGTTTCTCGTTATCCTCAATGGGCACAGACTGAAATGCAGGAAATGCCACTGAACCTTAAATTAAAGCTTTTTTCCTGGTCAAACACAGGGTGCCCCAAGAGGTTGGGGAGTCACCATCCCTGGAAATATCAAATCCCAACTAGGCTGGCTTACTCCACCCTGAATATTTGTTCTGACAACCACATATATAACCCCAAAATTAAGAATATTAGGAACAATGAGAGTAAAGGAATTATTCCTGGAGCTAAAAGAAAAGCATCAGCACTAAAATTGCACACGCACAGACACAAACTCTGAATCTTAATTAGAAAGTCAATTATTATCCATGCCTCTTTTAGGAGAAAAATTAAGATTAGTGGGGGAATTAAAGTGAAAATGAGGCACGAAGCAGTCATTTGATAAAATTCCTGTTAGCTCTGGCAAACAGGGAGCTGGAGCTGGTTTAAAGGTGATGGATTCCATAAATCCTGGAAGATGCATGAGCACAGACACAGAAGAGCAGCAATAATTCTGACAAACACCCACATGGCCATAGGGAAAGGACATTAATGTTTGACTAATATTTGAGTTTACCAAAGGGCACGATTTAGTCAATGACACAATGCAAAATATGTGTGATTGAAGTGCTGAAAAAAAATAGGGATGTCAAGATTTCACCTGATTTTGATGCTAATTGGGTGGAACTATTAACAGAGATGAGCTGAATATGAAATGAAGGCCTGTAAAAAAAGGGTTTTAAAATGCCTGAAAAGACTTGGCCATTACCAGGTAACAATGCAGAAAAATCTGGGTCCCAAATTACCATTTATTTACTAAATACCAAGGTGTACAGAGCAGGGATTGCATTTGGAGACCTGCCAGGAACATTTCACCCAACCAGGAGGAACTGAAACATTTCCTAATATCCCTGTAATCAAATCTAAGCAAAGGGGATCCTTTTTTCATATTGGCATAAACAAGCAGGAGTGAGAGAAAGAGAAAGAACCCTAAAAATTAATGGGCAGAGTGTCATAAACCTGCTGAACTCACACAGGTGCTGATTTTGGGAGCCTCTTTTGATACAGCAAAATGCTGCATTTTGGATTTTACTGAGCTCACCAAGTTCAACGTTAAAGGTAAAAAAAAAAAAAAGAGGTTTGCAAAATGACTCGACTTTAAATGACATTTCCACCTCCGTGCCTGTAACCCTGCATCAGTGCAGCCCCTGAACTGAAAGCTTTCATTAGGAATTAAAATGCCTTAAAACTACTCCAGGGGATTGCCACAGGTGTCTCTGTGCAGAAGCTTTCCCAAAGAGCAGGGCTTCTTTTAGTGAAAAACCAGTTTTACCAGAAGCCTTTCATTCTGCTCCTGGAGTTGAGGGAAAAAATGTATTTATAGCCTATTAGACTCAATTAAATAGCAAGAAGCATTCATCTTTCTTTGCCATTGTTCTCTCCCTCCGAGTACTGAGGGAGAGGAGTGGAATTATTTTAGTCTAAATGGTCTCTCCTGATTCAGAGACATTGCTTTGTGCCAAGCAGGAATCAAGAACTGGAAAGATCCAGTCTGGGTGAGTTACACAGGAGACCAAAAAAAAAAAAATCTCTATTTTCACCTGCTTAGAATTTCACCAGTGTTCAACCATCTGGTCACAAACCTGTCTCCCGCTCTTCCTAGCACTCCTAAATGGAATATTTCTGTGATTCCATCCAGTGCAACTCCAAAGCTCAGCAAGTAGGAAACACACAGGGATTTTCAAGTAACAGCAGAGTGCCAATATATAAAATATTATCACTTTGCCTTCATCAGCCATAAATCTCCTGAGGGAACCAGGCAAGCTCCAGGAGCAGGAGCTGTGGCCAGATGTTGTCCCCTGGAGCCAAGTCCTGTCCTGATAAGGCTTTTCCTAAATGGGATATATCTAATGCTGGAAACAATCCTTAAGCTGCCGTTTAAGTCTGACCTTAAAAAATTCTCTATTAAGAAATCCCGTTAATAATTAGCCTTGTGTTACATCCAAAGCTGTGAGGAGAAGGAGGTGAGATGGAGATAAAACCTTCCAGGGTGAGAAAGAGGAGCTGTGGAGCCTCGGGGTTCATCCCAGCAGATCTTCCAGAGGGATCCAGGAATGGAGACACAACTGAGACTTGTCCCAGCTGGATTCTCCTCCTTCCATCCCAGAGCTGGGACAAATCCTGCACACAAAGAGTTAACAGGGAAAAGGGGCCCGGTGACATTTTCCTTCAGAAACTACAATTTCTGAGGGGAACAACTTGGAGGTTCAATGAGCTCTGGTTCAATGTAATGATGGTTATTTCCTTAGATCCTCCCCTCCTTTTGGGTTTGAAAAATCCACTGTATTGACCCAAATAATGAGCTGGTGCCAGCCAGGAAAGCGCCGCATTCCCGGTCCCTGGAAAACTAATCTGGAATAAATCAAACTTTTGTCTCCTCTCCGTGTGCTCCTGGAACACCACGCTGCCAGGAAAAGAGATTTTTGTGATCATGTGGGTGATAAGCAGCTGAAACCTGAGATTGTGGCACAACTTAGTGCTTAAAAAGGCTCCTGGAATCCCGGGATGTATAAATAGAGGGGTAATAATGACTGGTTGTGGCGAGGTTATCGGGGAATTGTTAATGGCAAACCCTGCCTGGTTGTTATACCTGGAATCTGAGAATCAAGAGAATATCTGAGGGCTAAAGAAAACAATAACGAAAAGGGAGAATTATTTTTGAAAGGGTTTTTTCCAGAGAAGGAAACTTGCCCTCAGAGGAGTTACCCAGTCAGAGAGGTGAGGATGTGAAGGCTCTGAGAGAAGAGATGCTGTGGTTGTAGTGACACAGCCCAGATCACAGCTCTTCTTCCTAAACACAGGAGGAATCAGAGAACATTTAGGGACATCAGTGACTGAGGGAAAACAGGATGGCCAGAACAGGATCTCAGCCACTGAGCTCAGCCCACCCTGCTACAGAGCCACTGCCTTGGAATTCATCTGCAGTTTCTTCTCCGGAGCTGAAGGACCCAGAGACTCCCATTAAATAAAACACCTCCTTCAGGAAGAAGAGACAAACCTTCCAGAGTGGACAGAATTGATGTCAGAGAGTAATTATATAAACCACTTAATTAAATGGCACAGGCTCAGAGACAGGGACTTCATTAAATAGAAAAGCAGCCAATTCGAATCCATAAATAGTTCCCAAAGCCTGTTCATTTTCTAGAGCCATTTCACTACATAAACACAGAGAGCTGTACCCTTGAGTGAAGGAGAGGCATAAATCAGGCCCCACTTAAGAAGACACCAATGCCTGGATGTTATTCCTTCTTCCCTCTAAAAATGTCCATGTGACAGAGTGAAAAAAGGATTTCTCCTGCCTGGGTGATCAGCACATCTCTGGTTATTGAGCCCAAAGGCACGTGGGGAGCAGGCTTGGAGGTGTTTTTGTTCACATCCCTCAAGTTCATGAGCAGCCAAATCACACCAAATTGAAAAAGATGGGAAAACGAGGAGGAAGGAGGCAGATGCAGGAAAAAAGAAAGGAGAGACTCAGGAAAGGGAGGAGAGTGAGTGGAGTAGCCAGAAAAAGGAAAGATGAAACCAATTGGGTTCAAAGAACACCTGGAGGTGGCACTCAGTGCTCTGGGCTGGTGACAAAGTGGGGATTGGGAACAGGTCGGACTCGATGGTCTTGGAAGTCTCTTCCAGCCTCAGTGATTCAATTCCAGGGAAATGTAAGTGGCCATTTAAAGACCATTTTCCTGAAACAAAGTTTAATGAAATAAGATGGTACGTAGTCACTTTGTTTCTCTAGCTCGTTAGGACACGGGTTGCTAATTACACTTATTAACAAGCCAGAAGGTCAAGGAGGTTTCCAGCTATTTTCATCATGATGATGATGGAGATGGATGGAGATGGGGGCCTGAGCAGGGAATTATCCAGCTGAGGGAGGAAAAGTAACTTCAGAACAGGCTGATTTACAGAGGGGAGTAAGCACAGACTGCCTCAAGCTGAGACCTGACCACAGACACTCTGGGTGCCATTAGAGAGTGTTGTAGTCATCATTTAGCAGATTTTATATCTTTATATCTTTATTTTATATCTTTAAACATCACCAGGCTGCGCTGCACCCAAACAGGGCCATTCCAGCAGCACCACACTCCAAGTGACAGCCGTGACCAGGTTTCCTCTCACTGGGACAGCACCAGCCTCTCTGTCAAGTGAGGCTGATTAAATGTTCAAGCAGTTTCTTTCCCTTTACTGCTTCACTCTGCAATTTCCTCCTATTTTTAAGAGCAGCCCCAGCACGGATTAAAGGTCTATGATAGCACACTATAAAAACTTCAAAGCAGCAACTGGGAAGTGATTCTGCTTCTGCATTAGAAGCTCCTTGAAAAAGCTCCTGCTCCGAAGAGATAACAGCACAGCTTTGATTTTAAGGCTTTTGTATTGCTTGGAGTGTTTGTATATTAAAGTGACACAGCCTGGAGTTTTCAGATTTCATGGCAAGCCTTGAGACAACAAAAAGCAAATACCTTTTATTGGGAGCATGGAGCAAAGCAACTTACGCAGCAGAGCTTAATATTTTGGCAACGTTCCCAAAAATATTCAACCTTTCACTTCCAGGAGCTTAAACAGAAATTTAAGCAAACCTGAGCCAACGTTTCTGAAGAAAACCAGATTTGAAATTCAGAGAAACCCAAGATATCCCAGGGGCTGCCTGGGCTTTCATCCCGTGGTGGTGAACTAGTGCAGGCAGTGCCCTGGGAGCTGGAATGCTGCTCCAACTCCCTGATCCCAGGCACTTGGACCCTTTTCCCTGTGAATCACAGTAACAGGGCTAACAAACTGCGCCCCTCACAGCCTTCACTTCCCAAATCCCACTGAAACACCTTCCCTCTTGGGAATGAATTCCTCGGGATTTTCTAAGCCAGTTCTCTGTCAGCCTGTGAAGTGTAGAGCTGGAAGCTGGGGAGATCAAGTTTATTTCTCAGCAAAACAGGGCTGGTACCAAATCAATGTTTTGCTGTCACTCAGGTATTGATTTATTATTTCCCAAAATCATTAATATTTTCCCCCAAAGTCTCTGGCACCTGGGCCCTTTGGTGCCATGCTCTGTCCCTCACCCTGGTGCTGGTCCCTCACCCTGGTGCTGTTCCCTCACTCTGGTGTTACCCCTCAGGATGGATGAACTCTGTGGGGATTTTTCCCCCTGCTGCTCATTATTCCACCTGGATCATTCCCACACACCTATTCCCACTCCACCTGTTATTTTCCAGAGAGTTTCCTAACAGCTGTCCAGGGCAAGGATCAGGGCTGAGTCCCACTCCCAGGAATCAGCTGATGACTTCCCAATCTTGACTCTCCAGAGCTTTCTGGACTCCAACCCAAGGCAGGCAGCTCTGGGGACATCCCCACAGTGCTGCAGGATGAAGCAGTGGGAGCATCGCTCTTAATCCTCTCATCCCAGAGAGCTCCAGGATTACTCTCAGAACGATGATTCTAAGTTGTTATCTCCGCCTGAGCTCTGTGTACTACCCCTGATCACTAAACCATGTCTAAACCTCCCTGTCTAAACATCATCTCCAGGTGCAGCTGCTTTTAAATCCACCTACACAACCCATTCCCTCCAGGCACTTCATGATCCCAGCTGCTGCTCACCCTTCCCGCTGTCATCCACATTTATTCCCAGCTTCTCCGGCAACACTTTGAGCAGTAAACTCTAAAGGGATGACCTGTGGTGAAACCAAAGGAGCAGAGCAGAATGGAAAAATCTCAACAGCTTGAAGTGTCTCGAAAGATCGGGACAAAACATGTGAGAAAATCATTTCGGGCAGGAAACTGTGGAATCACAGCTTTCCACCCCAAAAAAGTGGGTTTGTTTCCTGACGACCGACGGCGGAACACAAACGGGGAACGAGAAAACAACATCTGAGAGAATCGTAAGGTTCAAAGAAATGCTGCCAACACCAAGCAAAAAAAGGGGTAAAAACAGGATTTGGGAATGTTGTGGGTGTGACAGAAACTCAGCTAAATAGAGACAAATAAAATACCAGCAGGAAACGTTGAGGGGGAAAAAACCTGGTGTGCAGAAGAGTGAGAAACTTATTTTGGAGCCAACATGGTGGTACAGCCAAATAATGGCATTTCTCAGGGAGAAAGTCTGTGGAAGAAGGAAAAGGGACAAAAGGGAAGGCTGGCCACCAAGGAGCTGGTTAAAGCAAAGGCAATTTTGGGAGAGACCTTTAAGAGCTTTGCAAAGAGGCCAAAAGAAGGGAGAGGTGCTCGAGGGGCTAAGCATGGACAGCCTCCCCTCAGAGCGTCATCCACGGCGGCGCCTTTTGGAGCGTCCAAATCCACACACTGGCCTCCAGCTCCGTAAAAAACCATTCCCATTTTCCCAAGGAGAAGGAAAATCATGGCTGAGAAGTTCCTGCAGCTGCTCCAGCATCAGCAGCAGCTCCTGGGAGGATTCTGCTGGCAGATCCCAGGCCCTGGCAGCGCTCGATGCCCCGACAGGAATTAAATCCCTGCACGGAGCCTGTCATTCCCTGTTTTTGGAGAAAAGCCTCTGGGGTTGGGATGAGTGCTGGTAAGAGCACTAAGCTGGACTCAGGAAGGAACTTGGAGTTCCAGGTGGCTTTTCCAGCTGCAAAGCCCCAGGAAAAGCCCGGAGCCCATCCCTGCCCGGGAGCTGGTGCCAGCTCAGCAGCTCAAAACCAGATTACATTGCCTTGCTTGGCCTTGGGGCTGAATCCTGGCTATTTTTATTCCATCCCGTTCTAGGAAGGAGAAAATCCCCTGCAAAATAAACACTGAGAGCGAGCCTCACCTTGAGGAGCTACTGATACTCCTGTATCAACCCAAAAGTATCCCGGGAGAGAAATCTGGGAGCAAATGAATGGGATGAGCTAAACCAAATGCATGTGCTGCTCTGGGAGGTGAAAACGCTGCTTTAAGGAAACATTTCCTTTCATTTCCCACCTAAGAGGCTCCACCAGAACAAAACACGTGAGCAAAAAGCCCAGGAAAATCGAATCAGGGCTATTTCTGAACTCCTTATCTCAATTTTGGAGCCCATAAACTCCCTTTCCCCCTCACATGGATGCAGTATTTCCATAAAGTGGATTTTAGTGAAGTGGGAAATCAAATTTGCAAGAGCAATGACTGCAGGAAATCACGATGAAATGCTTGATGTTCCCTGACACTTAAAATTATATTCTAATCTGGTTTTCTAAAGCTTTGCAATAAACTCTGCTGCCTGGAAATCAGGTGGAAATCAGGGGGTGAATGAATCCAAACACAAAATTATGCAATGAATGTTTTCACTGGACACAATTAGGGGATATTCTCTTTTTAAAGAACTGCATCTTAAACTACCTGAAAAAATGAAATATTTAACGCCAGCAATCCCAGTGAGAAATGAAAGGGAGTTTATCTTGGATTTATGGGTAAAAAGCTGTTTCACCACGAGATGCTTCCTCACTGCCATCCATACACGGATGTTCTGGAGAGCTGCTGGGGAAACATCCTGGATTTCTTTTCCATGGAGGTTATTTTGGTCACTAGGCGAGTTTCACATGCACACGAGGAGCTACAGGCTATTTTTTGGTACCAGAATGATCTTTATCATGCTATTTTTACTTCTCATTGCTGTGCTTTTGCCCTTGGCCTCTCTGCACAGCTTCCCCACTCCCATTTCTCCCCCAATCCCAGTTCTTTGGCATCCTTTCCTTGAGCATCCCCTTTTATTCTCCTTAAAAACTCTGAATTTAAGGCCTCAGCTTTCCAGCAGGGCCCACACACTGTTACCCAACCTCGTGTTCTCACTGTGGTTTTTTTTCTGCATAACAAGACATTTAGAACGTTAATTTTATTTTATAAAATTTTATAGAATTTTAGATGTATTATAAATATTTCTATAGAAATAGATATATTTATAAATGTGGAAATAGATAAAAATAACATAGAAATATATATAAAAGGATAAAATAGAAAATATATATTATATATCATGTATAATACTATAATATAATATATATATAATATATATTATAGAATATATATAATACATAGCATATCATGTATAATATATAATACATAATATATTATATATTACATATTACATATTACATATTATATATTATATATTATATATTATATATTATATATTACATATTATATATTATATATACAATTATGTAATAATTAAATAATAATTATATAAAAATATAATAATTATATTTATTTTTATATTTATTTATATTTAATGATATATGTTACTTATATATAATAATAATTATATATAAAATATAATAATTATATATTATATACTAATGTATATAGGTATATATATTTTTAGATAAATATTGATATATTTGTAGGTAAGTATTTTATAGATTTTGGGGCTTTATGATCTGCTAAATACAGTTGGTCTTGATGATCTTTGAGGTCTTTTCCCACCAAAATGATTCTGTGGTTCTTTAATATATTAAATAAACAGAGAAGAAATAAAACAGTGAAGCTCACTGCACCTAAAACCCAAACTCTGAGCACCCCACGAGTTCCACTTTTAGGGAATATGAGTGAGGTGGAATAAAACTCCTTAAAATCTTTTAAAATTGTACTTTATATGCATCAGTAGGATGTGCTTGAGGGAAAATGCTTTTTCCTGCTGATTCCTGTGGTTTTCTCTTTGGCCTTTCTCAGTGCTCACAGGAATTATGTAAAATAAAATCTCTAACTACAGGGTCAAGCAAAAGAGCTGTTAAAATGTTTTTATAGGTAGGTGGCCAAGAAATAATCTGATTTTCTCTTAGAAACCGAGCTAGAAACCCACTCAAACAACATCTCTTAGTGATTTAGCATCGTGGTTTTTTAGAGTGAAATCAATTACGAGAAAAATCTGGTTTTCTCTTACCAAATATCACCAAAATAACCTGCAGCTTGCCCCCTTCTACAAGGACTGACACCTATTTAGCTTTGAAAGGCATCTAATAAAATCATTTCCGTGCAATTTGTCTGAGTGTTCATCTAGAAAACGCCAGGAGCTGGAAATCCCACAGGGAATTTGGGCTAAATCCCACCTTCCTTGTTTGACTGTGCCCCTTCCAATCCCAGGTGCTTTGCATAAAACAAGATGCCAGATTTTGAGTTTTTAACCAAACACCAAATGTTGCAACCAGAAAGAAGGGAAGCAAAAACTTTCCCTCGATATTTCCATCACTTTTGTTTTGGAACCTTCTGATATTTTTTGGTTGTGAACAACTGCAGCAATCCCAGGGGGAAAACCAGGGCATGCAAACTCTGAAGTTTGAAGGAGAAGGAAGGAGAGAGGTTTTTCCCCCCCCCCCCCAGTTTCCACCACTGGAATATATAAAATATATACATATAAATATCTATCTATAACTACAGATATATAAAAGATATATAAAAAAAATATATATTTTAATATAAAATATATAATATACAATATATAATACATAATATACCATAAATATAATAATATATAATAACATATCTTTTAATATATATAAAATACGTATTAAAAAAAAATATATATATCTCATAAATAAATAGAAATCTACCAGATGTGCTGACAGCTGGAAATCTGACCAGTTGAAATCTGCATTAATACCCTGAATAACTCACCCCAGTGGGGGCTTTGTGGCACCAATTATTCCTTTGCACCAAACCAACGAAGAAACTAAAAACTCCTTTAGCCTAGGAATGGCTAAGCAGGAAAAAAATCAAAGTATTCCCATTTCCAGACCTAAATCTCTGCAAGGCACAATCTCTGAGCAAAAGCCTCCATTTTGTACCTCTGGCATAAATAAAATATAGTTTGTGCTGATCCCAGTGCCTTTTCTGGCTGGAATAAGTACTTCAAAGCATTATCTTGGGTCTAAAAATAGAGTATTTTGGCCTGCCTGAGGGCTGTGTGGCACTGCTCGACGTGGCAGGGCAAAACCTGGAGCTTTGCTGTTGCTTTGCCTCGTTCTGCAGAGTTAAAGAGCTCAATCAGGTCACAGAGAGACAAAACCAAGGACACCAAGCATTTAAATCAGAGGCACCGTTTGCACGGAGGCTTCCTGGGAAAGAATGGAGTGGCCGTGATTAAAAAATTCCTTGGAAGTGAAGGAAAATTGAAGGAAGCTACAGAGCAATGGCCTGAGCAGAGCAGGATATCTGACATGTTCCTAAACCTCAATAAACAGAGGGGAAAAAAAATCTCATTTTCTTGTATAGAACATGATCAATTATGGGCATAGTTTATATATAATTTCTAAATTATAATTATTATAATTTAATATGTAATTATAAATGTTGTAGTTATTATATTAAATTATCGAATATTATAATCTCAGGTATAAATATGATAATTATTATATTTCTAAATCCCATTCCTGGTAGCATCCCATTCCAGGGAATAGTGTCATCACTATGGGCAGCACAGTTTAATTAATTTTTCACCACTGCATGTATGTAGATGTAGAAGGGAAGGAAAAGCCAGCCCACCTTAACTATAACTCATAAATCAAATTAAACCCCACAGTACTGAAACCACTGAGAGGGAAAATGCTTTATAAATACATAACAAACCTTGAAGTTCACAGCTCCTTCTTCAAGGAAGCAACACAAAATATTATTAACTCCAACATCCTATCCAGGGCTTTGTCTGCAGGTTTATTTTAGGGGGAAGGAATTTTGACAAGGTCCCTCTTTGATGTGTCCCTTTCAGGATTATTTCAGGAGGCGTTTTTGGAAGCCACGGACAGGATGTCTGTGAACTCTGCACTTGAAAAGGGGATTATTGTGTCCTGATGTGCAAAACACAAGCTTTGCGTGCAAGCTGCCAGGATAAAAGTTGGAATCACATTCAAGCCATGAAGATTCCTGCTCTGGAATCCAGCCTGGGGTAGGTTTTTGCATCCCACTCACATCAGCATCCTACAAACACCCAGAGACAGGGATGGGACCTGGGGAAACAGACCCTGAACACATCAAATAAAGGAATGGTGATGTAAGATTGAAAGAATGAGTGACAAATGATTAAAAAAACCAAGACTTCTTAAAATCCAGGTGGTTTTGGAGAAGAAGGGACATGGGAAAACAGGAATGGGACCTGTTAAATCTGATAAAACACCAAGGAAAGCCCCTTGGCCACACTTTTATTCCAAAAACACTCCTTGGCCACGCTGTTTTCCCACACAGATGCAAGACAAACTGATTTAACACCAATTACCCTCAACAGGGACAGTCCTGCTCCTTCCCACCATGTTCCCGTGGCACTGACATTACACCCCAAAAACGTGGCCAAGGATTGCCCTTGGATGGGCCAAATCCCATGTCAATAATCCCACAGCATTGCCCCTCACACAACACCCCCTGAGCAGTCAGTGAAGGATTTTGTTCCAGCTTTGTTTCTACTGCCACTAAATCCAAACATCCCCTCGTTCTCTAGGAAGACACTTGCCAGCTCTTAGGAAGAGCCCTCCTAATTCTGTATTTAGCAAATTTGTACCATTAAAGCTTCCCATCATCCCTGCTGGTGTGGTTCTGTCCAAGAACATTTCCAGAGGATGTTGTTGGCTGGGCTGAAACACGGAACTGCTCCTTGGGCCTGGTTCAAGATGCCCATTTGAGTCGATCCCAAAATCCAGAGCTTTTTGGTGGATTTTAATGAACTGTATTCTTTCTTAATTGCATTGCACGTTCCACATTTCCACTGTCCAATATACAGCATGAGATGAATGGGATATAAAAAACCCCCAAATTCAGTGAATGGTATTTACAAAATTCCTTTGTTTTCCTTTTGGTGCAACCACAAGGATTTGGAAGGGAATGGGAAGAAACACGGGAAGGTGAATTTGCCCAAAGCACCTGACTGAGGAGTGCAGCTCAGTCCTGTGAGACTGAGGGAATATTCTTTATAGAGAGAAAAGAAGAAATCACATAATTCTTTCATGAATTTCAGTGGGAAAAGAGGAGAGTTGGAGAGAGAGAGTTCCCCAGCTCTGACCTGCTCCAAGTGCAGATTCCTGCACGAACATCCCTCTGGATAAACGCTTTTCTATCCTATTTCACTACCCTGGTCTCTCCTTCATGAAGAACAAGAACTGCAAAATCCAAATAGAAAACAAAACTTCTGTAGGCCACAGTAATACAAGAATTGTTGAGTTTCTCCTAAATACAGAAGCTGAGATGAGAGATCTTAAATAGTGGAGATAAATCTGTGTAGAGAGATACTTCCATGAAGAGATCAGCAGGTGATAAGGAAGTTCTGTCCCCACCTGGCAGCATTTCAGGAGGAGTGACATTGGTACACTTCAGATAAGTGCTGACAGCTGGAAAATAAAGCCCTGCACTCGGCAAAAAGGAGAAGAGGAAAAAAAAAAAACCCTGATAAAAGAATAGGAAGTGATTTATGAGTAAGGGAAGAAAAGGCATCTGGGGCAGCTGCGAAGGTCAGTACCTGGGAGGGCAGAGAAAGGCACTGCCAGGAGCTCACAGCAAAATGAGCAGGAGATGTGAGAACAAACTGGCTCAGCAGCAGGGCAGGGAGAGCTCAGGAAGAGCAGGATAAGGACAGCAAGAAGGTAAGGCTGGGCTGGGCTCGGAGCTCCTGGCAGAACTTCCAGCCAGGGGAAAAAGGAGGATGAAACCAAATGGTCTGCCCAAAAACTTGGGCCTCTGCAGCTGCTGCAGATCTGGGCATCTGGTGGAGGACAAGGGGTAGCAGAATAATGGAATCACAAAGTGCTTTGGGGTGCAAGGACCTTAAATGCCATCCATGGGCAGGGACACCTTCCACTAGCTCCAAGCCCTAATGTCCAACCTGGCTTTGGGCACTGCCAGGGATCCAGGGGCAGCCACAGCTGCTCTGGGCACCCTGTGCCAGGGCCTGCCCACCCTCCCAGGGAGGAATTTTTTCTTAGTCCAAACCTCCCCTCTTTCAGTTTAAAACCATCTCCCCTCATCCTGCCAGACCAGCCCTGGTGCTGGAGACAGATGTGGAGCCCCCTTCACACCAGGGGTTGTGGGACCCCTCCCAGAGTTTAAAAGGCTGTGCAGGAATGGCAAGAGGAGCAGGAAATGATCCAGTAACACACCAGGAAATGACCAGGATGGGTCAAATTAATCAAAGAATGGTTAAGTTTGGGAAAGACCTTTAAGACCATCGAGTCGAACTCACCACCACCATGGTCACCACTAAACCACGTCCTCAAGTGCCACATCCACACCTTTTTTGAACACTTCCAGGGATGGGGACTCCACCATTAAAGCACTTTATTACCAGGCTCTCCATTCTCCCATTCCAGCTCCCTGGAAAGCTTGGTTTGTTCCTCATGTCAGTTCCACTGCTCAGGTGAGCAGCTCCAATTCCTGCCTGGTTATTTGACACCATTTCAGCGAATTCAGGTTAACAGAAAGAAATGGCCTCCCATTAACAGCTGTCTGCACAACTCACACCCCCCCCCGGAGTGTTTGGGGACATTGTTAACAAAGGCTGAAAACAAAGACGATAAAGAAACTCCCATTTAAAAATAAATGAATGAGTGTAAGTAACTACCTCCACACTTCTAAATTGCTATTCCCCTCATGAGCAGCATTTCGCAGCTTATTCAAATTCACATATTGTCCCTGCAGTAGATGCAGCATTAGAAAAATAATTACAGAAGATGACAAACGAAGTAAATTGTACCCAAGCTGTGGCTATAAAACAAAAAAAGCTGTCTGCTCTGTGTCGGGTGTTTTGAGCTATTCTCAAGCAAGTTCAGAGGTTAATTCAATAAATATAATGGTGTTTGCCAGCTTTAGAACCTGTGCAACATCACCCTCCAATACACCACAGCCCCAGCAACTCCAGAGAGGGGTCATTTATCCCAGCAGAGGGAAAATCCTGCTCCAAGCCCTCTTGGAGAAGACTGCAGAAGTTAAAATTTAATGAGCAGGCTGCAGAAAATGGATACATTTATGCTTAAACCAAATAGCTGCTTAATTCTGAGTTCTTGGGATGAAAACCTTGAGGAGTAGGTGGAGTTCGGGGCTAAGGAGGCTCCTCATGGAGGATGATGATGATGATTCTGGTCAGGTCACCGAGATCCCAGCTCCTGGCCAGTCCCAGGAATGCTGCACTACAAAGCCATTCCACCTTCTTGCAGCAGGCAGCTCCACAAGCAGTTGGTATTTATGACTTCTTCTCCACTCCATTAACGATGGGTTATTACAGAGGGGACACAGCAGCAGTGGAACTGTTGTTTACAAGGAACACAGTTTGGTTTTATGGAGCAGAGGGAACAGGAGTTAAATCACTGGAATTAGGGAAAGCCAAACACCAACTGCTTGGCAGGAGATGTTCCTGACCACGGGCAAAGCCTGGTGCTGCTGTTCACTCTCCTGGCACACCTGAAGGTTGAATCCCAAGGAAAAGAGGGAAATAAATTGTGATTTGGGAATGTCTAATTAGAGATTCCCTCTCAGGGGCACAGCTCTGTCCCATCCCTGTCCTCAGCCACCCTCCCAGCTCAGGAACTTCATCCCGAGCACGGAGTGAAGATGAAATCACGACCATGCATTTTAATTTAATCAGCTCAAATGATTTTTTTTTTTCTTCTGTTAATGCAAAATTAGCATCAGATTGTACTTTAAAAATAAAAAAAACCCCTACAAATTAAATCTCAGAGTGTGAATAGCACAGAATGAGTGTGGGGGAAGTGTGGGACACAGTGCAAGGAGCAGAAACTTAACTCCATTTTTACATTTAGGGGATTGCAGCCTTAAGGATGTTGACTCTGCTTTTCCAAACATCCTTCAAACATTTAAAGCAAAATAGTAAATTAAGGGGCACTATAATTGTGAGTGCCTTCACCTCTGCAGCTGCAGAGTTTATTGAGCACATAACATGCAATGCTTAAAAATCATTAATCAGGGGAGGTTTTATTCTTGACAAAAGTGGCCAAATTGCTGCTAACACAGGACTCACATGTCAGGTTTTTCTCCCTAAATTTATAATGGCACAAACATTTCAGAAATAGATTCCAGAACCCAAATGAAAACCTGAGCACAGAACTAAGGACGCTGTGACAGAGCTAAGATTTGAACTTCAGATGTAATTTTTGCTTCAGATGTGAATGCAAAGCCATGCATCAATCCAGAACTGAGCATTTTGGAAGATATGAGCAACATTCCTAAATGGGAATAAACTACAAAGCCCTGGATCTCCTGGATTTTGGAAGGCCTCACATTTGTGCATTTCAGGAAGACAAGAACAACCTGCACCTTTTGCTACAGGAACCTGCTGCTTCTCCAGTGCTGCCTTTGCAGTGCAACGTTTAAAAATCAGAGATGAAATGTTTCCCTCTATAAAATCACTCTGGATGAAGAGTGATTTTATAGAGAAAAGCAGGAGGAAAAGTCTGGGTGTGGTTCCAGGCATGGATTCCTGGAGTAACCCCTCTCATAGCCCACTCCTGTTCATGGCCCTTCCCTCTGCGCCCTGAGATTGTTGCTGCTCCAGGAATGGCAAGAACAGCACAGGTGAAGCTGTTGGTTTGGGATTTTCCTGCCAAAAATGTGGGATTTCGCCATCTCTCCACACACAAGCACCCCCAGCAGCATTTGGGGACCCAGTGGGCTCAGAAGTGACCAGTCCAAGATGCTTCTGACAGGAAGGTGGTGATGCTCCCAGGATCCCTGACCACATTAATTCAATCAAAAATTTCATTAAAGCTGCTTGTACCACTTCACTGAGGGCAGCAATACTTGGAATATTGCAGGAATTACCTCAGTGTGAACAACATAAACTCTAATAAATACACACACTGTCTGTCTGTGTTTTAACACGTATATAAATAATAAATTCAGCCTCTCTAGTGCCAGGCAAGTACTACACAAACATCCTCTCCCTTCACACACACTGCAACGAAATTCCACTCCCCAAAGCTGTCGCCTCTTTGAACTCAAAAGTCAACTCAGAGCAAAGCAAAACTGTTTAAAGATAAATGATGTGCAGCCCTTGCCAGAAAAGCTGGGAGGGAAATACAGGAAAATGCTCTCCTTTCTTTTGGCTTCTGGCAGCCCCAACCTGCTTTGTTGTTTCTGACACAGCGGTGTAGTAAAAAAGGAGATGATTTATTGGGCGAGCTGGGAGTGGGAGTTGTGGAGTATTTTGGGGACTTGATGTTCTGTAGCCCTTGATGCCAATCTGAAGCCTGGAAGTGGCACAGAGAAGCCAGGGTTTGTTAACAACAATAACATTTCTTCCTCATGCTGCCAGAATCGCTCGGAGAAGAGCAATTTGCAGCATTTTGCCCATTTTTTTGGTGGAGATGTAGGAACTGGCAGGATTTATGTCTGTGATGGGACCCAGGGAAAACTGTGAGCACTGATGGGCTTTAATCTACACAAGGACAGTTATATTTTTATTTATATATCAAAAAATAAAATAATGGACTTAAACACACTTGCTGGAGTTGGGACACGATCTAAAAATGACAAACCTTGTGTACACAAAATCAGCTCCTGGTAAATCTGCAATAATATGATCTGTTTTCATAAATTCTTTATTAGGGCAAGCCTGGCACTGGGGTTGAGGATGTTGCTGTTCAAAATGTGCATACAAATTAAATCAGCTTCAGGATCTTGGTGCTTGGCTTTACACTAAGTGCTGATGTGGGTCCACCACAGAAAACATGTCCAGTTACTCTGGGAAAATGCAACAATAAACTGCAATAAAAGGGAAACTGTTCACAGAGAGGCTCTGCATCATCCCTGAGCAGCTTTTACTACCCAAATCCCCCCCAAACTGAAGGCTCCTGCAAAACTCAGCCCCCAAGGTGAGCTGCTTTCACCTATACCCTCTCACAGGAGACACTCTGGAGCCCATTCAGCCACCCAAAGCAAACAATTCCTGCACAGACGAGTTCTCACCTGGAGAAACCACGCACAGAGAAATGATGTTATGTACCTAAAACAATCCAGCCACACTTCAGGCAGGGCAGGAACTTGAGAGGCAGGAAAAATGTGTGCACACAACTTGGGAGCTGCTCCCTGAACAGCCCAAACACCAAGGGCCGCCGGGGTGAATTGCGGAAAATGCAGCTGGGGTGAGCCTTTTCCTAAAGCAGAGGCACAGTCCCGAACTCCAGGCTTTATTTACCCTGCAGGCTCCCAGCTGGCTGTGCCTTCCCAAAGGCAGCAGAGCTCTGTTCTACCCCGATCCCCCTCTGTCCCTCCTGGGGAAAAGCAGGATGCTCTCCCAGGGACAGCTCCCCCCTGACTGCCGCCAGCACCGAGCTGATGGCCCGCCGGGAGCAAGGGGAGAAAAGAGCCACTTGAAAGCCACTTTTCTAAACTTTAAACCCTCCCTAATTTCCTGCCGCTCTCGGATCTGAGGCGCGTTGAGCAGCAGCTCCCGTTCCAGGGGGAAGCTGGTTCATAGGAATATGGAATTACGCTGTTAATGCTACCCAAGGGCAGACTGCTGCGGAATAGGAAGGGTCGGAGCTGCTCCGCTGAATTCCGGGCTGCAAACTGCCAGCAACTCCATCAAAAAAGGGATGTTCCCCTCCCATTGACAGGGGGAATTGCTGAGGCAGGCAGGGGATGAGGGAAGAGGAAGGGAGAGCACTAGGAGAAAGAAAAGCTCCCGTTCTGGGAAAACAGGGAAGGAGAGCTGCCCTCACTCACAGGGACACCACAGGAAGGGGTGTAAGAAGGGCAGATGCGATGGGATGGGATGGTTCAAGGGAAAGGTGAATTTGGCCAACATTAAATTCATGTATTGCATCCAAATTCCACATATCCAGGCAGCCCATGGTCCAAACCTTGGTATTTTTACCACAGAAGGTCAAACCTCAACTTTTTAATTTTTATACATATATTTATATTTATGTATATCTATCTATGTATCTACTACAGCAGTCTCTGCAGCCACTCATAAAGAATGAACAAGGACATTAAAATAATTAAAAGGCCAAAATAACAGTCCATGATAATTTCAGTGAACTCTGGAGAGTTTAAAACACTTTTGGGATTTTTAATTCTTGGTAATACTCTGCTGCCTGTGGTTTTGCAGCTGCTCTCCAGGAACACAACTGCAAGGATTCTTATATATCAATATATTCTGTTTAGTGCAATAAATCTCATCCATCACAGCCAAGCTGACAAGATTGCAGATTTTCCTGCAAAACATGAAAGATAAGGGACAGCAATTCCTAACTCTGTTTTTGGGTGCACACCCTCAAAGCCCCTTTAATAAATGACTGTATTTTGGGCTTCACCAAGGAGTTCCAACTCAGTTATGAATGCAAGGTGTGTTTTATATTTATGACCTGGGACAGAATTCCAGTGAAAATGAGAACTGGAAATAGTGATCCCAAAAAAACCCCAAAAACCATAGAGCAGGGAACCCTCTTTATTTCAAGGTCCTCACTGGGCACTATTTGATGATTTTGTCAGGATGTTGAAGCCAGGGAAGAGGAAATTCTGCTTCATTTTAGGAGTCAGTTCTGGTCAGTGCAGAGGAGAAAAGTTTGCTCTTTATAGATCCACACAAATGCTCTTCAAAGAAGCAGCTCCAGCTGCAAATTGACTGTGAAGAACAGTCTAGAAACCAACTCTGAGCTATCTCAAGAGCCAAATTCTTCTACAAGCTCAACTCGGGGTTGAATTTGTCACCCTGCAGCAGGGCTGGGTCTCAGACACGGCTCTGGTTGTGCATTTGGGGCTGGGAAGAAGCTCCCAGCTCCTTTTTTCCAGCCTTGCCCTCCCAAGGCCTGGCTGGGAAGGGTCATTAGGCTGAGCAGGTCACAGCTTTAACCCAGAGAAAGCCATTAACACAAACCCTTCCCTCAAGAGCCCCAAAAATAGAAATATATTTCTGTTCTTGAAAGAGATACATCTTGCAGGGTCAGTGAACACCTTCATGTGCTCTCCTATCTCCCCTCCAGCCTAATGGACCGACACCAAAGAATTTCCCTTTCTGCCTTCTCAGCTCCTCCAGGATAAATATTAATGGCAAAGCACGGAGGGAACACTCCAGTGACTCCTCTGCAGCTATTTCAGACTAAATAAGTGCTTGAAAGTGGTTTTTTTTTTCCCCACCAGATCTTCTCCTCTGAATATTTTCTAGGCTTTGCTTGGGTTTCTCCTCGGTGCCATTTAAAGGCTTGGACAGAACTGGGTTTGAGGTTGGTGCAAAGCTGCCACGCGTGGGGAGAGCAGCTCTGTGGCAGCAAAATGCAATTTTCCTGAAACCTCTTCGTTGGGAAGAAAAACCACCTCGGAGGGGTGATTTTGCAAGGTGGATTTAATCTCTGTGTGTTCACCCTCCCACACAACACCACCAGCAACCCCGTGCTCTGAGTAAAGGATACCCATAGCCCAGAAAAGATTTTATAGTAGCCATTTATCCTGTGTGATAATGCAAGGGAAACACAAATAATACATCCCAGGCCCAATTCTATTAAATATCTATTTGCAAATGTTCCATTTCTGCTTTTACCACGGGACAAAGGCAGTGTGGATGTGTCTATACCTGACTTGAACATGCCCTGGCAATCCCTCCTGTGGAGCTGGTGTTTCATTTAAGGTTTTCTTTCCTATAATGAGCAGAAAATTAATTAAGGAGACCAAGGCAGCATCTCTGCCCTTCCATAATGCACAAAACACCCCTCAAGGCCCAGGGTTTTCTCCCTCCCTCTGAGAGCACAGGGTATTTTAACAGAGAGCTCACTCCATGCTCCCCAGGATGAAACAGAGTCTAAATCCCCAAGTAAATATAAAATGAACAATCTCGAGTCTGCACATTCTAAAAATAGCTCTCGTGTACATTCTGCTATGAATAATTCCTCAGTTTAGGAAAACTGAAGTGCCTTTTAAAGCTGTGACCACAGAGTCTGCACTTCAGGCAGAGAGAGAGCTGGGGGCACTTCTGCCCAAAAAAGCTGGGCCTGGATCATTTTCCCTGGATTGTTTTGGTGCCAGAGCTCATTTTTCAGGATAATTTTCTTCCATTGATGCAACACTTCACACATCCATATTCCTGGAGATCCCAAGGGGGTGTTTTCCATTCATAACTCACAGAGATCTTTACACCAGATCTTTATACGCCCTAAATCAGCAGAGACTGGGATAATCCTGGATCCAGGAGGGATGGGGGCATTGAGCTGCCCAGGGCAGCTGAGACCTGAGTAGTGCTTGAGGAGCTGCCACCAGCACATCCCAAAAGGGTTTGTATCCCAGCCTGCCCAAAAACCAGCAGGGATGAACACTTTATTTCAAGAAATTTCAATAAGCGAGCCAGGAAAATACAAATTCCAGATATAGACTTATCCCTTTGCAGATGTATGAACACTAAACAATTGTTTTGGGTCAAGATAGACAAAATATCCTTGAAAAACTGATTTTAAATGGGATAGAAATTAACCTGGGTGCCTGTTTATTTCAGCAAGTTAATTAGGAACTTGTTTTCCTTGCATATGCCCATAGCAATTTCTGAGGGTGAAGCTGGAGTGATGGTTTAAAAATGTGCCAGGCAGTGCCACCACCACTGATTTCATCTTCCTTTGGAAACAAAAGCCTTTTTAAACTGAAATTCTGCTGAATTTCTCATCTGATAAACTTAACTCACAGACGAGTCAGGGTTTAAATCACAGCTAATTGCCCAAAGGCTCCTTCCTTCCTTCCTTCCTTCCTTCCTCCCCTGTGAAGTCAGGCAGGGAAAAAGAAAAACCACGAAATTGTATCTTTTAAACCAGAACTTTCTGCCTCAAAGAACACTCTACAAATGGTGCAAATTTTCGTGCAGGGCTGTGTCACCCAACAGGCTCCAGGCAAAGCCACCTGACTTGGGGACATCGCTCCATGCCACACTTAAACCAGCCAAAAAATCCAACCCGGGAGTTCCCAGGGAATGTTTGTCTTGAGGGATGGCAAAAGACCCCCCCCAAATTCCCTGAGGATTTTATTTAAGGGAGCAATATCCAAGTCACAAGCAGTGCCATCTCTTCAGCACTGCTGAACCTTCAAGCAGTCGGTGAGCATTAATAAATCAGATTATTTAACTTGCCACAAACTCAAGAAAAGTGAAGGTTTATGTAACAGATGCACCAAAAAGGACTATTAACACTGATGCTGCTTCCCACAGCCTTTCCATAGGCACAGGCTCAAAAAGCCATGCTCTCTTCATTTCTTCCTTTTCTGCTGAAAGGCACAATTATTCCAACAACTCCACATGCTCTGCCCTGGCAATTTGTAAATGAAAAGCTGAGATGCCGTTCATTAAGGCCGGCTAATTAAAAGTGACTGTATTTATCAGGCTGGCTGTGCAAAGGGAAGGAAAACTGCATGTTTTCCTCCCTGAACATCACTGAAACAGGCTCAGAGCTGTAAGTTTGGCTGCTTCTGGAAGTTATTCACAGCAGCTCCTGTCAAACAACTTTTTAGCCTTTTCAAAAAATCTTAAATTCCTCAACAGCCATTAAAAAAATCCACCAAAAAAACCCCCCCCAAACAGCCAGAAAACCCAAACAAAACCAAACAAAAACCACTCAAAACAAAACAAACCCCCCTAAATTTAAAACTGCCTACCAAAAATCACACTTCAATTTTACATTAAGTTAGGAGTGTGGCCTGAAATAAATAAATAAATTGCTCTCCATTTCAGGCCCCACAATAAAAGCAGTGTACAGCTAATTGGGATAGATCTGGACAAATCAAAGGAGAGAGGGAAGCCCATGATGCCAAGCAGGATTTGGGGTTCTTCAGGGAAACAGCCTGAAAACAGGAGCTGCCTCTCCTCAAACCACTCTGATAATTAATTCCTGGTGGTGGTGGAGGAGCAGTAACTTCATTCTCTTTTCTCTCATCCCATAATCACCCACTTCAATATCACTTTTGAGCAGCTCATAAAAACACACAAATTCAAAGCTGTGGATTACAGACAGATCAAACACTAACTCAGAACCACTTTCCTCGCTGCACATCCAGGATCACAAGAATTTATCTTACACATTTTGCTGTGGGTTTGTTTTATAGCAAGTGTCCAGAGAAAGGGTTGTTTGCTGTGAAACAGGAGGGTTTGCAGGGCATTCAGCTACTCAGGGCTGTAGTAAATAAGGAGCTATTTAGTGGCTGAAGTAACCAGCTGAAAACCTCATGCAAGAGGAGTAATTAGCCCCAAAAATAAATGTATTTTCACAGAGCCGAGGATGAACTGGAGCAGGTTTTCACGCTGAGATTGAGGGATGTCTACTACCACTTCCAGCATTTATTTTCCACCTGTCCCAATACCAGGACACCACCAGGACGGGCAGGGATGGGGTGGGATTTCGGGAGCAGACAGTGGGACACGAGGGCGGCTGGTAAATGTGGAATTAATGGCTTTGTGCTGGCCCAGCCGTGTGGGCCCACTGGACCAGAGCGTGCCACACTCAGAGCTGCTCCCCCCCAGTGCCATGAGTAATTCATTCTCCTCAGGCTGCCCCTGCTCCTCACAGGACACACGACTTCTTCCTAAGAAAATTCAAACCTTTCCCTCGCCCCATCCTGGATATTTTTGTCTTAGCATTCGAAAAATGGCTTTGTAATACTTAAATCTATTGGTTGAATTTTTGCTGATCTGAATCTATTCAGGACTCAACCATAATCAAAATCTGAAGCAGTAACAGGCCTTGTCCCCTCCTGTCCAAACTGGATTTGAGGTGGGTTTAAATCCTTTAAGTGACACAATAGGTTTAAAATTAAAGCACCTCTTAAAAACCTGAAACTGCATTATTTTTTCACTTTGGTCAAACGCTCTGGAAGAAAAGCAGCAATTACCAACTCCCCCTCCCTGCAAACCCTGGGAAGCCAATTCTGCTCTGCTGAGAGGTGAGGTTGCTACAAACACCTCTTGCATGCAAACCTGCCTGATAAATCTGATTTTTCTTCTCACTATTGTACACGAAGATCACCCACGAGCAAACAGTAAAGCAGCAATAAACAAAGTATGTCCCAAAATGTGTTGATTAAATAATCTTTAATCACAGAATCATTAAATTTGGAGGAGACCTTCAAGATCATCCAGCCTCAAAAAAGTGGTGCAAGACAAGGTCCCGATCCTATAGGATCCCAATTCTGAGCTTGCAGAGGTTACCCTGACACCTCCCAGTCTCCCCACTCCAGGGATTTGCAGCCCAGCCTATTTTCCTCTTTTGAAATGGCAGAGAACTGGGCTGGGCCACCCCCCAAGTGCCCAGTGCCATAAACCAGGCAATTCCCAGCTCCCAGAACAGACAGGATGGAGCGGGAGGATGCCAGCAGAGGCATGACTGACACGGGCTTTGCTTCAGGGCTGCAGGGGCAAAGCAGGTGCCCAAAATTAGGCCTTCACCTGCAAATAAATCCTGTGTATGGTCAGTGTAAAACCCTGTATGGTCACTGTCCAACCAGGCCCTTTGCACCTGGATCCCTGTTCCCTGATTCCCACCAAAAACCCCAGGAAATGCAAATCAGCACACAGTTTTTCCCCTTTCTCTGTATTCCCTCACGAGAGCAATGAAACCCGCACAGGTCTTCAGTTGTGAAAAGCCCCGGGTTCCATGGTGATTTTACTCATAAATTCATTAGGATTGTTCTTAAACTATTTGGGAGAAAGTGCAGCTGCAAAGGGGATGACAAGGGACAGTCCCTGCTCCCACCCTGGGGAAAAGGAGCTGCTCCCACCTCCCCTCTGCCCTTCCCCGAGTTCCAAAAGGATTTTTAAGGGGTGAGACTTCATTGGAGTCAATAGTTTGGGGTAAGAATTCCCTCACGTATCACTTCTGTGTCAATCCTTAATGATGGAGTGGGATCCTACAAGAACTTCCACAGGAGCTTTAATTCTGTGACACAAAACTTCTTTAAATCACAAATTGTTGCTTTGTGCTTAGAAAGTGTAGATTGAAAAAGAGAATTTTCATTGATTAAGTAGTGGTTTATTCCCAAAATCTCCATTTCTACATGGAGGACAACATTGTAAAAGTTATGAAGGAAGGGATTTTGAATTCTGGATCCTGCAATGCTCTGCATGAGGAACTAAATACGGGAATCAGGCAGGAATGGATATATTGAAATTTTGGGGTTCTAAAAGATACAGATTGGTGCCTGCCTCGATCCAGTTTAATGGAAACTAAATTGGGCATAGAGTCACTTTGTGAAAATATCAGAAAATAACCACCAGCAGGCTGTACAAACACCCCAAATATTTAATCATCAATTGATCTGTTCCACAGTCGAGCTTTATGTTCCCCAAAGCTGCCGTGGAATATATCTGCTTTGCATTAATTAATAAACACAGCTGCCAATTAAAAAAATGCCACAGCAAATGGATTGTGGGGCTCACCCATCACTGGATTTGGCTGCAGTTAATGACATTAATTCATCTTTCTAAAGCAAAGCCAAGGAGCCAGATTTGGAGTCAGGGCTCCCTGCAGCCACTCCACACCTGACATGCATCAAGGAGAATATTTCCAACTGCTCTCGTGGAAAAATAAACACAGTTTCAGCTCAGCCTAAAGCCAACATCCCCACAGGAAAACAAACTTCATGTTGATACAGAAATGAGCTTCTTTAGGTCTGATGAGACCAACTGTACAGCCAGCTCCATAAAAACAGCCTGATTTGGGATTATTCCCTGAAAAAACTGTTTGTTTAAAGGTAGATATTTGTGTGATCCACGTGCCCCTGTTTGAAGCTGGGTTGAGGCACCTGCAGAGCTGCCCATGGTTGGGTGTTTGTGTTCAGGCACTGCAACACCAGGGAGGGTTTTCCTCCTGGATTCACAGAGGGGGAAATGGAACACACGGAAATGAAATCACTGCCCAGGGTGGCGCAGGGATTGTGCAGTGGGGAAAGGCCAGAGGCTGATCCAGTTACTGAGCCGGGATCCAGGAGAGGCACGAGGCCCAGGACTGTGAAGTTCATGTAAGAATTCACAGAATCCTGGAATGGTTTGGGTTGGAAGGGACCTTAAACTCATCCCATCCCACCCCTGCCATGGCAGGGACACCTTCCACTGTCCCAGGCTGCTCCCAGCCCCAGTGTCCAACCTGGCTTTGGACACTGCCAGGGATCCAGGGGCAGCCACAGCTGCTCTGGGCACCCTGTGCCAGGGCCTGCCCACCCTCGCAGCCAGGAATTCCTTCCCAGTCTCTAATCTAAACCTCCCCCCCTTCAGCCTAAAGCCATTCCCTCTTGTCCTATCCATGCCCTTGAGTTCCCTCTCCACTTCCTTGTAACGCCCAGTAGGTGCCTAATTTGGGGGAAAACACCCCAAATAACACGATCTTAAATTAGAGGAGTTTTTAAAAATAATCTAATTCTTCATTCTGAAAAATATATAAAAATATATCTTAAATGCACCACAGTCCTGACCAAATACAAACATTGCTGGGTAATGATCATAGAACTGTTTTAAATCAAGGCAAAAGCAGAACAGAACTGCAAAAGCTGAGAGATGCTGCAGGCTCTGCCTGCTTACCCAGCAGCTCCCAAGGAAGGCCCTGGAAGCTTCCCTGCCTTCCCACAGCAGCTAGGGAACCACTTGAGGTGGTTTCAGGTTCCTGCTAAGAGGAGCTGGCACTCCCAGGAACGTTTATAAACTTTAAACAGATCCAGGAGGTTGAAATACTAAACCTTCAAAATCAGTGGCAGGGCAGGTAATGACGAGCGGCAGCTCTTCAGGCAGAGCTCTTGGAGCCTGATTTAAGATTTGCTCCTCACATGCAAACTGCCTGCTTAATACAGGGTTTTATACATTTATATGACATGATTTGTTTTTTAACTTGTTACCAACTGAAAGTTATCCTCCTGGGACGGCAAAGCTGAGAGCTTTTAAGACAAGGATTTTTCCAGCATGCCCTTTTTTTTGTAAATTATCTCCACATTCTCCTGCAGAGTTTACCAAAAAGCAAAGCAACAGAGGGAAAAGGGTTGATGTCATTCATTTGTAACATTACAAAAAGGACAAACAAACTTTTGATAATACGTAAAATGGGATTAATCTCATCATTGTATTTATTTAATATTTATGTTAGCTGGGAGTATTTATTCCCAGCCAGTTAATTCCTTCAGTTTTGGAGCGTGAGAGGGAACGAGCTGATGTGCAAATATAAACCCAACATAACAATTCAGCAAGAACGGGGATGGCAGGAGGAAATGTGGATTTTCCTCAATCAACAGGACACAACAGAGCCTGATCCCACCTCCCTAATCCACATGGATACCCTCTGGAAGCATCCAGCTGTGACTCCATGAGTTATCCACAAAGCGTTGGTGCTCACAGGGAAAGGAAAGGGAAGGGGAAAGGGAAAGGGAAAGGGAAAGGGAAAGGGAAAGGGAAAGGGAAAGGGAAAGGAAAGGGAAGCTGGGATTGAAACAGCTGAGGAGAACAACAAGGTCCTGTGATCGTTTATTCCCAATTCCTACAGGATCCCAGGGAGCTCCTATCAGAGGCAGAGAATTTTACTGCTAAGCAAGAAGGACCCACATCCAAGTGGAAAGCCACGAAAGGATCCATTCCCAGGCTGGGGATAAAGTCCTGCACTTGTGCTGGAGCTTCATTTTCCCCCAGAAGCCCAGGAGTGTTTGCTCTCCACATCTCGAAGCCACTCATGCTCCAGTTAAATGGCACTGGGCAGGTTTTTATTCCTCGTGTTTCCCTCCCTATGGGAGAGCTCGTTTTTAGGATTTTGTGTCATTAAACATTTAGCTCAATACTTACACAGCCCTCAGCCCTGTGATAGCTAATTTGTGCCCATCTGTCTTGAAATGATTAGGGCCTAATCTAGCGAATTCATTGGGCTTCTCTTAAACTCTTCCTGAATTATAATGCTCCAACAGCAGAAAGGCCTGGAAGATGCTGGATGTTATTGTGGAGATGCTGATCTCCATAACAATGGAGCTCTGCAAGAGGGAGACTGATGGAAGAAGGAGCAGCAGGGCTGGCTCAGGTGGTGGGGGGTTCACTGCAGATATCTGGCCCTGGCTGAATCTTTAAATATTGATTTTTCTCCTCAGTCAGTTCTGCCACTGGAAGTCACCTCCCCTTCAAGCTCATTAGACTCCACAGGGTGTAATTAAAACATCGCTGGGCCGAGTCACTCTGCAAACAACAAGTGACACCAGGATGAATTCACTCCTGTCCCCTCAAACACCTGGGTGAAAAGCAGCTTTTAAGGAAGGTATGTAACAACCACAGCACACTGCTGAATGCTCACATCCAAATCAAAAGCTCTTTTGTCAGCACAAGCCTCCGAGGGGGATGACTGGGATGACATTCCAGCAGCAGAGCACGGAGGCAGAGGGAAAGCTTTCCAAGAACAATTCCCTTCTATGAGGACAGCACGCCAGGCAGGCAGATTTGAGGGTTTTTTTCAGTATTCTGTTGTTCTGTACACACGGCGCATTGTTCTTTCCTTTTCCTCCCCTCACAAGTGCTGGGGAAGTGCCTCTGGACTGTGCACAGCCGTGGATTTGTCCAGAATTCCAACAAAGGAGCAGAGCGCTCCTCACAGCTGAGGGCTCCATCCAGGGAATCTGAAGGGATCCACCAAGAGTCACAGCACTGCAAGACAATCCCTCCCTCTCCTCCCCTGTGGGAGCTCTGAACCGGACAAAGCTGGGTGCAAGGAGATCACAGATGTGCAGGAAATTCTACAAATAGCAAAATACAAACAAAATAAGGGACTTTTTCATTTAGCAATACATATAAAAAATTTAACTACCCTCAACTCTGTGTCACATGTGTAGGACTAAGTGCTAAAATAGTAAATCTGTCCAGGCAAAGAAAAACAGCTTTTCCAGCAAAGGAATAAATCAGGACTCAATAAGCACAAGAGGGAATGGCTTCCCACTGCCAGAGGGCAGGGTTAGATGGGATATCGGGAAGGAATTCCTCCCTGTGAGGGTGGGCAGGCCCTGGCACAGGGTGCCCAGAGAAGCTGTGGCTGCCCCTGGATCCCTGGCAGTGTCCAAAGCCAGGTTGGACACTGGGGCTTGGAGCAGCCTGGGACAGTGGAAGGTGTCCCTGCCCGTGGCAGGGGTGGCACTGAATGGGATTTAAGGTCCCTTCCAACCCAAACCATTCCAGGATTCTGTGACAAGCACAGCCAGATGTTGCTACAACATTGAGCAGTTAATGTGGAAAGCTGACAAAACCCCCAAAATTATTGGGATATGTTTGCAGAGAATTACAAAAACTCCGTATTATATTATTGTTAGTACCTATTTCTATATCAGACTCATCCTTTGAGCTCTGCACTCTCACCCTATAAAATCACAGAGCACAATTCACTTGAATCAAACCAGAAAAGCTCCTCCCAAACCCACAGAATCTGTGTAGAAAAAACCACACAGAGATAAGAACGAGGCAATCCAGGAGTCCTTCCCAGCAGGAAAAGACAGGCAGGCCAGTACAGCACCCAAGACATGAGCTGGATCTGAGCCCAGATCCAAGACTGGCAGCCTTAGGAGCTCAGCCAGAGTGGGAGAAGTCAGTATTAACAACATGTCTGGAAAAACAGAGGAGAAGAGGGAATTAATGACCAGAGAAAGCCCCTCACTGCTTATTTTGATGCAGCTGTCCTCATGAACCAGCTGGGAAACACCACAAAAAAAGACAAAACACACCCAGTTGCAGGAAATTAATGAGTGTTTGTCAAGGTGTTGCACAATTTAGCCCTCAGATATAGAGACTGTCAC